>NC_056677.1:124260606-124947208 GCF_018350195.1 Panthera tigris | reverse complement strand
TCAATTATTCTCCATTAAAAAAAAAAAAAACCCAAAATCAGAAAAGAAAAAAAAAAGAGGATGGGAGCAAAAAAAGATTGAATGTGCTATGTGATCTCATTCTTTGAATTCCTTCCATGAGGTGAGGTCAGCCAACAATTGCACAACAATCTCTCATCATCAGTTAAGGACCTATCAATCAGCTGACAACTCAAGTAAGTCCCTTTGGAAACCACCTGGCCTGCAAAAGGATTGGTCCTCCACTCATTACAGTCCTTTGTTTCACAATTTCTGAGACATACCAAAAAGCCCTTGCAAAGACACGGCTATAAATTCTCTTACTCTTTTTACTTAGAACTACTCTGTTTCGCGGTGCCTGGGTGGCTCAGACGGTTAAGCATCTGACTCTCGATTTCAGCTTGGGTCACGATCTCAAAGTTTGTCGGTTCGAGCCCCAAGTTGGGCTCTGCGCTGACAGTGTGGAGCCTGCTTGGGATTCTGTCTCTCTCTCGCTCTCTCTCTCTGCCCCTTCCCTGCTCACGTGTGCGCTCTCTCTCTCTCTCTCTCTCTCTCTCTCTCAAAATAAATATAAACTTTAAATAAAAAAAAGAAGAAGAGGGGTCCCTGGGTGGCTCGGTCGCTTGTCGACCGGCTCTTGATTTAGGCTCAGGTCATGATCTCACAGTTCGGTTTGTGGGATAGGGCTCTGGGCCGCCAGCAGGGAGCCTGCTTGGGATTCTCTCTGTCCCTCTGCCACCCCACTCCCAACCCCACACACGCATAGTGCTCTCTCTGTCTCTCTCAAAGTAAATAAATAAACATTTTAAAAAAGAAAAAAAAAGAAAACAAATTTCTGTTTCATCTGATTTGCTCAGAAAAGTCTGGGCACACTGAAAATTAACTTAAATACAGTTTTGACAATAATTAATTCTTGATAAAAATGTTCTTACCTTATGCATATTTTCCACATATTGTTGCTGAAACTTTAAAGTTGCAGATCTAGCTCATTCAATATATGGGAAATATATGCCATGGAACTTTGTTGGGGAAAGCCCTCATCATTGTCACACCAATGAGGCAAGTCAGCCTTAATTTCTGTCAGAACGGTCTGACTTTTTTTAGGCAATTTGAATAATTGCATTAATGTGCATTTGGAAACACATCTTTTATTATTTATTTATTTATTTATTTTTCAATATATGAAATTTATTGTCAAATTGGAAACCCATGGGGGAGGGGAAGGAAAAAAAAAAAGAGGTTAGAGTGGAAGAGAGCCAAAGCATAAGAGACTCTTAAAAACTGAGAACAAACTGAGGGTTGATGGGGGGTGGGAGGGAGGGGAGGGTGGGTGGTGGGTATTGAGGAGGGCACCTTTTGGGATGAGCACTGGGTGTTGTATGGAAACCAATTTGACAATAAACTTCATATATTGAAAAAAAATTGGTTTCCATACAACACCCAGTGCTCATCCCAACAGGTGCCCTCCTCAATACCCATCACCCACCCTCCCCTCCCACCCACCCCCCATCAACCCTCAGTTTTGGAAGAACATCTTTTAAACCACTAAGAAATACATGATAGGATACTTCTTTGAATATAGATATTACTAGAGTCTTCAATATCGAGATTTAAACACTACAGAGGTAACATACTTTATCCATTTTATAATCACTTGTAAAACTGGGTAATAAGGCTGTTTCTCATCACCTAGTGTATGATAAACCTATGTGAACTATAACTAAAATTTTTAAGTTTATTTATTTATCCTGAGGGAGAGAGCAAGCGGGGAAGGGGCAGAGAGAGAGAGGGAGAGATAGAATCCCAAGGAGGTTGCACACTGGCAGCGCAGAGCCTGACATGAGGCTCAAACTCACCAACTGTGAGATCATGACCCCAGGCAAAATCAAGAGTTGGACGCTTAACATACTGAGCCACCCAGGCACCCGTGTAACTAAAATTTTATGTTATCAAATAAGGCATTATAACGGAAAGCATGACATGCATCCTTGTGTGTTTTTCATGCTAGTGTTGTCCTTTGGGAATAAATAAATCACAGTCATGTGAATCTCAGAAATAATTTCATTAATTATATTAGGCATTATGGGCAACCTTTCCTCATGTCATTAAGAAAGAGAAATGGAAGGGGAAAGTGGGTGATGGGCATTGAGGAGGGCACCTGTTGGGATGAGCACTGGGTGTTGTATGGAAACCAATTTGACAATAAATTTCATTAAAAAAAAAGAGAAATGGATATACTGTTAAAATTTAATCAGTCTGTTAGCTGGCCTTTTGTTTTATAAAAGGAGGTGGAAAACATAAAACATTTTGTCAGTGAAATAGGTAATGATAATTGGAACACTTCTCGATTCAATTTGGTAAAAATAGTTTTTAACTATTTTACAAAGTTAATTTATCTCAAAATCTTGTAAACTTTTTATTTGTTGATATTATTCAGTGCATCTTGAATGTTGGTAGCATTAGAAAATATTCCAGATGTAAAACAATAAAGTAAAATTAAATTAAATTAAATTAAATTAAATATTGTCCAGATAATCACAAAATGATGATTATTCTAACCTGATTCAGTTATTTGATTGTAGTTTTCCCTAGCTATTTACATGTTCTAGGCAAAAGTTTCAAGAATAACTGGCAAAATAATTGTTATGGGGAAAAATAAAAGTCTGTATTTAAGAAAATATAAATTAAGTAATAATATTATGGCACATTAGATGTCAAATCACTCCCATGCTCTAGCATACAATATATCTGAAATCGTAATATCTCAACACAGGCTAAAATACTGATGTTTTTGAACCATGCCTCATTTCCAGCAGAAATTAGTGTGTGTACGGTAGGAAAATTCAAGTCTTAAGGAATTTCTTGATGCTTTCATTAACTCACTGATGGAAGGTTTTTCCAAACTAATGACTGGTGGTGTTCCTTTATTTTGCCAACCCACTGGAGTTTTTAACTCCTGGGATTGTATAGTTCAGTTGTCAGTATAAGTATTTGAGGATGAATAATGAGTATGCTTTCCTTTGTAAAGTAAGTACACGAAATGTGATTGTGGAGATGGAGAGAGTGCATGACCAAAGTGTCAGGCTCTTAAGCACCTGAATGTGGAAATTAAAGATAGCCTCACCCACCCAACCCTTGGAAAGCGTGCACATCCCCAGGGGCACATGAACCCCATTTTTGTAGGCCACTCGGTTGGACTATGGTGGTAGGTAAAGAAGTGGAGGAAAGTAAACAATTTTGAAAATAGTTTGAAGGTAGATTGGATAATGTTTAGGGTTGTTGAAGGAGATTATTGGTGTAACTGGTATTTGTCCTGTTGCATCCACACGACTCCTGAAACAGAATGCTACGGGCAGCAGTGACAGTCACAACAAAGTCTATTACAATGAGAGGCAAGGCCGACTGATCGGGACCAACACTCTTGATAAGAGTGTGGCTCCAAACAGCCGGGGTACAGAGTTTTTAAAGCCGATCACATTGTTTTATCATTATCTGGGAACAGAACAGAGAAACAGTTCCCAGATGAGTTAGAAACAGTTATTGAATGAAGTGATTATTTTAGACTTTCTGCCGCTAAGTTGCAACCAGTGGATCTCCTTGGCCTTGTCTCTGATGCTCTTTTTTTGAGCTTTTGTTTCCTTCATTGGTAAAGCCTGATTCACAAGAGTATGAAGTATGATTTACAAGAGTAAAAGCAAGGCTGTTATCTTTTGACCTTCAGTGTCAGAACAAAGTTGTTATTTTTCAGGCTAAGCGTTAGCCTTACACTACAATTTAACCCTTACAGTCCTTCACCTTTGTCTGGCTAAATTGTGTTGTTCCTTATAGTAGTGCTTTGATACATGAAGGTGGCCCACAGACCCAGAATCGAATTGGGCTCTGCGGAGGTGAGATCTGGGTATCTCAGGCATTTTTCTGGCTGAAAGTTACCTACTGGGCCCCACCTCTACTGTTACTGTAGGCTAAGGGTTGGCTACCCTTTTCAGTAGTTTCCTGCACCCTTGCACCTAGACTCACTGCCCTGTAATTGCTGAACTCCCCAAGGGTGCGGCCTGTGCCTGTCTGGGTTCTCTGTTCTCCTGAGCCTGGGCTAGTGCCTCCCTACTGGGCTAGTGCCTCGCCCACAAAAGGCACTCAGAATTAATCTTCAGGACCTCACTCTGTCCCCTGCAGTCTGCTGGAGCACCAAGTGCCTGTCCTGTAACCACACTGGTGCCTTTCCTGCCAGGACACCCATGGCTGCAGGTGTGTTTGCAGGCAGCTGGGCTGAAGGAGCCGCCAGACGGCTGGGCACTAGCTCATCCCGGAGATTCTCGTCCTCAAGGACCTTGCAGCTGACGCAGCTGCCAAGGTTGTGGCCTCCAAGCTAGCCACCTGTGGAGGGGCGGTGCTCATGTCGACCCCGCCTGCGTCTGGGCTGCGGACTACAACTCCCAAGATCGTTCGGGAGGGCGGGACCGCCTCCGTCTGTCCTGGAAGCTAGAGATGGCTAAAAGCGCGATCTTAGGAGTGTACATCTGAGAGGCAGCAACTGCGGAAACGCGGCTGCGGGCCCAGGAGCAGCTCGGGAGGCGGCTGTGGCTGCAGCTGCAGAGTGGAGCGCAAGCGCCCTGTGTGCCTGTGGAAGGCTTGGTGGCCTTCCCGAGGCTGCGGTTTTGCTGTCGTTGAGTGAGTTTGATAGCTTGTGAGGCTAAGTTACTGTCGTGGCGGCCGTGCCTTGGAGCATATGATGGCTGGATGAGAGCTTGCTGGAGGAGATCGGCGAGTCTTGGCGCTGGAGGTAAGCTGGCGCAAGGACCAAATGCACTCTGTGACTGCAGCTGCACACGGAAGCGTCCCTCCGCCCCAAATCTTGGAACCTAAATGGCTTAGTGTTGGAGCCCTTGCCAAGCCAGTTTCCTTCAGGAGCTTGAGCCTCAGACTCCTCATAGATTTCCCATCTTGGAAGAAGATGGAACCCATAGGACACCTTTCTCCAGTTTTCTCTTCTCCACCCACCATTTAATCATTCATCACACCTTTGAGATCTACTCTGTGCCTCAACGTTCTCTACTATGTGGGACCCAGTCCCTAGCATGAGGGAACTTAGGGACTGTGGGGGGAGAGAGAACAGGACAAGATCTGAGTATGAAATGATGAAATAATAAGAAACTGCATGATTACCCATATCAGAAGTTTAAACAGGAAGTACTCTGGGGAAAAACAGAAGGAGAAATTTAAGCTGCATTTGGAGATGTGGAAATGACAGGGTGTTTCCAGGCTAGAGGAGAGTATGACAAAGGCTCAGGGACAGAAACGAACAGATTTTCCAAGGACTAATGAGAAGATAGGCTGGAGTAGAAGGTGTGTGAGGGCATAAATCAAAGTTCATAGGTAAGAAGAAACGCAGGTGGTGTTTACACTCTTGTAAAAACATTACCGTGACAAAATATGTATAACACAGAAGTTACCATTCTAACCATTGTTATGTGTATAGCTCAGTTACATTGAGCACATCCACATTGTTGTGCGGCCACCACCACTGTCCATCCCCAGAACTTTTTCATCCTCCCAAACTCTGTGTCTCTATTAAACATTAACTCCGCATCTCAGTAACCACCATTTGACTCTCTGTCTCTATGACCTTGCTCTAGTAAGTGGAATCTATAGTATGTGTCCTTTTGTGTCTGGTTTCTTTCATTAGGCATAACGTCCTCCAGGTTGGTGTGTATATTGTCGGTAGTCAGCTTCGCTGGGCCTTACTGCGTGTGCATCAGGAAGCTGGGAAACATTTAGTATTCTAGGGCAAGTCTATAGGGTGTTTAGAGGAGGGAAGACCCAAAGTGACCTGATGTGGTTTTGTGTGTGTATGCGGGGTTTTGTTTGTTTGTTTGTTTGTTTTTGTTTTGTTTTGTTTTGTTTTTTGTTTTAGCTCAGAAGGCTGTCACAATCACAGCCCTTATTACCTAAATGAGAAGCCATTAGCGGGCCTCAGGAAACCCTCCAAGAATCCATCGTTTTACACATGAGAAGGGTTTCAAAGATCTAATTTCCAGGCCGTTGGCAATGTGTAAAAGAGAAAAGGCCCCCACTTTTTCCTGGGCAGTTGCTTCAAGTAGTCAGTCATGGATTCCTGAAGGGTTTCCTGTAGTCCACTAACGAGGCACAACCTGGTCAGGCAGAGACCTGGAGGAAATGGCTGCTTTTTGGTGCCAGCTAGTTGTTTTTGACTGGATGCAAGAAAACAGGCAGAAGAGAGTTTAGTCTTTTACTGTTGTATTAGCCACAATAAAGAAGGTGTTTATTCCCTGTGATTTTAGGTCAATTTTCAAATTAAGAAGTTTAGGTCAATTTTCAAAGTAGCAGGTTTTTTTAAATTTCACATTGCATATAAATTCAGATCTACAAATCTAATATCAGTGCAACTCTTCTCAAGACCAGGGAAGTGGATTTAGAGCCAAAAATAAATGAATAGATTTCAAGTTTTGTTTATATCCATTTCTTGTGTTGGACATGTGAATTGGCACAAGGTTTTCAGAGACTCTGAGATCTAAATAAGACTATTGCTTTCCATACTTTAGGCTTATTTGTTAAACATGATTTACATACCTGAGACACAGAATTTGAGAGAGAAGCAGCTTAAAGGAATCAGCTCTTTCACAGATACGAGAGTAAACAGGGTTCAGTTGCATTTTCTAGTCAGAGCATAAACCTTTGTAGTCTTTATTGTCCCCATTATATAAAACTGTATTGTTTGCCTTTAGAATGTGATGTGAACATTGGGCTGTGTGGTATAAACATATTAGCTGATATCAACCTTGCAGCACCAACCATAGTCTTTCCTTCTTGGGACTGGTTTGTTTGGGGGCACAGGGACTGACACCTGCTCTGTTTGCCTGTGGGGTACTGAACTTGCTGAATCCTGGCCTGCTTGCTCATCTGCCCTGTCAGCTCCTGTAGAAATGCCTGTGACTCAACAATGCAGACTCTGACAAAGTCACCTCCTCTAGAAGCTTCACTTTGCAAACTCGTTTCCCTCTGGGAACACTAACATCCAGATTCTCTCCTGCCCTGTTGGCAAGGCACATAAATCCCTTCAGGGGCTCAGCTGTCTGAACCAAGATCCCTGGCCTCTGGCTGCTTCTCAGGGAACTGTCCAGATATTTTCATTCCCTGACTTGTAAAAAGTTGATATAGAGTTAAATTATTGCTGTTTTTACATTTCAAGATCTTTCTGTATAATGTTTTAAAAATCTTGCTTTAATAATTTTATTTTATTTTATGTTCATTTTTGAGAGAGAGGGAGAGAGAGAGAACACGCAGGCAGAGGGGCAGAGAGGGAGACAGAGGATCTGAAGCAGGCTCTGCACTGTCAACGCAAAGTCTGATGTGGGGCTCAAACGCACCAACCTTGAGACCATGACCTGAGCTGATTTCCGACGCTTAACAGGCTGAGCCACCCAGGTGCCCCTATTATTTTATCTTTTAAAAAATTACTTGAAAAATTATAGCAATCGCCTTTCGAGACTTTTAATCCTAATACTTAAATTTGTTAAACTTTCAGATCACATTAATGGTTATGGAAGGGGGGGTACATCTAGGAATCCATCAAACTAATTCCTTCTTCATTTACAGTCAAAAGAAATTGCTTTAATGTTATTATAACAACATTAAGAAAAACTACCAGAAGTCATCAGGAAAGCACCCATGATCTCACTGTTCAATGTGATTAACTTTTGCCTGTGTTCCCTTTCAGGTTGCTCAGAAGTATACATAGGCACTTCTTAGCTCTGTCACTTGCATGCTAGGTGCTAAGCAAGTTCTAGAACCACTCTGAATGTATTTCTGTTGTGAAAGGATATAAGAGGTATATACCTCACAGGGTTGTTGTGAAGGTTTCACAGCCTACTATATGTAACTTCTGACCATGGTGCCTAGCATGTGTAGATACTCAACAAATATTATTTTCATTCCTGCTTCCTCTTATTCTTAGAAACTTCTGCTATTCCCAAAGGAATAACAGGCTCCTTGGGAATTCACCACTCTCCCACTCTCAAGAATATGGCCCTGGTAACTGTGCAGCAGAACCAGTGTGTTCTCAGGTACCAAGTCATGTACCATTTCTAGATATTGGTGGCCATTCCAGGCCCCAAGTATGGTCACATTATCTCTTGTCTAGGAGTTGTCTGACTTCCATCCATTTTCCTGTACTCCCAAAGCCTTTCCATTCTGGTACCTGACCCCCCTTTTATAGTCTTTGTGTCTCTGGAGCACAAGACCTCCTGCTCCTTCTAGATGTTGTGACGTGCTTTAGGCCATTCCCTCCTACTTTTTACTCAAAACTCTTCTCTTCCATGATGGCATCTGTGGTAAATCCAGCCCACTGTGCTCTTTCACTTGAATAATTGTCCCCAAAGCAGATTCTTTACCTTAAAGCTTTCCTGTCATTTGGTACACTATTGCTTGCTGGGTTTTTTAATCATTAAACAAGATATTAAAGCAACACTAACATATCTTTTCTTGTAGAAGAAAAGAAACTGTTTATAGCTCTATTACTCAACAAGACTTATTTCAAATTTGTGTATTTCCTTCTAATCTTTGTCCATTTGTACATCTATTTTGTTATATCATATCACCTTTTCCACTTATGCATGTAAAGAGGTTCTAGATGTTTTATAATTTTTTAAAGTTTTATTTATTTTGAGAGAGAGAGAGAGAGAGAGAGCAATCAGGAGAGGGGGAGAGAGAGAGAGAGAGAGAGAGAGAGAGAGAGAGAGACAGCGATCAGGAGAGGGGCAGAGAGAGAGTGAGAGAGAGAGAATCCCAAGCAGGCTCCATACTATCAGCACGGAGCCTGACACGGGGCTTGAACTCACGAACCGTGAGACCATGACCTGAGCCAAAATCAAGAGTTGTACACCTAACCAATTGAGCCCCCTAGACCCCCCAAGATGTTTTAAATCCCCAAGGAGACAGTGAGGATATTTTTAAGACCAGATGGTAATTACCTTTGAACTTAAATGTGTTTGAAAGCAACTACAAAAGCATTGGAAACATAAAAGAGCATAGTAACATATGTATTCGGAGAACAGTGAAAAGGACAGTTTTCCTGGAGTATGGAGTCTATGTGGGCAGGAGTTGGAGTAGATGAGGACAGACAGGTAGGTCAGGTCCAGGTTGGTAAAGGTCTGGAATATCACCTGAAGGAATGTGTTTTCATCTTTGAAGGAGTGCTTGCAGAGGATTTTTAAAAATAAATGTGTTGGGCCTAGGTTTGCTTTTCAGAATGGCCACTCTGGTGTAGACAATGGAATGGTAGAACATGAGATTAGAGGTGGCAGTAAATCCAGTTCTAAAACAATCACAGTAATCCAGCAGAAGGCTGTGGCAGTGGGGATGCCTCCCTACAAAGCAATGGCAGTTGAAGGGGCTTGAACTACTGTTGTAAGGATTTCTGGTGCCATGGGCCAAATGTGGGAACTGTCCCCTACAAGTCTTACCCTCCCTTAAAGATCACCTCCTTCATAAATCCACTCTCAAGCCATCATCACTACCCCCACCATACCCCACCCCCATCTCTCTTCCTTCTCTGTGGCTCCAGCAGGCTGTATGCTCTCTACAATAAAACTAATCATTTGACTTTGTAATCAGGGCATTCATTCTCAAATTGTTTGGTTTTTTTTCTTTTTATATCCACTCATATTTTTTTAATTGAGATTCAAGTTAGTTAACATATAGTGTAGTATTGGTTTCAGGAGTAGAATATAGTGATTCATCACTTATATATAACACCCAGTGCTCACCCCAACAAGTGCCCTCCTTAATGCCCATCACCCATCTAGCCCATCCACCCTCCCACCTCCCCACTATCAACCCTCAGTTTTTTCTTTGTATTTAAGGGTCTTTTACAGTTTGCCTCCCTCTCTGCTTTTATCTTATTTTTGCTTCCCTTCCTCTATATTCATCTATTGTGCTTCTTAAATTCCACATATGAGTGAAATGATGATATTTGTCTTTCTCAGATTGACTTACTTAGTTTAGCATAATACACTCTAGTTCCATCCACATTGTTGCAAATGGCAAGATTTAATTCTTTTTCATCACTGAGTAATATTACATTGTGTGTGTGTGTGTGTGTGTGTGTGTGTATATCCATTCATCATCAGTTGATGGACATTTGGGCTCTTTCCATACTTTGGCTATTGTTATAGCATTGCTCTAAATATTGGGGTGCATGTGCTCCTTCATATCAGTATTTTTAACTCCTTTGGATAAATACCTGGTAGTGCAATTGCTGGGTCATAGGGTAGTTCTATTTTTGAACTTTTTGAGGAACCTCCATACTGTTCTCCAGAGTGGCTGCACCAGTTTGCATTCCCACCAACAGTGCAAAAGGTGCTGGGAAAACTGGACAGTAGCATGCAGAAGAATGAAACTGGACCACTTTCTACACCATACACAAAAATAAATTCAAAATGGGTGAAAGACCTAAATGTAATATAGGAAACCATCAGAATTCTGGAGGAGAAAACAGTCAGCAACTTCTTTGACCTCGGCTACAGCAACTTCTTACTAGACACGTCTCTGGAGGCAAAGGAAACAAAAGCAGAAATGAACTACTGGGACCTCATCAAGATAAAAAGCTTCTGCACAGCAGAGGAAACAATCAGAAAAACTAAAAGGCAACTGACCAAATGGCAGAAGATATTTGCAAATGACATTTTGGGTAAAGGGTTAGTATCCAAAATCTATAAAGAACTTATCAAACTCAACACCCCAAAATCAAATTGTTTTAATTATTCTCCTGACAATTATTTATTGAGCAGGCAGAGATCTGGGGCTGGAAGGGATTAGAATTGGGAGTCCTCAGCATATACCAAGGGGCAAATCAAGCCAGTTCCTTGCTACTGAATTTCCTATCTCCACCATGCCCAGCATGTAGGGGCTCATTGGAATCTGCTTTAAGTGTTTTCTTCCCGATTAAATGACTTTCTTCTTGAGAGATATGTGTCCACTCTTTTTTTGTAGTTTCCATGGAGTAAAACACTCAGCTAGACATATACTAGGTGCTCAGTAGGCATCGGACTTGGAGCCGAGGAGACCTTCCTGTCCATCTTCTCTTCCTACAATGCTACCAACTCCAGCCTTCCCCAAGGAGGCTCATGGTAAGTAGGAATGGTTTGGGTCTTTTAGGAGTCTGTAATATTCACAGATATGCCCTCAGACTTTTGTCAAGAGGGTGGTAGTTAGCTGGCCCCTGCTCAGCAGGATGTGGGTAAGGATGGGACACCAGCGAAGTACAAGACCCTGATCTCCCTCGGTAAGGACAGCATTCCTTCTCTGGACCCTATGAGCTGGGGCTGGAGAGCCAGGGCTCTGATTTGTGTTTCCTATGGAGCCAGAAACAGATCGTTTCTGTTTCTGTTTTCTGTTGCAAGACCAGTGACAAATGGAGTTGTTGATAAACTTCCTTATGGTGCTCAGGGACTTTGGTCTCTCTGTCCTCTGATCTTCTAGGTCGGGGGTTTTCCTATCACATTCCATTGGAGATGACCAGATTTCCATTCTATCTGGGAAGGCAAAGCTAGTTGTTCCTTGCAGCTGAGAGTTTCCCACTCCTGCCCCCATACCCATCCTCCTTCCCTTCCTCCTGTCCTTCTTGGAAGTCACATTGGACCCTGTGGAGATATTCTTGGTACCACTGTGTGGTGTCCTAGAGTACCTTTTCCTCCTGGAAGCCAAGTGATTGGAATGGATCTGTGGGACACCATTGTGACCCTAGCACAAATATCTAAGTCCCCTTTATTTTTCAAAAACCAGGGATTCCAATTCCCAAACCAGACATGATTTCCCAGTTAGAGCAGCAGAGGAATCATGGGTGCTTAAAGGAGAAGGGCCATGAAGCCTCTGTCTAGGTGAGTGAGTGAAAGCCAAGTAAGTTGATATCCTTCTGGTTAGCAAAAGCGTGCAAGGCCTTTTTCACTTTCTGGTAGTGAGAGCAGTTTTATGTTTATTTTGTATCCCCCATGGGAGGTACTCATACCTGATCCATTCAGAGAAAGTGAAAACTGACCATTTGGAGACCCTGGATTGAAGTAAGGTTTGCAATTCTAGCTCTGAGAAGAAAAATGAACATTTTAAGAATTCTAAATGCTGTGTGGTGTTTTTGTTGGCCTCTGCTACCTACTCACATTCAGCATTCATAATTCTGTGTGAGGTGTTCCCACTTGCATTCTCCTTCACAGGATGTTTACATTCCAGTCAAAAGAATAGCGTGTTTAATAATGGCAAGTTGAGGGGCACCTGGGTGGCTCAGTTGGTTGAGCGTCCGACTTCGACTCAGGTCACGATCTCACAGTTTGTGAGTTCAAGCCCTGTGTCAGGCTCTGTGCTGACAGCTTGGAGCCCAGAGCCTGCTTTGGATTCCGTGTCTCCCTGTCTCTCCCTGCCCCTCCTTCACTCACACTCGCTCTCTCTCTCTCTCTCTCTCTCTCTCTCAAAAATAAATAAACATTAAAAAAAATTTTTTTTAATTAATGGCAAGTTGACCCCAAAGAAAGGGTGGAAGTAGGGTGACAACGAAAACTATTTGTTGCATTTTGTGTTTTTTTAAAAGACATTCATTCATTTAACAAATAGATTTTTTTACCCAGATTGGCCTATGACAAAGATAATATGTGCTCAAAAAAATTGAGAGAGACATCCAGAAGAAAACACAAATGTCTTGAAATCCTAACTCCCAGAGCCAATCACCGTCAACCTTTGTATAAGCATTCTTCTGATCCCTTTCTTCCCACACAACTACTTGTGGAGATGTGGCTACTCTGAGGTACGTGCTGTGGTCCTTTACCTGCCATTTGGCCTTCATAGTGTGTTGTGGACAGCTCTCCGTGTCATTGCATATATATGTGTAGCTGGGTATTCATCCCCTTCAGTGGCTGCATAGCATTGCACCTTACCAGCATGTTATCCTCTATTTACCCCAGTCCACTATTGATAACTAGGTTGTTTCCAGATTTACATTATTCTATGCAACACCAAAGTCAAATAACCTTCTGTTACATCTTTGCAAACTTGTCAGGCTATCTTTTATGGATAAATTCCTCACAGTGGCATTGATGGAGCAAATGGTGACGTTCAAGTCATCTAAAATATGTTATTTCCTTTAAACTCATGATACTTCTGAATCATTTTTAACTAAATGCCAAATGCAGTGAATTGATCTTAGAAAAGTAATTGACAACATTTTCTAAAAGCTTCCCCAGGCCTGTGAGGAAGATTGATGATACTGGGATGTGGGGTTCCCTTTAACTTCTTCATTTTCACCCAAGTCTCTATTGTTTTTACTTCTTCTGTGCCTCCCTCACAGATTGATGACTTTCCCCATTTTAGAACTGAACCCCTTAGCATTCACCATTTGTATTTTAGGTCGTCTCAAATTAGTATGCAGGTAATGGCAACAGATAATAACAATAGCAAACACTTGTATGGCATGTACAGTGTGTCAGGCATGCAGTTGTATGTACTTTTCAAATATAGCTGAGTTCATCTTATAAAAAGTCTTAGGTAGAAATTACCAACATCTTCATTTCACTGGTGAAGAAACGTAGGCCCTAAAAGACTAAGTGATCAAATTCAGACAGCAAATATGTGGTTGAGCCAGGAATAAAACCTGTGCAGTTTGGCTCCAGAAGCTTACAGGTTCATCTAAGCTAATGTGCCTTCCCTTGCCAGTTCACAAAGGTGGTAGACACAGGTGCTCCATGCCCTAGCTACTCAACTTCTGTGAGCAGCCAGTCATAATCCCTTCCTCCCCCAGCATCTCAGTTGAATTAAGATGTGGAAGTTACCTGTGTTCATTTGGTAGGATGTAAGCCTCTTCTTGTGTTTGAATGAACCCTCTAGAACTAATACAAGATCCTGCTTTCTACGTCTCTCTTTCCCCTCCCTATTGTTCAAGGCCAAGTTCGCCATACTCATTCTGGAACAAAAGTCTCTTCTGGTTCCTTATTCAAGGCAGTGGGCAATTTTGCATAGGACCGTGATTCTTTCATGCAGTTTTAAACTTCAGGGCTGGAGGAAACTGGGATTTCTCCCTTCCTTGTTTGTAAATAATGTCTCTTGTTGGCAGAGTTTGTTTTAATCATAAAAGTATGTTGTGTTGGTTGCAGAAAAAAAAATTTAACAGACAGAAAAGTATAAAGAAGCAAATAAAATCACTTGTTAGAGGAAAGCACTATTAATGTTTTTAGTGTATTTCCTTCCATTATTTTTTATATACACATGTAAGTATATATGTACTTATACATTATAACTAGAAAAGATTATGGTCATGTATACTGGTTTTTGTTTGATTTTATAATCATAACCAGTTTTACAAATCACTAAAAAATCTTTAGGGGTGCCTTGGTGGTTCAGTCGGTTAAGCGTCCAACTCTTGGCTCCAGTTCAGGTCACAAGGTTTGAGTTCAAGCCCTGCATCAAGCTCTACACTGACAGTGCGGAGCCTGCTCGGGATTTTCTCTCTCTCCTTCTCTCTCTGCTCTTCCCGAGCATTCTCTCTCTCTCAAAAATAAATAAATAAACTCTTTTAAAAAAGTTAAAAAATTCTTCAGAATCATGGTATTTAATGACTATTTCATCATCTAGATATATAATTACTTTAATCATTTATGTGCTCTGGGAAATTTTAATTTTTTCCCTTTTCACTTACTTACACTGTTATGAACATCTTTGCATTTAAATGTCTCTCTACAGCTCTGTTTTTTCCCTCTAGAATAACTAGAAGAGGAATTTTCATGGTACTTGATTTGTGTTATGAATTGCTTGTCAAAAAGCTTTCCAGTTTACATTCTTGTAGAAGTATATGAGAATGCATATGTCCCTATACCCTGCCAGCATGTAGTGTAGTTTTTAAAATCCCTGCCAATTTGAAAAGGGGAAAACGGTTTTAATTTTGAACTTTTTTTTCAAGTGCTTATTGGCCATTTCTTGTTTTATTCCCCTGTTCCCTCAGGCTCCCCTTTTAATGACAGGGGATCTGGCGAACCATAGACCCTTAACCTGGATATTTGGATTATCTTACTCCTTCTAGTTTCCTCTTTAAAGCATGCCCTTCTGCTTGCACTCTGAAGCCCATCCTAATTTGTCCTCATACCCTTGTCCCCATAATTATTATGTCTTCTCTCCCTTCAGCAACTTCATCCTTTCCCCTTGAAGTCGTGCATTCTCTGCCTTCCATCAGAATCAGAACTTCATACTTACTCCTATTCCCTTTTCTAGTATATGAAGTGTTAAGGAATTTGTCAAATTCCTCCAATGTGTACTTAACATGTGACCCCTGATCCTGAAGGAGGTCCCCATTGGCTGGCCCTCATCCTTGTTCTCTTGTGCTTCTCTGTGTTGGACAGTGCATATTTTCTTAAAAACACTTGCTTTGTGTCATTGTGCTACACTCCCAGTAGCTTTGGCTACTTCTGGGCCTCTTGCAAATGCTCCTTGGTTCCTTTCTCTTCACTAACTGTGTGTTTCACATTACATAGCTGCTAATCACTTGGTTCACTTAAGACACGTAGACCTTTTAGTGATTGCCTTGTAATGATTGAATGTTGTCGCCAGTGGGGCAGCTCAGACAGTAAATTCTGGGAGCTGTGGCCCTCAGGGTTGTATATTTGGAGGAGGGAGTTCCTGCCTCCTTGCTTAAGTTTCCTTGCCAAAATATGGTACAAAACTGAACTCTATTCATTAAAGCAAGCTAAAACTTAGGTACTAACACAATGCCACCATAGGTTTCCTTCACAACAAACTTCATGTTTACAAATTGTTTTTCATCTATTTTTGCCTGTGGTTCACTTGATGCCAGAATTTCACACGTCTCCTAGTGCTACAACATAGAACTCTAGACTGTAGAGTCACCAAGTCACTGTGGCATCAAAATAAACAAACAAATGGTTTAGAAAGAGACTACAGGTGGTATACACACGCACACATATGTACAATATAAATGAAGGAAACA
Source organism: Panthera tigris (assembly GCF_018350195.1). Lineage (NCBI taxonomy): Eukaryota > Metazoa > Chordata > Mammalia > Carnivora > Felidae > Panthera > Panthera tigris. The sequence continues at coordinate 124,931,217 of NC_056677.1, read as the reverse complement.
GCAGTCATCACCATGGAAGGATGATTCAGAGATGGTATCAGAACATTTAGCAATTTGGAGGAAAACAGAGCAGATCGTTAACACATGGCGTACTCTAAAATATATATCCACAGGATTAAAGGCTAAATGTAAAGACAAATATTAGAATAAAATACCAGTGAGTACTTACATCGACTCTGGATAGGAAAGAATATTCTGAGCTTAAAAACAGTGAAAGCAGGGGTGCCTGGGTGGCTCAGTCGGTTAAGCGTTACACTTCAGCTCAGGTCATGGTCTCATGGTGCATGGGTTTGAAGCCCACATTGGGCTCTGTGCCGGCAGTGCGGAGCCTGGAGCCTGCTTCAGATTCTGTGTCTCCCTCTCTCTCTGCCCCTCCCCCCAACTCTCTCTCTCTCTCTCTCTCTCTCTCTCTTTCAAAAATAAATAAACATTAAAAAGTTAAAAAAAGAAACAAAGACTTAAAGAACAGAGGTACATGGTTAATAGTGCTAAAGAAAAAAGCCAAAACATGAAATTGTACACATAAATAGCATAGCCTTAACTATGAAAACAAACAAACAAACAAACAAACAACAACTAAAAGTAACGTCAATTCTCATTACATGCCAGGCACTGGGTTGAGCAACTGGGCCTGCGCTCTCTCCAAGAGTCCTCAGAGGAGCCCTGGCGGGAGGTGGGCACTGTTATGGCCCCTCTTCTCCAGATGAGAACTGGGTGCAGAAAGATGCAGAGATTTGCTCAAAGTCCCACAGCCCCTCAGTGGATGTGCTGGGATTCTAGGTCAGGCTGGCAAGACCACACAGCCCGGCCCCTGGAAACAACGGAAAGAACCTCGAGGCATGTGGGTAGCAGTGACGGTCCTGGAAGCAGAGCCGACGGACACACGGCAGATTGCTAATGGTGACAGCCCTGAGAAATAGCTGAATGAAAGACATACCGCACGTGGGGAGCAGTGATGGATGCTCCCCGGGTGGGGAGTATGTCGTGCTTCTGCCATCAAAGCAAAAACTCAAGAACGTCGATGTCTTTTTAAAGCCTCCAAGAAAGAGGTTGGATGTACACGTGTCGCACACTCACGGCAACTGCATGCTTATGAGATGCGATGATGGTGAATTCTCAGCTTGTCTTCTGAAGCCTTTAGTCAAGCGTGCACTCCTAGACACAGTGGCAGAAGAGACCCAGTGGGGTGTGCCCTAGCCTTCACCTCCCACATGCTCCTAGGCATGGCCCTGTTGCCAGCTTTCTGCTGGGGCAGGTGTTGGGATGTCTCTCTGGCGTCCCCTGGGATGTCATCCCTTCCCTGTCTTGGGGCCCTACTGGGTGTGTCCTTGTGCACCATTTTTTTGTGCACACCACCTGCTCACTCTTAGCCAGGTCAAACTTGTTGCACACGTGGTACCCTGGTCCAAGCATGATGACAAGCAAGGGTGGCCAGGACCCCTGGAAATGGAAAGGAAGAGAGCAACAGAAGGGCTAAGGCAGAAGTGGAACAGGCCTTTCGGCTCACCTTAGTCCCTGTTCCGGAAAGCACACCAGACGCCAGACACGGGGCCTGCAGACGTGGGCTCTAATCCCACCGTACCTGACCTTGGGGGACCCTCATGTCCTTCCCAGGCCCTCCGTCTGATGCTGTGGCTGTCCTCAGACCAGAAGATGTGGGGACCAGCACCAGGCTCTGTGGAAGCCCAGGGCGAAACGGACTCCCAGAGGGGAGGCAGATCAGTGGTTCAGGTGTGAAGTGCATGTCAGGCAGGACTCATGTCCCCATCTCCACTCCCACCCCATCCTGGGAGTCAGACTTCCTAGTAGAGACCAAGGAACAGGACTGAAAGGGCTTGGCACAGCTTTATAATTGGAGGGGATCTGGACACATGGGCAGGAAGCAAGGTGAGGCTGCACAAGAAGATGGGGAGCCCCCCTGTGGGGCCAGTGGGTTTGAGCTGGCACAAGGGGATGCCTTTGCCCACGTTGTCCCAGAGCCTTTGGGGTCTTTCCTGGGGCAGAAACTGGTCCCTGGGAGAGGCCTGGGGAAGGCCCCAGAGAGGCCACAGGGCCTCGGGGTGATCAGGGCCAGGCCACTGCCCACATACGCGGACCCTGTGGACCCCGTGTCCCTTGCCAGTCCTCTCACCGACCCCCTCAGCCTGCGGCAACCATGCAGTTTGAAACAAGGAGCTCCTGTCCCCTTAGATTGTACTTGGTGTTCCCAGGGCTGTGCTTCCTTGCCCCGGAGCGGAGCACATCGCCTGTTGCTGGAGGCCCTCAACCTCGTCAGGCACAGCCCTCAGGACAACCCCTTCTGCCCTACCCCCTCGCCCACACCCCTGCTGGATCTGGGACAACTCCCTCTCCTGGGGCTCCAGCTGCACAGCTCCAAGCTGGGACTTGTTACCTCAGGCCATGTCCCTGTCTCTCCAGGACTTCCTGAGGAACCTTAGGCTCTTAGTGGCTGTGTCCAGGCACAACTTGGTGGACAAGGGAAGGGGGTCTTCTTTTTCTCTGTCATTCAAGTACAGAGGAGCAGTGGTGGCATTCGCAACACCCTAGTTCAGAGGGCACTGTCCCACAGAGTCCATCCAGTGCAGCCTTGCCCAGGGCCTAGGCTCCCCTTTCATGTTGCCAAACATGGGCCCAAAGAGGGCCCAAGTGCACCTTTTCCATCGTGGGGGCTCAGGGGTGCTGGGACTGTTGGGTGGAGGGGTGGGGAGAAGCTAGCTGGGCCTAGGGGTCTCCTCCATGCAGCCCCTGCCATTTGTAGGAATGGTTCCTTCTCCTTCCCCAGATGGACACAGTTTTCTACTCCTTTGCTTCTTTCTCTCCAGCCCCTTTGGGCTCCCGCTTTCTCCAAGATCTTTGCTCTGCATACACAGGACCCAGTCATCTCTCTTTTCTCCAGTCTCTCTGCCTTTGCTGCAGCCCTTAGCCCAGGAACTCAGGGATGTGGCCAGGGGAGAGAAACGCTCCAGAGAGAAGGCAGAGAAGGTGACAGTGGGGCAGAGAAACACTCTGATTTCATTTGTGCATAAACCTGCCCCATTTCCCCCCAACCACACATAGAGACATGGTGGTTTGCCCTCTAGTGAGTACTTACATCAAGCACTTTCCCCCTTAACACTGATACCACCTTCCTCTTTCATTCAGAGCCATTTCTGGAAGGCCTTCTCTGGTCCAAGACTTGCACCAGATGCTGGCGATTCCAAACTGAATGTCATAATGAGGCCTGCTCCAGTGGTCCTTACAGTCAATGAGGGGAATGGACAATAAATCAAGGGGAAAATCTATATAATTGCAAATCATGGTCAATATGAAAACAAAAGGATGAAAAGTAAGCATTGAAGAAGAATTACTGTATGCAGGGTGGTTTAAAAAGCCACTTTAAGAAGATGAGAGGATGAAAAGGAGCCCAAATTTTGGGAGTACTGGGGAAAAGCCCGGGAAAGCAAAGGAACAACAAGGGTTTAACCTCTGAGGCAGGCGTTTTCAAGATATAAAAAGGCCTAAGCCCCTTGCCTGGAGTAGAACCACTGAAAGGGACATGAGTGGGAGCTGCACTGGGAGGACTAGGCAAGGACCTCATAGGCCATGGACAGGAGTCAGGTAGCCATTGGAGTGTTCTGAGCCAAGCAGTGACGTGATCAGATAGGCAGTTTATTTTTTTTTAATTTTTCTTATTTATTTAAATATAGAGAGCATGAGCAGGGGACAGACAGAGAGAGGGAGGGAGGGAGAGAATCCCAAGCAAGCTCCGTGCTGACAGTGGGGAGCCTGACACGGGGTGGCGGACATGAGGCGTGATCCCACAAACCATGAGATCATGACCTGAGCTGAAGTTAAGAGTCAGATGCTCAACCAACTGAGCCATCCAGGTGCCCCTTGAGATAAGCATTTTAGAATGACCCCCTGATTACTTTTTGGAAAATGGGTGCAGAAGAAACCCAAACAAGGAGTGAGTGGTTGGGAACATAGTGAGTTATCCTTGGTAAATATGGCAGTGGCATGGAGAGGCAGTAGCCATGGAGCAATGCAGAAGCACCCCAGGGAGGTGTGTCTGGGTAGGCCCCAAGCTTCACACTATAGCCCCCTTTTGCAAAGGCAGAGGAGTCTCTTTTGATGAATATTCACTTCTTACTCACTTCAAAATGAAGAGTTGGTATATATATATATATATATATATATAAAAGGGTAAGGCCCTTAATGGATTGGAACTGATTAGAAGCTCTGTGTGTACAAGGGTCAGAGAGACTTACTCACTGGAGGCCATGGTTGTGGAGTCAGAAGTAGGTGAACTGGGTTTCCTATGGTGGATTTACTCATGGTAGTGTCTGAAGGTCTCTTCTCTTGACCTAGGGTTTTTTGTTTTTTTTCTCAATGGAGAAATTTTTTTTCATCTTTTGCCTGGGAGATATTCACCTTATTACCAGTGGTCTGGGAGCTGGGTGGGAAATGGAGCTGGGTGTTTCACTGTTCATCTATCTACACCTTCACCTCATTTTCTAGTTTTTAGTAAGTGCTTCTACCCCAAGGCATGCATCAGCATTTGCTGGAATACTTCAGTCACCACACCTCAGTGGTTTATAACATTTCTTTCTCATGCACAGGCCTTTGGGTTGGTTGTGGTGTGCATCAGTTTATGGACATAGCTTCAGGTCTGCTCCATTTGTCTTCTCATTCTGGGACCCAAATGGAAGGAACAGTGGCTACCTGAGTAAGGCAGGGTGTCCTGATGGTTTAGGACAGGGGTAGACTATGGCAAGCTAAATGACGCAATCACATTGAAGCCTCTCACTGGACATGGTATACCTCATCTCCGTTCACATTTCATTGGCCAATGCAAGTCATGGATCAAAGCCCAAAGGAGTGGGGCATGTAAGTATTTTCTACCTACAGTGAACCATGGCAAGGACAGGGAGGGAAGGGAGACTTATGACCAAATAAATCTTCCTACGTCATCTGCGGAGGCAATGGTATTAGATGGAGACCTGAATGATGGGGAGGTGTTGGGCATCTGGAGAGGAAGAACACTCCCAAAAGAAGGAATAGCACATGAGAGCTTGATGAGTCCCTAGAACTGGGAGATCTGAGTGGTTGGAGCAGAGTGAGTAAGGGATCAGCATGAGGTGAGGTCAGATAGGCACTTGGGTCAGTGAGGCAGAAGGCCATGAGAAGAGGTCAAGATTCATTTCCAAGAGAGATATGAAGACCCAGCCTGGCATATTTTAAGAGAGGGATGTGACAGGTTTGTATTTACTTTTTAAAGGATCTCTCTAGCTGCTTTGGGAAAGAAAGATGGAACGGGAAAAGAAAGGTCACAAGAGGACCAAATAGGAGGTGAATGCAGTCAGTAGTTTAAGCTAAAGATACTGGCATCTTGGACTTATGGTGTAGCCATGGAGATAGAAGTTGGTGGGTTTGGAAGACTGCTGGAAGCTGAATGGACAGAACTTGGTGACAGAGTAAATGTGGGTGAGTAAGGGAGAGAAGGAGATGTGAGAATTTGGTCCCAGGCACCTACCTTGGATTACCACAGGGCTATGGTTATCATTTAGAAACAGAGAGGTGAGGGGAAGGGAGAGGGAGAGAGATATCAAGATCATTGGGCGTGGAGGAAAGGTCATTTCTAAACTGAGGAGTCTTGCTGGGACATACTCAGCTCTCTTAGGACAAAATAACCCAAAGAAACTTCCATGAGCAATAAAAGGGAGCCAAGTGGTGGGTCTGGCAGAGTGAGCTTGCAGCCTGAGAGGGGCTGGCCCAAGGCAAGTTCACCTCCAGGGCAAATGAGCCTGAGAAAGTGCAGCAAACTCTCCAGAGGCAGTTCATTAGAGTGTGATTCTTTTTATCATTATCATCATTGACAGCGGGTACCGCTGGGGAGAGGAATAGAGCATGTGGGACTGTAAGAGGTCCATGATATGCTTTTATATTTTGTTCCACATAAATGTGGACCGTTTACATTCTTTTACATATAATATATCATGTTATTACTGTGGGGCAAAAACCATGAAAACCATAAAGGAATTCACTATAATAATTGAATGTAGCATGGTATATATCTAAGAACTAGGGAAATGAGCATGTTTCAGCTTTAGCTATGCCGTCCCATCACTGTGGGACATAGAGCAAGTCCATTTCCTCCAAGGGCCTCAGTTTCCCCATCTGTACAATGAGGAAGTGTCACTGTAACCTGCTTACTCTGAAGGCCTGGGACTCTGTAACCCTGAGGCTATCCTCATGTGGCCCATGTGCTTCCTCTTTCCCTAGTGCATCTTTACCCCTTCACCACTCCCAGGAGTTCAAATGGTCCCCATGGAGTGAGTGAAGGAGGAAGAGAAAAACTGTGCAGATGACTTTATGGAAGAGTTTTACTGAGAAGGAGCACAGAGAACCAGGGCTGTCATTAGAGGGAAATGTGAAGACAAAAGAGAGCCAGTATGCGAGAGGCAGCCAGTACAGGTTTGGGACTTAAATGGATAGAGTGTGACACTGTAGTGGATGCTTGCTACATATTTGCTGGATTAAATTTACATTAAAGCAATCCTAGCAATGGAGATGCACAGTTGCAAAGCATGGAGAGAAGAGATGTAGTTGAAGTATTTACTTTTTAGGAAGGGATTTCAAGGGTAGTAAGGGAAATAATGTTTAATGTTTGATTTTGGACACACTAAAAATAAGATACTCATGGAATTTTCAGTAGTCTTAGAAATTTGTATTGAAAACTTGGGAGAGAGTTAGAAGCTAGAGGTAGAGATTTGGAAGACATTGTTAAAGGTCATAGTTGAAGCCAGAACGAGATTATTCAGGGAGAGTGTAGTGTGAAGTAAACACAAGGCAGAGAAGGGAACCTGAGAACTGAAACACTTCAGGGCCAGGAAAGGAAGAAGAACTGAAGAGGAAAGATAAACAGGAGATAGAGGGAAGGAAAGAACCATCCTCTTCATGGCTTGGAGAGGAAACATTCATCCAGGAGCTGTAGTCTGCAAGAAAAGAGGGATACTGACTTGGAGTTAGTCAATGACTACAGGGAAAGGTAGAATTGAGCAGAGTCTGATGACAGGATGGTTAAAGTTTGGTGTTTTTTAGGGAAGAGGGGAGGAGAATGATCTGCAAGTGACAATGAGTATCGGGTTCAGGAGGAGATTTGCCTCACATTCTTGTCCGAGTGTTTAAGACACATGTTTTAACTCTTAATGTTTATGAGCCTAGATTTTAGTATCATTCCCATTATCCAGGTAAAGTAACAAGGCCAGAGAGTGAAAACTATAAGTGGAAAAGCTAGGACAGACGCCCAGGCAGTCTGGTGCCAGAGACTGGACTCTTACCACCATGTGGATTGCCTCCCAAGAGAAAAAAAGGAATATTCTGCTAAAAATTAATTGTATCTGTTACTATGGTTAATGCTATCTGAACCACAATCTTTGAGGCTATATTTTGGATTACCTAGTAGAATGGACTTATTGTGTTCCCCCAAAATTAGTATGGTGATGTCCTAACCCTTAATTTTTCAGAATGTGAACTTATTTTGCCGTTAAATGTTCTACCAGTGAGGTATACCCTCTCTGCTAGAATGGGAACTTATTTTGAAATAGGGTCGTTGCAGATGTAATTTATTAAAATTGAGTAGTAGGGCCTCTAATCCAATATGACTGATGCTCTTTTAAAAAGTATAAATTTTGATGGGCGCCTCGGTGGCTCAGTTTGCTAAGCGTCCAATTGCAGCTCAACTCATGATCTCACATTTTGTGTGTTTGAGCTCCTTGTCGGGCTCTGCACTTGACAGCTCAGAGTCTGGAGCCTCCTTCGGATATTATGTCTCCCTCTCTCTCTGCCCCTCCCCTGCTCACACTCTCTCTGTCTCTCAAAAATAAGTAAACCTTAAAAAAATTTAAGTAGAAGTTTTGATGCAGAGACATACACAGGTAGATAATGCTTGTGTACATTGGTTTTGTGCTGCCACATACCAAGGCTACCAGAAGTTAGGAGAAAGACATGGAACAGGTCCTTCCTTAGTGTCTCTAGAAGGAACAAACTCTGCTGACACCTCTATTTCCAACTTCTAGCCTCCCGAACTTTGAGACAATAAATTTTTGTTTTTTGAGAAATTGCCACCCAGTTCAAGGTAACTTTTACTACAGCCCAAGGAGCCTAATACACCTGGGAAAGCTTTATTCCCCTTGAATTCATTTCCTAGGGGATATTATAGGAACTTCTTGGCTTTCTTTTTTTGCACTAGCTCTGAACCCTTTGTAGTGCTTGCCCACATATCATGGGAGGGTTGGGACCCTAGTTGCCAACGAAACTCTAGGGTTTGGCTGGTGTTGGCCTTGTGTATCTGGTGTTCTGTGTTGATCTGTCACCTGCCTCCTGATGGGCTTCTGAGGTTAGGCTCCTCCTCTGTGTTCTTGTTGGTGGCCTCTTTTTGTCTCCCCAAAGCTCTTGTCAGCCACAGAGAAACCAGACTATAATTTCTTCAAATCTTGAGGGCGTGTATGAGGAGGCCTGTGATCAGGATCCCTGGAGGGAATGACACAGAAGTGTTCCCTGTAGGCAAAGAGGTTGTGAGCAATCCAGTAAGACACTTGTCACTAGCAGTGACAACTGTAACCAAGGTGTCTGGCCTAAATTGGGATGACCTAATGGGGCAAAGTTGGGCCAAATTGATCCTGCCTGAGTTTGTGGTATTCACATATTCCTTGGCAGAACCGAGCCTTTTCAGGTCAACTCACACAAGAAGGCAGCTACCAGTACATGGCCTCCAGACAGAACCTAGGCCCTCCCTCTTGGGGGACATTGAATGCCCCATGGCATGTATCTTTGATTTAGAGAGAAGCAGATAGTAGCTGAGAAAGATAGCTCCCTCTAAGGAGTGGGAGATGGCTAGGTAAAATGCTGTTTTCCAATGTAGAAGTTTGGCCCAAGTCAAACTGCAAAGAGATCCTGTCCATCAGGAATCTGTTTGACTCCCAGTTCTGATGTTCCTCCAACCTCAGTAGATAACACTTATTTCACTCACCAGCTGGATCCCAGTAGCCACTTCTGATATAACACAAGTGCTCCTTCTAGTCCATCACCAACACTGCTTTCTCACTGACTTCTCTAGTTCACAGACATGAGCATGTTATCCCTCTCTTGTAAAAACTTCTGGGGAAGTGATACTTCATTTGAGATTCTGGTTGCCTACTTCACATGTGGAACAGAAATCCAAAGTTAGCATGGGTATCACAGGAACTTCATAACCCCATACAACTTCCCTGTGGAACTGCTCCCTCTTCTTGCCCCTCTATCCATCACTCCAGACCCCATCTACACCAGCCTTTTCCCCAGACACCAGATATCCTCTGACCATTCAACTCCATCCACTACAAGATAAGGGTCCTGGCTGTGAGGAGCTTACCAGGATTGTGAGGCCTGAGAGAAAGCAAACAGTCAAGGTGGGGTCAAAGATCAGCCCAGATTTTGGTATGGAGGTACTTTACAGTCTATGGCAAAGGGAGGGGAAATCCAAACAGCATGTGGAAGTCTTGCTGAGTTGTGGATTTTTATGTTCCCCACTTTGCAAGCAGTATAGTAGAGAGAAGGGAACTGGGCATAGACAGAGCCCAGGGTATTGCACAAAGCTCTCACTGAGATTATGACTGAATACTAATGCTGCATGCTCAGATTGAGACATTACAAGTTTGGGCACAGAACACCCTCCAGGAGCTGTAAGATGGAGAACTACCAGACATTACACAGTGTTCCCACCAGCCAGAGCGGAGAGACCATATTGAAGTCCCCAGATGTTCATCACAGAACCCAGTAAGGCAATACATTAGGAGAATGGTTCATGTAGCTCTACAAGACCTATATTAACAAGGCCTAAAAATGAGCCTTAAGAAGCTCATTCTGGTCTGTAAGTAAACAAACTTCATGATGGAACAAAACTCAACCCAGAAATAAGGTAAACAAAACCAAGACACTTAACAACATAACAACCAAATGGCGGACTTCTATGCAAAATTTCTAGATATGTGAAGGAAGAAAACATGACCCATAACCAAGGGGGAAATGTACCAGTAGGTTCAGAAATGGCAAGGATGATGGGGTTAACACATAAAGACTTAAATACAGCAATTGGAAACAAATATGCTACAGAATTGAAAGGGAAGCATGAATATAATGAAGGAACCAATGAGTAAAAGTATCAGCAGGGAAATGATAACTATAATGAAGAAACAAATGGAAACTCTATAACTGAAAAATACAGAAGAGGGAATATAGAACACTGTAATAGACCCACAGGTACACAGTTAATTGATTTTTGACCAACACTCCAAATAAAATCGATGTCAAAATGAAAAGTTTTCAAATGCATCCTGACTCCACACATCCCCTAAAATACAAAAATTGGTTTAGGTACATCCTAAGACATAAATGCAAAAGCTAAAACTACAGAGCTTCTAGAGGAAAACAGATGTTTTCTGTAAAACATTTGTAAATGTAGGCCAAGCAAAGATCTCTTAGGCAGGACCCAGAAACTAGTCACTGTAGAAGAAAAGAAATAATGCAATGGACCTCATCATAGTTAAATCCATCTGCTTATGAACAGACACCACTAAGAATATGCATAGACAAGACACAACATGGAGAAAATAGTCCCAACATATATCTTATAAAGGGCTTATATCCAAAGTGTTTTGACAATTTGCACAAGCCACTAATAAAACAAGGGAAAGGATCTTACTTGAAAACTGGGCAAGAGACTTGAATAGGCAGTTCACTGAGGAAGATAGCTAAGAAGCACACAAAAAGTGCTCCATATCATTAGTCATCCCAAAAATGCAAATTAGTATCACAATGAGATACCACTATGAGTCACTGACCAGAATGGCTAAAAGTTCAAATCTGACAACCCCAAATTTTTGAGAATCCCAAGAAAGAGATACTACTAATGGGAATACAAATTGTCATAACAGCTTTGCATATCTGTGAGGAGTTTCTTATAAACATAGCCCTACTCTGTGGCATAGTAATTTCAATGCTAGGTATTTATTCAGGAGAAGGAAAACAAACGTCCACAAAAAGACACAAATAGATGTTCACATAGGCTTTGATCACACACCAATATTAGTAACACACACAGCTGTAGACACCTTGATAACAGTAATGTACCAGGGGCTGCAGATGGATGATTGCATAGTAGGCCCAGCTGTACCACTCATCAGTTGGCACCAACAGAAGTCTTGCTCTTGTTTTGTGAAGCAGTGACATGTGCCTTGTTCTGCCTTCTTCCAACTTTCTTGTTTGATTCCTCAAAGAAATAAAAAACCACCAACCATCTAACACATGCATTCATACAAAAACTCACACATCTTCTCATTTGTTCACTCATACACTAACACATGTACACTCCCCCATTAGCACACATTCACTCATACTCATGCACACACTACCTCACACAAACTCATACATATGCACACACTCACACTCATACACCAGACATTTTCACTCATGAACACATTCATGCACACTCACATATATACACTGACACAAATCCACTTATACACACTAACATTCATATATACACTTGGCTACCCACATACTCTCAGTCACTCACACATAGTCATGTACACACAAACTTATATATGCTCACAAGCACATACTCACACACACACAAGACACATTACCCACGTACACAATTATACATACTCACATGCATTCACTCACACATGCTTATTTTGCTCATTCACATATATACACACACAATGACACACATTTTCACTGATACTAACGTACATAAACATACATCCACATACCTACATACTCACATAGTCACACACACTCATCCACATACAAACTAACACATATTCACCCATGCTCACACTCAACACACACATTTACATACATTTACTAACACATTCACAGACTTACATAGTTGATCACACATTCACACACATTTACTGACACACATATAGGCACATATTCACACACTCATACACTCATACTTTCACACACATTCATACACACACTTACAGATACACTGACACAGGCTGGCCTGATTTTGATGCCCCAGGTCTGGATGCCCTGAGCCCCAACGAGGCAGTGAGGGATCTTGGAGTCTCTGGCGACTGCCTGCTGTTCCTCACCCTCCCTTATTCCTGGAAGTTCCCTGGGAATCCAGACAGCCACTACACACTCCCACCAGCATCCTATTCACTGGCACCATCTGGCTCTGCTTAGCTTCATTCCCTTGCCAAGGTCCGTAAGACACTGTTTCTTAAATGTTGGCCACCTTTTGCAATTAAGACATTTCAAAGCTCTCATGGACCTTATCCTACACATACTCTCATGTTGACCAGGCGACTGTTTCCCCTCTACACCCACACCCCCAGGTGAACCTTCCCTCAATTGCCCATAGCAGAGGCAAGACTCAGCTGAAACATTCAATGAAATTTATTGAAGAGAAACATTTACTGAAACCATTGAAGAGAGGGAATGACAACACAGAGAAGAATGTCTAATGGCCACTACAGCCCACAGGTCGTGGACCCCTACTCTTGGGGTCCTGAACAAGGTGCCTCTGTTTCCCCCAACACCGTGGCCCTCCTGCCATAGTCTCTCTTCCTGAGGGCCCCATGATCAGCCTCTGGCCAGGATGATGGATGCCATGGAGGGCCAGGATGATGGAGGGCCATGGCCCCTCACTCCAGGGCACTCTCCACTCTGGCCAACATGGTGGGGCCTGGTCCTGCCCTATGGCCTGCACAGGACAGAAACAGGATGCTGGAAAATGCAGACGGGGACCCTCGGACAAGCCAAAGAAACTGAGTCACAAGTAACAAGAGAGTGGCACATCACAGCACGGTTTCCACGGAGACTCCCGAAGGCCACCTCTGTCCTTGGTCCAGTTCCTCTTTCCTGAGGTCGCGGGGTGAGCACCAGCCATGCCTTCTTCTGTCCTTCCCGCCAGCTCCTGGGACTGGGCTTCGACAGGTCTCCGGGGTGGGGTGGGGGCGGCTGCTCAGATAAGAACACACACACATCTCCACAAGAACAAGCAGCAGTTGGCCTAAACCTACACCGAGGAAGCAGAGGCTGAGCTCACGACACCGCACGACAGCGAGCAGAGCCTGGGCTCGCACTGAAGCTTGTGCCACACACCCGGGGCTGAGAGGTGGCTGCTGCGTTAGGCCAGGACACCCGCCGCGGGCTCCTGCACACCTCAAGGCTCTGCACAGGAATGGTAACTAGGGTGTGTGTAGGGGGAGCTGGGGGGTGCCACTTGACACGGGGGTCACTAAGGGGCCTACAGAGACACAAGTGGGCTTCCCAGAGCGTGGAGCGACGTGCTCCAGGAGTCAGTGAACGAGGGTCCCCCTCTTGGGCGGCCCGAGGGGCCGGCACCCTTGAGACGGCTCCTAACATCTCCCAGGCCAGTGTGGGTGGCAGACATTTTCAGGTGCCCCTCACCTAGGCTAGGGCCAGCCACTCAGGAGTGCTTCCCAGGCTGGCTGCCTGAATTGACAGGGTTTGGTGCTGGCCTTGGCATTGCCAGCTGCTGAGTTGTCGTTCACCAGGCCAGTCCCAGGCCTCCTTGCCTGCAGGCTCCTGGTCTCCAGTGGCACTGTATAAACAAAAGCAGAACAACCTCCCACCACCAAGCCCTACCCCCTCCTCCTCCTCCCCTCTACCTTTTCTTCCTCCTCCTTCTTTACCTCTTTCTCTTCCTTCTCTCCTACACCCTTTTCTCCTCCTCCTCTTCCACTTCCTTCTCTTTCTCTTCCTCCTCCTCCTGCTTTGGAACCAAAGTTTCTCTGCTACACACTCACTCACACCAAAGCCAGCTGTGAGGTACTGGCCCACCAAGTACCAGTACTCCCACCTGCCAGGCTGAGCTGAAGCTCTGGCCCAAGGATCTTCTCCTCGTAGTTTTTGCTATCCTTGCCCCTATAGCCCTTCCAGGCTGTAGCAGAAGGAAACTGCCTGTAGGCTGGTGCTAGTCTCCCAGAGCCTTTGGTTCTCCTACCCTCACTTGTGCAGGGGCTTGAGGGCGCTGCCTTCCTGGGGGTCCCCTAGAATAGTGTAGATAGATAATATTGAAAACAGGCTGGACCATGTGGCCTCCTGTCTGGGGCATTACCTCTCTGTTGTACAGCTCTTCTTTGCCTGAGATGACTCCTTCAGGCAGGGCTGGTCCTGGGGAAGACTCCTCCAGGCCCCACATGGCCTGGAGGTCAGTTGGCATCTTTAGCTCAGAGCCCACAGGGTGGGCATTTGGGGGTGGCCAGATGATGGGGCTGATGAATGAGTCCCCAGCTCCACTTTCTTCAGCCTCTGCTGTGTTGGGGTCTTTGCCTGCAGCTGGTGCACCCCGTGTGCTGGCTGGGGCAACCCCCCAGTTGTGTCTCTGGCACCTCTTCAGTGCACTGTTGTTGGCCTTCACTGAGTCCCATGTAGCTTGGTGAGTGGAGTCTTTTTCATCTGGCAGAGGATGAGGGGGCTCAGCCTGGTCATGGCTTCTTTGCCCCTCTACCCCACTCAAGTCCCCTGCTGTTTCTGTGGGCTGCCCCTTTCCCTTTTTCCAATATCTCTTTTGTTTCCTCTGCCTGAAATAAGAAGAGGTGCCCTGTTCTCCTGAGCCTACTTGGCTTTGGGCTTGGGATGGCTCTTTTCCCAAGCCCTGTTCCCATTTCCCGACTCCATTGCAGCCTGTCTCTTCTGCTTTACCAAGAGCGGGTTTGGAGGGTTGCTACACTGTGCCCTGATGTGGCCATCTTCTCCACAGCTATAGCAGAATGTGTGATGTTTCCGTTTTCCTGAACCTCGGGAGCTGGCCCTCAGCACACGCCCCCTTCGATGCTGTCCTCTGCCCCTCCTGCGCCGGGAACCTTGGGAAGGCCTGGCCTGAAGAGTGCTGTCAGGGGCAGCAAAAGACACTGCTCTGAGAGCATTGGCTCTGGCAGATGCCCTTACTCCTGCATCCAGCCCCTGTAGCCTCCCCCTTTCTGGACCAAAAGTGGCCTCCCACTCCTCCTCCTCACGCAGGAGCTTCACCAGTGCCAGGAAACCAGGTGGTTTCCTTCGCTGTTTCATCAACTTAAGCCTGTCTCGAAGTTTGTCAGTAAGGGTAGCCCCACTTAAGACTTGTTTCAGGCGAGCCTGATTCACATTCCTTCGCAATACTGCATTTTTTTCTACAGCTCTTTGGAGCAGGGGTTCCAAACGCAACACAAAGCTGGAGACTTTCTCTCCTACCTCCTGATAGGCCTTATAAAATTTCACATGGGCGATTTTACGACTTTCCACAGGTCCAAATACCTGTTGCAGGGCTGCCAGGCACTCCTCCACAGTTATGGCAGCATTGTTGGCCCGGAGCCCACTGACCACCTGCAGAGCAGGGCCCCGCAAGCATTCCATCAGCCGCCGCCTCTTTTCACCCTCAGGCACCTGCCACATCTGTAGCACCTCAGTGGTGTGCTCAAGCCAGGCTTCAAAGGCCAACGCCCCTGGGATGGACACACTGTTCCCAGAAAAGACTCTTAGTTCTCTGTACAACATTTGTTCTAGCAGAGGCTGCACTGCTGCCCCCAGGGTCTGGGCCCAGGTCCAGAAGTCAGGTGATATGGCCACTCTTGGAGCAGGGCAGTTGGTGTCTGATCCAAGCACTCTGTTCATATCTGACACTGTCCGCCTCTCTTCCTCTAAGAAGCGGTTCAGTCTATTGAGAAATTCCCCATCTGAGTTCCGAGGTTTTACAACCACTTCCCAGGGCCCTCCCTTTCCGGGTATTTCCCTGGGGATCAAAGCATAGTCAATATCTTGGGCAAGCTCCAAGAGAAATGCTTGGGCATTCTCTTCCCTCCTGAACATCCTGCCAATGACCCTATACCTGCCCAGGTGCCTGAGAGCATCCTGAAGAGTCTCCTCAAATTCATCCTCACCACAGTCCTCAGGAATCCCCAGGATAAGCATGGACCTCTGCGTGTTCAGATGTTCCCCCCGACACCAATCCTGCAACAGGGTCAATGGCATGTCCCCAATCTCTGTGGAGCCTAATTTAGGGGATAATGATCACTGCGTGGTGCACATGTATCAGGCAAACTCCCAGGGCGACAGCAGACAGCCCAGATCTCCACAGCCTGTGAATACAAACGAGGCGAGAGCGAGGTTAAGCGCCCCCCACCGCCCCGCCGCGCCCACCCCCCAGGTGACCCTCCTCCCCCGGGGCGGTGCCTTTGCAGCCCAGGCTAGACCCCTGCCCCGCCTTCCACCCGCCTGCCGGGGCCACGGCCCCCTCTCCACCGCGTCCCTCTCGCCCCCGCGGGCTGCCGCAGTCCTACTGGGGCGGGCGGGCGGGACTCCCGGAGGGCTGAGCGCACCCTCCCCGGTTCTGGTACCTACCTTCCTCTGGGTCGGGGTCCTTCCTCGTCGAGGTCCCAGCAGGTGGGGCGCAGGGGCTGCGCCGAGCGGCAGCGGGGTCGTGCGCCCCTCTTTTCCTGGCTGCCTCTCACTCCCTCTCCTTCTTCCTCTCCCTGTCCCTCTCTCAGCGCGGCACGTGGGCTAGCGCGCCGGCGCCTGCTCGCCACCACTCTCTGCAGTGCGGACTCGGGGCGGGGGCGCAGTGGCGGCGGAGCGCGGACCCTCCGCGTCGCCCCGGAGACCGCCGGGCCATTGGCGCGCGCGGGTCACGCGGCCAGGCTGTGGCCACCGCCGCGGGCACCCCGGGACCGCGCGTGACGTCACCTGCTCCTTCCCCCGCCCCCGAGGGGGCGCTGGCACAGGTGGGGACCCTGGGGACCCGAGAGCCAGTGCCCCCATCCTAGACCCAACCCTGCCCACCGCCCGCCCCTCCCGGAACATGCTCTCGGGGCGTCAGCCTGGCGAGGGGTCCATATCCCCGCGTGCCCACCAGAGAGCCGCTGGGCAGGCCCGAGATGCGCCCGCCAGCGCTGCATTCTGGCATGGGTGGAGCGCGGGATGGGGGAGCGTTCTGGGGCTCCTTCACCTGTTTCCGCCCCTCCTCCACTCCACCCAGAACGGGTCCTGTCCCAGCTAGGCGAGAAGCACTTCGTCCAGGTGCGACTACGTGGAATAGATGCCACCTGCGCACATGAGCGCTCGCACACACCACCGCAACCGGGGGTCAGCAGTCCCCATACTCGCGCGGGGGCCGTGGCCGCTGTGGGCACACGACGGGCCAAGATGCGTCGCTGCCCCAGTGCCAGGGCCCTGCCCCAAAGAGGGTGACCCAGCGTACTGGTTTGCTTGGTCCTTTTCCATTTTGAGTGCTGCAAGTCCACTGTCTGGAAAAGAAAGCACTCCATTTGGAGCCCAATCCCTTGGACCTGCCTTTTCGTGATGGCAGTGGGCTGTGGGTTGTACTGCATCTGTAGGGTCCCAGTGGTATCAGAAAGAGGAAAGGAATGATTGCCCTTCAGGCAAAAGGTCCAGTGGTCTGTGCTCCTGCCTGCTCTGCCAACTACATCCTCACCTCCTGTGTGCAGAGCTCTCCCAAGCTACAGAAGGAGGGACCTTTGGTGAATGCCTAGGTTAGGCTCACCCATCCAGCCAAGTCTGGAGAGACACCTTGTACTGGGTGTGGCATAGAACTGTTCACTTGCTGCTATAAACATTGGGGTACAAGTGCCCCTTAAATACTGAGAACAAACTGAGGGTTGATAGGGGGTGAGGGAGAGGGGAAAGTGGGTGATGGGCATTGATGAGGGCACCTGTTGAGATGAGCACTGGGTGTTGTATGGAAACTAATTTGACAATAAATTATATTTAATATAAAAAAAGAACTGTTCACTTGCATTCCCACTCCACATTGTGATGATGCATTCTGTTTGCCTGACAGGGACCATGTAATAATGACCTCTAAGTGCTTTTCTCTGCTCAAACTGGATAAACGTTCCTACCATGACTTCATAAAACTTGTTTCTTTTACCTCTCACCAGAGCCCTGAGAGATAGGTATTAGCATCCTTATTTGGCTCATGAGGCTCAGAGAGGTGAAGGGACATATCCAAAAGCATGCACCTTAATGCAGGTGGAATTGAAATTAGATTCTAAATTGGTCCCTATAGCCCTTTGAGTAGACTTAGGACTATTTCTATTCTGATTATGTCATCCACGTTAGAATTTACTTCCCTTATTTCCGTCCACTCACAGTCCATGTGAGGAGGAAAAATTCTCCTCATATTTACTAGAGAGTAAATTGGCTCAACTTTAGATTTGTAGGTTTCCTTCTATTCAATCATGTAGGAAAATGGAAAAATTGTTAAAAATTGTTTTTCTCCAAAAGTGGTGATTCACTTTCTATGGCATATGGAATGGGACTACTCAGGGGTGCTTTGAAAGTCTACCATGTGTATCTTTTTTTCTTAAAAACATCTAAGTTACTCAAAATCCATGTCTCTTATAAAACACTTGGTTGCCAATTTCCAAATCAGCTTTTTGTGATCCTGGGATGGCAATGAAATAGCATAGTTATCTAGAAGACTACATACAGTTCCCAGTTTTGCCACTCAGAGGACTTAACCATCTATTCAACTTACAGAAGCAGAAATGAGTCTCAGTGAAGGAACACAACCAGCCCAAAATGACACAATGAGTAAATGGCAAAGTTATGAGACATCAAGGGGAGATGCAAAGGCATCTCCAAGGAAAAAGGGGGCATTCAGGATTTCTCTGGGAAAAGGCATGTAGAGGTCCCAGCCAGGTGCAATGCAGCAGATCTGTGTATATCCTGGATGTCAGGAAAGAGTGATTTGGAGACACCAGGGTTGAAGTGATATATTTCAATATGCTTGGTTTGAAAGTTTTTGAACCCTTTTGTAATTGGAGATAACCTTTCCTCTGGTTTTAGGGCCTCCTTGACTCTGTGCTTAAAGGATGGTAAAGAATAATGTCTCTTCTATTTAAATAGAAGAATTTTCAAGCCAGTAAAAATATCTTATTTGTTTTTATGTCTCCATTGCCTTGCATGGTTCTAGCACAAAAGCACGAAAATTGAGGAACCGGTAGATAAATTCCACTTATAAAGTGGAAAGTATAATAAAGCATGAAGGAGGCCACCTCCACTGGAGTGGCCTTCTCCTAGCTTAGACCAGTAGTGTCAGGGTTATTTAGAGAACAAATTCCTGAGCCCTACCTCTGGGGAGTCTGATCTGCTGGGTCTGAGATAGACCTGGGATTTTTTTTTTTTTTTTACCAGAGTTTCTGGTAAGTAAATACTATAAAAAATACATTCTACAACATTAAACATACAAAAGGTTATAAAAAGTGCAACCAATACTCTGATACCTAGTACCTAAGATGTAAAACACTGCCAATGAAGTTAACCTTTTTGCATACTCCTTCCCAATAGCTTCTTGCTCTCTGCCCCATAGAGGGAAGCAATGTTATACATTTGCATTTCTTTTGTATTTCCACTGCAAATAAATTTATCTTAAACAACTGGAAGTATTGTGTTCTCATGTTTTAAACTTTGTATGAATGGTATCATATTGTTGGTATTCACCCATCTAGTTAACTAATCATTGTGAGAATCACCATTTTGATACATGCAAGTTCGGTTCATCAATTTTCACTTCTGTATAATATTCCATTGTAGGGGTGTATGTATGTGTATGTGTGTGTGTGTGTGTATACAAAAATGTACTTATAAGTTTTCACACTGATGGATATTTAAGTTGTTTCTCATTTTTAGTATCACAAATAAAGCTTCTCTAAAATATTGTTGGAGAGTTTCACTATGGTACGTACCTAGCAGTGGCATTGCTGGGTCAAAGACTATTTTTAGTGTTAAGATACATTGTCAAACTGTTCTTCAGCTTGATATACCAGTTTATACCTCTATCAATTTCCACATCATCACCAACATATTATGTGACTTAAATGTTGCCAATTTAGAGGGATGTCAATAGTTATTTCTTATGTTTTACTTTGAATTTCTCTGATTATAAATGAGGTTTAATACCTTAGTTAGGGGTCCATTTCTGATTCCTTTTATTTGAAATTCTTACTAATCTTTCCCATTTCTTTATTGGAAGTTTCTCATTTTTATGCTTCATAGGAGTTCTTTGTGTAATCTGGAAACTTTTTCTATTTAAGTTACTTTTGTTGGTAACCAATTGGTAACCAATTATCCAAAGCATACTGGCTTACAACAACCATTTTATTTTGCTCACAATTTTGTGAGTTACCAACTAGGGGAAAGTTTAGCTGGGCGGTTCTCACTTAGGGTTTCTCATGTGGTTGAAGATGTGAGCTGGGAATTTAATGATATGCAGGCATGACTGGGCTGGAAACCCAAGATGGCTCACTCACATGGCTGACATTGAATCGTATTTTGGGTACTCACAGTCAATAACATTCTAAATGTTTACACACAGTCAGATTACAATAGCTCCTCTGAATTACCATTCTTGGGTCAATGAAGTTTTTGCTGTGGACTATAATAAATTTTCTGTGGGAGAATGCATGTACAGACAGAAATTACTCCCCTTAATTATTTAAGATTGCTATGTGTTGGATTATATCCTCCCAAAATTCATATGGTGAAATCCTAACCTCCAGTATATCAGAATGTGGCCTTATCTGCAATTAAGATCATTCATTGCAGATGTAATTATAAAAAAAGGTATGCAGCCATAATTTTGCATTATTTTTAATTAATAAACTTTATTTTTTAGAGCAAGTTTTGGTTCACAGCAAAATTGAGTGGGAAATATAGAAATTTCCTGTATACTCATTACTCCCCCCAACACACACAACCCCCTACACTATTGACATCTCACAATATGGTGATACATTTATTACAATTACTCAAACTCGTTTACATTAAGTTTATTCTTGGTGTTGTACATCCTCTTGGTTTTGACAAATATAATGACATATATCCACCATTATAATATTATAAAAAGTAGTTTCATTGCCTTAAAAATCCTATGTGTTCTGCCCATTCATCCTTTCCTCCCCACTAAATCCTAGCAAAAACTGATCTTTTTACTGTCTCCACAGTTTTGCTTTTCTCAGAATGTCATGTAGCTGGAATTATATAGTATATATCCTTTTCAGATTGACTTCTTTTATTTAGTAATATACATTGAAGATTTTTCCATGTCTTTTCATGACTTGATAACTCATTTCTTTTTAATGCTTAATAATATTCCATTGTCTGGATGCACCATAGTTTATCCATTCAGCTACTTATTTTTCTTTCTTTTACACATGACTTATTTTTTAAAATATTTTTTAATATATGAAATTTATTGTCAAATTGTTTTCCATACAACATCCAGTGCTCATCCCAAAAGATGCCCTCTTCAATACCCATCAGCCACCCCCTCTCCCTCCCACCCCCCATCAACCCTCAGTTTGTTCTCAGTTTTTAAGAGTCTCTTATGCTTTGGCTCTCTTCCACTCTAACCTCTTTTTTTTTTCCTCTTCCCCTCCGCATGGGTTTCTGTTAAGTTTCTCAGGATCCACATAAGAGTGAAAACATATGGTATCTGTCTTTCTCTGTATGGCTTATTTCACTTAGCATAACACTCTCCAGTTCTATCCACGTTGCTACAAAGGGCCATATATCATTCTTTCTCATTGCCACATAGTACTCCATTGTGTATATAAACCACAATTTCTTTATCCATTCATCAGTTGGTGGACATTTAGGCTTTTTCCACAATTTGGCTATTGTTGAGAGTGCTGCTATAAACATTGGGGTCCAAGTGCCCCTATGCATCAGTACTCCTGTATCCCTTGGGTAAATTCCTAGCAGTGCTATTGCTGGGTCATAGGGTAGGTCTATTTTTAATTTTTTGAGGAACCTTCACACTGTTTTCCAGAGCGGCTGCACCAGTTTGCATTCCCACCAACAGTGCAAGAGGGTTCCCATTTCTCCACATCCTCTCCAGCATCTATAGTCTCCTGATTTGTTCATTTTGGTCACTCTGACTGGTGTGAGGTGATATCTGAGTGTGGTTTTGATTTGTATTTCCCTGATGAGGAGCGATGTTGAGCATCTTTTCATGTGCCTGTTGGCCATCTGGATGTCTTCTTTAGAGAAGTGTCTATTCATGTTTTCTGCCCATTTCTTCACTGGATTATTTGTTTTTCGGGTGTGGAGTTTGGTGAGCTCTTTATACATTTTGGATACTAGCCCTTTGTCCGATATGTCATTTGCAAATATCTTTTCCCATTCCATTGGTTCCCTTTTAGTTTTATTGATTGTTTCCTTTGCTGTGCAGAAGCTTTTTATCTTCATGAGGTCCCAATAGTTCATTTTTGCTTTTAATTCCCTTGCCTTTGGGGATGTGTTGAGTAAGAGATTGCTACGGCTGAGGTCAGAGAGGTCTTTTCCTGCTTTCTCCTCTAGGGTTTTGATGGTTTCCTGTCTCACATTCAGGTCCTTTATCCATTTTGAGTTTATTTTTGTGAATGGTGTGAGAAAGTGGTCTAGTTTCAACCTTCTGCATGTTGCTGTCCAGTTGTCCCAGCACCATTTGTTAAAGAGACTGTCTTTTTTCCATTGGATATTCTTTCCTGCTTTGTCAAAGATGAGTTGACCATACTTTTGTGGGTCCAGTTCTGGGGTTTCTATTCTACTCCATTGGTCTATGTGTCTGTTTTTGTGCCAATACCATGCTGTCTTCATGATTACAGCTTTGTAGTAGAGGCTAAAGTCTGGGATTATGATGCCTCCTGCTTTGGTCTTCTTCAAAATTACTTTGCCCATTTGGGGCCTTGTGTGGTTTCATATGAATTTTAGGATTGCTTGTTCTAGCTTCAAGAAGAATGCTGGTGCAATTTTGATTGGGATTGCATTGAATGTGTAGATAGCTTTGGGTAGTATTGACATTTTGACAATACTTATTCTTCCAATCCATGAGCATGGAATGTTTTTCCATTTCGTTATATCCTCTTCAATTTCCTTCATAAGCTTTCTATAGTTTTCAGCATACAGATCTTGTACATCTTTGGTTAGATTTATTCCTAGGTATTTTATGCTTCTTGGTGCAATTGTGAATGGGATCAGTTTCTTTATTTGTCTTTCTGTTGCTTCATTATTAGTGTATAAGAATGCAACTGATTTCTGTACATTGATTTTGTATCCTGCAACTTTGCTGAATTCATGTATCATCAGTTCTAGCAGACTTTTGGTGGAGTCTATCGGATTTTCCATGTATAGTATCATGTCATCTGCAAAAAGTGAAAGCTTGACTTCATCTTTGCCAATTTTGATGCCTTTGATTTCCTTTTGTTGTCTGATTGCTGATGCTAGAACTTCCAACACTATGTTAAACAACAGCGGTGGGAGTGGGCATCCCTGTCATGTTCCTGATCTCGGGGAAAAAGCTCTCAGTTTTTCCCCGTTGAGGATGATGTTAGCTGTGGGCTTTTCATAAATGGTTTTTATGATGTTTAAGTATGTTCCTTCTATCCCGACTTTCTCAAGGGTTTTTATTTAAAAAGGATGCTGAATTTTGTCAAATGCTTTTTCTGCATCAATTGACAGGATCATATGGTTCTTATCTTTTCTTTTATTTTTTTTAATTTTTTTTAACGTTTATTTATTTTTGAGACAGAGGGAGACAGAGCATGAATGGGAGAGGGTCAGAGAGAGGGAGACACAGAATCTGAAACAGGCTCCAGGCTCTGAGCTGTCAGCACAGAGCCCGACGCAGGGCTCGAACTCACCGACCGTAAGATCGTGACCTGAGCCGAAGTCGGCCGCTTAACCCACTGAGCCACCCAGGTGCCCCTTATCTTTTCTTTTATTAATGTGATGTATCACATTCATTGATTTGTGAATGTTGAACCAGTCCTGCATCCCAGGAATGAATCCCACTTGATCATAGTGAATAATTCTTTTTATATGCTGTTGAATTCGATTTTCTAGTATCTTATTGAGAATTTTTGCATCCATATTCATCAGGGATATTGGCCTGTAGTTATCTTTTTTTACTGGGTCTCTGGTTTAGGAATCAAAGTAATACTGGCTTCATAGAGTGAATCTGGAAGTTTTCCTTCCCTTTCTATTTTTTGGAATAGCTTGAGAAGGATAGGTATTATCTCTGCTTTAAACGTCTGGTAGAACTCCCCTGGGAAGCCATCTGGTCCTGGACTCTTATTTTTTGGGAGATTTTTGATGACTGATTCAATTTCTTAGTTGGTTATGGGTCTGTTCAAGCTTTCTATTTCCTCCTGATTGAGTTTTGTAAGTGTGTGGGTGTTTAGGAATTTGTCCATTTCTTTCAGGTTGTCCAGTTTGTTGGCATATAATTTTTCATAGTATTCCCTGATAATTGCTTGTATTTCTGAGGGATTGGTTGTAATAATTCCATTTTCATTCATGATTTTATCTATTTGGGTCATCTCCCTTTTCTTTTTGAGAAGCCTGGCTAGAGGTTTGTCAATTTTGTTTATTTTTTCAAAAAACCAACTCTTGGTTTCATTGATCTGCTCTACAGATTTTTAGATTCTATATTGTTTATTTCTGCTCTCATCTTTATTATTTCTCTTCTTCGGCTGGGTTTAGGCTGTCTTTGCTGTTCTGCTTCTATTTCCTTTAGGTGTGCTGTTAGATTTTGTATTTGGGATATTTCTTGTTTCTTGAGATAGGCCTGGATTGCAATGTATTTTCCTCTCAGGACTGCCTTCGCTGCATCCCAAAGCATTTGGATTGTTGTATTTTCATTTTCGTTTTTTTCCATATATTTTTTAATTTCTTCTCTAATTGCCTGGTTGATCCATTCATTCTTTAGTAGGTTTTTCTTTAACCTCCATGCTTTTGGGGGTTTTCCAGACTTTTTCCTGTGGTTGATTTCAAGCCTCATAGCATTGTGGTCTGAAAGTATGCATGGTATGATCTCAATTCTTATATACTTATGAAGGGCTGTTTTGTGACCCAGTATGTGATCTATCTTGGAGAGTGTTCCATGTGCTCTTGAGAAGAAAGTATATTCTGTTGCTTTGGGATGCAGAGTTCTAAATATATCTGTCAAGTCCATCATATCCAATGTATCATTCAGGGCCCTTGTTTCTTTATTGACCGTGTGTCTAGATGATCTATCCATTTCTGTAAGTGGGGTATTAAAGTCCCCTGCAATTACCACATTCTTATCAATAAGGTTGCTTATGTTTATGAGTAATTGTTTTATATATTTGGGGGCTCCGGTATTTGGCGCATAGACATTTATAATTGTTAGCTCTTCCTGATGGATAGACCCTGTAATTATTATATAATGCCCTTCTTCATCTCTTGTTACAGCCTTTAATTTAAAGTCTAGTTTGTCTGATATAAGTATGGCTACTCCAGCTTTCTTTTGACTTCCAGTGGCATGATAAATAGTTCTCCATCCCCTCACTTTCAGTCTGAAGGTGTCCTCAGGTCTAAAATGTGTCTCTTTTAGACAGCAAATAGATGGGTCCTGTTTTTTTATCCATTCTGATACCCTATGTCTTTTGGTTGGCGCATTTATTCCTTTTACATTCAGTGTTATTATAGAAAGATATGGGTTTAGAGTCAATGTGATGTCTGTAGGTTTCATGCTTGTAGCGATGTCTCTGGTACTTTGTCTCACAGGATCCCCCTTAGGATCTCTTGTAGGGCTGGTTTAGTGGTGATGAATTCCTTCAGTTTTTGTTTGGGAAGACCTTTATCTCTCCTTCTATTCTAAATGACAGATTTGTTGGATAAAGGATTCTCGGCTGCATATTTTTTTCTGTTCATCACATTGAAGATTTCCTGCCATTCTTTTCTGGCCTTCCAAGTTTCAGTAGAGAGATCTGTCACTAGTCTTATAGGTCTCCCTTTATATGTTAGAGCACGTTTATCCCTAGCTGCTTTCAGAATTTTCTCTTTATCCTTGTATTTTGCCAGTTTCACTCTGATATGTCATGCAGAAGATCGATTCAAGTTACGTCTGAAGGGTGTTCTCTGTGCCTCTTGGATTTCAATGCCTTTTTCCTTCCCCAGATCAGGGAAGTTCTCAGCTACGATTTCTTCAAATACACCTTCAGCACCTTTCCGTCTCTCTTCCTCCTCTGGAATACCAATTATGCATAGATTATTTCCCTTTATGAATCACTTAGTTCTCTAATTTTCCCCTCATATTCCTGGATTTTTTTATCTCTCTTTTTCTCAGCTTCTTCTTTTTCCATAATTTTATCTTCTAGTTCACCTATTCTCTCCTCTACCTCTTCAATCCGAGCTGTGGTCGCCTCCATTTTATTTTGCAGCTCATTAATAGCATTTTTTAGCTCCTCCTGGTTGTTCCTTAGTCCCTTGATCTCTGTAGCAATAGATTCTCTGCTGTCCTCTATACTGTTTCCAAGCCCAGCGATTAATTTTATGATTATTATTCTAAATTCATTTTCTGTTATATTGTTTAAATCGTTTTTGATCAGTTCATTAGCTGTTGCTATTTCCTCGAGTTTCTTTTGAGGGGAATTCTTCCGTTTCATCACTTTCCATAGTCCCTGGAGTGGTGCAGAACTGCAGGGCACTTCCCCTGTGTTGTCTTGAATAACTTGCGTTGGTGGGCGGGGCCACAGTCAGACCTGATGTCTGCCCCCAGCCCACTGCTGGGGCCCCAGTCAGACTGGTGTGTACCTTCTCTTCCCCTCTCCTAGGGGCGGGATTCACTGTGGGGTGGTGTGGCGTGGCCCATCTGGGCTACTTGCACACTGCCAGGCTTGTGGTTCTGGGGATCTGGCGTATTAGCTGGGGTGGATTGGCAAGGTGCACAGGGGTGGGAGGGGCAGGCTTGGCTGGCTTTTCCTTCAGAGACCTGCTTCAGGAGGGGCCCTGCAGGCACCAGGAAGGAGTCAGACCTGCCGCTGGAGAGATGGATCCACAGAAGCCCAGCGTTGGGTGTTTGCGCGGTGCAAGCAAGTTCCCTGACAGGAACTGGTTCCCTTTGGGATTTTGGCTGGGGGATGGGCGAGGGGGATGGCACTGGCGCGTGCCTTTGTTCCCCACCAAGCTGAGCTCTGTTGTCCGGGGCTCAACAACTCTCCCTCCCGTTGTCCTCCAGCCCTCCCGCTCTCTGAGCAGAGCTGATGACTTATAACATTCCAGATGTTAAGTCCCACTTGCTGTCAGAACACTCCCCATCCAGCCCCTCTGCTTTTGCAAGCCAGATTTGGGGGCTCTGCTTTGCCAGCAGGCTGCCCCTCTGCCCAGCTCCCTCCCACCAGTCCGTGTAGTGCGCACCACCTCTCTGTCCTTCCTACCCTCTTCCGTGGGCCTCTCGTCTACACTTGGATCCGGAGAATCCATTCTTCTAGTCTTCCAGCAGTTTTCTGGGTTATTTAGGCAGGTGTGGCTGGAATCTAAGTGATCAGCAGGACGTGGTGAGCCCAGCGTTCTCCTACGCCGCCATCTTCCTCAAAAGACATCTTTGTTGTTTCCAAGTTTTGGCAATTATTAATAAAGCCGCTATAAGCATTCATGTGCAAGTTTTTGTGTGGACATAAATTTTCAGCTCTTTGTGGTAAATACCAAGGAGCACAATAGCTAGATCATATGGTGAGAGTCAGCTTAGTTTTGTGAGATACCTACAAACTTTCTTCCAAAGTGGCCTTGCCATTTTACATTTCCACCAGCAATGAATGAGAATTGCTGTTGCTACACATTCTCACCAGCATTTTGTGTTGTCAGTGTTCCAGATTTTGGCCATTCTAAGGTGAGTAGTGGTATCTCATTGTTTTAATTTGCATTTCCCTGGTGACATATGATGTGAAGTATAGTTTCATGTGATTACTTGCCATCTATATGTCTTCTCTGGTGAAGTGTATTTTCAGGTCTTCTGCCCATTTTTCAATAAGATTTTTGGTTTTCTTATTTTTGAGTTTAAATGTTCTTTATATTTTTTGAACAATAATCCTTTATCAGATGTGTATTTTGAAAATATTTTCTCCCAATTTGTGGCTTGTCTTCTCACTCCCTTGATATCTTTCACAGGATTTTTAAATTTTAATGAAGTACAGCTTATCAATCATTTCTTTCATGCATTGTGTCTCTGGTGTTGTATCTAAAAAGCCATTGCCATACCCAAGAGCATCTAGGTTTTATCCTATGTTATCTTCCAGGAGTTTTTTTGTTTTGTGTTTTACATTTAGGTCTATCGTTCATTTTGAGTTTATTTTTATCAAGAGTTTAAAGTCTATGTCTAAATTCTTTTTTTTTTTTTTGCATGTGGGTGTCCAGTTCTTCTAGCACCATTTGTCTAAAAGACTATCTTTGCTCCTTTGTGAAAGATCAGTTGACTATGTTGGTCTATTTATGGGCTTTCTATTCTGTTCCATTATTCTGTTTGTCTATTGTTTTCCCAATACCACACCCTCTTGATTACTCTAGTTTTATAGTAAGTCTTAAAGTTGGGGGTCCCTGGGTGGCTCAGTCGGTTGAGCATCTGACTTTGGCTCAGGTCATGATCTCATGGTTTGTGAGTTCAAGCCCCACTTTGGGCCCTGTGCTGACAGCTCAGAGCCTGAAGCCTGCTTCTGATTCTGTGTCTCCCTCTGTCTCTGTCCCTCCCCCACTCATGCTCTCTTTCTCTCTCACTCTCAAAAATAAACAAACATTTTTAAAAATTTAATAGTTGGGTAGTGTCAGCCCTCCAACTTTGTTCTCCTTCAATATTGAGTTGGCTATTCTGGGTCTTTTGCCTCTCCATTTAAACTTTAGAATCAGTTAATATCCACACAATAGCTTGCTGGGATTTTCATTGAAATTGTGTTCAATTTACAGATCAATTTGGGAAGAACTGACATCTTGACAACATTGAGTCTTCCTAATTTTTTTTGTATGTTTTGCATCATTTTCCTGCTTAATGGGAAGAAACACATAACCTGTAATATTATAGTACTGAGAACTGGGCATGGAATGGTGCTTTGAATGGAGATCCTATTGAACCAAATATAATGATGTTATAAGGAGAATTGAATGGAAAATAAGAATTAACAATGGAATTGCTTGTTTCTAAGTAGGAGGAATATGGGTAATTTTTCATGAGAAAGACTATGAGTTTTTTCAGACATTTGGGCCCTCATGAAAAATGTAAATAGAGATTTTGTATACTGATGTGCCATTTTGTATACTGATGTGCCATTATGTTTTATACAATTTTCAGGATTATCACTATTATGGTGAACTTTGGATTTTGGAATTTGGAGCCCCTTGGTATTTTTCTAGTGGGAATATGGGATTTTTTCCCTTATTTCAGGCTGGTCTGTGTTACATTTACTTGACTTGGCTTCTTGAGGTCACCCTGATGGCCACTCTAGAGTATATGATGACTGGAGGGTCCCCATGACTGAGGTTGAACTTGACACTTCTGAGGAACACACAGGAGGCGCAGAGATGTTGTAGGCTAGACAATGTTGTGTAGCCTGTCTTTGGGATGATGAAGGCGGATTGCCTTGTGGAGGCAACATATTGGTGTTGCCCACTTGAAATCAGTAGTGTGTAGGGCTAGATTTGGACAAGCTGGAGTGTCTTTATCTTGGCCAATAGTTCTTGTAGCTAATCACTATACTGTAAACCTTGACCAGCTCATGAATACATGAGGTTTTGTCCATGCCTGCCTAGTGCTGCCTGAGTCCCAACCTTGGGCAGTGATCTTATGTATGAGTGAGAGTGATGACACGTTAGTAGCTGGTTCCAGACTTTTCATTTCTAGTTCTCTGGTCTAATAACCCTGAAAACTCTAGAAATGTTGGGTTTCCTGTCAGTCCTTGAGGAAGGTCTTCAATTTTCATTTTTGAGGGGTCAGGTTCCGAAAGGTTCCAAATTCATACACCAGTATAATTTTCTATCCAAGTACTCCATTCAGGGGCTTAGAATTTTTATTCTAAACTAAAAGAATTTCTATTCTAAACTAGTCTTTCACTTCTAACATCACCTGTGGTTCTTAGCAACCAAAGCAGATGGAGGTGGAAACATACTCCGTGAATTTAGTCATCCCAGCATGCATGCATGCTCTTAATTGCCATGACAAAAATTTCAATATACAGAAAGTTCCTTTTAGTCCTATAAAGGAATGAGTCACAAAACCTAAACTCCATACTTCAGTGACAGATTAAACTTAAATCAGTATCTCAAAAAATAACAGCTTTCATAACTGGCATTTCATAAACGGAGTTGTAAGTGCCCTTCCCCCAATAAGGAACATATTAAATATAAAACCTCACTATTACATCTAAAACCTCATATTACATCTCAAACCTCAGCCTCAATGACATGGTGAGGAAAGGAGAGGCCAGGAGATTATTGGAAGCATAGGAGGAATTTTCCTGAGTGACTGAGTAGTGGTTCAGGGATTCCCCAGAATGTGGATGGTCTTTGGCAAAAACAGTATTTCCTGAGCTGGGTCTGGAGATGCCAGGTGTAGTTTGGCCTCCAAAAGACTTCACTTTGAGCATGTGTTTGTTCGTTTTGCAAATTAAGTGTTGAACTTGTAAGGTCATATGTACTTGGGTCCCTAAAGCTAGTAGGCAGCTAACCCAGACAACTTCTAGGCCCTGGACAGACTAGTTGAAGCGCTAAAATCTTAAATGCATTAACATCATTAGCTGCCAATCCTCTGAAGTGGCAGCTTCAGTTCCCTATCCCTGCATAGGATCCAATGTCAAATCAGGGTGCCTCCTCTAGGGCTGACAGCAAGGCCAATGCTCACATCTAGAAGCTTTTCAGGAGTAGTGTATTTGTTGCCACTAACAACAGGCTAGAAATATATCTAGTTAGCCTGGATAATACTAAAGGCTAATTTGAAAAAGAAGTAATGAGAATCCTTGAAATTTTTGTGTTTACCAAAATAACAAAAAATTCCAATAGAAGGGCTGATGACACTGCTGATGACTAAATTAGAGTGTTGAAAGTTAAAACTGAGTAACTCTCTTAAGAAAACAAAGAAGTGGAAACCATGAAGAAAAGAGCACCAAAAGGATTTCCCAAAAACAAAACAGAAGAAAAAGGAGTCAACTTTTTCTCTTCCTATGTGGATAGATCCTTGTCCTGGGGGGGCGGGATTCTCCATCCCTCCTCCATACCTCCCCAGCCACACTGCTGTATTGCTGTATTAGATGTTGTCTTTCTCCATGTGTATTCTCCAGTGGGTAAAGGCTGTTCCAGAACATTATAACCTGGATGAATCCAACACTCTAGAGCTGCCTCTGCAAGTCCACTTTAACTCTGGTTGGGACACCCATGTTTGGATGGTATATATGATCTATACACACATACTCCTTGCATGAAGGGAAGAGGTTCTTCTGTTCCCCATCATCCTGTGGGAAGAGCACCTCCCCAGATATTCTGGATTCTGTGTAGGGGGAGAGGGATCAGGGGAGACCTGCAAAAAACAGTTCTCAGACCCCTCCTCCCTTTCCAAGTCCAGAGGCCATGTTGTCTGGACTACCACCCCGTACTGGTGGGGGGTATTAGTACCAGCACAGTCCTGGAGTCTAGCCTGGGGTCACTGAGACCCTGACAGTTCAAACATCTCTTCCACTTCTGCCTGCTTTTAAAGGTGTATGGAACACGAAAGAGAGCCTGAAATACTAGGCAGGTAATTTATATAAATTTCTTAAGTGTTCTCTTAGGTTTTTAGCCAATGCTTAAAGGTTTGAAGAAAGTCACTTTCTTAAATTCATAAACAGCAAAGGAATGTTCATTCAGAGGTATTTTGGCCATTTGCCTTCTTTTTTGTTGTTTTATTTTTTATTTATTTTCAAGAGGAGGGAGGAATAAAGAGAGGGTGACATGGATCCGAAGCAGGCTCTAGGCTCTGAGCTGTCAGCACAGAGCCCAACATGGGACTCAAACTCACAAACAGAGAGATCATGACCTGAGCTAAAGTCAGATGCTTAACTGACTAAGCCATCCAGGAACCCTGGCCATTTGTCTTATTTAAATTATTATTAAACTGAAAAATTGCCTAGAGAAAGAAATAGACATCCAAGTCCAAGAAGCACAGACAGTTCCAAACAAGGTTAACCCAAGGAAGTCCACGTCACCACACATAATAAAAATGTCAAAGGTGAAAGATAAAGGTAAAATCAGTAAAAGAGAAACAAATAAGTACCTAAAAGAGAAAGTCTATAAGGCTATCAGCTAATGTTTCAGCAGAAACTTTGCAGGCCAGAAGGGAGTGGCATGATAAATTCAAAGTGCTGAAAAGAAAAAGCCTACAGCCAAGAATACTCAGCAAGGTTATCATTAATATTTAAAGAAGATGAATTATAAATTGGACAACCGTGAGGAAACGGATAATTTCTTAGAAACAACATCTCAGGGCACCTGGGTGGCTCTGTCGGTTAAGTGACTGACTCTTGATCTCAGCTCAGGTCATAATCTTATGGTGTGGGATTGAGTACTCTGTCAGGCTCTGTGCAGTGCAGGGTCTGCTTTGGATTCTCTCTTTCTGCCCTTCCACCCCCACTCTCAAAACAAATAAACTTTAAAAAAGTAGCATACAATTTCCCAAAACTGAACCAGGAAGAAATAGGAAATCTGAACAGACTGATCCTAAATAACATAATTAAATCAATAATATTTTTAAAAACTGCCAAAAGTAAAAGTCCAGGATGAGATAGATTCACAGGTGAATTCTACTAAATATTTAAAGAAGAGCTAATACCTATTCTCCTCAAACTATACCAAACAATAAAAGAGGAAAGAAGGCTTCCAAATACATTGTAAGAGGCCAGCATTACTCTGATACTAAAACCATAAAAAGACACCACAAAAAAAAGAAAACTACAGGCCTGTATCCCTAATGAACATAGATGCAAAAACCCTCAATAAAATATTAGCAAACCATGTACAACAATACATTAAAAAGATCATTCACCACAATCAGGTGGGATTTATTCCAGGAATGTAAGGATGGCTCAGTATTTGAAAATCAATCAACGTAGTACACCACATCAACAAAACCAAGGATAAAAATCACATGATCATCTCAATAGATGCAGAAAAAACATTTGACAAAATACAGCATCTGTTCATGATAAAAACTCAACAAAGTGAGATTAGAAGGAACAAACCTCAACATAATAAAGGCCATAAATGAAATACCCACAGCTTAACATCATACTCAACAGTGAAAAACAGTAAGCTTTCCCTATAAGATCGGGAATAAGACGAGGATATCCACTTTCACAACTTTTATTCAACATAGTACTAGAATACCTAGCACACCAATCAGACAAGAAAAATAAATGAGAGTCATCCACATGGGTAAAGAGAAAGCTAAACTGCCACTATTTGCAGACTACATGATACTATATGTAGAAAATCCTAAAGATTCCACCAAAAAACTACTAGAACTGATAAATGGATTCAGTAAAGTTGTAGGATTAATACCCAGAAATTGGTAGCATTTCTATACACTAATAACAAAGTAGCTGCAAGAGAAATTAAGAAAATCCCATTTACAACTGCACCCAAAGGAATGAAATATCTAGGAATATACTTAACCAAAGAAGTGAAAGACCTGTCCCCTGAAAACTATAAAATATTGATTAAAGAAATTGAAGATGACATAACAAATGGAAAGATATTCCATGCTCATGGATTGGAAGAATTAATATTGTTAAAACGTTCATATTACCCAAAGCAACCTATAGATTCAATTAAATACCTATAAAAATACTAAAAGCATTTTCCACAAAACTATAACAAATATACTAAAGTTTTTATGGAACCTCAGAGGACTCTGAATAGCCAAAGCAATCCTAGGAAAGAACAAAGCTGGAGGTATCACAATCCCAGATTTCAAGATATACTTCAAAGGTTTAGTAATCCAAACAGCATGGTACTGGCACAAAAATAGACACATAAATCACTGAAACAGGATAGAGAGAGCAGAAATAAACCAACACTGATATGGTCAATCTATGACAAAGTAGGCAATATGAAATGGGAAAGAGAGTCTCTTCAATACATGGTACTGAGAAAACTGGACAGCTACACTTAAAGAATGAAATTGGATGACTTTCTAACACCATACACAAAAATTTGAATTTGAAAAAATTCAAAACGGATTAAAGGCCTAAATGTGAGACCTGCAAGTATACAATTCCTAGAAGAGAACATAGCTATTTCTCTGACATTGAACATAGCAATATTTTCTAGATATGTCTCCTAAGGCAATGGAAACAAAAGCAAAATTAAACTATTGGGACTCCATCAAAATAAAAAGCTTTTGCATAGCAAAGGAAATCATCAACAAAACAAAGAGATGTTCTACTGGATGGAGTTAATATCCAAAATATATAAAATGTATAACCAACTTATACAACTCAATACCCCCAAAAATAATTAAATTAAAAAATGGGCATCCTGAGTAGACATTTTCCCAAAAAAGACATACAGATGACCAACAGACACATGAAAAGATGCTAAATATTACTAATCATCAGGTAAATGCAAATCAAAACCATAATTAGATATCACCTTATACCTGTCAGATCAGCTAGGATCAAAAAGACAGGAAGTAAAAAATGTTGGAAGAATGTGGAGAAAAAGGAACCCTCATGCACTGTTGATGGAAATGTAAATTGGTGCAGCCACTGTGGAAAACAGTATGAGTTCCTTGAATAATTAAAAATAGAACTACCCTACAATCTAGTAATCCCACTGCTGGGTATTTACCCAAAGAATACAAAAACACTAACTCAAAGGGATACATGCAACCCTATGTTTATAGCAGCATTATTTACTATGACCAAATTATGGAAGCAGCCCAGTGTCCATCAATTGATGCATCGATAAAGAAGATGTGATATATATTTATTATATTATTATATTATATTATATTATATTATATTATATTATATATAATTCAGCCATTAAAAAAGAATGAAATGTTGCCACTTGCAATGACATGGATGGAACTAGAGAGTATAATGCCAAGCAAAATAAGTCAATCAGAGAAAGGCAAATACCCTATTGTTTCACTCACACGTGGAATTTAAGAAACAAAACAAATGAGCAAAGGAAAAAGAGAGAGAGAGAGGAACTAAGAAACATATTCAACTATACAGAACAGACTGATGGTTACCAGAGGGGAGGTGGTGGGATATGAGTAAAATAAATGATGGGTATTAAGGAGTACACTTGTTGTGATGAGCACTGGGTGATGCATGGCATTGTTGAATACTATATTGTACACCTGAAACTAATATAACACTCTATGTTAATGAACTGGAATTTAAATTAAAACTTAAGAAAAATTTAAAAATAAAATAATAACCCCCAAACCAAAGAAAACAGAATGGAAATAAAAGTCACAGTGTAAGGAATATAGTCAATATTGTAATAGTGATGTAATAGGACAGATTATAGCTACATTTGTGATGAACATAGCAAATGTATAAACTTGTCAAATCACTAAGTTGTACACCTGAAACTAATGTAACATGTGTGTCAATTATACTCCAAAAATGTTTAAAAATTATTATAACTATTAACTGGTTGCTTTCAAGATCATAAAATTGATAAAAAGAGCATTAAACAAAGTACAAATAGCAATAAATATTACTCTGTATGCCTGTTCTCCTTCTCCTGAGACTTACACATAGCCATGGGCTGTCTAAGGTGGTCTAAGTCACCCTGACCTCCAGGCAGTCTCTGTGTCCATTTATACAGAATCCTGCCATGCATGACCATTTTATGTCCTCTGGAATTGTTGTTCATTACTGTGAATGTAGATACATCCAGCTCCTTGATTTAGCTAGTGTGCTAAAACTTAAGACTTCATTAACATAGTCCCTATAATCATTGACCTCTGACTAAGCCTTTCCCCTGGAGTGCTTCCTAAAAGACTGAGGATCCTGTAACTCTATTCACTGTTTCCCTCTTTTGTGTACTTCACGAGCTACTCACAAAGGAGTACACATTGATCTAACACCTCAGTTTCTCATTCAATTTCTCTTTCCATTCCTCAGTCACAGGGAGAGCCCCAAAATAAAAATGTTTATGCATAGTTCCCTAGCCCTCTTGCCCTGGAGCCTATGGATCTAAGCATGTTGGTGGTTCCCTCTCCAAAGCTCCTAAGTCCTCTATGACCACCTAATCTTTAACATTGGCTATATGGAAGTTGTGGCTGACACTTGAAAAGTTGGATTTGGTCCTGTATGAATTTACTGTGGCTGTTTTAACAAATCACCACAAACTGGGTGGTGTAAAGCAACAGAAATCTATTCTATCAATGTTCTGTTGGACAGAAGTCCAAAATTAGTGTCCCTGGGATGAATCAAAGTTGGCAACTGTAAGCTCTCTCTGGATGCTCTAGAGGAGAATCCTTTCTTGCCTCTTTCAGCTTCTCTTCGCTGCCAGCATTCCTTGCCTTGTGGCCACATCACTCCAATCTTCAAGGTCAGTATTTTCTAATCTGTCTCTACTCCTTCCCATAACTTTCTCCTCCTCCTCCTCGTGTGTGTGTGTGTGTGTGTGTGTGTGTGTGTATGTGTGTGTGTGTAAGGGGGGGGAGATCTCTACTATCTCTCTAAGGACAGTTGTGATTGGATTTTAGGCCCATCTGAATAACCAAGGATAATCTTCCCATGTCAAAATCATTAACTTAATCATATCTCAAAATCCTTTTTCCCAAATAAGGTAATATTTTCTAGCTCCAGGAATTAGAACCTACTATCTTTTGAGGTCTTTATTCAGCCTGCCACAGGTCCCAATTCATGCCCCTGCTCTGGTCCAACCCACTGGGCTCACCTCTCCATTCCCCTGATATTTTCTCTTGGAAAGCTCCTGCAGATAATAAATAATAATTATGTGCCTAATAAATCCACACAATGGAAGTCTTGGCTTTATAGTTGAAAAATTATTCTTGACAGTTATATACCTAGCCAATCTGGGCGCTTATAGTACTTGACTCCAGCTTTGTAGAGAAAGGGTGATTTCTACAGCTGCCAGTCACTGACAGTCCTACATAAGAATAGATTTAGGTTTTTCACATGGTTTATAGAGGCATACTTGCAAGTCAAACAAGCTTCTCTCTTGTATATAGATTATGTCACATGACATAATCTCAATGTCATATCATGCCATTAATGATATAATTTATTCAGGAGTGAGAATGGACAGGAAGAAAGCACATGAAAGGGACAGAGTCAAACCCTGCCATCTTCACCTCTGTATATAATATTCTGTCTACGGTTTTCATAGGTACACACCAAATGATAGCAGCATTTATCTTTGAGGAGATGAGTGAGGTTCAGGAAGGAGTCAAAGAGATTCTTTTTGTTTTTTATTCAATTTTATCATTCAATGCTATAAACATTGGATAAATGTTTTGTTTGTCCAAGCTAAAAAAAGACAAATATATATGAATTACCATTCAAGAGGGAAAACAAGACATCAAACAATACTTATAGAATTATCCCATTTAGGGGCACCTGGATGGCTCAGTCAGATAAGCATCCAACTTTAGCTCAGGTTATGATCTCACAGTTTGTGAGTTCAAATCCCATGTCAGGCTTTGTGCTAACTGCTCAGAGCCTGGAGCCTGCTTCAGATTCTGTGTCTCTGTCTCTCTCTGCCCTACCTTGCTCTCTCTCTCTCTCAAAAATAAAAAAAAAATTAAAAATTAAAAAAAATAATGATCCTATTTAAATAAAATAAAACCAAATTATATATACATATATGTTTATATGTATTAGTGTTGAGGGGACAGAGTTCTGGAAGAATGCTCACTGAGAGATTGACAGTGCTCACCTCTTCTGGAGGGAAGGGAACAGAATTGGGAGTGTGACTTTTAGTATTTCTTCAGCATATCTCTTGTTGTTTTAAATTTTTACCATGAAAATATAGTCAGGGAGTACAGTGGTCAATTTTATGTGTCAACTTGACTAAGCTATACTGCCCAGTTGCTTGGTCAAATATCTGTGTAAATGTTTCTGTGAATATATTTTTAGATGTGATTAACATTTAAATTAGTGGACTTTGAATAAAGTATATTACTGTCAATAATCTGAGTGGACCACGTCCAAATAGTTGAAGGCCTTAAGAGAAAAGACTTGAGGTCCCTCAAAGACAAAAAAAAAATTTTCTCCAAACTGCCTTCAGACTTGAGCTGCAATATTCACTCTTCCCTGGGTCTCTAGCCTGCCTTCCTGCTTTGAACATTTCAGACTCACCAGCTCCCACCCCACAATTATATGAGCCAATTCCTTCTTTTCTCTATCATCTATCATTCATCTATCTATCTAATCTAATCTACCTACCTATCATCTATCTATCTATCTATCTATCTATGTAATCTATATATTCCCTATTGGTTCTGTTTCTGTCATACAGAGAGATGAAAATGTACAAAATAAGCCACTTCACTCAGGACTCTATCTGCTTCAAGACATGCTCTGGGGGCACCTGGGTGCACCTGGGTGGCTCAACCTGTTGAGTGTCTGACTCTTGATTTTGGCTCAGATCATGATCCCAGGGTCGTGGGATCAAGACCCACGACAGGTTCCAAACTTACTCTGCTTAACATTCTCTCTCTCTCTCTCTCTCTCTGTCTTTCTGCCACTCTCCCTCACTTGTGCCCTCTCTCTTAAGTAAAATAAAATAAAATAAAATAAAATAAAATAAAATAAAATACAAACAAAACAAAAACATACTTTATAGTTGAAAAGGTTTAGCTTGGAATTCCAGCTCCACCACTTCTAACTGTATCGTTCAGCAATTAAATTAAACTTACAAATTTTTGCTTCCCCATAAGTATAAATGAGGTAAATAATGGAAATTAAATAATCTTTTGCATTACTGTAAAAGTCAAATGATGTAGTGTCTGGTACATTGGACATTATCACAACTCAGCAAATGCCATTTATTAACAACATTTTTCATTTTATGCTAAGAAAACAGTGAGAAGAACTTGAAGGGTTTTGAGCAGGGAATTAACATAATCTGATCTTTCTTTAACAAATAATTCTGGGGTGCCTGGGTGGCTCAGTCGTTTAATCGTCCGACTCAATTTCAGCTCAGGTCATGATCTTATGGTTTGTGAGTTCAAGTCCTGCATCAGGCTCTGCATTAATGGCGTGGAGCCTGCTTGGGATTCTGTCTTTCCCTCTTTCTGCCCCTTCCCTGCTTGTGCCCTTACTCTCTCCCAAAATAAATTTTAAGAAAAAAAAATCTGGCTGCTATATGAGGAACGCATAAGAAGGGGGCAAAGTGGATGCAACATCAGTTTAGGAGGCTACTGCACTAACATGGGAGTTATGGTCATAATTTGGATGAGGATGTAGAGGAAATGAGGATAAATGGTAAGGTAGCATTTGGCCAACAAATGCTCCTATAGAGAACAAGAAAATCCCATTAAAACGTGACACATGTTTCCAACACATAAAAGAAATTATAATTATGTGACATGATAGAGGTGCTAGCTAAGGTTAAGGCGGTAACATATTGTAATATATAAGTATATCAAATCAACACTTTATATCTTAAACTTACAGAACGTTATATGTCAATTATATCTCAATTAAAATGAAACTTTAAAATTTACAGTAATGTAGGGTAGTGGCATGAGGGTGGACTAGAACTGAATATAAATGAAGAGGGTCAAGGAGGGGTCTGTACCTGAAGCTTACATGCATGGTGGATTCATGGGTTGTTCAGTTTTCTATTGGTCTTTAAAGTGTTGATATACATCATACATGATATTTTTATGCATATGTGTTATATTTAATAAAAATTGTTTATTTTTAATTGAATTATAATTGTCATACAATATTATATTGGTTTTAGATATACAACATTTTGATTCAACAATTTTATGCATTACACGATGCTTACCATGATGAGGGTAGTTACCATCTGCCACCATACGAGGTTATTACAATATTATTGACAATATTTCCTATGCTGTACCTTTCATCCCTGTGATTTATTCATTTTATAAGTAGAAGTTTGTACCTTTTAGTCCCTTTCGAAGCAATCTTGAGAAATAAGAACAAAGCTGGAGGTCTCATCATTCCAAATTTCAAACTATACTATAAAGCTATAGTAATCATAACAGCATGGTACTGACACAAAATTAGACACATAGATCAATGGAACAGAATATAGAGTCCAGAAATAAAACCATGCTTATATTATAAATTAATTTATGACAAAGGAGGGAAGAATATACAATGAAGAAAAGACAGTCTCTTCAACAAATGGTGCTGGAAAAACTGGACAGCTATATGCAGTAGAATGAAACTGGACCACTTTTTTACACCATACACAAAAATAAACTCAAGATGGATTAAAGGCATGGGGCACCTGGGTGGCTCAGTCCGTTAAGCTTCCGGCTTCATCTCAGGTCATGATCTCATGATTGGGGAGTTTGAGACCTGCATCGGGCTTTGTGCTGATTGCTCAGAGCCTGGGGCCTGCTTCAGATTTTGTGTCTCCCTCTATCTCTGCCCCTTCCCCACTTGTGCTCTATCTCTCAAAAATAAATAAACATGTTTTAAAAAGTTAAAAAATAGATTAAAGTCCTAAATGTAAAACATGAAACTATAAAACTCTAAAAGAAAATGGAAGCAATAAACTCTTGGACGTTGGCATCAGCAATATTTTTCTGGATCTGCCTCTTCAGGCGAGGGAATCAAAAGCAAAAATAAACAATTGGGACTATACCAAATAATATGTTTTTGCACAGTGAAGGAAACCACCAACAAAACAGAAAAACAACCTACTGAATAGAAGATACTTGCAAATCATATATGCAATAAGGGGTTAACATCTAAAAATATGTAAAGAACTCATACCACTCAAGAGCAAAACAAAAAAATCTGATTTCAAAATGATCAGGGCACCTGAACAAACATTTTCTCCAAAGAAGACATACAAGTTGCCAAAAGACAAAGGAAAAGATGCTCAACATTACCAATCATCAGGGAAATGCAAATCAAAACATTATATATATATATATATATATACACATATATACACACACACACACACACACACACACACACACACATATATATATATATATATATATATAATTATTTTTAAATGTTTATTTTGAGGGAGAAAGTGTGTGCATGAGTGGGGAAGGGGCACGGAGGAGAGAAAGGATCACAAACAGGCTCTGTGCTGTCAGTGTGGAGCCCAATGTAGGGCTTGAACCCATGAACTGTGAGATCATGACTTGAGCCTAGATCAAGAGCTGGACACTTAACTGACTGAGCCACCAAGGTGCCCCAAAACTTTTTTTTAAATAGTAAAAACAAAAACACATGAAAAAAACCTTCAGTTTAAAGCCATTGGAGCACTACTGAACTGATCGAGATTCAAAGGGCCAAAATGTAGGAGAGGAGAACCATGGAAAGGTGAACTGACATTTTGCTGCTTTTCTTCCCACTGGGGGCATTTGCCAATTCTGTGTACAGTGCAAGAGGCTGAGAATACAGGTGTCACCCAGGTAGATGACAACAGTAGAGAACCATAAAACCAAGAGACATTTCAGTAGTCTCACATGGCTAGAGAGACAAAATTGGAGACTTAAAATGCCAAGATTGTTTTTTAAGTTTTTATTTAAATTCCAGTTAATATACTGTGTGATATTAGTTTCAGGTGTAGACTATAGTGATTCAACACTTTCATACATCACCCAGTGATATCACAAGTGCACTCTTTTATCCTCATCACCTACTTCACCCATCCCTCACCCACTTCCTCTCTGGTGGAGTCTTTTTCTGGGGCGTCTGGGTGGCTCAGTCAGTTGAGTGTCCGACTTCGACTCAGGTCATGATCTCATGGTTTGTGAGTTCAAGCCCCGTG
The DNA here is from genome assembly GCF_018350195.1 of Panthera tigris. Classification (NCBI taxonomy): domain Eukaryota; kingdom Metazoa; phylum Chordata; class Mammalia; order Carnivora; family Felidae; genus Panthera; species Panthera tigris. Next base: position 124,889,436 of record NC_056677.1, on the reverse strand, counting down.
CCAGGCTCTGTGCCAAATGCTGAGAACCTGGAGCCTGGAGCCTTCTTCAGATTCTGCATCTCCCTCACTTTCTGCTCTTCCCCTGCTCATGTTTTTTCTCTCAAAAATAAATAAACATTAAAAAAATTTTTTAAAGAAGGAGTCTGTTTCTTGGTTTGCCTCCCTCTCTCTTTTTTTCCCTTAGCTTTTTTGTTTCTTAAGTTTTACATATGAATGAAATTATATGGTATTTGTCTTCATCAGACTGACTTATTTCACTTAGCATAATACACTCTAGCTCCATCCATTTCATTGCAAATGGCAAGATTTCATTCTTTTTTTGATGGCTGAGTAGTATTCCATTGTGTATATATACCACATCTTCTTTATCCATTCATCAGTTGATGGGCATTTGGGCTCTTTCCATAATTTGGTTATTGCAGATAAAGTTGCTATAAACATTGGGGTGCATGTGTCCCTTCAAATTAGTATTTTTGTATTCTTTTTTTAATACCTAGTAGTGCAATTGCTGCATCATAGGGTTAAGAAAAAAAAAGCCAAGATTGCAAAGAGAAGGTAGAGGCAGGGGACTGAGTATGTCACACCGCAGGATTTCCCCTCAAGACCTATGCTGAATTTTCAAGTTATGTGCAGTAAGAAGCTAAGTAGCTAAGAAGAAAGCCATTCTAAGACAGTACTTTACTGTGTCTCATGGTACGAAAAAGAAGGCATTCATTATTGGAACAGAAGTAAAACTGTCTTATCTACAGACATTTCTATGTACAAAATCTCAGAATTTACCAAGAAAGCTTTTAGAAGTAATAAGTGAATTTAATCACAAGAAGGGAGGGACTGCAAAGGGGAATGAGGAAGCTTTGTGAGGATAGAAATGTTTATTATCTTGATTGTGATGATGGCTTCATTGGTGTATACATATGTCAACATTAATCAAATTGTGCACTTTAAATATGTGCATGTCAAAAACACCTGAATAAAGTAATTTAAATTAAAAGATTAGGTGAAAAAAAAGATAGGTTTGACACATTGAAAAATCAGAGGATTCAATGTCTGAAGGCCCTGAAGAGGTTAGAAAATGATCACAGGAGATCTGTGCTCAGAGAGTGGGATGCTTGAATCATTGATTCTCAAGGAAATACTTACAGGAGATGACAAAGCCTGGGATGTGTCAGTGGGAGACAGTGGCTGAGATCAAGGTCACTTTTGTGCCCATTGCATGTTGTGTTCTTTTTTTCAGAGCATGACCTCCCTCACCTTTTGTCTGGCCAACTCCTACTCTTTCTTCAGGTTTCGCCATTTATGTTCTTTCACCAAGGGCACCTCACCTGACACCCTGCCCCCATCTAACTTAGGTCCCTCTCTAACACAATTTTGTAGTACTTACCCTTACTAAGCACTTAACACAATAATTATGTATGTGTTTGTGCAATTCCTTAAGCAATTAAATGTTCTGTGACATCAGGGACCGTGATTGGTTTTGTTAACCATTGTATCCCTAGCACCAGGAGCAAGGTAGGGCAGACCATAGCTATTCAGTATTTATTGAATATGTAACAGAATGTTAGAGGGACTGTTGCCTATTTCCACAGGAGTTTTGCCCAAATCTGAGGCTATGAGGTGCTAAATCCCTGCACAGTCTCTAGTCTCAGTGGAAACACAACACAATGCTTGTTATGTAAATTAGCCTAACATGGCCTATGTGCATTGGCTTCTAGGTTTTTTATTTCTTCACTGCAGGCTGAGACCTGTCAGTTCAAAAGCCCATTGGTGCAAAAGTCTAATTTTTACACAATTAATTGTTTTAAAAATGGTCCAAACAAGCAGATTTTTGCCAGTTAGGGTCTGTCTTCTTTGTATATTCCAGGACACCTTACCCTACATCTGCTATCCATTGATAAAATGAAGGCTGGTGGTTATAAAGACCCCAAACTACTGCTGTTCTTCAGAATTGTCTGATTCCAAAGATGTTTCCCCATCACCAAGACACTTATGCACCCTGTCTGATCCTCTCTCTCTTGGAAGTTACCTTGTTCTCCTCCTTTTCTGGATGGTGGCCCCCTAGTCTACCCATAAGCCTCCGGATGGTCTCATGCTATGAAGGGTGTGCAACCTTGTCCAAGTGCAGCCCAGTAAAGTTTGTTGTGTGACTGCCTTTCTTGGTCATATATTTTTCCTGATCAGCCCCCAAATCCCTCAAACACCCTACAGTGTTGAATTTACTAAAAGATGGCAAAACCACTTCAGTAAGCACCATCATATCAAGGCTAATTAAGAGAAGATCAGATATTTCCAAGTTATTTTAAATGGAATTTGTAGGAGGAAAGTGTGTGTTGTTTTTCCCCCCTACTTTCTCCATGAAAGAGAGGAAGGGGTTCTCTCTACCCCTTCCCAATCATTTGTGTCAGTTTTGACCCTCCAGAAAGCCAAGATGGAATTATAAGTGCAAAGGATTTATTGATAAAGATAAAGGGGAGAGGGCACAGGAGAGGTCAGGAAGACCTTCAGATTACAGTGAAGGTCTCACGTGTGGAAGAAAAGGGAGATGGAAAAAGGATTGGAAGAAAGAGCCTCATACTGTGGTGCTACTTTGAAAAATCCTTGGCCAGCCCAACTGGGCAATCTGGTACAAAGTTGGCCCATAGAGAGTTCCACATTGAGCAGAAATTACTCCAGTAGTCCTGCTGTGGTAAGTCATTGACTGGGAGCTGCCTGGGAATAGCATGGCCTCTGCTCAAATGCTGCAGTGAATCTTGAAAATGTTGCACCTTGATGCAGTCATCTTAATGTACTCCTCTCTTAAAGTGATATCTAGGTAGTGAACTTCCACAGCTACCACAGTCCACCCCTTGTGCCACACACACCCACTACTCCATTTGTTTAGGGAGAAGTTTCTACATTATTCCCATGGGCCTCTCTTCCTGAGGGTAAACTTAGAAGACAGAAGTTGGTGGGACAAAGTAAAACCCCATTGATACATTTGGTCTTGTAGCTGCAATAGGTACTCATTATTTCCCTCCTCCACTATCCATTCTAGGTTTTTCTCACTATCACCTATCATTTCTTCAGTCTTGGTGATGTTCCTTCATCTCTGAGGGGTTTGAGTACCTGGTATCCATACTCTTCTCACACCAGAATTGCTACACTTGGCCATTCATGGTCGTAATTAGGCAAGGGAATACAAAGAGTCAACCAAGGAGACCACCTGGGTTCCCCACATATTCCGCTATGCCCCCATTGTAACAGCAGTTCTACCCCTTCCTTGATAGGTGTCAATTACCACTGCCAAAAATAGTGACTTTTCCTGACTACTGGTCTCTAGACACAGAAAACAAAAAATACCCAGGCAGCAGCCATATCTATAAACACAACAGGACTCTGGTTGTGTCACCTAGTATGAGTGCACTTTCTTTAGGGGCCATAACCTCTACCTCTGCACAGTCCAGAGCTTGGAATATGTGAAGGTCCACCCCTGAGTAGGTCACTGGGAAAGATGGAAAGTGAGGCCACTATAGTTTCCACCCCTTGGTTTCCAGACCCATGTATTCTTCCCACTGGGGACACAGTAGTACATGGAAGTCTTAGATTCAGTGCATATATTGCATCTTGGAGGATGGTACTCCATCCTTAGAGAGTATTACCTCTAAGCTTGTGCTTCAGCTGCACCTTCAGCAGGACATTCTGATATTCTACCAAGCTAGCAGCTTCCGGGTGATGTAGTGGGTGATACCAGAGGATCCCATGCCCGTGGGCCCACTCACACACCTTTTTCTTTCTGAAGTATATCCCTTGGTAGTATACTATCTTGTGTGGTATTATGGGCCTGAAGATCATGCACTCTGAAAGCACCTGGATAGTGATGCTGGCTGAAGTTCTGCCAGCAGGAAAGGCAAACCCATTATCAGAATAGGTTAAAATTCTTGTAAGAAAGAACCAATGTTCCTTCCAAGATATAAGGGACAAACATGTAGTAAACATGGAGGAATGGTGCCATATTGGGGTCTCAACATTGGTCTCTGTTGCTGGAAGATTGGACATTCAGAGCCAGCAGTGGCAATATAGGCCTTGATAAGTAGGATTACATGATGTTGGACTCATGAGCAGTCTCCATCTGTCCTACTGCAGCCACTCCATTTATGTGCCCATTGTGTCCATTCCAGGCTGGATGATGATGAAGGGTGGCTAACATCAACTTGAAAAGTCTTTTTTTTTTCCCCAACTGGCTGCTAAGTTCCTCTTTAAGTGTTGTCTTCTGGTGAGCATTAGTATGTAATATAAAATTCTTCTCTCTCCATGCCCACTCTCATATGTATAGCCATAGGCCTCTATGCCAGACCTCCTTGTCTCCAATCTTCCAATTCTTCCAGGACCTGAGCTAGGCCATTGGCCACTGCTCAGGTGCCTGTATATAGTCTCATCCTGGGCTATTTCTACAAAAAGGATGATGTACTTCTGTTTTACCTCCACTCATTGGGAAGATCTTCCTTCTCCATTTTCTTTCAGGGGCATCTCTGGTTATATGTAGAATGCAGAAACCATTTGCTTTCAACTGGTACCCAAATACCAAGCCAATACGGGATCATATGGCCATAGGTGTGAGCTGAGATAAAGGCTATCTTGTAACTGTGATGGATAATATGAGTATCTGAGCTACTGCTCACAGAACTTACTACACCTCCTTTCCTGCCCAGGTTGTATTCCAGACATACCATTTCATCCTACAGTTAATTGCTGATGGGCCATCTGATCTTGACTTTATGAGTCTGATAGGTCCCAGTTCATAATAGGAAGTTCCAGACGCACAGTCATTTGGAGCCCCATAGTCAAGCATTCGGTCTCTACCAAGGCCCAGAAACACATCAGATGCTGTTTCTAGAAAGGTGTATGGCATAACCTTGTTCCAGAACCCCAGGTGTTGGGGTGGTGATTCTCCTACACAGGCAGGCCTTGAACTCTATACTGCATCTGTGTCCCCTGCTGATACCTCTGACACCATGGGGTCGGCCAAATGAGATGGTTCAAGTGACTGCTTGCACTGCAGCCAGGACCTGCTGTAGATTAATCTCCTGCACCTTGCCTTTCTCAAAGATCTCAGACTTCTGTGTCACCTGATATATGGACAAGAGCAATAACCCTGGGGTGGAGTTTTTTTTTTAATTTTTAATGTTTATTTATTTTTGAGAGAGAGAGAGAGAGAGAGAGAGAGAGAGAGAGAGAGAGAGAGAATGAGAATGAGTGGGGTAGGGCAGAGAGAAAAGAGAGGGAAACACAGAACTCAAAGCAGGCTCCTGGCTCCATGCTGTCAGCACAGAGCCTGACACAGGGCTGGAACTCATGAACTGTGAGCTCATAACCTGAGCTGAAGTCAGATGCTTTACTGAATGAGCCACACAGATGCCCCTGGAGGTGGAATGTTTTGTCCCTAGAACCCAAAGAGGCCTACCAGGTACATTACTTCTTTCTTTTTGGTGGAGGATTCAAGACATGATTTGTCTTTTACTTTGGAGGAGGCATCCTGGCATGCCCCTGACTACTGGACTCCTAAAAACTTCATTGAATTGGTTACTTTCAGAATCTTTGCAGGGTTTATCTCCCACCCTCTGGAACACATTATGTCTTACGGAAGCCTTTTATTCATCCTCTCCAATCAGTATAATGGTGTCAGTGTAATGGATATGGGTGATGTAGTGATGTTCTATAGGCTGTTAAGTTGATCCACATCTCTGACTATATTATGAGAGGATAGGTATGACATAGGGTAGTAGAGGTAAAATAGTCATAGAACAAATTATAAATTAAAGACCTTTGTGTGTACACATAATTAAGAACTGCTTCTTATCCTCTTTGCTTGATTGCTTGGGATAGAAAGGAATGCATTTGTTAGGTCAATGGCCATATACCTTATGGCCTTATTTTTTTAAAACAAAAGTGTAAATAAATTTATTTTATTTAAATTAAAAACTTTTAATTTAAAGTGTATAAGTCACTCCATAAATGTTGACATATGGGTCTTAAAATATTCATTGGTAAAAGGTTTTAGTTATGTCCTTTTGCTTTCCAGAATTAAAATAAAGCTACTACTCCACAACTATTTTGTAGAAACAGCTGTAACATTAAGACAAACAACAAGAACAAAAATCTCAACCACTATCACCGCCACCACAAGACCCACTAACATATTCCTACCAGAGGTGGAGACACACCCTACTTTCATGAGATCAAGAGTGGCCTTAATATCTGCTTTTATACTTCGTTGTTTTAGTACCTAAGGCCTTAGGTACTGCTTGGGCAATGTTATCACATCCAGCACACAGCATCTATAACTGGGACTACTACTTGGTGAAGTTTCGGGTAGTAAGTATAGAGTATTCAGACTGGCAAATGGAGATACGATGGGTACAACCACCTCTGTATCCTTCAGATCTTTAAGATATGAAGGGTCTAATCTCCACCATGCCTCCTGTAACATTGTTTGTAATTCACTTTCTTGGCTCTGTGTGTGTGTGTGTGGGGGTGCAGTTGCCTAGAATTTGACATGGATTTTAACAATGTTATGGTTTCCAAGAGACAGATAGACCCCCACCTAAAATTTCCTTTGGATGTTGAGACTAATGACAAAACACACATACCAAGAGGCCAAAAAAAAAAAAAAAGGTTCATTACTTACATAATTGAGGATTCTGAAGAGGGAAAGATCTCTCAAGCAGTTGCAAAATGGCTTGTGAAAGCAAGGAAGTGACTGGGGCCAGGGTGAGCATTCCCATATGTAGGCAGGGGCATGATTGTTTCCAATCTCTCTCTGGTGCCAAAGGAGGGAGCACCCAGGCTTTCTTACAAGGTTGCCCAGATATGAAGCACAGGGTGAAGAGGGAAACATCTGAAAAGGAAAGGCTAGTTTCTAGGGGGAATAAAGGCTGGGAGCAGTGCCCCTTCCTGCACTGCTTCTGCTTTGGGAAATGGAGGTTCTTAGAACTTGAAAGATAAGCCTCAAAATGGCCTGAACTGTGTCTGTCTTAAGTCAGGGAGAGATTATTCTAGAAAACATAAAAATGCAATAAGGCTGAAAGGCAGCACTTATGGAAATGGAGATGACATTAAGACCTCTCAGCTGCTTGGTACCAATGTTAACAGAAACTACTTGCTTTAGTGTGAATGCATCAAGAAGATTCCATGAAAATAAAGACAACAGGAGAGTCACTCATGAAGTCCCCTCAAGTATAACAACTGAGCCTTAATTACATGATACAGACGGTCCATTGGAGCAAGAATAGATTTCTAAATAGAATAGAAGCGTTGGAGCACCATTACAAATATCAGGGAGGCAGGAAGTAAGATAAGATAGGATTGTTTAGGAGACACTTGGAGAATCATTCAGCCTTAGCTGACCCCTCCCTCACATCCAGTCTGACTGCCACAGCAACTCTCCCACTAGGCTCATCAAGGAAGGCCATGGCAGTTAAGAACTATCTATGAAATGGAAACTGTATAGTGAATGAAAGGAGCACAAATCCCAAACATAAGAAGCCTAGCTCTGTAACTCTATGACCACTACAATCCCTTAATTTTTCTTGTAACTCAGTTTCTACTGATTAAAAAAGAAAGGCCCACATGATCTCAGGACCTAGGAAAGGTAAGGCTCCACGGCTCTGCAGGATCACCTTGCCCACCCCCATCACCCTTCCTCGCCCAACTCTTGGGAATTAAGCTGCCTTTCCACAGAACCCCAGAGCCCTGCCCAGGCAGATCTGCCCAGGAGGTTCCCTCATGGGTGGAGGATCCGCTGCCCTCCCCGTATGTCCACAGCCCCTGCCCCTGGGCAGCTCTGAAGATCAGTGGCCAGTGGCCAGAAACGACCGAGAGGCCGGGACACCCTGCCAAACAGGCGGGGCCCACAGGAGCCCCGTTCAGCTCCTTAAGGGCACCCAGCTTGCTCTCTCTTTCTTGCCTCCGCCTGGACTGTGGCGATGGTCCATCCACACGTGGTCAGAAGGGCTGCTTCAACCCCAAGGTCAATGGCACCACCAGAGCCCACCGGGCCAGCGGGGCAAGTGGGCAGCGAGAGCCCAGGGAGCCTCCCAGACAGCAGGCCTAGCCCATTTGTGATCCTCGCGCACCATCTAGCGGCCCGAATCAGCACGGCAGCAAGAAAAGCTACACTGAGGCCGTTCTCGCCCAGGGCAGCCATTTCGCTCTGTGGGCTGTCGCATTTTCCGATGGGCAAAGTTACCCAAGCTTCCAGTTTCAGGAAATGGCGGTGCGCGCAGGCGCACACCAGCTTCACCGCGCTGGGCCCAGTGCGCAGGCGCACAGAAGACGATGTCACGCTCCAATAAGCGCACGCGAGCAGACGCGCGCCAGTTAGGAGCACACGCGGGAAGCCAGACTTGTGTCCCGGCTGCCCAGACTCCTGGAGGAGTGCTGGAATCTCTACCATTTTTCTTCCCAATCCAGAATCTCCTTGTTTTCCAAACATATCGTGAAGACTCTAGAATATTAATTGCAGAGACTGAGTTGATGACAATAAAACCAGGAGCTATTAAATATATATCTCTGCTGGGTCTCCTGGGTGTCTCAGTTGGTTAAGCATCTGCTCAGGTCATGATCCTAAAGTTCCTGAGCTGAGCTCTGCCTTGGGCTCTGTGCTGACAGCTCAGAGCTTGGAGCCTGCTTTGGATTCTGTGCCTCCATCCCTGCCCCTACCCCACTCACACACTCTGTCTCTCTCTCTCTCTCGAAATATATATATATATATATATATATTTTTTTTTTTTTCCTTCTTTCAGTGTCTTGCCTAGTTATCTCCATAGCGTTCAGTGTATGCTCAGGACATTAAATGAGCTGCTGCCAGCACACACCAGACTCCTATTGATGGACAAAATTTAGCTTACTCAGTTCCCGTACAGAATCCATAATCCACTGTTCGCTGTGTGGTGACAAATTTTACACATGAGGCACCCCATACCCTATCTTGGACCATGCTTCCACCATACCTCACTACCAACTCGGGATACCAGGCCACTGTTGACCCCACTCCTATACCAGTAGGCCCTTCCTTCAATTGCCCACAGCAGAGGCCAGACTCAGCTGAAACATTCAATGCACTTTATTGAAGACATTTACTGAAACCATTGAAGAGAGGTAATGACAACATAGAGAAGAATGTCTAATGGCCACTACAGCCCACAGGTCATGGCTCCCCTCCTCTTCGGGTCCAAAACAAGGTGCCTCTGCTTGCCCCAACATGATGGCATCCACCCATAGTCTCCCCTCCTGAGGGCCCCACAGTCTCTGGCCAGGATGATGGATGCTAGCCAGGGCACCCTCCCCTCTTGCTGACATGCTGGGGCCTGGTCCTGCCCTATTGCCTACACAGGACAGTCACAGGACACTGGAAAACTCAGCAGGGGACACTTGGACAAGCCGAAGAAACTGAGTCACAAGTAACAAGAGAGTGGTACATCAGAGCACAGTTCCGGGGAGACTCTCACAGGCCACCTCTGTCCTTGGTCCAGTTCCTCCTTCCTGAGGTCGCGGGGTGAGCACCAGCCATGCCTTCTTCTGTCCTTCCTGCCAGCTCCTGGGACTGGGCTTCGACAGGTCTCCGGGGTGGGGTGGGGGCAGCTGCTCAGATAAGAACACACACACATCTCCACAAGAACAAGCAGCAGTTGGCCTAAACCTACACCGAGGAAGCAGAGGCTGAGCTCACGACACCACACGACAGCGAGCAGAGCCTGGGCTCGCACTGAAGCTTGTGGCACGCACCCGTGCTGAGAGGAGGCTGCTGCGTTAGGCCAGGACACCCACTGCAGGCTCCTGCACACCTCAAGGCTCTGCACGGGAATGGTAACTAGGGTGTGTGTAGGGGGAGCTGGGGGGTGCCACTTGACACGGGGGTCACTAAGGGGCCTACAGAGACACAAGTGGGCTTCCCAGAGCGTGGAGCGACATGCTCCAGGAGTCAGTGAACGAGGGTCCCCCTCTTGGGCGGCCCGAGGGGCCGGCACCCTTGAGACGGCCCCTAACATCTCCCAGGCCAGTGTGGGTGGCACACATTTTCAGGTGCCCCTCACCTAGGCTAGGGCCAGCCACTCAGGGGTGCTTCCCAGGCTGGCTGCCTGGACTGGCAGGGTTTCGGGCTGGGGCTGGGGCTCGGGCTGGGGCTGGGGCGGAGCTGCCATGGGAGGGGGCACCTCTCCCTGCCCCACTCTGCATCAAGTATGGTCATCCTGGTCCGTTGGAAGGGCTGATGGTGGTGGCCATGGGGTCACCAAGGCCTGGTGGTGCCTTGGGAAGATGGGGTCCTGGGAATTTGGGCTGGGTGGGTTGTTGCCTCCATGTGGGGAGAGGCTGCTGCCCTGGCGTGGCCTCCCCCTGCCTCCAGAGCGCTGCTGCCTGAGAGGAGAGGGGGCCCCTGGGCCTTCTGAGCCTATTTGCCCGAGGAGGACTTGGGGGGCCTCACCTCCCCAGCCCCGTCCTCGTTTCCCGACTCCCCTGGGATGGGCTTGGGCCCCTCCTCCAGGGGCTCCCCAGCCTCCTGGTCTCCTGCCTGGGCGAGGCCCTCCGGCTCACAGCCAGGACCTCCCGGGCCCTCCCTGGAAGCGCTGCCCATCTGGGCAGGGGTGGGGCCCCCAGGGGCCTCTGAGGGCTTTGCCTGATCTAGGCCCGCAGAGGCGGGAGCATTTCCATCTTCCTGCGTGGCAGGGAAGATCTTGGGGGCCTCCTCAGGGACGAGGGCTGCCCTGGCGGCATCATGGGCTTCAGGAGCAGCCGTATCAGCTTCGGCACTGCCAGGAACTGCCTCACTGGCCCCCAGGTTGGCCAGGGCAGCCTGGGAAGCATCTTCCCTGGCTGGGGAGGCTTCGGCAACCTCTCCACTGGCCCGGGCAGCGGCCAGGCCTCCGGTGCCCACACGGGCCCCCTCTCCCACTTGCAAGTGCTCACTCCTAGCTGCGGTGGCCTCCCACGCCTCGGTCTCCTGAATGAGCCGCAGCATCCCCAGGAAGCCAGGTGGTCTCCTGTCCAGCCGCATCCTCCTCAGCTTGTTCTCGAGCATCTCGTTGGGGCGGGCCCGCATCAGCACCTGCCGGGTGCGTAACTGGTCCGCAAGGCTGGGATGGATGGCCCCCTTCTCCACGGCCGACTGCAGCAGGCCTTCCAGGCGAATCACATAGACAAAGAGAGTCTCCTGGGGCCGCTGGCCACAGGTCAGGAACTTCAGCCGTGCCGTCGTGGGGGTGTCCTTCCTCCCAAACACCTGGACCAGCGTGGCCAGGCAATCCTGTGCAGGGACGTCAGGGTTTTCTGCCAGGAGGCCGCACACCAGATCCAGTGCGGGGCCACCCAAGCTCTCCATCAGCCTCCTCCTCCTCTCCCTTTCTGTGATGTGGCACCACAGGTACAGCATGTCACTGGCGTGATCCAGCCAGCTCTCAAAGGACTCTTCTTCTCGGTGTGGCTCTTCCATTCCAGGAAAGGTTCTCAGTTCCATAGAGGCCCTGTTTTCCAGCACAGGCTGCCAGGCCGGGCTCCAAGGCTGGGTCCAGGATCTTCCCGCACCTATGGCTCCTGCCGCACCCACAGCTCCTTCCTCCCCTGGAGGTCCCGCCTCACCTGCAGCTCCTGCCACACTCACAGATCCGAACAAACCTGCAACTCCTGTGTCCCCAGCGGCTCCCTCCTCATCTGACTCTCCTGCTTCCTCTTCAGGCCCTGCCTGGCCCACAGTGGCTGCCCTGCCTCCAGTTCCTTCCTCGCCTCCAGCTCCTGCCTCACCTCCTGCCTCGCCTCCAGCTCCTGCCCCGCCTCCAGCTCCTGCCCCGCCTCCAGCCGCTGCCCCGCCTCCAGCCGCTGCCTCCCCTCCAGTTCCTTCCTCACCTCCAGCTCCTGCTTCACCTCCTGCCTGGCCTCCAGCTTCTGCCTTGTCTCCTTCCTCACCTCCAGCTGCTGCCCAGCCTCCAGACGCTGCCCCGCCTCCAGCTGCTGCCTCGCCTCCAGTTCCTTCCTCACCTCCAGCTCCTGCCTCACCTCCTGCCTCGCCTCCAGCTTTTGCCTTGCCTCCTTCCTCACCACCAGCTGCAGCCCCGCCTCCAGACGCTGCCCCGCCTCCAGCTTCTTCCTGGCTTCCACCTCCTGCCCCGCCTCCAGCCGCTGCCCCGCCTCCATCTCCTTCCTCGCCTCTAGCTCCTGCCCCGCCTCCAGCTGCTGCCCCGCCTCCAGCTCCTTCCTGGCTTCCACCTCCTGCCCCGCCTCCAGCCGCTGCCCCGCCTCCATCTCCTTCCTCGCCTCTAGCTCCTGCCCCGCCTCCAGCTGCTGCCCCGCCTCCAGCTCCTGCCCCGCCTCCAGCTGCTGCCCCGCCTCCAGCTCCTTCCTGGCTTCTACCTCCTGCCCCGCCTCCAGCCGCTGCCCCGCCTCCATCTCCTTCCTCGCCTCTAGCTCCTGCCCCGCCTCCAGCTGCTGCCCCGCCTCCAGCTCCTGCCCCGCCTCCAGCCGCTGCCCCGCCTCCAGCTCCTGCCCCGCCTCCAGACGCTGCCCCGCCTCCAGTTCCTTCCTCACCTCCAGCTCCTGCCTCACCTCCTGCCTGGCCTCCAGCTTTTGCCTTGCCTCCTTCCTCACCACCAGCTGCAGCCCCGCCTCCAGCCGCTGCCCCGCCTCCAGCCCCTTCCTTGCCTCCAGCTCCTGCCCCATCCCCAGCTCCTGCCTCGCCTGCCAGGGCAACCCCTGCTCGCCTCTGGGTCTGTGCAAGGAAATTGAGTGTATCCTCTGACTCTGATTCCGGGGCCTGGGGCAGAAAGACCACAGTCCAGGGTCCTCCCATGCCTGGTATTTGTCGGGGGATCACACTTCGGTTTAAATACTGAGCCATCTCCACCAAGGCGACCTTGGATCTGAACTCCTTTTTGAATACCTTGTCCAGCACTCGTTATCTTCCCAGGGGCTGGAGGGCAGCCTGCGCGGCCTCCTGGAATTCCTGGTCCTCACAGTCGTGGGGAATGCCCAGGATGAGCGGCGAGCGCTGCTCATCCACGCCCATCCACCTGCACCAGCCAGGAAGCATTGCCAGTGCCATCGCGGATACCTGCGGGGGAGGGGCGCGATCGCACAGGGGCGCGCAGACTGTCACAGGCTCTGCAGTGGAGGCCTGTGGGTGCAAAGGGGAGAGAGGGACACTGGTGCCAGACAGCCCACCGCACCGCCCCCCACAGCGACCTGGATCTCCTCCCTGGCCAGTTCACGTCTTCCAGGCCACGACTCAGAACCCCCACCATGCAGCCCTTCACCTCTGCAAGGAGAAGGTCCCCTTTCGCCTTGTCCGACACCCCTGCTGGGGCCACTGCAGCCGGAGCCCCTCCCACCATCGTCTGCAACCCCGCAGCGGCCGGGAGCCCTCCCTTCCTGATCCCCACAGCCAGGAGCCCTCCCATCCTCTGTTTCTTAGGGCTGGACCCAGGGCACCCCTGCTCTGCCTGGGCGACCTAGACATGGGTCCCGCCCTCTCCCACCAGCACCTGCCCCTCTGCAACTGGAGCCGCCCTCCGCAGTCAGGAGCTCTTCCCACCCCTCCCTCCAGCGCCGGCTGGGTTCCGCCTCCTGCCCCCACTGCCTGCCTTGGCAGAGATCCAGCCCTTACCCGAGGCGCTCGGTACTTCCAGGGTCCCGTTGGAGCAAAGCCCCTGGTCTCCGGCTCACTTTCTCTGACTCTGCAGGCGCTGCCTGGCAGAGACACGCCGCCTGCGGGCTGCAGGGCGACTCTGGAGGCCACCTCAAAGCCCTGGAGCGAGAGGATCACAAGAATGCACCTCAGCTTCACTGCCCAGGACTGCACAGTCCAGCAGGTCTCCCAAGTCCTCGGTACTAAGGCCACGTGGGCTTCCCGGTGTTCCCAGAATCCCCAGGTGGATGAGGGAACAAGATCTCGGTATCTCAGTGCAGGGCAAATGCCAGGATCAGGAGAGCAGGAGAAGAGGCATCCGTGTTGCCGTGACAACGGGACCTGCTTGGTTAGGGCTTGATGTGACAAGCCTTGGAGCCTCCAGAAGCAACAGGCACACCCTTTGGCCCTCCAGCTACAAAATGGTTTAATAGGGGTGTGGGAAGGTAAGGTTGGGGGAAGCTAGTAGAGAGAAAATTCAATGGTTGTGAATGGGGCCTGGAAAATGGGAGTGGGTGGTTAGCTGGGTGCCAATGTCCCTAGTGCCACTTTGCATTCACAGGTTAACCCCATCATGCCAGATACATCAATAACAGACACAGGCTGGCTGTTCCTAACTCAAAGGCCTAATTACAGCTTCTTATACTGCAAAACCAGCTCTCACCTCTTAGGCAGGCCCTGAATTGGAGATTGTGGGGTTTGGAATCAGGCAAAGCTGGATTCACCTAGTGGCTGAGTGGCCTTGCACAAATTACTGAGAATTTCTTTCCATCATCTGTAAATTGGACAATAAGAACACTCTTCAGGGGCACCTCGGTGGCTCAGTCAGTTAAGCGTCTGACTCTTGGTTTCAGCTCAGGTCATGATCTCACGGTTTCATGAATTCAATCCCTGCATCATGCCACAGCACAGAGCCTGCTTGGGATTTTCTCTCTTCCTCTTTCTCTTCCCCTCCCCAACTCACACTGACTCTGTCTGTCTTAAATAAATAAACTTTAAAAACCAAAGAACACTCTTCTTCCAGCATATTCGTGGAGCTTTACCTCAGACTGGACTGTCTGTCTTAAATAAACAAACTTTAAAAACTAAAGAACACTCTTCTTCCAGCATATTCATGGAGCTTTACCTCAGACTGGACACATGGTAATCTTCCAGTAGCGGACACAATGATGTAGGAATAGAAGGATGTGGTGAGGCAAGCATTGGTGTGGGTATTGAAGGCTGGTTGTTACAGCCACCTCAGTGGTCCCAAGTCTGAGCCCTGAGGAAAAAGGGGATGTGAAGGGAAACATTGGAACTGTTTTCCTGAGAAACACAAGGATCGACTGAGATGACAGAGTGTAACTCTCTGCTTTTACAGACTTAACTCCAACTCTCTCCCCCACCCCTAATTCTGGTAGAGACATTAATTTGCCATATTATATCACTATATATTTAAAAAACCTACTGGGAGAATCCATAGATTGGGAGAACTAGCTATGCATTTGGGGCTTGTTCAGATTTCAATCTGTCTATCCAGGCCACACAGTCATTACCAGATCCTCATCCCAGCAGTTTTTTAAGCCCATGACTGACCCAATTCTCTCACTTCCAAGCCAATTCTTGCCAGGGAGGACAATGGCTACTGGTATGTGCTTGTCTCTCTTTGGAATTTAGTTACTTTAGACTTCATTACACCCAGAACTCTCAAATGTCCTTTAAAAATATGTGACTTTCTTTGACCATCTGATTTCTTGTAGTTGTTACAGTGGGATCAATGCTCTGTCATGATGTACAGTCTAACCAGAAGACAGAACGAGCTTATTCCAGATCCATGAATAAGGTACTTCTTTCTCTGGAGACATTTTAAATAATTTCTCTTTTAATACTAGAACTGCTTAAGGTAGTTGGGGTATCCAGTGTGTGTGACTTTTTGACACGAGACGGAAGGG
Organism: Panthera tigris; assembly: GCF_018350195.1. Taxonomy (NCBI): domain Eukaryota; kingdom Metazoa; phylum Chordata; class Mammalia; order Carnivora; family Felidae; genus Panthera; species Panthera tigris. The sequence goes on along the minus strand of NC_056677.1, from coordinate 124,873,860 downwards.
GACCCTGATGGATTTATAATTTCCCAAAGGCCCATTTCTGTTGAATTATGGTTATTAGTAATAGGGGCTTCCTTTTGCTCCCTGGCTATGCTAGTCGCAAGTATACATAATTTTGCACCAGATTTATCAATGGAAAAGATATCCACTGGCTATTTTTCTGAGACTCTTATTAGCCTATCACCTAGATAAGTGTCAAAGTCTTCATTTTTCCACCCCACACTTCTTATTCAGTCTTCTCAATTTTTACATTTTTTAATGTTTATTATTTTTGAGAGAGAGAGAGACAGAGCACGAGTGGGGGAGGGGCAGGGAGACAGTAAGACACAGAATCTGAAGCAGGCTCCAGGCTCTGAGCTGTCAGCACAGAGCCTGATGTGGGGCTCGAACTCATGGACCAAGAGATCATGACCTGAGCTGAGGTTAGACTCTAAACCAACTGAGCCACCCAGGTGCCCCAACAGTTTTCTCAAATTTTTATGTAGGATGCTAGAACAATGGGACATTGTAAAGCCAGACTTGAGAACCTAATGCTGGTTCACTAGACAAGGTGAAATTGAGTGTTTAATTAACAAATGACTGTTCTCTTCTAAGGCAAAAAGGAATTTTGTATCCATATTTATTATCCAAATTGTTCACAACATTTCTATCAGTCTCTCCTGGATGTATCACATGATGATAGACCAGCATCATTCTGAGATATTTATGTTCACAAAAACATTTTGTGTTTTATCCTAGGATCATTTGGGGGAATGTTCTGTAGTGCCATCACAGCTTACATGGGATGTTTTGATTTGGCATGTGGGAAAAAGTAACAAAAACAATTGATAGAAATAGGAAACACAGTGGATAGCAATATAATAACAAAAATAAATAGATGTAGTAACTCAGTATAGTGACATGGATTCTCACAGTTTACCCATGGCAAATAGTAAATATAAGCTTCCTAGAGCTAGGAATTCACCACAGCAGTCCTCAAAAGGAAATGCCCCATGGCTGTCTCTTGGGGGTTGTACAAAAAGGCAGATCATTTGGCTGCTAATGTTGCCCCTGTTGAGACTAGTGGCAAAAGTGCAGCTCTTCCTGGGCTAAGGCAAAGATGTTCCTCCAGACTCTAGACTGCCCGAAGAATATCTGCCTTTGTCCTTCACTGGCTGCTGCCATCAGCACATACAGTATCCTTCTTAGAGGATGTGTGTTCTTTGATGCACAAAAGTTTTAAACTTTGATTAAGTCCAGTTTATCTATTTTTCCCTTGGTTGCTTGTGCTTTTGGTGTCATTTCTAAGGAAACATTGCCTAATCAAAGGCCACAAGGTTTATACCTATTTTTTTTTTCTGTTTTATAATTTTAGCTCTTACATTTAGGTGTTTGGTGCATTTTGAGTTAATTTTTGTATAAGAGGTGAGATAGGAGTCCAAATTCATTATTTTACATTAGGCTATCCAGTCATCTCAGTATGATTTGTGGAAAAGACTATTATTTTCTAATGGAAGGTCTTGGCACCCTTATCAGAATCAATTGACCACAGACATATAAATTTATTTATTGAGTCTAAATTCTATTCCATTTATATGTCTACCCTTATGCCAGTACTACACAGTCTTGATGACTCTCGATTTGTATTAAGTTTAGAAGTCAGGAAGTGTTGAGTCTTCTTTGTTCATATTTTTAAAGATTATTTGAGCTATTAGAGGTCCCTTGAAATTCTATACAAACTTGAAGATTAGTGTCTCCATTTATGAAAAAAAAAAGCCAGTGGGATTTTTATAGGGAATACATTTAATCTTTGGATCAATTTGGATAATATTATCAACAATATTAAGTCTTCTAATCTATGAGCACAGGATGTATTTCTATTTATGTAGATCTTTAACTCCTTTCAACAATGTTTTATAGTTTTCAGGGTTCAGGTCTTTCACTTCTTTGATTAAATTTATTGCTGAGTATTTTATTCTTTTTGATGCTACTGTAAATAAAACGGTTTCCTTCAGTTCGTTTCGTATTGTTTATTGCTAGTGTATAGAAATACAACTGATTTTTATATATTGATGTAGCCTACAACTTTGCTGAATTTATTTATGAGCTCTATTAGTTTTTTTTTGTATTCCTTATATAAGATTATGTCATAAATATGTAGAGATAGTTTTATTTCTTCATTTCCAATCTGGATACATTTTATTTCATTTTGTGTCTAATTTCACTGGTTAGAACCTTCAGAGCAATGTTGACTGGAAGTTATGAGAGCAAATATCCTTGCCTTGTTCCAGAATATTGGAGAAAAAGCCTTCAGTTTTTCACCATTGAGTATGAAGTAAGCTGTGGGTTTTTTCCTAGATGTTCCATATTGGATTGAGGAAGTTCTCTTCAATTTCTAGTTTGTGTGTGCATGTGTGTTTTACTGTTTTTATCATGACATGGTTTTGGACTTTTTCAAATGATTTTCATGTATCTATTAAGGTGATTATATAGGCTTTTCCTTTTATTGTATTAATATGGTGCATTACATTAATTGATTTTTGTATGTTGAACCAACCTTGCATTCTTGAAATAAATCCCAGTTGGTCATGTATTATCTTTTTGTATTCTGCTAGATTCAGTTTGCTAGTATTTTGTTGGGGATATTTTCATATATATATTCATGAGGGAAATTGGCCTGTAGCTTTTCTTTCTTTCTTTCTTTCTTTCTTTCTTTCTTTCTTTCTTTCTTTCTTTCTTTCTTTCTTTTCTTCTGATGTCTGTGTCTGGTTTTGGTATCAGGATAATGGTGACCTCATAAAATGAGTTAGGAAGTGTTCTTTCCTATTTTTGTGGAAGGATTTGAAAAGGTTGTCATTTTAATTATTCTTTGTTAGAATTCATCAGTCAGGCCATCTGGTTCTGGGCTTTATTTTTGTGGGAAGTTGTTTGATTACTAACTCAATCTCCAGTTATAATTCTGTTCATATTTTTAATACCTTATTGAATCAGTTTTGGCAGTTTGTGTCTTTCTAGGAATTTTTCAATTTCATCTAGCTTATCTAATTTGTTGGCATATAATTTTTCACCAGTATTCCCTATGATCCTTTTTATTTTTGCAAGGTTGCTAGTAATGTTTCTTCCATTCCTGATACTAGTATTTTGAGACTTCTCTATTTTTTTCTTGGCCAGTCTCACTAAAGGTTGTCAGTATTGTTGATCTTTTCAAAGAAACAGCTTTTGGTTTTGCTCATTTTCTTTGTTGTTTTCCTATTCCTTATTTTATTTATTTCTCTCTATTTTTTTTATTTCCTTCTTTCCGGTATATTTGGGTTTAGTTTGCTCTTCCTTTTATAGTTTCTTAAGGTGGAAGTTTAGGTTATTATTTGAAATCCTTTTCTTTTTTAATATATGTGTTTACAGCTATAATTTCCCTCTGATCACTTGTTTGCTGCATCACATAGATTTCAATATAGTGTACTTTCATTTTTATTTACTTTGCTGTATTTTGTAATTTCTCTGTGATTTCTTCTTTGAGTTGTGATGTAGGAATGTGTTGTTTAATTTCCACATATTTGTGAATTTTCCACTTGTACTTCTGGTATCAATTTCTAATTTCATTCCATTATGGTTGAAGAGCATACTTGGTGTGATTACATCATTTTTTCAAGTAAAATTAACATACAGGGTTATATTAGTTTCAGGTGTACAATATAATGATTCCACAATTCTATACATTACTCAGTGCTCAACATGATAAATATACTCTTAATCTCCTTCACCTATTTCACCCATCCCCCCCACCTCCCCTCTGGTTACAATCAGTTTGTTCTCGATAGTTAAGAGTCTGATTCTTGGTTTCTCTCTTTCTCTTTTTTCCTTTGTTTTTTTTTTGTTTTGTTTTGTTTCTTAAATTCCACATATGAGTGAAATCATAAGGTATTTGTCTTTCTCTGACTTATTTCATGTAGCATTATACTCTCTATATCCATACATGTTGTTGCAAATGGAAAGGTTTAATTATTTTTATGACTAATATTTCATTGTATGTGTGTGTATTATATCTTCTTTACCCATTCATCTATGGATGGACACTTGGGTTGCTTTCATATCATGGCTATTGTAAATAATGCTATAGTAAACATAGGGGTACATACATCTTTTCAAATTAGTGTTTTAATTTAATTTGGATAAATGCCCAATAGTGGAATTACTGCATGATACAGTAATTCTGTTCTTTCTTTCTTTCTTTCTTTCTTTCTTTCTTTCTTTCTTTCTTCCTTTCGGAGTCTCTATACTATTTTCCACAATGGCTGCACCAGTTTGCATTGTACCAACAGTACATGAGGGTTCCTTTTTCTTCACAACCTCACCAACATTTGTTATTTCTTGTGTTTGTGATTTTAGCCATTCTGACAGGTGTGAGGTGGTATCTCGTTGTTTTGATTTGTATTTGCCTGAAGATTAGTGATGCTGAACACCTTTTCATGTGTCTGTTGCCCATCTGTATGTCTTCTTTGGAGAAATGTCTATTCATGTCTTCTGCCTATTTTAATCAGATTATTTTGAGGGGGTGTTGAATTCTATAAGTTCTTTATATATTTTGGATATTAACCAACTTATCAGATATATAACATGCAAATATCTTCTCTCATTCATTAGGTTGCCCTTTTGTTTTGTTGATCGTTTCCTTCACTGTGCAAAAGCTTTTTGTTTTGGTGTAGTCCCAATAATTTAATTTTGCTTTTGTTTGCCTTGTCTTAGGAGACATATCTCGAAAAAATGTTGCTAGGGCTTATGTCAAAGAAATGACTGCCTATGTTTTCTTATAGGATTTTTATGGTTTAAGGTCTCACATTTAGGTCTTTAGTCCATTTTGGGTTTATTTTTGTATATTGTGTAAGAATATGGTTCAGTTTCTTTCTTTTGCATGTAGCTATCCAGTTTTCCCAATACCATTTGTTGAAGAGATTATTTTTTTTCTCCATTGTATATTTTTGCCTTCTTTGTCATAGATTAATTGACCATAAAAGTGTGGATTTATTTCTGGACTCTCTGTTCTGTTCCATCGATCTATGTGTCTATTTTTGTGCTAATACCATACTGCCTTGATTACTATGGCTTTGTAGTATATCTTGAGTACTGGGATTGTAATATCTCCAGTTTTGTTCTTCTTTTTAAAGATTGCTTTTGCTATTCAGGGTCTTTTATGGTTCCATACAAATTTTAGTATTATTTGTTGAAGTTCTATGGAAAATACTGTTGGTATTTTGATGGGGATTGCATTGCATGTATAGATTGCTTTGGGTAGTGTAGACATTTTAACAGTATTTGTTCTTCCAATCCGTTGGCATGAAATGTCTTTCCATTTCTTTGTGTTGTCTTCAATTTCTTTGATCAGTGTTTTATAGTTTTCAGAGTACAGGTCTTTCACCTCTTTGGTTAGGTTTATTCCTGGGTATCTTATTATTTTGAGTGCAATTGTAAATGGGATTGTTTTCTTAATTTCTCTTTCTGCTACTTCATTATCAGTGTATAAAGATGAAACAGATTTCTGTATGTTAATTTTTTATCCTGTGACTTTAGTGAATTCATTTTTCAGTTCTAGTAGTTTTTTGGTGATGTCTTTAAAGTTTTCTATATATCATATCATATCATCTGTAAATAGTGAAAGTTTTACTTCTTCCTTACCAATTTGGATTCATTTTCTTTTTTTCTCATCTGATTGCTGTGTCTGGAACCTCCTGTGCTATGTTCAATAAAAGTGGCAAGAGTGGACATCCTCATCCTATTCCTGATCTTAGAAGAAAAGTTCTCAGTTTTTCACCCTCAGTTAGTTATGGGTTTTTCATATATGACCATTATTATGTTCAGGTATGTTCCCCCTAAGCCTACTTTGTTCAGAGATTTTTTAAATCATGAATGGATGTTGTACTTTGTCAAATGCTTTTTCTGCATCTTGAAGTGATTATATGAGCTTTATCCCTTCTCTTGCTAATGTAATGTATCATGTTGATTGCTTTGCAAATATAGAACCACCTTGCATTATTGGAATAAATCTCATTTGTTGGTGACTTTTAAAGTGTATTGTTGAATTTGGTTTGCTCATATTTTGTTAAGAATTTTTGTGTCTATGTTCATCAGAGATATTGGCCTGTAGTTTTCTTTTTTTGTAGTGCCTTTATCTAGTTTTGGTATCAGGGTAATGCTGGCCTTGTAGAATGAATTTGAAATATTTTCTTCCTCTTCCATTTTTTGAAATAGTTTGAGGAAAATAGGCATTACGTTTTCTTGAAATGTTTGGTATAATTCACCTGTGAATCCATCTGGTTCTGGACCTTTGTTGAGAGTTTTTTGATTACTGAGTCAACTTAACTACTAGCAACTAGTCTGTTAAAATTTTCTACTTCTTCTTGATTCAGCTTTGTAAGGTTGTATTTTTCTAGCAATTTATCTATTTTTTCCTAGGTTGTCCAATTTGTTGGTATATACTTTTTCACAATATTCTCTTATAATCCTTTATATTTCTGCAGTGTTGGTTGTTATTTCGCCTCCTTTATTTCGGATTTTATTTATTTGAATCCTCCCTCTTTGTAAAAAAAAAAAAAGATTAGTTTAGCTAAAGGTTTATCAATTTTATTAATCTTTTCAAATAACCAGATCCTGCCTTCATTGATCTGTTCTGTTTTTTTTTTTAGTCTCTATTTCATTTATATATGTTCTGATCTTTATGATTTCCTTCCTTCTACTAGCTTTGTGCTTTATTTGTTCTTCTTTTTCTAGCCCCTTTAGGTGTAAGGTTAGTGGTTTATTTGAGATTTTTCTTGCTTCTTGAAGTAGGCCTGTATTGTGGTAATCTTCCCTCTTAGAACAGCTTTTTGTGTATCCCAAAGATTTTGGACTATTGTTTTTATTTTCATTTTTCACCATGTATTTTTTAATGTCCTGTTTGATTTCTTGGTTTAACCATTTACTGTTAAGTAGAATGATATTTAGCTTCCATTTATTTATGGTCTTTCTAGAATTTTTCTTATGATTGATTTTAGTTTAATAATCTTGTGGTTGGAAATGACTTCAATCTTTTTGAATTTGTTGAGACTTGTTTGGTAGCCTAACATGATCTATTCTGTAGAATGTTTCATGTGCACATAAAAATAACATGTATTCCACTGTTTTTGGATGGAATGTTCTGAATATATCTGTTAGATCCATCTGGTCCAATGTGTCATTCAAAACCACTGTTTCCTTGTTGGTTTTCTGCCTGGATGATTTATCCTTTGATGTAAGTGGGGTGTTAAAGTCCCCTACTTCTGTTGTATTACTATCACTTTCTTCCTTTATGTCTGTTAGTAGTTGTTGTGTGTACTTGGGTGCTTTCATGTTGGGTGCATACATATTTACAATTGTTATATCTTCTTGTTGGATTGTTCCCTTGATCATTAAGTAGTGTCCTTCTCTGTCTCTTGTTACAGTCTTTATTTTAAACTCTATTTTGTCCAACATAGATATTGCTACCCCAGCTTTCTTTTCGCTTCCATCTCATGAATATAATTTTGGTTCAGCTTCTCTCCTTTCTCCAATTCCCTGAACTTTGGCCTTCCCCCAGCCTAAGCACCTACTGAGAATAGACTGGCCTCAGGGGAAAATATTCTCTGGTATACTATGTGATCATACCACCTTTCCAGCCCACTTTTCCACATTTGATTCTTTCTAGCCTTGCTTACTCTTCTTATAACAGAAAAACGCTTTTTGCATAACTCTTCAGATGTTTGAAGACTTTATGGTCACAGCACAGCATTCTCCCTATTGCAATAGCCCCTTTTCCCTCTTGTAATAATTCTTCTGAATAAAAATCTCTTCTTACTAAATCTGTATTTGTTTGTTTTATTTGAAAATACTTAACATACAATAAAACACACCTGTTTTAGTTGTACAGGCCCGTGAGTTTTGATAAATGTATGCATTTATATAATCACCATTGCAATCAAGATTCAGAATGTTTCCATCACTCCATCAAAGAGTGCATACTGTATGATTCCACTTATATAAGACTCTTAAGAATGCAAACTAATCCATAGTGACAGAAAATAGATTGCTGACTTCAGGGTGGAAGGATTACAAAAAGGCACAAGGAAAGTAGATGCATATGTTCACTATTTTAATGGGTGATGGGTCCACAGATGTATATATGTGTGAAACTAAACACGTACGGTTTAAATATGTGCCATTTCTTATTAAATATATATTAACAAAGCTGTTAAAGGGGCACCTGGGTGGCTCAGTTGGTTAAGTGTCTGACTTCAGCTCAGGTCATGATCTTCTGGTTTGTGAGTTCGAGCCCTGCGTCAGACTCTGTGCTGACAGCTCAGAGCCTGGAGCCTGTTTCAGATTCTGTGTCTCCCTCTCTGCCCCTCCCCTCCTCATGCTCTATCTCTATCAAAAGTGAACATTTAAAATTTTTTTAAAAGTAAAGCTGTTAAAAATATGAATGTACAAAAACATTTACAAATTAAAATGCCCTGTAGTTATCTCTCACAGCCAGAGAAAACTTCAGAGAGAGACACACATATTTCCAACCAGAAAGTAGGTGCAGAAGGCACCCAGAGGAAGAAATTGTGCTGATCACATTATGTAGAATGCAGCAGACAAAAGTAGTTCCCGAGCAGTGGGAGGGAGGGGGGTACTGGGGTCACAGGCAGCATTCATAGGCAGGGCCCAGTGTTCATATGACATTCAAAGAGAAAGGAATCCTTCAGATAAAGTTAGATAACAGGCCTGGCATACAAATTGCTCCCTAGGAGACAGCACTGTGCAGAAAGTGTTCAATAACAGTGTACAGTGAAGAGGGTCTGAAGCATGGGTCTTTCGCAGAGCAGATGGTGTGATAGAAAACATTCACAGGCACAGTGCATGTTGCAGAGACCATTCACATAAAAGAAGGCTGGGTGGAAACAGCGTTAACAAGGAAGCCCATCAGGAAAGCAGTGCCAGTCTTTCTCAAGCAGGAAGAGTTGAGAACAGGGACTCCGTGGTTTACACCAACAGAAGGCTAGAGCAACAAAGATCAAGGAGGCTGCCACTAGAAAATAAGGAAAAAACCCCAATGATTCCAGCTTCCAAAAGGACTGTCATGGATGATCCTCAGGTTCTCCAGAGGCCACTGAAAAAACACATGTGTACCCTATTTTTGACAACCCATAGTGTTCAGTGTTGCTGCCAGAGAATAAGGGCTTCTCTTCTGCCTTCCAAATCCTGTATAATTACCTCTTAGAATACTCAAGTACCTGCAGAACTGATCTCAGAAACACTTTGATGATGGATTCTGGGACCTGTAGTTTCGAGTATTCTCCCTTATATAGGGGAGAGAATGCACAAAGAGGCAAGCATGCTGCCTAGTTGCTAACAGCCAGTCCAGCATGGGCCACCTCTTTGACCACTCATCACCCATAATACTCTTCTATCCATATTTTTCTCCCAAATATTCAATAGCAATACTATGTTTCTGCTTAGCATAATGCAAGCATCCTTCATATAGGGGAATGTGCCTTCATCTTCTCCAAGAAGCAGTGTCAAAAATCCCATTAGACACACCCTCATTCTCTGGGGGATGTCTGTTCCTTTTCTAGTTCTGTCACAATTACACTTTGATATGCTGTAATCCACAGACTATAAGATTAAGCACCACCCACACAATTTAAATTGAGGTTAATAAATGAGAGAAGGAAAATTGGGCTAATAGATTCAAATATATAACAACAAAGCAAGACAAAATATGCATAGTTTCTATAGCTCTTATTTCTGAAGCTAGTCATTAGGTCATAGTATTTATAATTTCCTTCTTCCACCAGTATTTCAAGTTCTCTATGACCTCATTCAGGTGGCTGGGTTGTTTACCTGGTGGGAAGATACTAATCTTCATTTCTGACCAGTACGAGCCCTTAGTGGTCCTGCCTGCATGGGTCACTATAGTTCTCCATTAACTTGTATTATTGGACATGGGAACACTAAGAAACACTCTCAGAGGATCAGTCTCCTAGGTTGCAAACATAGTCCTTCCTGCCCCCACTATGTAACAGCAACCGTGTTTCCCCTTGATAATCAGAAGCAATCAACCAGCCACTAACCCTCTTCTTTGTTGTTTCAGTGGCATGAGGGACCCCCACATGGCCATGTGGCAATCTCAACTTTCAGTTCAATGGAACCATTGTTGGTTCCCCTGGTGAAAGCTTTCCTCCCTTGAGGCCTCCACAGGGAGAAGATATTGTACAAAGAAGCATCACAAGAAGAATGTGTTCTTTGGAGACCTACAGGTTGAAGACATTCATAAGCAGAGTCCTTAGAGGACACCACATGAGGGTTCATGGGTTGGGGGCCTTCACAGGTTAGATCTATGGGGGAGGTGGGGGAGGAATAGAGGGTATGTTCTGGGATCAGCCTTCTTGGTGGAAACATGGTATGCTAAGTGATTTTTCAAAATAACACTACCGTATTTTCCTTTTAGGTATTTGTGTCATATACTGTCATCAACAGAGTCCTAGAAATATCTGGTTACGAGCTACTGCTGTAGTCCTTATCCTCTGAAGTAACAAAACCTCTTCTTCCATTCCCAATTGTACTCATGTAGCCAAGATGGTGACTGAGGTTGGGGTGAGAAAGTAGCTCCAGGGACACTAGCTCAATAGCTATTGAACATTGGGTTCCAAGGTCACTGCTCACTAGTAGAAGGATTCCTCTGTCATGTCTTTTATCTTTGGACTTTTGATCACCTTTTTTTATCCCTGGGCTAGATTAAGACATATACAGTAAGAAAATTGTATTTTGGGATATAAAACTCAGAAGTGTGGGTCACTTGATAGGCAGCAGGATAATTCAACAGGATTCTGTAGCACTGACTTTAATGAGAAAGATGCAAGTCTTGACTACTGGTACACTTCTGGAGGAATGGGTTCAGATGGTGTGTGGGCACCTTTGAGAAGGATATTTGAGAGATACATATTTAGAATTATTGTCAACGAAGAGTTTATGGGACCAGGGTTGTTTAGATGGGAAAAGAGTTGATGAGGGAGAACCCAATAAGCATCTTTATTACTTTAGGGGCTGGCATATAGGCAAGGGAGGATATATTACCAGTTAAAAGGAAAAGATTCTAACTCAACTGAACAACGCATTTTCTGAAACTGGACCTGTCCACAGAGTGGGCTTGTATGGGACTGAGCTGATCATTGCAAGTGTACAAGGACTAGATGGCCATCTGTATGCAATGGTAATAAAGGGGAGGATGGACCCAAAAGAATAAAATATTCTTTGTTAAGATCTCATCAGTCTAGGGACACCTGGATGGCTCAGTCTGTTAAGCATCTGACTTCGGCTCAGGTCATGGTGTCATGGTTCACAAGTTTGAGCCCCGCATCAGGCTCTGTGCTCTCAGCACAGAGCCCACATTGGATCCTCGGTCTCCCTCTCTGCCCATCTCCCACTTGTGCACTTGCTCTCTCTCTCAAAATAAATAAATAAACTTAAAAAAACAAAAATATCTGACTAGTCTAAAATGCTATGCTTCCTGTGCATGCATGATTTCTAGATTTTGCTATTTTTTGCCTCTTTAGATTTGATACTTCTTGAAGTATTTATTTGCTTTTATAGAGAATGGCTTCAGGTAATATTAGAAAATAAATTACAGGGGTGCCTGGGTGGCTCAGTCGGTTAAGCGGCCAACTTCGGCTCAGGTCATGATCTCGCGGTCCGTGAGTTTGAGCCCCGCGTCAGGCTCTGTGCTGACTGCTCCGAGCCCGGAGCCTGTTTCAGATTCTGTGTCTCCCTCTCTCTCTGACCCTACCCCGTTCATGCTCTGTCTCTCTCTGTCTCAAAAATAAATAAACGTTAAAAAAAAAATAAAAATTAAAATTAAAAAAAAATAAAAGAAAATAAAAAAAAGAAAATAACACAGCCAATACACCAAGTTATTACACTTAAAAAAAGGAAACCTTAACATTGACTACATTGACATATTTAATATCTCAACATTTATTATAATTGAGTACATTAATTTGGGTTAAGCAAATGTGATTAAAAACACTAGACAATTAAAAAGAAGCAAAAGTATAATGCAACCACCTCTCTTAAGTCTGCAGAATTGTGTGCCTTTTTAGACATGAAAGTGTCTGTTTTGAATAGAAATCAATATTGATCTTACAAGCTTTCCATCAATTTCTTGCATATTGGTTCTAAAACTCCCTTAAAAGCACAGTGTATCTTAAAGGTGGAGAAGTCAGCCTATCTTGGATCTCTTTATCCTGTACTCGATCAACTAGGCTATACTGACTCAGGGTTGGTACCTCCAACACAAAGGAGCAGCCTTTCTTTCCCTTTTATTCATTCATTTAGCACCTGTCAGTGTCTATCATGTGCCAAATCCCTTGCTGTGGGCTATACCTGGGGAATACCAGCTCATATTTAGTGGTACATGACCTATTGTACCACTTTTCCCCTCCAGAGCAAATCTGATGTACATCTATGCAAATAAATGGAATGTTCCTCTCTGATCATTTGACGGGAAGACAAGTCCACCAGCCAATGTGCGTAGGAGTCAGAAACTGGAGAGAGATGGAGACATTTTCTAATTAAATTAAGGGAACAGACCCTCAGTTTTCATCAGAAAACTTTCAGGTTGTCCTTCCTCTCAAGGACCTTACATAGTGATCCTGGTCCCAAAGGCAGATGAGCTTAGTTGAACCTGAGTAGAGTATCAGCTGACCACATGGATGGGCCTGCAATTTGTTTAGACAGTCAACAGCTTTCTCTGTTCCAAGTACTTGGGACTCCAGTAGTTGCTGATATCCTGGCTAGCTCAGATTGGGTAGCTCACTGTGGCTTTCCCTGGGTTGACAAGCTCTTCTTTGGGAAGGTCTGTGAGTCAAGTCTCTACCCAGCAGAGAAATCTAAGTTTGGAAGAGTATCTCAGTTCAAAATTATTTTCATAGAAAGGGGAGGAGAGGGAAGGAGGGCACTTTGACTTTTGTGGTACTTCATAGGGAGACCTAGGATGCCCAGAGGAGGAACATGATTTTATACTTTCCTCTCTTTGTAAGAGTATGCCTCAGGGAAGACCTATGGAGGGCAATGTTACTTGGTAAAATGAGGTAACCTCTGCACAGACCTTGGCACACGACACTAAATCAATGCTTGGTAATGTGGTTACTGTTACTGAGAACATGGGTTCTGGAGAGAGACAGCAATGGTTCCACACGATGTAGTGACCACCTTCTGAGCCTTGATATTCCCATCTATAAACTGGGGACAAGAATAACCTCTGCATAGGATTAGTATGAGGATTGATGCCATCACTTTGTGATAATGCCTGATAGGTAGTAAGGCCTTGAGAAATGTTAACTGTTTTTCTCCCTTCTTAATCCTGCTGGAGTCTATACAACCTGAAACCTACTTTTGAAGATTTATGTGTAACTATTGGAATTGAGGGAAAAGGTATTAATCAGCTATCAAGATTCAGAGACAGATGTTCCTTTGGTCAGTGGCCTCTTAAGAATCACACCCCATGGAATGCAATCTTATCTGTGTAGACTTTCAAATTCATGCCCACAAGCTTGCAGGAAAAAAACCTCAATTATAGTGAAAACTGGGAAGGAGAAGATAATTAAAAGCTGCTATATAACTCAATGAAAAGCAATTAACTGTTTTTAAATGTGTATGGAAAGTTAAATATATAAATGTATGTATATATATGTGTATATATATGTATACATACATACACACATATATATGGCAACTATAACAGACAAGCTAAATATTAGCCTAAGCCAATCCCTAGCATTCAATGTCTGCAATTTACCCACCAGAGATTTACCCATCTGGCCCCTCAGAAGCTTCAGGGGACCTCTTGTTTTCAAGCCCCAAAGATACACTTAGAGCTGTAACCTAGAATGTGGGGTTGCTCTCTGTCCCAAAAGTCAGGACACACTGAAACTCATGCTCCTGCCTATCGTACCAGACCATCTAAACTCATCAGGAAGCCAACCTATCTTAAGAAAGCCAAGATGGAATTCTTGTTCAATCTTTTTTTTTCTTGAGCCTGAAATAAGATCATAGATATAAAGTGCTTGCTAAGCTATTAAAAGCTACACACACAAGTTATTGTCATCATTAAGATACTCTACTAGATGCAATCAGTTCAACTTGAGAAGGGCAAAAGTCTGAAGAAATCAAATGGGGAGGAGGAAAGTGAGGGAAGAGGAGCTAGCAACTTGGGGCAACTGGGGACAGCCAAACTTGTCCAGGAGTCATCAACTTCTTCTCAGCCTGGAAGAGCTAAAAGAAAATAGTAGTAGCCATTAGATTAGAAATGCACATCCAATCCAATAACCAGTCAGAGGTTCTTGGGGTGGTTGATGTCTCCAGGCATTAGGAAAAATAGTCCAGGTCAAGTGTCTTCTAGAGAGAAGGCAGAACAGGCTTATAGCTGGTGCAGAGCCTGGCAGCTACCCATTTCCATTGTCTTCAAGGTGGATACTCTGCTCTGTGTTTCTAGCTGAGGAGGTGCTAAGGAGAAGGGGCTCCCAGAATTTGGAAAGGCAGTGTCCTATAGGCACCAGGTCCCATGCAGCTCAGACACTGAGTCTGGGTCAGTTCTACTGGCTTTTAGCATGCAAACCTGTCTTCAGGCAGTGTTGGGGATGTGGTCCAGAGGCTACCCAAGCAGCCCTTCCTGGTTGGGCCAGCCCCAGGATGGCACCATCCCCTCCCACATATGCCCATTTATCCTGGCCTTTACCTACTGCTGGTCCCCCACCTGATTCTAGTTTCACTGAGCACCTTGCTTTTTGAGTCCTGATTTTATGCTATATAAGCAATGGTGGAAGTGATCCAATGGTGGAATTTAGAAGAGAGCCTTGGATTTGAATTAGAAGTTCTGGGTTGAGATCCTGATTCTGCCATCCACTAGCTAGTTGTTTCCTTTTTAGGTCTTCATTTGCTTGTTCTCAAATGAGGCTAACAACACAGGCCTGGCCAGCATCCCAGGGAAGCTAGAGAGCTCAGATAAGATGCTGCATGAAAGGTACTTATTGAGAGGAAGATGCTATAACTCCTGCAACTTAGAAGGGTCTGTGGGGAGGGTCTTTATCTGTACCACCTAAAACTTCAAAGCCTCAAGGCTAAGAGAGATAGTAGCATTCTGGTTTGAGACTCAGGAAGAGACCCGGGCACATTTCTTCTCCCAAATAAGTTTCCTGGCTGCTTGGTACCCACCTAGAAGAGCTTCTCATAGCATTTCCCACAGTGGATGGTGTCATGGTGAATGAAGATTTGATCCAGGAGCTCACCCATTGGTTTACTGCAAATCCCACACTGAAAGAGAAAGCAAGCTAGAGGTCAACATGTAAGTGAAGCAACATAAATTAGCGGAGTGTGGAGGGTGCACCTGAGCAGACACTGACTTGATGGCACATCCTGGACTTTGAAGCAGAGAACCAAAGTTGGTAGAAAACAGAGACAAAACTCAAACAAACAAACAAACCCACACAAATTAGCAGGCATGATGATCACATAGTAGTTAGGAGCCCAGGTTTCAGAACTGTGCCTGGATTTGAGCCCTAAATCCACTGTTTATTAGCGGGGTGATCTTGGGCAAGTTACTGAGGTTCTCTGAGACTCTATTTCCTGATATATAAAGTGGGCACACTGGCAGGTTATCATAAGGGTATGGTGAGGTAGCCCATAAAGGACACTGAACCTGGGGTCATATGTAAAATAAGCCATTGCTGTTGTAGGAGGGCTGAAGGACTTTAATTGTGATATTTAAGGTCCAAAGGAAGGTGATATGAAAACCTAATGAAAGGGAAGGCTATTACAACAGTGTAGCTCTGCTGTCCTCAGGACTCTCACACCTGCCACTCTAGTGGATATCTGAAGGACAAAAGTGGCCAGTCATCTACAGCAGACCTTCCTGCAGACAGTCTTGAATAAGAGGGGTCATGAGTTGCTAGGTGTCTAGGTCTCCAACCATCTCCACGGCTGCCCTGGGCTGATCAGGCATTCTGGCTTCCAGTTTGCAAAAGATGCTGAGCACCGTGGAAATGACTGCTGGCATCCTCAACTCCCTCCACTCGTTCAGTTCCCACTTCTCCCAAGCCTCTGGCATGGAGCACAATCACACAGAGATCAAGCCTTCTTTCTAGTCTTTGATCCACGAGGCTCCCTAAGTCTGGACGATGTTAGCACCACCCTTCTTCCTTACCTTAAAGCAATAATCATGGCAGCAGATGCCAAGATGCTCTAGGGTAATCTTTGGACAGTCTCTGATCTCCTGGTTGCAGTAAGTACAGATCCCTCCAGTTGTTCTGTGAGATGAAAAACAAGAACCTGGCAATCAGGCTGGCATGCAGGCTACTGATGTGATGCAGCCAGACCCTCTGATTTGACACAAACAGCCCTATGTGCCTGTATTCTCAGCCTGCCATCTTTTTCTGCAGTGTGCAATTGGTTACATATCCCTTGGCTGGGCCTCAGTTTACTATATACCTTCATGATATTTCCAGAAATTGGTCATGTATCTTCACCTTACTCACAATCATATGTGTGGACCCCTTGGTTTGATTCTTATTCCAGGCAGCTTACCTCTACCTGACCCCTTGCCTGGCATGCTGGGGGCACTACTCTCCTCTAGAACAGGAAGACCCATGCCTTCTTCTATAGGACATGTGCCCTTGTCTTCCCTACCTGGCCCCCTGTCTTCATGATGCTTCCCTTCATGCCTGGCGCCACTAAGCCCTGCCTCTCAGACCCTACACTCTTGGACCCACCCTGCCCCATGATACTCCAATGACCATCCCAAAGACAGTCTGGCTGTAGATTCTGATGGGACATCATGTTTGAGTTCTAGATACTGACTTCTAGGTTGAGTATCTTCCCACTTTGAGGGTCCCTGCTTTTGTTTCTGAGAGTCACCACTGCTTTTCCTCCTCAGAGGGAATCTGCTCAAAATGCCTGCCCACCATGATTCTTCAGGCATAAATTGGGAGTGCTTTCTTTCAGAGATTTGGGTATGCTTCTGACAGAAGCCAGAGGTGTTGCTACCAACCTGGAGCCACACAGGATCCTCCTTTCAAGGGCCCAGAATTACCATGATCATCTCAGGTTTGGTCCCTCCATCATGTAGGGCTCAGTCTCTTAACAGTGTTGCTAAAGACTCCTGCCTTAATCAAAATCCTGTTCCCCGCCCCCCATGTATTTTACCATCACCAGTTTCAGCTCACAGTTAGTCAGATAACACAGTAGAAATACCCCTGACCTGGGAGTAGTCATGGACCTGGGATTTAGTCCTGGCTCTGCCACTAACTCACTGTGTAACATATGGTACATTATTTATTCTTTTCAGGCTTGTTCCCTTCACTGTGACCTGAGTGAACTGCATCTCTAAGACTCCTTTCTCTTTTATTTCAAGAATTTAGAAATAGGACTTCTTTATCATTAAGACCATCCTGTGGCCACTGTCATCTAGTGACAGCTTTAAAAACTGCTGAATGAAGCAATGTCTGCACCTTCATTCAATTCACATGAATGGCTCTCTCTGGCTTCTTGATGATAGCAACCCATTTTTCCTCACTTTCCACCTATTGCTGTCTTTTGTAGTTTAGTTTTTTTTCTTTCTGGTCATATTTACAGGTTAATTAAGTGATCATTTAGGTTCTAATTCCAAGGGCCTCTCCTGCTAACATGAGCTCCCTGGGCTTTCAGACATCATAATTTCCCTTCTCAGTAGCCTTTTGAGTTTGCCCTCTTTGTCTTAGCTGGGTCCAAAGGCTTTAGTTGCCACAAGTGTGACACCCCAAGGACAGATCTGCAAGTGGATCAGAAGCAGCCAAATGGAAGACAAAAGCAAATAGACTTAGTGTGGAAATGTCTCTCAGCTGTTTCTTCTCTGTAGACCTGAGAGCTCCCTGGAAAGATAGTAGACTTACCTCTCAGAGTACAGAGAGCTGTCACATGCAGGTTTCTTCTCCACGTCACACGAGTCTTCAATGCTTCTAATGCTGCAGAGAGTGTGATGGGGAAGAAGAGGGCAGAAGATGGGAACCAGATGACTACCACAGTCATGAGCGGAAATGCTTTTATAATATTTTTAATCCTGTGGCCACAAGCTGAGACATGGTTCTGCATGGCCAGCCATCATCTTATGCTGAAGGGCAGTGGAAGCTTTGAAGTTGGTGCCAGGGAGGCATAATTCTCTTGGAGAAGGGCTCTTGCATGGGGGCAAAGAATACCTGCCATGCTGAGGAAGATGACAAGGGCAGTGGCCATGATTCTTAAGGCTGTGTATTCCAGGAGGCACCCTCCCAGATTCACTGACCAGTAGGAAAAGATCATGGCTCTTCTCCCCACATATGCGTCTGGGTTATAATGTGAGTCACTAAGAGCCCACTCACAGCAGAAATCAGACGTTAGGAATGGGAGCAAATAAAAGAAGGAAAGATTCTGACATATTACCTGTGTTTGAGTTACAGGGGGAATTGGGGTGAAGTTTTTTTTTTTCCGTTTCGCATCTTTATTTTCAATATGACTTTTGATAATAAACACAAATGATTAAAAAAAACCCTATTGTCAGGAAAGTGTGACCAGCTACAAGCCATGGGATACACTTTAGTGAAGCTGCCATTCTCACAGGAGCCATGTGGTGGCCATGAGAGGTAGCCAGAAAAACTGCTGTTCAGAGGTTAAGTGATTTGCCTAAGGTCATGCTTGGAGTAAGGAGTGAGCTAGAATTTCAGTCCAGGTTCTGTTTTGTGTGTGTGTGTGTGTGTGTGTGTGTGTGTGTTTTTTTCTCAGCATTAAGCTTATCTCTAAGCTTCCTGGAAGGTAAAGGAAAAGGGGGAAACACAATACACTACACAATCCTCCAATAGAGAAACTCTGCTTTTTTCATAAGACATAACATTTTAACTGAATGTAAACTTCAATTTTAAAATAAATTTAGATGGGGTGCCTAGATGGCTCAATCGGTTAAGCGTCTGACTTCGGCTCAGGTCATGATCTCACAACTCGTGAGTTTGAGCCTCGTGTTGGGCTCTGTGCTGACTGCTCTGAGCCTGGAGCCTGCTTCAGATTCTGTGTCTCCTTCTTTCTCTTTGCCCCTCCCCTGTTCATTCTCTCTCTCTCTCTCTCTCTCTCTCTCTCAAAAATAAACATTAAAATTTTTTCAAATAAATGTAGTTGTCATATGGTAAGAATTAAAGTTTACAGAGGAGTGGGAATGACAGAAGAAAACCCAGGAGACAGAGTTCAGTCAAGTAACACTCCTAGAGGCAAATGCTGGATGGCAGGGACAGCTCCCTCGGGGGTGCTGGGGTTTTTGCATATATTATTTCTAATCTCAAAACCTCCCTAAAACAAACCTATAGAGTCAGAAAACAGATCAGTGGTGGCCAGGGGCTGTGGCTGGTGGTGTGGGAGGCTGCTAATGGTTATGTGGTTTCCTTTTGGGGTGATGAAAATTGGATTGTATTGTGGTGATGGCTGCACACATGATGAATGTACTAAACGCCCCTGAATTGCACACTTTAAAGAGGGAAGTTTATGACACGTGAATTATATCTCAATAAAGTTATTGACAAAAACCACCCTTAGGAGTTACAGGTGAAGAAACTGAGGCTCAGAAAGGTTGAGAATCTTGTGAAAAATGACCCAACCAATGGGGGCCAAGCTAGGGCTTGAACTTGACGTCCATGTCCATTATCCCACAACACCCATGAAAGCTGGTCCAGAATCCCCAGAGGCCCAATCATGAAATAAGGCCAGGGAGCTCCTCTCTGTAACTAAAATCCTCATCCTAGGCATGAGATGATGTGCCATAAAAAAATATTCCTGGGAGAATGGTATGTCAGTGTAGATTACTTTTTAACTGAGGTGGCATGAAGGTATCCTTCCATGTGGCATCAGGAAACAAGCAGATAAAGAGATGATGAGTGAAAAGTTAAGTATATATCAGGAACTGTAGTCAAATGTGTGCTCAAATGTGTGCAATTAATGGCCATACAGTGGCCATACAGCAATTAAATGTGAGGAACCCTGGCATGCTGGAAAGGGCATGGGAGCTTAAGAGATGGTAGAGATGGGATTAACTAGATAAAAGAGATTGGAACAGGATGGAATTAACTAGATAAAAAGTCCTTAAGGGCTTTGCCAGCTCTGTAAAGAGGAATGCTCTTAGAATTTCACTAAAGAAAGCTTGTGGTCTACCAAGAAAAAAAGTTAGGCAGAAGGGCATGGCACTGGAAGTAGGATGTAGGATGAATTAACAATAAAGGGGAACACAAAGGTACCAACTTAGGTAGAACAGCTTGAAATCATGTCTGTGGGCAATTATATCATTCATCCATTCAATAAATGATTACACAGAAACAATTCTGGGCCAAGCCCTGGATGAGGTATGGGGGATTCAGGATCATGGAAGGATCTGAGACTTGCTCTTACCTGTCATAGCATGAAGACACTGGCTTCCCAGAGGATACCTCACTAGCATTCATGTATTCCTTCATGAAGAGAATCCCTTTGCTGTAAAAGAAGCACAGTGAAACAGAAAGAGGTATACTGAAATATTCCAGGGCACTGGGTCTTGCCCAAAGGAGGGTCCCAAGGCTGGGAGGAAGTGAAGGAGCTTATGGTAAGCCCTGGAGGTAGAGGCACTGATGGGCTCTAACTGCCACCAGGCAAGGAAAATGGCAAACAAGAGCTGCTGCACTGGTGAGTGTACTATTGACTGGGCTGAAATTGGAGGCTGTGGGCTCAGGTTGCTGTGTACAAATGTGAGAGCCCTAGAAAAAGGCTCCCTGCAATCAATGTCAACATGCTTTCCTTCATGAAGATCTCTATACTATGGGAGGCTTGTCCCCCACCTCCCCAGACTGCAGTAAAGTGAACTTCCTATCTTCCTCTCTGACTGCATTTTCTTCCCCTTTTGCCCTGGCTCAGGATAGTTTCCAAACTGCAGCCGTAGACTGTTGGTCCTCGCCACTCTGTGTGAATCTCTAGCAACAATAAAATCTCTCCCTTCTCAATCCTAGATAGGCCTGTGGCAAAACTGGAAGTCAGCTTCATGTTTGGCTTACCATGGCCCTGAATTTGACCTTTATCAAGCTGGCTTGATGTTATCAGAGAGTGCTCTGATCTCCTTGCCCTCCCCATACACACACCTCACTCAGCCTTCCTGCAATAGCTAATACTGCAGGCGAGGCCAGGAGTGTAGGTGAAGCAGTAAATAATGTGAGAGAGACAGACATAGGCTCTGGCCTCAGTGGGCTTTCTCTGGCCTTACCACATGCTTCTCAAGAGATATTATTAGCAAGGTCCTACAGATGGCAGAACACCAGGAATTGACATTGGGATAGGGGGAAGGGGATACGATGAGACTCTGTCCAGGCTTACAAACAGGACTTTAAATTGGGGAGATCTGGACTACACTATGTGGTCCCTTAACCAATGGGATTCTGGGAATTGGGGGTGGCACTAGAGCTAATATTAGGGAAGTGACATGGGGCAAAAACCAAGTCGTTTAGCTCTTGGGGGGATATAGCCCAGAGAACACCTCCCAGGTTGTCTCTTATTACCTGGTTGAAATGGAGTCCAATTCACTTGGGGAGGCTGGGATGTAAACA
Organism: Panthera tigris; assembly: GCF_018350195.1. Taxonomy (NCBI): domain Eukaryota; kingdom Metazoa; phylum Chordata; class Mammalia; order Carnivora; family Felidae; genus Panthera; species Panthera tigris. The sequence goes on along the minus strand of NC_056677.1, from coordinate 124,852,243 downwards.
TGAGGCTGCTCAGTAGAAGGAGTAGTGGTAACAGTGACCATACAGCTTGAGGGGTTTTTCACCCTGAAGGAAGTAAATGGAGGGGGGAGTTTGTCAACACTGAGAGCTGACATCTGCCAAGGTCAAATAGGGTTTGGGGGCCTACTCCTGAGACTGCCACTTGAAGGAGTTAAAAAATATGCCAATGTTTTTAAAACAACCCACACAAATCACGGAGCTTATACAAGTTATACAAGTCTCCTGAGATCAGTGGGTAGAACCACTTACTTTATAGATAAGAAAATCCAGGTTAAGTGACCCAGGTAACACTGAGTCAGTGGCAAGACCTTAATCTTACAGATCCTCCCAGAACTCCCCAGTACAGCCAAAGGCCTTGGCCTGTGACTCACTTGATTTGAGCAGAGCCATTGAGCTGACAGGGACTTGACAGAACAACTCAACTCACCTCCTCACTGGATGGGACAGCCCCTTCCTAGGATCAGCTCTATCCCCCATCCTCCAGAGAACTCTCTGGAGAATAGAAGGCCAAGGGAGAGAGGGACAAATGAATTTAGGCATCACCAAAGAAGAGACTTGGATGTACCTCATTCTGGAAGGCATTTGCCACAAGCAGAGGCAAGAAACTGACACATATGATGGTTTTTCTGAATCTCCACCATTTGAATGTACACACAGTCCTTGGCCTAGAATCTGACCTCCTAGCTGGCTTGCAAGGTTTTTCTCTGGCCAGGCCCTTACTTGCTTTCACTCTGCCTGTTCCTGGGTCACCAGTCCCATACCCAAAGCTGCCATAGCTGCTTGCTGCCGTCTAAGGCACTCTGTTGGGCACCACCACTGCCCCCCCCCAAAACTTGTGCCATCCCCTTTACATCTACCCACTCTCCAGCGGCCTTGGGACAGCTCTATATGCATACATTGTCTTGGGATGAATTTGGCTTCTCTCCAACATGTTGCTGCTCAGATCAAGTTCTGGATGTGGCTGTCTCAACCTGACCCGGGTTCTGGGGTATCACTCCCTTGTTACAGAATCCAGTGTTCAAGACCTCAACTAGTTTAACAGTGGGCAGGGGTGAGAACAATCATGATCTTGTACTGCCTAGCTCCCCAGCCTCATCTTCTCAAACTATTTCATACACACACACACACACACACACACACACACACACACACACCTGAATCTCTAGCCACACTAACTGCCCTAATACCTTTGCACATAACACCACCTTCTCCTTTCAGAAACCCTTCTGGAGTACTTGTTCTATCACCTCAGAGAAGTACCTTGCTTTGGGCATAGTACCCTGCTTTTATGTACCCAGTGATCCTATGCCTATTCCTATGTCACCCTATGATATAGGAATGAACCATGGAAACTAGAGGAGGTGGGCTGACTGGGAAGGGAGGCCCCATGGGAAAGACAGATGGGGGATAAAATACAGAGCCAGAGTATGAGGAGAAACTGAATGCATGAGGAAAGAACAACTAGCAAGTGTCCGGCATTCTGTGGTCCATACTTAGCACAATAACTGAAGGGACAATAGAGCTGAAGGGGCAAGGTAAAAAAAATTCCGTGCGGATCCTTCTAGGACTGCAATGTGAGCAATTGAAGACCCCCACCAGGAAGGCTCTTATTCCTGGTCAGGTAACATCCCACCTCCCTCCCATAGCCTCCTCCTCCTAATCTAAGATCCAGCCCTGGCCCTGCCCACCTGGTCTCCTTTCTCCCTCCTCACTTCACTTCTTAGCCTCCATCCACAGAACCCTTCATTTATTCTCTTCTTCTCAGCTCCCTCTCCCATTGTGGTCTCTGTACATGCTGCCTGTGTTGTGTCTTTCCAGGTTGTTTTCCAGTCTGGCTCTTCCTTGTGCTTCAGGCCTCACCTTAATTGTATCCTTCTTAGCAGAAAAGCTTTCCCCAACAATCTGAGCTACAACACTCCTTGTCCCAGCCTCTCTCATCAGAGGACCCAGTTTCCTTCTTTTCTGGGCTTATCACAAATGGAGAAGCACAAATAGAGCACAGCCATTAGCAGCATAGGCTCTGGACTCTGACTGTCTGGGTTCTGATCCCTGTTAGACCACTGCCTGGCCAAATGACTGTTGGCAAGCTATTTAACCTCCCTCTGCTTTAGTTTCTGCTCTGTAGATCTGAGATAATAGCACCTCCCCTATAGGGTTGGTGTGAGAATGAGACAAGTACACATAAGGCACAAGAACAGTGCCTGCACATTTTCAGTACACAGCAGACACTAATGGTTGTCATTATGGTATTGTTGCTATAGTGTTTATTCATTGGTACACCATGCAGTCCCTGAGGGTAAGTGCTCAGGGGCCTGGCCTTCTTGCTCAATGTGGGTGATACCTACAACTGGTTCATAGAAGGTACTTATATTTTGTCTCTAGGCCCATGGCTCTTGCTTACTTCCAAACTCATGGTTGCTTTGGGGAAAGATCTCCAGAGAGCAAAGAGAGCACCCAAATGTTGCCATGCAAGGCCACCCTTGTAGGGGTGGCAGTGGAAGAGTTCATCCAATATCCTTCATCTCTGATAGGAGCTCCTGTTCACACCAGGGTACACCTTCCTCAGAGATCTTCCATCTCCATTAATGGCAAAGGCATTCCACATCCCTCTCCTGACCCAGGTCTTCATGCTCCGGATGGCTGCCAGAAAACATGGTACTCTGTTCACCTTCTCTGTTCCAGGATTGGTCTAAAAGATTTGATGCTATGGCTTCAAACTGAAGCCGATGAGGACCTACCCCTGGGCACTCATTGCTGGTCACCTTTCCACTGCTTCCTGGCCACTTATATCTGCAGAGAGGATTGCCTAACATGTTAGGGTTTGTTCTGGATGGTGGCTCATGAAAAGAAACCTGGGCTGTAGTAGGAGCCCAGCACAGTGTAACGCTTACCTGCTGGTGTGGCTTCCCAGTTCTACAAGCTCCTCTGGTCTTCTGGGGCTGCTCTGCTGCTCTGGGGTTCTGGGGGCTGCAGACTGCTGGGAGGGTGCAGCTGGGTCCCCATGGCCACCTCTCAGGACTGCAGGCCTCTCCTGCCATGTCTCTCCCACTTCGGCAGCCACATTCTTGTCTTCAGAATCAGCCAAGGTGCTGAGGAACAGTGAACACCTTTACGGAATGAGTCTTTGGGACCAGTCCTTCTTCACCCACTGCATGCTGATGTCACCTACTGTGGCCATAATGGGCTCCTCTCCCAGAGGGTGGGGAAGAGAGGAGCCCAGTACGGCCCCCACCCCAGGGAGAGTCTGTCTCCCTTTTGGGGGTAACCCAGCACTACTGCTCCCTTCCTACTGACAAAGACAGTCTCCAAGAACACATGATTACTTCAATGAGGTTTTAAAAGACAGTCTTCTTCTAGTTGGAAACAGTTGCATTCCTGTCCCCTCCTTCCATTGGCATTTTGTTTTTTTTGCAAGGCTTCCCTGTCCCAGTCCATCTGTCCTGTCTAAAAAGCCTCAAGCCATCTGGTCTCCTCCCCAAGCAGTAGTGTTCAGATGACTTATGAACACAGCCAGTCCTGCCAGTGCCCAGCTGTCTGGGAAGGAGCATCTCCCCTAGGCTCCCCTGGCAGGCTGGGTGAAGGTGACAAAAGGGAAACAGACCATAATGCTCACTGGGTTTTCAAAGGGGCTAATGACCCCAAAATTGGTCACCAATACCCAAAGACTCTGGGCCAGGCCAGAAATATGTGCCTTGGCCCATTTGTGATCCTCAAGCGCCATCTGGTGGCTGCTATGGGCAAGACTGCAGCATAAGCCCTGCCCAGTACATCCATTTTCCTTATAGATGGTCACATTTCCCAGCAGGCACCGCGGTCAGAACGCTTGGCTGCAGGAAATGGTGGTGCTCGCGGTGCGCACACGCTGAAATGCGTAGGAGCCTGGCGCACACACAGGCAGGTGCATACGTATGTTGTGGCAGCCTTATTTTCACAGCTAGGAGTATGTGTCTTCTTTATTGCTAAGTAGTCCTAGCTATTATTACGAGGTAATAGTATTTTCATCCTCTTTTTACGATGAACAATCTGGGGTAAGCGTCCCTTTGCAGGTCATAAATGGCAGTCAGAATGGAACTTCAGCCTCCCTCCCTGGGAGATGAAAGTGGAATGGAAGCAGAAGCAAAAGCTCATCACTTAAATGTCCGAGATAAGAGATAAGTATACAAACAAAAAGTTTGAAAAACCTCAGTTTCTTCTCCACAACAGCCAAACATTATGAAAGAGCTGTCTACACTTACTCTTGTGACTTCTTGACTCATTTTTCCTTGTCAACTCTCCACTGAAGCTACTATTGCTTCCCAATATCCCAAATTATCTGTGCCTAGTACCAATATCTGGTCCTTTAGCCCTTGCCCCCACTGGGGACTCTCCAGAATCTCAGGGACCCCAAAAGCAATCATCTGAAGCTGAAAAACTTAATTTGAAATGCTCTGGATATTTTATCCAGGTAGATGAGCCTTGGAGACACCCCAAGGGCTGTTTCTCTTGCTCCCTCACTCCTCGCTTAGATACGGTCTCCATAAGATTACTATCCAGGCAAAAAAAAAAAATTCTTAAAACCCTCCTCTACAAATAGTAGTAGGAACCTTTAGTCTTCATGTGGAACAGGTAACCTCAATTTACCCATCCACCAGAAACACAATTCTCATAAAAAATAAAGTGGGGCAAAGACAAGAGCTAACTCATAAAACCAGTGAATTTCTGTGTGTGTTTATACTTACTCATGGCTGAAAATTTAGAATTAAAGCCATGAGATCTCTGCTTGTGTTTGTCTATATGTTTATGTATATATGTTTGTGTATATATGTATGTTATATATGTATAATATTTTCTTATCTCTGGAGAGTATACCAAATTAATTTATAAAATCCTTTATCTTCTATTCCAAATAACTTAGAGATAAATAAGCACTTACACAAATTAAACATTCCTAAAACTTTCATAAATTAAAGAAACAATTTCTAATACTTTGTAAAAAAAACAGTATTCTTATAAAAACTAACACAAATGGCTAAAATTAACAACACTGGAAACAACAGATATTGGTGGGGATGTGGAGAAAGTTGGTGGGAATGCAAACTGGTGCAGCCACTATGAAAATAGTATGGAATTCCCTCAAAAAGTTAAAAATAGAACTATCCTACCATTCAGCAATTTCACTATTTGGTATTTATCCAAAGGATATAAAAATATTGATTCAAAGGGGCATATGAACACTGATGTTTATAGCAGCATTATCAACTATAGCCAAACTATGGAAAGAACCCATATGTGCATTGACTGATGAATGGATAAAGAAAATGTTGTGTGTGTGTGTGCATTTATATTACTCAACCATTGAAAAGAATGAATTTTTTCCATTAGCAACAATGTTGATGAAGGTAGACTGTATTATGCTAAGCGAAAAAAGTCTGTCAGAGAAAGACAAATTTCATATGATTTCACTCATATGTGGAATTTGAGAAACAAAAGAGATGAAGATAGGTGAAGATAAAAAGAGAGAGAGAGGAGAAAACCATAAGAGATTCTTAATTTTAGAGAACAAACTGTGGGTTGATAGAGCACTGTGGGTGGGAGATGGGCTAATAGGGTGACAAGTATCAAGGAGGGCACTTGTGATGATCACTGTGTGTTATATGTAAGTGATGAATCACTAAATTCTACACCTGAGACCAATTTTGCCATATATGTTAACTCACTAGGTTTTAAATAAAAACTTAAAAAAGAAAACAAAAACCCAAATATTTTAAAAATTCTAGTTCAAAAACTTAGCTAAATCTTTGGCAAACAAGACTAGTTTAATATTCCTAATTTAATGAAAACAGCTGTCTTGTGAGTTATCAACCTTACATATAATAGAAGCACATATTTTAATTTTTTAATATTTATTTTTTTCAGAGAGTGCAGGTGCATGAATGGGAGATGGGGCAGAGAGAAAGGGAGACACAATCAGAAGCAGGCTCCAGGCTCTGAACTGTCAGCACAGCCTGATGCGGGGCTCAAAACCATGAACTGTGAGACGGTGACCTGAGCAGGAGTCAGATGTTTAACCGACTGAGCCACCCAAACGCCCCACACGTATTTTTATTATACTTGAGTATAATCTTCATAAAGTTAAATGGTTTAACTAGCCACAGAAGCTAGTATTACATCTACTAGATGTAATATAGTATTATATTATAAAATATATTATTTTACATTTTATATATATAATCTATGTTTAGATTATAAAAATATAAATTTGCTTTTAATCAAACTGAGGCATTATTCTGACAAACTCTATTTCAGCAGTAATTATGTTTTATAACATGTCAGCTTAAAGACAGTTTCCAAGATCTTTTTGGAAATTTAAAACCTTAGATTGATGCTAAATTAAATTAACAGATATTTACTAAGTACCTAGATAATTTCTAAGTAAGATAAAATACTGAAATATTAGTTACTAAGCCTAAGTTTAAGTTTATATACTTTTTGCTTCTTATTTTTTATAGTACAGAGAGGTTGTACATACATTTGTTAATAAATGTGTTCATTTGTGCACATTGAAAAATTATACTATAAAAAAGTATATAACTATAAAGTTTTATGAGATATATATTCATAAGCTTTACTAGTCTACTGCAAAATGCTGGTATATGACAGATAATTCAAAATGATCTACATCTATTTTTCTCTGTAAAATAAAAGTTACTAACAGTTTAAAATTATAATCAATATGTATAAATGAGACTACTAAAAGTAATAAGGCAAAGGAGAACAACTTTGTATGCAAGGTATGAAAATATGTTTTTGTTAAGGAAAAAGAACAAGTTTGTCCTAAATTAAAATAGTGGTTCCAAAAATTTTGTAAGATGAAGTGTAAGTAGATAGTTTTAAAACTATAAAATGTTTACAGAAAATAAATTTTATTTGCCGTGTTCAAAATTTACTAAAATTTAGTGAGTTTATAGTATTTTCTCTTTTTAAAATTTTTTCTTAACGTTTATTTATTTTTGAGAGAGAGAGAGACAGAGCATGAACGGGGGAGGGTCAGACAGAGAGGGAGACACAGAATCTGAAACAGCCTCCAGGCTCTGAGCGGTCAGCACAGAGCCCGATGCGGGGCTTGAACTCACGGACCGCGAGATCATGACCTGAGCAGAAGTCGGACAGTTAACTGACTGAGCCACCCAGGCACCCCGAGATTATTTATAGTATTTTCAAAAAGAGCTCTAGTATCAAGTATTGTACTGATAAAAAACTAAAATTTGGCTTTCTCTCTGTTAAAATAGTAAGAGTTTCTTGGCTCACTGGCGTGCTCTTAATAAAAGGTTAATGATAGTTCTTTTTTCCTCAGTACTCTATTGTGAAAATGAATAAAGGAAAACCTCACTAAAATGGAGTCAGGAGGCCAGAAGTGGGAGCTCTCATGCCCTACCACTCCTTGGTGTCCTTTGCAAAACAGGAAGAAGCCTAAATTTTACTATTCCAGCAGGAGGAAGATTTTCTCCTTGCCCAGCAATAGCCCAGCTCATGAGAGACTGTAACAACTCAGCCAAGGAAAAGCCGCTACACTTCAAAGTCCCAGTTCACTCCAATGGACTTTTTGTTTATAACAAGCCCTCCCAATGTTTCTCCTTTTTCTGTAATAGAGTGTTCCTCTTCTTTGCTCTTGGACTTGCTTTTACTGTAGCCTGTGTGTCCTGAATTGCAATTCTCTGCTATTCCTGAATAAACCCATTTTGCTGGTAAAATAACTGCCTTTTTATTTTTAAGGTGAACACTATCTAAAAAGAAAAGTTTTTATGTCTTATCAAACAAATATCCTATTCTTTATGTTGACGTTATCATGTCAATTATTGTTTTTCAATATGTGAAATTTATTGTCAAATTGGTTTCCATACAACATCCGGTGCTCAACCCAAAAGGTGCCCTCCTCAATACCTATCACCCACCCTCCCCTCCCTCCCACCCCCCATCAACCCTCAGTTTGTTCTCAGTTTTTAAGAGTCTCTTATGCTTTGGCTCTCTTCCACTCTAACCTCTTTTTTTTTTTCTTCCCCTCTCCCATGGGTTTCTGTTAAGTTTCTCAGGATCCACATAAGAGTGAAAACATATGGTATCTGTCTTTCTCTGTATGGCTTATTTCACTTAGCATCACACTCTCCAGTTCCATCCACGTTGCTACAAAGGGCCATATTTCGTTCTTTCTCATTGCCATGTAGTACTCCATTGTGTATATAAACCACAATTGCTTTATTCATTCATCAGTTGATGGACATTTAGGCTCTTTCCATAATTTGGCTATTGTTGAGAGTGCTGCTATAAACATTGGGGTCCAAGTGCCCCTATGCATCAGTACTCCTGTATCCCTTGGGTAAATTCCTAGCAGTGCTATTGCTGGGTCATAGGGTAGGTCTATTTTTAATATTCTGAGGAACCTCCACACTGTTTTCCAGAGTGGCTGCACCAATTTGCATTCCCACCAACAGTGCAAGAGGGTTCCCGTTTCTCCACATCCTCTCCAGCGTCTATAGTCTCCTGATTTGTTCATTTTGGCCACTCTGACTGGCGTGAGGTGATATCTGAGTGTGGTTTGGATTTGTATTTCCCTGATAAGGAGTGACGTTGAGCATCTTTTCATGTGACTGTTGGCCATCCGGATGTCTTCTTTAGAGAAGTGTCTATTCATGTTTTCTTCCCATTTCTTCACTGGGTTATTTGTTTTTCGGGTGTGGAGTTTGGTGAGCTCTTTATACATTTTGGATACTAGCCCTTTGTCCGATATGTCATTTGCAAATATCTTTTCCCATTCCGTTGGTTGCCTTTTAGTTTCGTTGGTTGTTTCCTTTGCTGTGCAGAAGCTTTTTATCTTCATAAGGTCCCAGTAATTCATTTTTGCTTTTAATTCCCTTGCCTTTGGGGATGTGCCGAGTAAGAGATTGCTACGGCTGATGTCAGAGAGGTCTTTTCCTGCTTTCTCCTCTAGGGTTTTGATGGTTTCCTGTCTCACATTCAGGTCCTTTATCCATTTTGAGTTTATTTTTGTGAATGGTGTGAGAAAGTGGTCTAGTTTCAACCTTCTGCATGTTGCTATCCAGTTGTCCCAGCACCATTTGTTAAAGAGACTGTCTTTTTTCCATTGGATGTTATTTCCTGTTTTGTCAAAGATGAGTTGGCCATACGTTTGTGGGTCTAGTTCTGGGGTTTCTATTCTATTCCATTGGTCTATGTGTCTGTTTTTATGCCAATACCATGCTGTCTTGATGATTACAGCTTTGTAGTAGAGGCTAAAGTCTGGGATTGTGATACCTCCTGCTTTGGTCTTCTTCTTCAAAATTACTTTGGCTATTCGGGGCCTTTTGTGGTTCCATATGAATTTTAGGATTGCTTGTTCTAGTTTCGAGAAGAATGCTGGTGCAATTTTGATTGGGATTGCATTGAATGTGTAGATAGCTTTGGGTAGTATTGACATTTTGACAATATTTATTCTTCCAATCCATGAGCAGGGAATGTCTTTCCATTTCTTTATATCTTCTTCAATTACCTTCATAAGCTTTCTATAGTTTTCAGCATACAGATCTGTTACATCTTCGGCTAAGTTTATTCCTAGGTATTGTATGCTTCTTGGTGCAATTGTGAATGGGATCAGTTTCTTTATTTGTCTTTCTGTTGCTTCATTGTTAGTGTATAAGAATGCAACTGACTTCTGTACATTGATTTAGTATCCTGCAACTTTGCTGAATTCATGTATCAGTTCTAGCAGACTTTTGGTGGAGTCTATCGGATTTTCCATGTATAGTATCATGTCATCTGCAAAAAGTGAAAGCTTGACTTCATCTTTGCCAATTTTGATGCCTTTGATTTCCTTTTGTTGTCTGATTGCTGATGCTAGAACTTCCAACACTATATTAAACAACAGCGGTGAGAGTGGGCATCCCTGTCGTGTTCCTGATCTCAGGAAAAAAGCTCTGTTTTTCCCCATTGAGGATGATGTTAGCTGTGGGCTTTTCATAAATGGTTTTTATGATGTTTAAGTATGTTCCTTCTATCCCGACTTTCTCAAGGGTTTTAATTAAGAAAGGATGCTGAATTTTGTCAAAGGCCTTTTCTGCATCAATTGAGAGGATCATATGGTTCTTATCTTTTCTTTTATTAATGTGATGTATCACGTTGATTGATTTGCGAATGTTGAACCAGCCCTGCATCCCAGGAATGAATCCCACTTGATCATGGTGAATAATTCTTTTTATATGCTTTTGAATTCGATTTGCTAGTATCTTATTGAGAATTTTTGCATCCATATTCATCAGGGATATTGGCCTGTAGTTCTCTTTTTTTACTGGGTCTCTGTCTGGTTTAGGAATCAAAGTAATACTGGCTTCATAGAATGAGTCTGGAAGTTTTCCTTCCCTTTCTATTTCTTGGAATAGCTTGAGAAGGATAGGTATTATCTCTGCTTTAAACGTCTGGTAGAACTCCCCTGGGAAGCCATCTGGTCCTGGACTCTTATTTGTTGGGAGATTTTTGATAACCGATTCAATTTCTTCGCTGGTTATGGGTCTGTTCAAGCTTTCTCTTTCCTCCTGATTGAGTTTTGGAAGAGTGTGGGTGTTTAGGAATTTGTCCATTTCTTCCAGGTTGTCCAATTTGTTGGCATATAATTTTTCACAGTATTCCCTAATAATTGTTTGTATCTCTGAGGGATTGGTTGTAATAATTCCATTTTCATTCATGATTTTATCTATTTGGGTCATCTCCCTTTTCTTTTTGAGAAGCCTGGCTAGAGGTTTGTCAATTTCATTTTTTTCAAAAAACCAACTCTTGGTTTCGTTGATCTGTTCTACAGTTTTTTTAGATTCTATATTGTTTATTTCTGCTCTCATCTTTATTATTTCTTTTCTTCGGCTGGGTTTAGGCTGTCTTTGCTGTTCTGCTTCTATTTCCTTTAGGTGTGCTGTTAGATTTTGTATTTGGGATTTTTCTTGTTTCTTGAGATAGGCCTGGATTGCAATGTATTTTCCTCTCAGGACTGCCTTCGCTGCATCCCAAAGCATTTGGATTGTTGTATTTTCATTTTCGTTTTTTTCCATATATTTTTTAATTTCTTCTCTAATTGCCTGTTGACCCACTCGTTCTTTAGTAGGGTGTTCTTTAACCTCCATGCTTTTGGAGGTTTTCCAGACTTTTTCCTGTGGTTGATTTCAAGCTTCATAGCATTGTGGTCTGAAAGTATGCATGGTATAATTTCAATTCTTGTATATTTATGAAGGGCTGTTTTGTGACCCAGTATATGATCTATCTTGGAGAATGTTCCATGTGCACTCGAGAAGAAAGTATATTCTGTTGCTTTGGGATGCAGAGTTCTAAATATATCTGTCAAGTCCATCAGATCCAATGTATCATTCAGGGCCCTTGTTTCTTTATTGACTGTGTGTCTAGATGATCTATCCATCTGTAAGTGGAGTGTTAAAGTCCCCTGCAATTACCACATTCTTATCAATAAGGTTGCTTATGTTTATGAGTAATTGTTTTATATATTTGGGGGCTCCGGTATTCGGCGCATAGACATTTATAATTGTTAGCTCTTCCTGATGGATAGACCCTGTAATTATTATATAATGCCTTTCTTCATCTCTTGTTACAGCCTCTAATTTAAAGTCTAGTTTGTCTGATATAAGTATGGCTACTCCAGCTTTATTTTGGCTTTCAGTACCATGATAAATAGTTCTCCATCCTGTCACTCTCAATCTGAAGGTGTCCTCAGGTCTAAAATGAGTCTCTTGTAGACAGCAAATAGATGGGTCCTGTTTTTTTATCCATTCTGATACCCTATGTCTTTTGGTTGGCGCATTTATTCCTTTTACATTCAGTGTTATTATAAAAAGATATGGGTTTAGAGTCAATGTGATGTCTGTAGGTTTCATGCTTGTAGCGATGTCTCTGGTACTTTGTCTCACAGGATCCCCCTTAGGATCTCTTGTAGGGCTGGTTTAGTGGTGACAAATTCCTTTAGTTTTTGTTTGTTTGGGAAGACCTTTATCTCTCCTTCTATTCTAAATGACAGACTTGCTGGATAAAGGATTCTCGGCTGCATATTTTTTTTCTGTTCAACACATTGAAGATCTCGTGCCAATCCTTTCTGGCCTGCCAAGTTTCAAAAGAGAGATCAGTCACGAGTCTTATAGGTCTCCCTTTATATGTGAGGGCACGTTTATCCCTTGCTGCTTTCAGAATTTTCTCTTTATCCTTGTATTTTGCCAGTTTCACTCTGATATGTCATGCAGATGATTGATTCAAGTTACGTCTGAAGGGTGTTCTCTGTGCCTCTTGGATTTCAATGCCTTTTTCCTTCCCCAGTTCAGGGAAGTTCTCAGCTATTATTTCTTCAAGTACCCCTTCAGCACCTTTCCCTCTCTCTTCCTCCTCTGGGATACCAATTATGCATATATTATTTCTTTTTAGTGTATCACTTCTCTAATTTTCCCCTCATACTCCTGGATTTTTTTTTCTCTCTTTCTCTCAGCTTCCTCTTTTTCCATAACTTTATCTTCTAGTTCACCTATTCTCTCTAATGCCTCTTCATTCTGAGCCGTGGTTGTCTCCATTTTATTTTGCAGTTCATTGATAGCATTTTTTAGCTCCTTGTGACTGTTCCTTAGTCCCTTGATCTCTGTAGCAAGAGATTCTCTGCTGTCCTCTATACTGTTTTCAAGCCCAGCGATTAATTTTATGACTATTATTCTAAATTCACTTTCTGTTATATTATTTAAATCCTTTTTGATCAGTTCATTAGCTGTTGTTATTTCCTGGAGATTCTTCTGAGGGGAATTCTTCCGTTTGGTCATTTTGGATAGTTCCTGGAGTGGTGCGGACCTGCAGGGCACTTCCCTTGTGCTGTGGTGTATAACTGGAGTTGGTGGGCGGGGCCGCAGTCCGACCTGATGTCTGCCCCCAGCCCACCGCTGGGGCCACAGTCAGACTGGTGTGTGCCTTCTCTTCCCCTCTCCTAGGGGCGGGATTCACTGTGGGGTGGCGTGGCCCGTCTGGGCTACTTGCACACTGCCAGGCTTGTGGTGCTGGGGATCTGGTGTATTAGCTGGGGTGGGTAGGCAAGGTGCACGGGGGCAGGAGGGGCAGGCTTAGCTCGCTTCTCCTTAGGTGATCCACTTCAGGAGGGGCCCTGTGGCAGCAGGAGGGAGTCAGATCCGCTGCCGGAGGTTTGGCTCCACAGAAGCACAGCGTTGGGTGTTTGCCCAGAGCAAGCAAGTTCCCTGGCAGGAACTGGTTCCCTTTGGGATTTTGGCTGGGGGATGGGCGAGGGAGATGGTGCTGGCTAGTGCCTTTGTTCCCCACCAAACTGAGCTCTGTCATCCCGGGGCTCGGCAACTCTCCCTCCCTTTGTCCTCCAGCCTTCCCGCTTTCCGAGCAGAGCTGTTAACTTATGACCTCCCAGATGCTAAGTCCCGCTTGCTGTCGGAACACACTCCGTCTGGCCCCTCCGCTTTTGCCAGCCAGACTCGGGGGCTCTGCTTGGCCGGCGGGCCGCCCCTCCGCCCTGGCTCCCTCCCACCAGTCTGTGCAGCGCGCACCGCCTCTCCGCCCTTCCTACCCTCTTCCGTGGGCCTCTCGTCTGTGCTTGGCTCTGGAGACTCCATTCTGCTAATCCTCTGGCGGTTTTCTGGGTTAGTTAGGCAGGTGTAGGTGGAATCTAAGTGATCAGCAGGACGCGCGGTGAGCCCAGTGTCCTCCTACGCCACCATCTTCTCACGAATTCCTCATGTCAATTATTTTTAAAAGGACTTAATTTTAAAGGAGCTAATAGTCTTTGGGCACCTGGGTGGCTCAGTTGGTTAAGTGTCCGACTTTTACTCAGGTCATGATCCCACAGTTCGTGAGTTTGAACCCCATGTCAGGCTCTGTGCTGACAGCTCAGAGCCTGGAGCCCGCTTTGGGATTCTGTGTCTCTCTTGCTCTCTGCCCCTCCCCAGCTCACGCTCTGTCTCTCTCTCTCCTTCAAATATAAATAAACATTTAAAAAAGACATTTTAAAGGCTCTAACAGTGTTTACAATCATTTTATCTCCTATGTTTACTTTAATTTTTTCTCACACTTTGATTTAATAGATAACCAAGTAGTATTTCTCACTATCCCATAATCGTTATCAAATCCTCAAACCTTCTGATAACATTTGACATTTTGACTTCCCCAAATCAAATCTGAAATATCTTTTACACCTAAAACTGACACTGGGATTTCCCAGAGGGCCCAAAGGATTTATTTATTCTTTCACCTTGCAACAAGAGCAGTACTAAAACTATTCATATTTATTTAATATTGTATACATTTTATGGGAAGCAGTGTCAAATCCAAAAATAATAATGCTGAGCCTTTCCTAAGTTAAATTTTAAGGGGTAAAATTTTAATTATACAAATATTTCAGAAATTATATAAAATTCCTAGCGATCTGTCAGTGCCCTCACTGTCTTGGTGCTGCCTTGCCAAATATTAAAACAACAGCACAATGTTATCAGTCATAATTTTAATTATTTTTTAAATGTAACTTAAATATGTTCTTACTACCATATGTCTGTCTTTCACTATCTTGAAACTTTCCCTTTTAAAAGGGTCATTGCCACTACTGTTGCTAAACTTTTGTGAGAACAAGTACACCCACGTGGGGAATTCTGACTCCTTCAAGTGACTGAGGAATCCATTTCACCAGTTAAGTCATCTAAGAAATTCAACAGGTTCTTCTCCTTCCCCCAATTACATTGTTCTTATCATTGTCGGTCATCTGAGATAACAGATCTAATGAACTATAAAAATTAAAGCTTGCTAAACTGATGGAAGAACTCAATCTCCCATGGCCTAAGGTTTTATCCTTGGCACCGATCATCCTCTGATCCTCTCCTGATGGGTCACACCAACTGTCCCCATGTGAAATAATATCTGGACCACCCATGAGAAATCCCTATTCTGTCTGGGCTCTGGAAGAGTTTAACCTGGTCAATTCATACATTCTAAAATACCCACAGGGATTTTTCCAATCCTCTGTCCACTCTCCCTCACAATTCTGCTGTTATCATTGCCTACATCCCTGCAGGTCTCACTCTACTTCCCTCTGTACTTCCTGGAATCCCAGGCTAGTCAAGCCTTGTCCATTAGGAGGTTTGCACTGACTGGCTTTCCTCCTGGTGCATACCCAGAATGGGGCTAAGGGTCTGCTTGCTACTTTGGACTATTAGCAGTAGTGGTCTTTAATCCTCTGGCCCAAAGACTCCAAATGTCACCTTTACTGATGAGCCTAGTCTACCAAGATGCCATGCCAGTGACCTGACCCGGAAATGGAAGACCTAGACGGTTCTAGAAAGAAGACTTTTCCACAACTACACCCAGCATGCTTGGGGATTTGGACTACTAGGAGGAAGAAAGGAAGGACAGTTGCAAGGTGTTGCTGCCCACCTTAGAAACAGAACAGTATTGCCAGGGCAATTCATCCAGGCTGGCCCAGGCAGAGCCTCTGTCTGAAAGTCAGAGCCTTGCCTCAGGTGCCCTTGTCTGCCAATCTGTTTGAGTGTGCCGCTTTGTCTTGGTGTCTCCATGGACTGGGCATTTGCTCAATTGGCTCCAGGCACTTAGAAAATAGCTTGGAGATACTCTGCCCACAACCTGGGCCAGAAGGGGTCACACACTCCACTCTGCCACTTGAGCCACAAAGATGACTTTCTGACTTAACACTTCTCTTTCCCTTACTGCTCCCCCAAGTCTTATCAGCTGCCCAATTCTGGGTCCATTTTACTTACTTAAGAGTTCTATTTCCATATCCACAGCTACCACCCTAGCTGGGGTCCCATCATCTCTTACTTAGTGGACTTGAACCTCTTTGTAGCTCTTCTCCCTGCCTCCACTCTTCCCACGTCCAGTTCATTCTTCATACTGCCACCATAGAAATAAGTCTAAAGCACAACTCTGACCATTTCACTTCCCTGCTTAAAACTTTTCTGGCTCTGGGGGTGCCTGGGTGACTCAGTCAGTTAAGCGTCTGACTTCGGCTCAGGTCATGATCTCGCGGTTTGGGAGTTCAAGCCCCGCATCAGGCTGTGTACTGACAGCTCGGAGCCTGGAGCCTGCTTTGGATTCTGTGTCTCCCTCTCTCTGCTCCTCCCTCACTCATTCTCTCTCTCTCTCTCTCTCGCTCTCTCGCTCTCTCTCTCTCTCTCAGAAATAAAGAAACTTTAAAGAAATTAAAAAAAAACCTTTTCTGCCTCTGTATGTGGGAATGTAAAATGGTAGAAAACAGCCACCGTGGAAAATAGTATGGCAGTTCCTCAAAAAATTTAAACATAAAATTACTATATGATCCAGCGATTCCACTTCTGGGTATATACCCAAAAGTACTGAAAGCAGGATCTCAAAGAAATACTTCTACACCCATGTTTATTACAATATTATTCAAGTTTGCCAAAAGGAGGAAGCAGCTCAAGTGTCTCTTGACACTTGAATGCATAAACAAAATACAGTATGTCTATATTATGGAATATTATTCAGCCTTAAAAAGGAAGGAAATTCTGACATACGCTACAACATGGATGAACCTTGAAGACATTATGCTAAATGAAAGATGCTAGTTACAAAAGGACAAATACTGCATGATTCCACTTCTATGAGGAACCTAGAGTAGTCAAGTTTATAAAAACAGAAAGTAGAATGATGGGTGCCAGGGGCTGGGAAGAAGGGGATGGGAGTTGTTTCATAGGGAAAGAGTTTTAGTTTTGCAAGACAGAAAGAGTTCTGGAAATTGGTTGCATAACAACATGAATGTACTTAATGCCACTGCCTTTATACTTTAAAATGGTTAAGATGGCAATTTTTATGTTTTGTGAATTTTACAACAATTAAAAAAAAACTTTCCTAACTCTTCTTTGTCCTCTGGAGAAAGTCCAAGCCCTTGTTAAGGCATAAAGATCAGACTCTGGCGGCTTTTGTCCTTTATTAGATTGATATGGTGTGTTGGTGACCCTAAGACCACCACCAGGGTCAATGATTCACTAGGAGGACTCCCAAGACTCAGCATATAGTCATCCTCAAGGCTAAGATTTATGACCATAGAAGGATACCAAGCAAAATCAGTGAAAGAAAAAGGTGATATTTTCATTCACGACCCAAGATTATTACTGGAGACTGGTCACATAGGAACTTTCTGCCTGGCACGAACCAAACTCCCAACTCCCAGGAGGCAAGCAGACACTCAGCATAAAGCACGTTGTTTGTAAAAGTGATCCAGGTGGTCACCCTTAACTCTCATCATTTAGGGAAGTTTTCATATCAGTGTAGAGAACTGTTTACCTCTTCAAGTTCCTGGAGGCCAGCCAAGGGCACATCTTGCAAGCAGCCCTTTCTTTTTTTTTTTTTTTAATTTTTTTAATGTTTATTTATTTTTGACAGAGAGAGACCGAGCATGAGCAGGGGAGGGCAGAGAGAGAGGGAGACACAGAATCCAAAGCAGGCTCCAGGCTCTGAGCTGTCAGCACAGAGCCCGACACGGGGCTTGAACTCACAGACCGCGAGATCATGACCTGAGCCGATGTCGGACGCTCAACTGACTGAGCCACCCAGGCGCCCCACAAGCAGCCCTTTCTAAAGAGAGTAGCCTCAGGCCTGCTAGGTTAACTCTTGTCTGCCCAACGTCAACTTTTCAACGGCTTTCTCATCATAAACCACAGCCGTATCAAACCACAGGGTGCTCCGAAGCATGCAACACTGCCATCTACCCTTCAGCACAGGAGATTACCCTTACTCTTCGGCCCCTCCTTCACCTCCTTACAAAGTGCTTCAAGAGGAACATCAACTGTCACCTCTGTGAAGCCTTCTCTGGTTCCATGCAGCCAGCCAAGTCACATCCTCCTACTATGCTGCCATTATAACCTATCCATGCCTCCTTGAGGTCAGTATCTCCAGTGCTTAGGACATAGCTTGGCATGGGCTAGTCATTAAGTAAAATATTGTTTAATTTTACAATGTGTGGCTCATTAACTCACAGAAAAAATCAAGGAGCCCACATTACTCTGTGTATTCCTTCCCCTGCCCTCCAACCTACATTTTCACTCATCCTTCCCTCCTGTTTCAAAAACAGAGCCCTCTACTTCCTTCCCAAGACTCTAGAACCCCATCCTAAGCCCACCATAAATTAAGTGACCATTAACCTTTGGGTTTGCTCATTCTTTATTCAAATATCAAACTGTCTTTGCCAACAGTGTACTTCCTCCCCTGGGAACATAGGCATGCACTCTAGAAAGCATTTCCTATCATCCTGTAGCTGTATTTATCTAATCACCCATCAAATTTCCATCACTTGCTGGCCAACATTTTAGAAAGAGTTGTATACCTCCACCAACTGCACCACCTCACCTCCAAATTCTTCCTCAATCCACCATAAGTCAACCAAACCTTTCTGCCTCCCTGACCTGCCCTCCATTTAAGGCAGCCATAAACTCCATTCTACCAAATCTTGTGGTCTTATTTAAAGGTCCACAGCATATTGGAAAGTTAGCTCAGCCTAGCTTGGTTTCCATGACAGTACTCTTTCCAAGTTCTTCCATTTATCCAAAACTTTCTTTCTCAGTATCTCCTTTCAGATCCTCTTCTGCTACAAGACCTTTCAATATTATTTGCCAGAATTCTGACCCAATCTGCCTTTGTAGCTCTTATTTTTATCTTTTTCCATTGTATGGACTCAGAGTTTTAGGGGGCCAATAATTAACACCTCTTTTTAGACAAAAGAACAGAAAATGGAGATAAAGGTCCACTGATGAAGCTGATGGCTTTACACATAGAGCCAAAAAGGAGGGCACCCCTTACATCCTTGAACCACAGGGCCTTACTCACCCAGCCAAGAGCTTGGCTGGACAACTGACCCCAGGGGCTTGTAGACAAAAGCAAAGAATCCAGGGAGAACCTTCTTGGCTGTACATATGAAGCCATTTTCTTCCAAAGACAAGGAGGATTGGTGGCCAAGTTGGATCCATGCAGTTTCTGTTCCCAATGTGGCAACCAATTAGCCATTCCTGCCCAAGAGAAAAAGAGGAGGAAGGGAGGCCAGCAGCATAAACAAGAGACCAGGGAAACTCCACATCCATTAAACAACAACAAAACTGGCATTAATAACATTAATGCTATATTAATCATGAACAGATCAGACATGACT
This sequence comes from Panthera tigris, assembly GCF_018350195.1. Taxonomy (NCBI): domain Eukaryota; kingdom Metazoa; phylum Chordata; class Mammalia; order Carnivora; family Felidae; genus Panthera; species Panthera tigris. The sequence continues at coordinate 124,833,042 of NC_056677.1, read as the reverse complement.
TGTAGGAAGATTTGCTCCAGCTGCCATGTGGAGAATCAGGCCAGGCCTTATAAAGTAAGATGATGCAGGAGACCAGTTAGGAAACTATTTGCTCAGTCAAGAGAGAAATGATAAGGCCACAAGTCTTATTGCCTTATAAAATGTAAAGTTGAAGGAAAGTGGTAGCCAAGGCTTTTCCAAGATTTCAGAATTGGTCAACTGAGTGGGTGGTGATGGTCGCAAGCTGTGGAAAGAATGAGCTGAGATATAGCAAGGAAGTTGGGGAGACGTTCTGTGCAGAGATATGATAAGGTCATTTGAGTTATACTGAATGTAAAGTGCCTACAGGGAATCTGGACAACAATGTCCAGTAGGTCTGGAGTTGAGTGAAGATTATACTAGGGGCTGCAGAGTGGATGAGGTTGTCTGAAGAATGTTCTCTCTCTCTCTCTCTCTCTCTCACACACACACATACACACACACACACAGTGCCATTTTACACACACAAATAGTCCTCTTCCTACTTATGACCCCCATCTTGGGAGACCTCCTTCCTGGTCCACATGTCAGAAATTAGCCAGGGCTTCTTACCTCTGCATACATACACCAGCTCCTATCCCATCCCTATCCCAACTACTTGTGCTATAGGAAGCCCCTAAACACTGCTTTGCACCCAGGGAGTCACTATCCCAATCCCACTCATGGAGCAGGAGTTTGAACACCTTGGTGTGTGATGTGCCAGGCACTGGCATAAACATGGGGTAAGAGTGGGTCCCACTTGGGTCATGGCCCCTGACAACTCTCCAGCTCAGGTAGGCAGGGACCCAGCACAGTTTAATACTTACCTGCTGGCCTGGCTGTCCAGTTCCACAAGCTGCTCTGGTCTTTTGGAGATGCTCTGCTGCTCTGGGGTCCTGGGGGCTGCAGACTGCTGGGAGGGTGCAGCTGGGTCCCCATGGCCACCTCTCAGGACTGCAGGCCTCTCCTGCCAGGTCTCTCCCACCTTGGCAGCCACATTCTTGGCTGATTCAGAATCAGCCAAGGTGCTGAGAAAGAGTGAACACCTTTATGGAATGAGACTTTGGGACCAGTCCTTCTTCACCCACTGCATGCTGATGTCACCTCCTGTGGCCATAACAGGCTCCTCTCCCAGAGGGTAGGGAAGAGAGGAGCCCAAAGGCAGTCCCCACTTGTACCAGAGAAAGCATGAGCCTCTGATGATTTTGCCATACCCTCAATAGAGCAATAGAGCAATGAGGAAGCAGATTCTCAGCTGTCTAGGCATCAAGGGAGATCTTTCTTCCTCCCTGGAATCACATCATGCCTACACTTGCACACCCTTCCATCCCCATCTGAGGTGCTTCCAATGGTCTCATTCTTTCTCCTGGTGCTTCCTCCTTAACCTCTAGTGTGATGGTGCTGCTGCCTGGAGGCCTCAAAGATGTTATATGACCACTAGGCCAGGGACACTGAGTCAGGCTAAACTCAACTCTCCCAACATCAGCAGCCTGCCTCCAATCACTGGTGAGGCTCCCCTGGGACAAGAAGATCACACTACCAGCTACCTCCAGCCCTAGGATCTTTTATTCATAGAAGTTAATCCCATAGTAGGCATGCTCCCTGCCTTCATGCTTCAAGTGGAGCAGGGACCATACTTTTTGCAAAGTATGCCCTGAAAGCAATGCGACTCTTCAGCCTCAGGTGAGAGGAACAAAAATATCCCAGCAGAGACAATAAACTTATTACCACTTCCAGCTGCCCAGGCAGATCTGCAGGCAAGTGGATGTTGTGTCTCCCTGTGCTGCTTCTACCCTAATGGTCTGCTGCAGCCCAGCCAGATACCAAAAGTGGTCTGCTCAGATAATGCCAGTCCCTTAGTCAGCAAGATACCCTGACACACCCACTCCACCCTTATCTGTGACATACATGCTTGAGCCAAAAACAAACGTAGAAGCCCAAAGAGCTTGTTTCCTGCCTCTGTAAGCCTGGAGCTAGCTTTGCCATGGACTTAATCAGAGTCCTGTCCCATCTCCTATCTGTTATAGAATTACAGTAACAGAGATTGTCCTTATGAAGTTTGTGAATCAAGTCAAGATTTCTGCAAAGAGTAATTTTGGGGTCTACTGAAACACAGTGGCAAGTGGGTGAATAAGGTTCCTTTGCCCTAGGCCTCAGAGCAAAGCCACTATGATTATAGGAGTTGTAATCCACCTGACCTATAAAAAGTAAATCTTACTAAAACAGTCACAGGCAGTCTTGCTGAGCAATGTAATAGCCCAGAGATCTCCCATGCCCCTAATGAACTGCCTGGAAGTCACGTGCTTAGAGATACACCTGTAATTAGATCAAAGATCTGGTAGCCTAACACAGCTACTGCCAATTCCTGACACAATCAGACTCTCCACATGGAAGATAACAATCCCTTCCATTCTTAAACTACCCCCAAAAGACTCCTCTGCTGGTTGTCAATGGTTCTTCACAGTGAATACATGTGCTTAAAGTTCACATGATTCTCATGCAGAAAGAACATAAACCTGAAAATCCGAGACTTGCAACATAACAAAGAGGAAAACAGCCTATGTTTGAGATGTAAAGTCTAATAACAAAAGTTTTCTGGGGAAGAAATGAACTACTCTGTCTTATTAAATGAAATCAGGCCAATAAGCTGGTAAAAGGAAGCAGAGGCCAGTTTTCCCAGTGTTTTTTTGAGGTGGAAGGAGGCATTCCTCTGGGGCTGCTTTATTTAGCTTGAAGTCTTTTATAAAAGGAGAGTTTGACATAGTACTTTGTGCCAGGAAATGTTCTACATGCTTTTGACAAACTCACTTGACCCTCAGAACAACACTGTGTGATAGGAACTATTATTACCACTATTCTACAGTAAGGAAATACAAACACAGAGTGTAAGAGGAAGAAACTTAGCATGTCTGACTCCATATTGTTTCTATTTCCCTTGCTACTGTGACCTATAGCTTAGAAACTTCTGCTTAGCCCTGCATGTAGGCATGCTACAGCTAAGATTTGCAAAAACCACTCTTTATCCAAAACTTAACTCACCCAAGGGGATAAGGAAGTATGCACAGAAATGACTATACTATGTTTAAGATTTACAGGAATAACATGACCAAATTCCTGTAAACAAAGATAAACTGACCAAGGACAGAGAAATTACACAACCTTCCTGGGATGTCTACAGATGTCAGTCATCTTTTAACTCCACTCCCTCCTGATTCAACCTTTTGCTAAGTTTCTTTTGCTTCTTTTATAAAGCTCAAATTTCATGCCAAGGGGAGATAGCTCCTTAGGACAACAGTCCACCATCTCCTTGGTTTGCTGTCTGTCTGGATAAAGTCGCTTTCCTTACCCCAGTGTCTTGCCTTTCCACTTACTGGCTTGTCTTGCAGTGAGCAAAATGAGCTTGGACTCGGTTAGAAGAGATGAAAATGATACCCAAGGTCGAATAGCCAGTAAGTGACAGAGCTTAAGCATAAGACCATGCACAGGAATACATGCTCCTGATTACCATACTATACCAACTCTTCCTGTACATGTGATGAAGCAAGACCAAGTTAGACTAGGGAAGAGTTCATCAACTTTGGAACAGTTTGACTACTCCGCAGGATCGCCTTGCCCCCTGCCCCCATCACCCTTCCTGGCCCAACTCTTGGGAATTAAGCTGCCTCTTCACAGAGCCCCAGAGCCCTGCCCAGGCAGATCTGCCCAGGAGGTTCCCTCATGGGTGGAGGATCCGCTGCCCTCCCCGTATGTCCACAGCCCCTGCCCCTGGGCAGCTCTGAAGATCAGTGGCCAGTGGCCGGAAACGACCGAGAGGCCGGGGACCCTGCCAAACAGGCGGGGACCACAGGAGCCCCGTTCAGCTCCTTACGGGCACCCAGCTCGCTCCCTCTTTCTCGCCTCCGCCTGGACTGTGGCGATGGTCCGTCCACACGTGGTCAGAGGGGCTGCTTCAACCCCAAGGTCGGTGGCACCACCAGAGCCCACCGGGCCAGCAGAGCAAGGCAGGGAGAGCCCAGGGAGCCTCCCAGACGGCAGGCCTAGCCCATTTGTGATCCTCGCGCACCATCTAGCGGCCGGAACCAGCATGGCAGCAAGAAAAGCTACACTGAGGCCGTTCTCCCCCAGGGCAGCCATTTCGTTCGGTGAACTGTCGCATTTCCCGATGGGCGCTGCGACTCAAGCTTCCAGTTGCAAGGAAATGGCGGTGCGCGCAGGCGCACACTAGCTTCAGCGCTCTCGCTCCAGCGCGCAGGCACACAGAAGACGGTGTCGCGCCCCACTAGGAGCACGGGCACAGGGACGCGCCAATCAGCAGCGCACGCGCGAAACCGGACTTGTGTCCCGGCTGCTCAGACTCCTGGAGGAGTGCTGGGATCTCAACCATTTTTCTTTCCAATCCAGCATCTGGTGGCTTTCCACAGACATCGTGAAGGCTCTAGAGTAAGGCTTGTCAACCTCGTCATTATTGACATTTTAACTGGATTACTCTATGGTGGATGCTGGTCTGTGTATTGTAGGTCATTGAGTAGCATCCTTGGTCTCCACCCATTATTTGCCAGTAGCAACCTCCTCCCCATTGTGACAATAGTGTCTCCAGCCATTGCCAAGTGATCCCTAGGGGTTCAGGAGGTGGGGAAGCTGCCCCTGGTTCAGAACCACTACCCTAGAACAAGGATTTTTAAGCTAGACTGCACATGATAATAAACTGGGAGTTTTAAAAAAGACAATGATGATGTAAGCCACCTCACAACAATTAAATCTAAGTCTCTGCATAGGGCTCAGGAAGCTTTTTTGTTTTTAAAATATTTTCCTGTTGATTCTCAAGTGCAGCCTGAGTTTTCTCCACTGCCCTATTGCATAAGAAGCTAGATCCTGTCCCAGTTCAGGGAATATTAGATGAGATCATGCAGGCAGAGTGCTTTACACCTTAACCAGCTGAGAGTTACTGGTTCTGGATCTTAAGAATAGGTTCCAAACAACAGACTTAATAAACTAGCTTTTTAAAGTTTTTCCTGAAGGTTTTTTTTTTTTTTTTTAGAGGCTCTTGTGTTGGGACTCAGTTTTACCACTTGTAAGCCCTTGAGCAAGTCACTTAACCTTTCTGTGCCCCAGTTTCCCCATCTTATTCATTTCACAGAGTTGCTTGAAAGATTGTAAAGCATCCAGCAGAGCACACTATAGGTGTCAGTTACTGTTTTCACTCTGTTAACTGTCAGTGCAGTCAGAAACCAAAAAGACACAAAATAGGGCCTCATACCTCATAGCTTACTAAAGCCCTACTCTATCTATCATCCCTGTCACTGGTTAGGCTCCAGCCACTCTGTGCTTTGGAACATGCTGGTGTGTTCCCACAGCAGTGTTTTTAGGTCTGCAGCTCTTTTCTCTTTTCTAGAATTGGTTCCTTCTCCTTATGGGAGCTTGCCTGAGTTGCCCCATGTATTAGCTCTCCTCACTGCCACCACTCTATCTTAGCCCCCTGGGTATTTCTTTCAGAGCACTGTTCTTCCCAGAAGGCACAGAGACTTAGGTTTCACACCTTTGTTCTTCATTCCTACTGGGTGCAAACCTCACAGGATTGTGGGGAGCACTGTATGAGACACAGTGAGTAGAGTGCAGTGCACACAGTAGGTGACCCAAAGTTAAGTAGCTATTGTGGTCATTAACAATATCCAGTATTAAAGAATCAGCCCTTTCATACCTCAATAGGCCTTCTACTCCACAAGGACCGTCAGTACTAGCCACACTCAACTGCATACAGTGCTCAGGAAATACCAGGTTGTTTGGAGTCTTTTGCATATCCTCTTCCCTTTGCTTGAAGGGCTCCTATTCACCTTTCAAGATTAGGCTCAAAAGCCACCTCCCCCATGAAATTTTTCCTGAGTCCCCCATTCCTCTGCTCCAGCATAATGTATTGTTCCAATCTGGGCTGGGCTTTACCTCCCATCAGCCATATCTGTGTGCTCCAGCCTCCAGCACAGGGCAGGTGCCATTCGAGTGATTGCTGATGGAAAGTGTGGGTACCTGGGGCACCTGGGTTGCTCAGTTGGCTAAGCATGGATTTCGGCTCAGGTCATGATCTCATGGTTTGTGGGATCAAGCCCCACATCCAGGCTCTGTGCTGACAGTGCAGAGCCTGCTTGGGATTATCTCACTCCCTCTCTCTCTGCCCCTTCCCTGCTTGCACTCTCTCCCTCTCAAAAATAAATAAACACACACACACAAAAAAAAGACTGGGTGATTTCCTGATTTTGGAAGAATTCCTGGCTGGAGGAAGCAAAGTGTAGTGGAAGACTTTCTGGCCTCAGAGCCAGAAGCCAGAGGGTTCTAGCTGCAGTTTCACCTCTTGCCACCTGCTTCAGACCAGCTCACAGGCCTTGCTGGCCTCACCTTCCAAGCCCAAAGGCCAGTGCATACCTGACCTGCATCTCTCCACCTCAGAAGCTCAGCACTATTCCCTGATGCCTTACCCCTTCGAGTATGCATCCTTGTCCTCCAGGTCTGCTGGACTGTCACTCTTCTGGTCAGCTGGTCCAGCAGAGGCCAAAGTGGAGCTGGAGCTGAGGGAGAAAGCACACAGGCCTGCTGAGGCCTTAGAGCAAAGGAGACTCGGGGCCCTTGCCAGCTGCCTTCTCACCAGAAAGGGGAACCTACATCTGCCAGTAAAGGATGGCATCTCAGTCCTGCTGTTAGTATGGCACAGATGCCACTGTGTGTGATAACGTCTTGTGAGTCCCAGCTGTGAACTGGGCACCTGAGTTCAAGATCAAGCACTGCCCCTGATCAGCTCAGGGGTCCCTGGGGAAGTCTCCTAGTTTGGGGCTCCAGTATCCTTGCCTGACCTATACACCTCTTAGGGCTGTGTGGGAGTCCAGGAAGATTGTTCTTTACTAAATGCTCTGCACACCCACAGCAAACTGGCCACTCCTACTGGTGGACTGGTAGATGGAATAGGGCAGAAGCCTGCAGTTTGGGAATGCACAACCCCTTCCCATCGCACCTTAGCACTCTAGAGCCATGTGCCCTCCTCAGCCACCTACATGTGCTCCCTGGTACTGAGCCTCCTAGTGCCAGTTGGCTGTCCCTGGGATTCCTTCCTCTGATTCCTGCTTGCTGGATTGGGTTGCAGTCCCTACAGGAGGGTCTATTCCCAGGCTCTGTTTCCTAATGCCATCCCTTCTGCCACCTCAGCTTGGGTCCTTGTGAATACATGCTGGGCTTTCAAGGCTGAGAGTTTTCACCACACACATCTTGATCATCCAGGAGAAGAGGGAAGCCAACAGCTGGGCACACTCTGTGGAAGGAGTCCAAGCCTGGTCTGGGTTTAGGACTTTGTGTCTATATGTGTACTTCCTCCCAAAGGGATGGATTCTATCCCCAACAGATGATGAGAACTGAAGGACTGCTCGAACAGATGCTCAGGGCACAGTACTCAGATCACACAGCTGCCTGACACTGGGCCACCGTGTCCTTGTGGTTAAGTGTAGGCTCCCTGCAGGCACATTGCCTGGATTCAAATCAGTACTTTGCTACCTCTCAGGTGTGTGACCTTGCGCACATCACCTGAAATGGGGATGATAATTGTGTCTGCCTCATAAGTTTTCTGAGGAGAGTAAATGGGATAATAGATGCTAAGTACTTAGAATAATGCCTGGGTCCTAACCTGTGCTAAATTGTTCCTGTTTTTATTACTGGGGCCTGTGGACATTTATAGAAGCAGCATCCCTTTGTAGTCTATCTGTATCCATCAACTTGATACAGATTGAGTGACTGGGTGCTGTCTTACCCAGTCTTTCCAGGGGTAGGTTGCATTCTTTGTCTCTGTAAATCAGGCAGGTTGATGTTCACAGCAAGCTGAGCAGTCACAGCTCACAGAGCACCTCATTGCCCATGCAAGCCTGCACTTGAGTAACACATTCACTAAGATTCCTCATGTTTGTTCCCACATCCATTTATCCCAGTTGTACTTACAACCATAATTACTAAATTCAATTATTAAACTCACAAAAGTGAATGGAAAAGGAGTGGTTGTTTTTTGCATAAGAAACATTTTCTGGGGCACCTGGCTGGCTCAGTCGGTAGAATGTGCAACTCTTGATCCCGAGGTTATAAAGTCAAGCCCCATGTTGGGTGGAGAGATTAGTTAAAAATAAAATCTTAAAAAAAGAACATTTTCCTTGGAAATATAATAAAGGTAAGTTTCTTAAAAATCATTGCCAAAATATGTACAGGTAAGACGATGTAAAAAACTAGGTTAAAAGTCTTTAGACTGTTTTGCAAGTTAATTTGATGTTTGGCTTAATTTTAAAGAAACTGAAAGCAGAAAGCAAAGACTTTGTTTTAGGAGGGTGTGTTAGCAAGAATGATCTGGATGAATATTCAAAGATAAAGCAGTCAAGAACTTTACCCAATCACACTGGACCAGAGGTCTACAACAGCAACAGTTAATCTGCACAACTGTGCTGGCCAGGACACAGTGAGGCAGGCTGCAAGTGTTGGCCTTTCAGACAGTGGTTTCCACTAGTGACAGCTCAAAGAGCCAAGGCCCCAACCCAGTGGCCTTTCTTTGCACCTGCTGAAGCAGAGTGGTAGGGCAGGTGTGCCGGCTGGCAGCATGCCCTTGTGGCTCTCTACAGACACTGGCTTTGTCAGTCTGCTCTGAACCATAAGGGCACTAGCACAACTTGGAGCTGAACTATCTGTGCCAACATCAGCATACCTATACTTTGTCCCCAAGGATGACTCATGCTTGGTTTGCAGCCACTTAGGGACAGGTGGGACCTTAGGAACCACTCCCTGAATCACCTGAGAAAGTGGACCCTGACTCCACCCAGATCCAGGAACTTAGAGCCCAGCCAGACATGTTTATCTTCTCAGTGGGACCACTGCTTTTCCTCTCTCTGAACCACAGAGCATAGCTGTCCAGAGGAGGTGGGCAGGACAGGAAAAGGAGTTTAAGGATTTGTGGAAGGAAAAGAGGAAAGCAGAGATGAAGGACCTCCTTCTAGCTTGTCCTTGGAGCTCAGCCAAGAAGAGAGAAGGCACTGATTAACCCATCATTTGGTCATTCATTTGTCCCTTCACTCATTCCATACATATTCATTCTACTTCCTGGTGTCTGCCCAGGCAGGGCTGAACCTCCAGCTGCAAGTGGACCCTTGTGCCTGCTCTGGAGGATCTTGAGAGCAAGTGGCAGAGGGCAGGAGAAGGAGCAAGATTCAAGCATAGGCAATTCTGATAAGTGGAAAGCACAGGGACAAAGGATGTGGTGGGAGCAACTGGAGAAGCAAGCTGTAGACAGGACTATGGGAAATGACCAGTGTTCAGTGCCCCGTAACCCAGGCAGTTTTGGCAGCTTGACCCTGGCCTGTCACCAGGGACATGAGAGAATCAGTAACCTGGGGCCATCTGCCTCCTCCAGGCAGCTTACCCTCCTCTCCCAGAGTCAATGTCTACTTCAATCAAGCCTTCAGGTGGGAAGCCCATGGCTCTGGATCCCACATTGCCATCACTTGACTGTGCACTTGACCTGTTATGGGAAGAGAAACATTTGCTGACTCTGATTAGGTTTTGATCTAATATAACTAAGATGTCCTGAGAGCAGTCCTCAAGGACTAGAAGCTCAGGCTCCCAGTTGCCACCCTGCGCTGCTCCAACTAGAGCCAACTGGACATCAGCAAGTATTTCTGCTTTTCTTCAAAACCTGATAGAATGGCAGCAAGAGTGGAGCCAAAAAACAGACCAAAGTGGCAACTTGGGAGGAAGCTGGCACAACGTGGGGAAGCCAATGGTCAAAAAAACAAAGGGCAAAGCACGTGGGGCCACTAATAAATAATAGAGCCCAAGGCAGAAACAAGCTCCCCCAGACATCCCAGGTCCCCTTCCCTCATTTCATGACTGAGTCCCCATTGGGGATCCAGAACCCCACAGTGATAAAATGGAGGCAGACAGGCAAGGCTGTGGGCTCTTATCCATTACTGGTTACCAACTTCCCATTGAAGAAACACTCAACTCTCAGCCGTTGCTCACCACACCCAGGCTTCCTTGGTCTAGCATGAAGGACAGCTCAATGAGATAGTCATAGGATGGCTGGGCACAACCATCCCTTCTGGACTCATCATCCACCACTGGCTCTGCCTCCCATCCTTGCCAGCACCTGCCATGTCTCCCTTTATCCACAGTTCATCCTGGAAGTCTATGCTAGATGCTCTGTTGAGGTCAATGCATCCTTCGGTTATTGACTTCCCTAAACTTCTGACTTGGCAGGCTTGCTTGCCCTGGCCATCAGCAGGACTGCTTTCAGTGGGGGCAAAGGCACAGTGAAGTTGGGCCAAGGGCTGGGTAGGGGTGGTCTGGCCTGGAGTTTTGTCCTCCTCTGCAACTGGCTTTCTGAGGGATCTTGGCAGGGGCCTGCCCCTCTCCAAACCTCATACATTCCTTCATTTATTCTTTCAAAAGATATTCACTGAGGACTTGCACTGCCCCAGGCACTGGGGACACAGTGGGGAACTGGACAGTCCTGGTCCCAGCTGTATCCATGGACCTTACACCATAGGCCACATGGGCTCTATGTCCCTGCACTGAGTTACCTTAGGTCTAGATTGGGGCCCTTGCAGGCCTCCTCACCAGCCAAGTCTTTCTTGGCCTCTCTAGGACTGGGGTCCTCCTTGTATTTGGAGCCCAGGGAAGACCTATGGAGGAAAGAAACATGTTAACCATCCAACCACACTCAAATGAAGGCATTTATCTCATACTCAGATGCCAACTGTCTCCAAGGAACTTAAAAGCTGATATTGCAGGACTAGCCAATTCTCAAAATATCATTACTAATAGCTACTATTGATTTAGGGTCAGACTCCATTCTCATGATTTTGCATGCATTAACCCCCCACATAAACCCCAGGATATGGGCAGTATATTTATCCCTGCCTACTTTCTAGATGAGTGAATGGGAGCACAGACAGCCCAAGCAACTTGCCCCAAGGTTCCCAAGGGGAAGAGCTAGGATTTGAACCCAGTCTGATTTCAGAGTTCTGCACTATAATCCTCCATGGTGTTGAGACTTCTCCTAAGCTGCTAATTCAACCTCCCTATGTTCTCTCTGAGGTCATCGAGGAGCCTCATGGTGTCCAACGCAATGGATACACTACTTTCATTATCACCATTCCGGACCACTAACCCAGTGGGCCACTCCTGTCTTCTTTCCCCAATTCATCTGTCATGACTGTGACACCATCTCCTACCTCTCTTGCCATACCTTCCCAGTCTCCTTCACCATTCCCTCATCTTCTGCCCCTTAATGTTGGTGTTATCAGCATTCCTTTCCATCTGCATGCTCCACCTCCTTGCCCACCTCCTCCTCCTTGACATCAACTGCTACCCTCAAACCAATGACTTCCACATGTTCGCACATCTCTGTGCTCCTGACCCATACCTCCAATGCCTTTCAGACTGTCCCTCGGTCAGCTCACCCTCGACATGGCTAGAATTGACTGCCACTCCCAGCTGCCCTCGGGGGGAAGACCAGGCAGCTGCCACCTCCACACTGGGCTCTGTGCCCAGCCTGCTAGCCCCTCTCTCAATTCCCTTGATATTGTACTTCATGTAAACACTGACATTGAATCCCATTATTTCAGCTTTCATCTGTCTGCATATAACATGTAAATTTCTTGAACCCTGACCTCTCTCCCAAACCTCAGCTACAAACCCTCAAATGCCTCCCAGCAATTTGTATTTGGTTGCCCCCAAGTAAACTCATATATTCATTTAAAAATACTAAGTATTTATATCACCCCTCCTTGTCCCTTGCCCCTGGTCCTCAGTAGTGTGGTGAGTTATGGAGCAAAAGGTGCAGAGTGGGAGTCAGGCAGCCTGAGTGGAGTCCTGGATCTGCCTGCTCTTGGCCATGTAACCTTGAGCAAGTTACTTGACGATTCAGGGTCTCAGTTTCCTCATCTGTAAAATAGACATAGTGACTGCATCTGCATCATGCATGAGGATACCTGCTAGGCTGTTGAGGCAGGGCAAGGCTTGGTGAATTCTAGCTTTCTCTCTTTCTTCTTTCCCCAAATTGATTCTCTGGAAAGTGGGAGAGGAGCACCCCCATGGGATTTCAATGGTTGTAGCTTTGCCACTCCCAGACAAAGTACCAGAAGCCTTGTGGGTTCTGGAGACAGGAGACACAGCAGGGATGTTCACTGGAGGCAGCCTGGCTTCCTCCTGCATCTCTCGGGGTTACTTGGACCCCGTTTCTCAAAGACTGGTCACCTTAGGAAAATCAGTGAAGCAGCTTCCAATGTTACCTTATTAAAGATGTTGTCACACTGGATGATCCTCAATCATTCCAGCAACAAACACTCTCACATTTCTGTTCTGGGCCAAAGGGAATGTAGAGAACATTTAGCTGCAGCCCCTGCCCTCCAGGCTCTCAGAGTTCTTAGGGAAAATTGATCCAGGAGTGGACAACTGTGCATAAGCACCACATGGAGACCTGGGAGGCTGGAGACAAGGGCCCAAGGAGGGAGGGGTATATGAGGAGTACGGAGTTCAGGCTGCAGAGCCCAATCAGGGTGGGGGGCACTGCAGGGTTTTCCCAGGGGGCTGGAATGACTACTTCTGTCTTTTAGAAATCTCACCCAGGTAGAGATGTGGAGGGTCTAGGGATGGGGCAATAGGAGAATAAGAATAGGAAATATCTCTAAAATAGAATGGGTAGGACTCAGTGCCAGACTGGGGTGGGGGTGTGAAGAAGAAGGCACCAAAGAGGAGAGTAAAGGTACCTAGAGATCCATCAGGACTCATCTTGGATGACACTTCCTCCAGGAAGCCTTCCCTAACCAACCCACCCCTATGCTTGAGAGGCCCCTTTGGAGCTCCTACTGCTCCAGTGGGCATACACTCTGGCCTTTCTCCCCAGACTCTGGGATTCATGAGGAAGAGTCTCAGTCTGGCTGCTTCACAGCTGCCTTCTAGGCCCTGGCGCAGGGGTCAGGTGTGCATCAGGGGCTCAGTAAATGAATAGTTAAATGAGTAGGAGAGAGAGTGCTGCAGGATCCCTCCCACTACTTGCCCCTCCAAAGAAAATTGGCCCCTCCATGCTCAGATCTCCCCTTGTCCCCACCCCAGCTCTTAGCAATCCACACCCCATCCTGTCTGCCTGTTGCATGGCTCTCTGCCTCCTATCTTGAGGCAGGGGCTGGGCCCTCTGTGCTCCTTGTAGTCCTCCTGTCCCTCACCCTCCCCAGCACCAGGTGTGGTGACATCATGAGCTGTCAAGGCTGACCTGGTGACCCTACCCTGTTCCCAATAGTCCTGTCACACAAGCAGAGCAACTGCCCCAGTGGCTTCAGGGGGCTTTGCAGAGCCCATGTCCCAACCCAGCACAGCTGTCCTGTCTTGTTCTCAGTGATTGGGAGGGCTGAGCCCTCACAGCTTGCTGGTGTCTGCGTCTGCCTCCCTTACCAGGCAGATGGTCAGCATCTCTGGCCAGGGGACAGTCACCTCTGGCTCGCCAGGGCCAGGTTTGCCTCACATGAACCAAGTACTTGCCCCTAAAGAGGTGTGGGGTGAAAACATGAATGGAGGCAGAGGACCTATATTGACCATGTCTCTTACCAACTAGCCCCTGGGCCTAATCATTTGCATCCCTTCCTTGCTTATCCCATCTCTAAAATGGTGTGGAAGGAGCCCAGCAGGGCCCCCATACCTCATTCCTTCCAGGTCTGAGGTCATCAGGCGGAGTCCTGCCCCAGGTGTCATGATCTGCAGGTGGACAACTTCCTCACCTCTTGTACTGAAGCCAAGAAAGATAGCCAGGGAGTTGCTGGTAAGGAAAGCCTCCCCCTTTCCCATCTGTGCCAGGGGTCCAAGGGCATTCTCCTTCAGAGGCTTCCTGGGTAATGCAGTGGGACACCCAGAACCATTGTCTTTTTTTTTCTCTTGTCTCCTCTTTGGCCTTTAGCTTTCTTGGTGCTACAGCTGAGCTTGACCCACTGACCTCCAGGTTGCAGAAGAAGGAGAGTGAAACACCCCTTTACCAGTCTCCCACCCTTGAGCCCAGCCCCCTTTAAGCATAGCAAGTGGATTCTGGATGGAAATGGGACTGCCCAGCCCCAATGCCCTGTCTGTAGCTGCTGTCATGATGCTGTCACCCACTTGCAGAGATGAGCCCTGGCTATGGTTCCACTGGACTGCCCAAAGTGGCTATTTGTGAAGCCAGTGGGAATTCTGGGTATATAGGCTGATGGGGACTGATGACAAACAAGATAATCAGGAAACTTACAGGCCAAAGTTGGAGTGAGAGCCAGTGGGAGTAGGATATCAAAGACTTAGGGGATGAAGGAAAGTGACCAGTTGCCTGTGAACTGGATCCACAGAGAATCAGACATTCTCAGCACTCAGAGGACCCCTCTGAGGATTCCCGTGCTCAGAACCTGGCCTACAGCTGACCACATACATCCCGCCAAGTCTGATTCCACTGCAGGACCTGACCCCCAGCAGGCTTGGGCCATGGTGATGGCCAGAGCCAGAGGCAATCTAGAGCTCTCTGGCTTTGTGGGAGTACTCTTCACTCAAGACCATACCTTTCTAGGTCCACAAAGTAAGGCCTAAGCCATCCTTTAAGACCCAAACCACTTACAGCCACTCCCTCCTTTCTTCAGCTGCCTGTGGACACTGGGTTGGGTCCTGGGTTATAGATGAGGGTGAGTCCCAGGCCAGGTGAAGCCCCCAGCCTAGTGTGTATGGGGGGCAAAATAGGGACAGAGTAGCATGGGTCCTGGCTCTACTAAAGTGTAAGACTGTGCACAAATTCAGCCCCAAGGGCACCTGAGAAGCTTCATGGAGATGTGGCCTCGCTGGGGGCTAGCTGGAAGCAGGTGGGAGAGGAAGAGATGGAGGCTGGCAGGAGCCTTAAATGATGAAACCAGATCTGGTGTGGCAAAGGGATGCCATGGAATGGGCTTAAAGTGGGGGGTGAAGATCTTCACATGATCAGACTGGCACTTTAGAAAGGCCCCTTTGGGTCCATGACAGGGAAGGAGGGGCCAGGGTGAAGGCAGAGAAACAGGTAGTCTTCACCTTGGGTGAGCCGGTGTGACTTCGCTGCTCTCCTTGGAAAGTCACCTTGGAGTTGATCCTGACATCCGGCTCCAAGCTAAACTAGGGGGCCATAGAGGACCGGGTCAGTGGGCTGCCTGTGTATGTCCTTCCTGGGATTTGGCTGAGAGGTCGCACATTAGAGATGACAGGGGGAAATGGAAGGGCTTCCAGGGACAGGGGGCCTGGTGCACAGGGGCAGCTCTGATCTGTGCATGTCTCCTCCCATGATAGCAATGATGACAGCATAAAGCACCTGGCCAGGACACACCCCACTTGGGAACATCACAGGCAAGTAAAACATACTTCCTCACTGGTGTTTCTGGTTATGTGGCGGAGGAAATAGGAACAAAGTGTCACCCCAACCTGCCCAAGCTGGCACCTCTCCCTCAATGCCTTCTTCCTTTTTTGTCACCCCATTGAGCAATCCCTTCTTGAAGACCCAGCTCAAGTGGCACCTCTTCCAGAGGGGCTATTATGAGTTGCACTGTGTCCCCTTAAAAGATATACTGGAGTCCTAACCCCTGGTATCTATGACTGTGCCCATTTGGAAATAGGGCCATTGCAGATACAATAAACTTAAGATAAACTCATACTGGAGGAGAGTGTCCTAATCCAGTGTGACTGATGCCCTTATACAAAGGGGGCATTTGTACACAGACACACAGAAGGAATATGGCCATGTGAAGACAGGGGCAGAGACTGGAGTGATACATCTACAAACTGAGAGCTGCCAAGGATTGCCAGCAATACCAGAAGCTAAGAGAAAGACCTGGAACAAATCCTCCCCCAGAGCATTTGAAGGGAACATATACCCCTGCTGACACCTTGATTTAGGACTTCTGGCCTCCAGGTGTGAGAGGACACATTTCTGATGTTTTATCCACCGAGTTTGTGTTAACTTGTGACAGCAGCTCCAGCAAACTCATACAGGGGCCTTCCGGTGTCTCTTGCAGCAGCCTACCAGCCCCTCCCTCACCAGACCTTCAACCACAGATGGCTCTAGTCCAATCTTAAGTTGTCAGCTAGGCTGAGAGCCGATGGAGACCGGGAGCACTCTTCCAGTGTGGACCCACCTGCCTGTGGGAGTACCTCCTTCTCCGCACCCACAACCTCATTTCCCTCAGAGGCCGGCAAGATGGCGATATTGGTCTCTTCATTTGCCCTGCAAATCAGCAAGCCTATAACTGGGAGCACCCAGGCACTGTGCCAAGGATTTCATATGTATTATCCCATTTAGTATTTGAGAAGGCCTCAGGAGGTAGGCACCACTACTCACTATTGTATACATGAGGAAACTGAGGCATAGAGAGGTAAAGTGGCTTGCACAAGGCCAGTATAAGGCAATGCCAGAGTTTGCCTTGTGCCAAAAGCTGTGCTTTTACTCAGTGCTCTCCAGCTTACTCTGTCAGACAGCATGCTGGGGCACAGCCTGCAGGCCTCACCATGGTCGAATGAGGCAGAAAGCCAAGGAAGCTTGACCAGTGCTGTGACAGGGACAGCAACCAGGCCTGGGGGCCTTTGTGCATACCAGTTTCTCTGGAAGAGGGTATCTGAATAAGTTCAGTCCAGAAGGTATATAGGAGTTGTCCCGCAACGAGAGTGTTAAAAACAAGATGAACCCAAGAAAACAAGTTTTGGGGTGCATGGAGGGAAGGCCCCCTCCACTGTTGAGCAGGGGGTGGGAGTGATGGTAGAGACAAGTAATTCAGATGTAAGCACTTGGAGCTGGGGGACCTCTGAGATGCCAGGCAGGTCCGGCATCTGATGGAAGGGAAATGACAGCTGGACAGCCCGGAGGACACAGCCTATAGGTGTCCTTGTGGTGCACTCCTATTCCAAACTTTCAGCCCTCCCTGAAGTCCCTGAAGGGTTTGGCACCTAAGACAAGGGCTTTACTCCTGGTTGGCCTGCTGGGTGAGATGAGGAAGTTACGTCAGACTTGAGCCAAGGAGGATATGGCAAGGACAGACTTGGGGAAGAGGCAGCCTCTTCAGAGCCATACCTGGAAACAAGGCTGTGATATTTTCCTGCCCCACTCTGCCATAAACCAGCTTTTTCTGAGTCAGTACAGCACCCAGAGTTTGGTTGAATCACTGCTCCCCATAGGGCTGCACTTCTTCAAGGGCACAATCCAGCCTTGAGTTCTCAGATAACAAGGCAGAGAGAGGCTGGGTATGGGGAACTGATGGTGGTTGCCTGACCTGACCAGTGCAAGACCTCTCTGGTATAGTGGGGTCAGAAAAGAAGGCCACCCAGGACCAGGCAGTGGCTCACCTGGAAGCTGCCTGGCAGGGTTCCAGATATTGTGTGACTGCACAATCTGAGGGAAGAAGCACTATGAGAAGTATCAAAGTAAGCCTCCCTGACCAGCCCCTGTTGCACACTTCTGATGAGAACTCTTTCCTTCCTATTGGAGGCTGCCCCATTGTGAAACATCTCTGGTATCTAGAACTTTCTGTAATCTGGTCCCAGTTCTGTTTCCTGGGGCCTCACAGGCAAGATTGATCTCGGACTTTTGGCCTTCACAACTGTGAGGCAGTATATTTCTGTTGTTTGAATCACCAGTTTGGGGTACTTTCTTACTGCTGCCCTAACAAACCACTATAGCCACCTTGCTATGACAACAGATGAAGGGTATTAAACACCCAAAAGATATGTTAAAATGCCTCTCAAATACATAATACAGCACAACCTAATTCTCCTAAGTTCTCTTTTAAAAAGCATCTGAAACCATTCACTGCTCTTCTTTTTCTGCACAAAAGACAAGGAGAAATCAGAGATGTGCACTGTTTGGGGCTGAATTATGTCCCCTCCAAATTCATATGTTGCAGTCCTAACCCTGGTACCTCATGGTACATTTATTTGGAAATAGGGTCACTACAGATGGAATTAGTTAAGATGAGGTTATACTGAGGTAGGGTGGGCCCCTAATCTAACATGACTGATGTCCTTATAAGAAGAGGAGATTAGAACGCAGACACACACACAGGGAAGAGCATGTGAGGACACACTGGGAAAGGTGGCCATCTACAAATCGAGGAGAGGCCTCCCTCCCAGCCCTCAGAAAGAACCAACCCTGCTGACACTTAAATCTCAGACTTCCAGCCTCTAGAACTGTGAGACAATACATTTCAGTTGTTTGAGTCACCCCATCTGTGGTTCCGTGTTACAGCTGCCCTAGCAAACTAACACAGCTCCTATGTCCCATCAATCCCCAAGTCCCATCAGTGCTGCCTTGTGAAGAGCTCTGAAATATTTCCACTTGTTTAAAAGTTCTCACCGACAGGGGCACCTGGATGGCTCAGTCGGTTAAGTGTCCGACTCTTGATTTTGGCTTAGGTCATGATCTCAGGGTTTTGTGAGTTCCAGCCCTGCTTTGGGCTCTGTGCTGATGGCTCAGAGCCTGCTTGAGATTCTCTCTCTCCCTCTCTTTCTCTGCCCCCCCCTGCTCACGATGTCTCTGTCTCTCTCAAAATAAATCAACTTGAAAAAAATAAATAAAAATTCTAATGGACAAAAGTTTAGACAAACAGGGAGAATCATGACATGGAGGCAGTGAAGAAGAGGGGCAGTGGTGCTGCTGGAGCCATGGCCTCAGGATGGCCTCACACTCCTGGCTCCCTCTAGGAAAGAAGGTCTGCAGCCTTGCTCTCCACTAGTCTATGCTATGGCAGGTGGCCCTATCTCCCTCCTGGCACAGAGGAGGGAGCCCTGAGGGACCATGGTCACACACAAATTTTTGTGGGACTTGAACTGGGGAGGAAAGTAGGGGCTCACAGTGGCATTACAAGAGCTGGAAAATCCCCTGGGGTCCCTAAAAGTGACCTGTAGACAAAGGTGCTCTGCCCCTCTGGTTTCAGAGTCTTCCAAGGGTGCCATGGAGGCATACCACTTAGCAGACTTGGATTTGGACAAAGCTCCCAGTCCCGGCAGGAGCTTTAAACAGCAGCAACAGGGAAGTGGTGCTCTGAACAGGACTTACCTTGATTCACTGAAAAGTACAAGGAGGTATTGATTGCTCTTCATTTGCAGACAAGAGAGCACCATTATTTGCCCAGACACTCAGGGCTCAGAAATCAGACCAAATCCGGACCCCGTCTGTAGTGAGATCACCAGCACTCAGTCTGCCCCCTGCCTTCTCACCCCAGTCCCAGGCTGTCCCATCTGACCAGCTTACAGGCCAAAGCCAGCTCATGGAACCCACCTGGGCTCCCAGCTCCTGCCAGGGCTGGGCAGAGTCAGCATGTGCTCAATCCAAATCCCCCGAGACACTTTGGCTCTGTTTCCATCCACACTGGCAAAGAAGGCAGCTGTGAGCGGGGCTGGGGGCTGTAGAGCCTCCTTCCCCAGCAGAGGACAGAGGACATAGCTGGCAGGCTGAACTTGGACAATTTACAATAGAGCTATTAACAAGCCCAAGAATGGCAGGGCTAGAACTCTGATGGTAGGCCCTCTCAAACCCTATGGCTAGTACTTTTTCCTAGGATGCTGTGGCCACAAGTGGGTTAAGTTGACACAGATAACATTAAAAAGACAAGAGTGATGTACTCTCTCCCTGGAGGTCAGGCTGTTTTGCTCCTTTTAGCCCTAGGACATCCAGCCAGAAAGCTCTTATTGATTTCTGTGCCCTGTCTTGACACTGAGCACATGGGGACACTGACCCTGAGGCTTTGCAAGGAGATGACCTAGCAGAGGTTCCACAGTAACAGTGGCAGGCAAGCCTGGCAGCCACCAGCCCCAGACAGAGATGAGTAATTGATTACCTGCTTGAGCCAGGAGAGGATCTTCCTAGAGCAGGTGGGTCCTGGCTCTTCTCAGAAGGCCTGTCCTCATCCACCACCTCAACCCTTTAGGCGAGACGAGAAACAGATGCACCACCTGTCCCCAGGGTACCTGTGGCCTGCTCAGCCGCCCTACAGCTTGCTGTTCCTAAAGGACATGATTTCCTTCCGTGCTGTCTATGGCCATGAAGTGGCCCAGCCTGGAGGCTCAGCAACTCCAGTTTGGGATAAAGGACAGCATATCAGGTTGAATAGTATCCCTTCAAAATCCATGTCTGCCTGGAACTTGTGAGTGTGACCTTATTTGGAAATAAGGTCTTCGCAGATATAGTCAACATAAGATCAGGTCACACTGGAACAGGGTGAGCTCTAAATCCAATGACCAGTGTCCTTATAAGAAGAGGGAAATTTGGACACAGACACACAGACAAAAGGTCATAGGACGATAGAGGCAGAGACTGGAGTGATGTGTCTACAAGCCAAGGATTGTCAAGGGTTGCCTGCTGCCACCAGAAGCTGGGAGAGAAGCCAGAGATAGTTTCTCTTTCACAGCCTCCAAAAGGAACCAATCCCGCTGACACCTGGATCTTGGACTTAAAGCCTCCAGAACAGGAGACAGTACATTTCTCGGGTCTTTGCCACCCAGTTTGTGGTACTTTCTTATATCAGCCCTGGCAACCTAATTCAGCCAGTAAAAGCACATCATTATCTGTCACTTCCTTTATGCTGCCATTACCCTTTCCTGACTGTATTCCAGTCTTCAGCTCACTATGCAACCTTGTCATGGATGCTTTCCTTGTTTACCTCATGGAATATCCCTAAAATTCAACTTTCTGGAAGTCTCTTCCCTATACTCCCCAAATATTCTCTCCCAGAAGATATTCTGTCTCAACTGATGGGGACACGCCTCTCTCACTCAACTGGAGTGTCCTAATGTCCTGATAATTTCGTATTGAATTCTGTTCACCCTTTAGGGCCCATCTCCAATGTTATGGTCACTTCCAAGGGCCTGGCCAGGCAGAGGCTCCCAATGATAAGCCTCTGGACCCCAGCCCAATAATCTCTCCTGCTGAGGCATTGTCCAGCCTGTCCCTGGTAGAGTGGGAGGGAGGGCAGGGGAACAACTCCTTTTTAGCCTGGTAGCTACTTTTGCTTCAAACCCCAGAAGCTCTTGGAAACACTAAGGCTCTATTGGGGATCAGGGGCATAGCCCTGTTAGCAAATGGAAGTTTCCAGCCACAAGCTATGTTCTGTCAGCCAGATCCTGCCTACACAGAACTGCCTGCTGACGCCACAAGTGCCACCATACCCACCTACTTGCTCATCTGGCCTCCAGACAAAAGCCACTAGGCACTCACAACTTCCCTTGCTCAGGGACAGAGGCCCCTTCCCACTCTGCACCTGCTTTCCATGGTGATCATACTCCACCTCTGCTGGCAGGATGCTTTCTCTCCAGCCAGCAAGAGGTTTGGAAAGATTCCCTTGCTGACATTTACCTCTTTGCAATGAATGGAGCCTGCATCTCCTGGGCAGGGCTGCTGCAAAGGAAGCAGAAAGGCAATGTGTTGGACAGAACCCATGGACAAGTGACATCATGACCACTTTGCTTTATAGGGTCCTGGGCCTCTCTCTCACTCCCAGTACCTCATTAGCCCTGATGGCAGGAGCCAGACCTCTCAGTTTTCCAGAAAGAGCATCTGAGAATCCTGGAAGGTCTAGCCAGGAGGAAAGGAGGGGAGCCAGTTGGTAGCTGAGCTGGCCCAGAAGCCAGGCCCTGCTGTGTCTCCTGTCATGTAACTCACCTGGTGCTCTTCTTGGCTGCTGACAGAACGTAGGAGTGCTCCCGGGAGGCTGTCTTCCTCACCACACTGCTTGCAGCCTCTGACCTGCGGTGGCACAGAGAGAAGGTATCTAATGGCATAAGGCAGGACTCACTCTGCCAGCATAGCCCAGCGGCTACCCAGGATGGCTCAGGGCCATCCCAGGGAGGCAAGTGCACAAAGTCAAATTAGCGCCTGCTCCCAGAACTATTCAAAAGAAACAGAGACCATGCAGCCCACATTTATCAAGCATAGATTGTGGGCCTGGCCCTGTGCTGCATGCTGCAAATCCATACTGGCTCATTGAGTCCTTACAACTTAGGAAAGTAGGTGCTAGTATCACCCACAATTTACAGATGAAGAAACTGAGGCATGGGAAACTTTAGTGACTTGTGTGAGACCACACACTTAGCTGATGGCAAAGTGGGCAGTCAATGCTCAGCAGCTTGGCTCCTGAACTTCTGGCTCTTCCCCTATACCTCCCAAGCCCGGGGACCACTGTCACTGCAGACTCTGGCCTTAGGATTGTCCATCTGCCAGACCTTCAGCACAGGAGCTTTGCTATTTTCTAAGGCGCAGAGGGCCCAACAGACACTGGCAGTGGGGGCAGGCTCAGCCCGGGGCAGGGCGGGGGGGCGGTTATTTCCTCAGAGCCTAGCTGCTGCCCAAGTACCTGAGCCTCATTTTGGGGTGAGGGGCACTGGCACTTCCAGAGCGTAACTCTGCCACCCAGCCATGCAGGCCCTGCCCAGCATAAAGCATACACAGCATCCACACAGCACACACGGCATACACACAGAGGGCTCCTCCTAGGAGGATGGCTGATTTTGGTTCAATTTGCCCAGGACCCTTTTTAGCAAATTGATATAAAGTCCTGAAGCACCTCCCTCTGTACACTCTGTCCACCCAGGGGAGGCTTTCCCCAGCCCTCATTACCTAGGTTCTGCTCCATGAAAGTTTCATAAAGGGTCCCCTGAGCTGGCCCAACACTGAGTGGGTGGTTCTGGGATTCAATGAATGACACCTGTTGCTGGAAGCCACTCCTCCAGCAAACAAGCCAGCACTGATATTGTACATGTTGTGCATTTTGTCACTGCAACTGGCACCATTCCTATATTACTGGTCCACAGAAACTTGGGCCCCTGCCCTGACTGTGGGATGCTCAGCGGGCACCATTACCTCCGTTTCTGCTCATCAGATGAGAAGGGAACCTCCTCCTCTTCAGCATCCCCTGATGCTGAGCTGCGTCTGACATTGTAGGGTGCCCTGGGGGAGGGGAGATGGTGTGAGGATGCTGTTGGTTGTGGCCCCTCCTCCCCTATCTCTGCCCCTATTCCCTGTCACAGGCTGCCACCCTCAGCAGTTTGGCTTCCTGACTTACAACAATAATAGCACATGTTGGCATTGCTGCCTCTGAGTCTTTGCTCATGTCACTTCTTCCTCCTCAAGAGCCAGCCCTCTCCTCTCTCCTTATTCCAACCCTAACTGTCCTCCAAGACCCAGTTCAAGCCTCTCCCCTTCTCCAGAAAGATTTCCTACCTGGTCCATGTCACTGGATGGTTGTGACAAGGGATATAAAGCAATATAAAGATGTGGGGCCCTTGGGAACTGCAGATTCAACCCACACTTCTGTCCAGAAACCCCCTCCTTGGCCATATAGTGGGGGGCTTATTTGATAGGGGCCAGAAGGGGAGCCCCAAAGATTTATATCCAAGAAGCGGTTCAGATTTCAGCACAAAATGCCAATTACTTGGCTGCCAGGGCTATCATCATGCTCAGGATCATCAGGCCCCAGAGCGGCCAGGCCTACACCCCAGAGGGGGGCAGAGGCATGTCCAGGAAACAGAGTCAGCCAACAGCAGCCCCAGAGATATGACCCATGACCCTTCCTCCAGACTCACCGGCCCCTTCTATAAGCTTCTTAGAGCCCCTGCTTTGCCACAGATCAGAAGAGCAATGTGCTCCAGGTCATAGTGGCAACTGGTAGGAATGTCAGGCCTGCTGTTTGGGCTTGTCCTTGAAGGAGGGAACTGAACTGGGTCTGCCATTGCATACTTACAGCTTCTTGTAATCCTCAGTGGTCATCTTATAGCCGGAGGAGGAGGGCCGGGGAAGCCCACTGGGAGCTGCTCTCAGCAGACCAGCAGCACTGGAGAGGAAAGGAGTTTCCATGTGCCCACTCCCAAGCCCCCTCTTGCTTCTAAATTTGTCTACATGCCCCAGCAGGAATGTGGCTGGTGGCCTTTCTTCTTTTCTTTCAGCCCTGCCACACACCCATACCATCTGTGCCACCCTGAGCAGGGCAGCCCTCCTGCCATAGGTTGACCCAGGCCCCTTGACCCTGCCTTTATGATGGAGCCCAGGTTCAACCTGACACCAAGGCGCTTTGATGACATGCCACTTCAGCCTTCTGGGAAGAAGGTAAAGTAAAGCACACAGCTGCTGGGAAACAGGACTGCCCAATCTGGGTCATACATCCACCTAGGGCTTTGTGTCCCAGCACTACTCTCCAGGGCCCTGCCCTACACAGGAGAGCTACCATCCACCACCCCTCCCCACTCGTGACAGATAGAATAATCTCTCTGCCATAAGCCTGACCTAGGCCCTCATGCCTGGTGCTTGGCCTAGGCCCTCACCCCAAGGACACACACCTTTTTGGATCTCCATTGGCCTTGGGGAACTGCCGCTGTGGCTGACACGAGCTGTCTATGGGCTTGGTGAACACTCCCCTATAAGAAAGCCCAGAAGAAGTAGCCCTGTGAGCTCCCCTGTGAGAATCCAGGGAGCAGTGGTGTGCAGGCATGTGGAGGCAGGCAGGGTCCTATGGTTACCTACCGGATGATATAGCCAGTGGGAGCCCTTGTGCTTGGAGGCCTGCCGAGGGAAAAGAAGGTATGAGGTGAAGCAAAGACGCCCTATTTCCCTTGCACCCAATGCCAGCAAAGTGGATTGGCTGGTGGGTGCCCCAGTGTGGTCAGAATGAGGGGAACAAGAGTGGCTGGCCATTTCTCAAGAGAGCCAGCTACCCCTTCACCCAAAGCCAGGCTTCCTATTCTGCTCTCTCATGCTCCCCAGGAAAAGTACCGGGACCAGCCCAGGATGGCCCTGGATCACAGTAAGTGCCCAGGAAGATGTGTTCCATGGCTAAACATTTGCTGCAGAGGGGTCTCCTCCAAACTCAAGTTTTTCTCTCACCTTCCAGGCCCCAGCACTCCCCTGAACAAGAAGTCTTCTGGGATTGATGACAGCGCTCCCACTCTCTACTCTCACAACTGGAGGCTGCATGGTCAGAGGCCTGGGGTTGAGGCATGGCAGGGAGAGCCCAGGGTCCCGGACCTAACCACACAGACTCCTTTGGGAAGGCTCATGAGGGACCAAGGGGTAGAACCAAAGGCAGCTTCCCCACCTTTCATGCTCCTTTGGGGCCTCTCTCCTCCAGCTCCTGAGATGCCCACATCACAGACTTGATGAAAGTTTGGGACTGGAGGGCATGGCTGGAAAACAGACTGCACATGCTGGGTGTCTCCTGCTTGGGAGCAACTGAGCGGGTTCAGAGGGCCAGTAGTGGTAGGCAGCAAAGAGCTGTGAGTTTGGGGTGCAGGGGAAGGAGACAAGGATTCAGCAGATGGCCTTTCTTTCTAGGAAGACAGTAGCTTAAGGGCTGGAGAACAGGGGAAGTGGGTCTAAGGGAACCCCACACAAGCAGGTGGGAAGGGCAGCACAGAGCCACAGTGTTCTCCATCATGGCAGACCCTGTCCTTAATAGAGACAGCAGCCTGCAGGTGGCAAATTTGCAAGCACACTTGGGGTGGGGCCTGAGAAAGAAAGGCCACTTCCCCCCATCTAGCCACACAAACATTTTTGGCTTGGGGAGGCTAGGCCATGATCACTGGCTGTCCCTTGGATCCACTTCTTTCCCCAAGAGAAAAGGAGAGCCAAAGTTTATGTACACTTCCAGGTATCCCTGCTCTAGGCCCTGAGTCACAGTGCCCTGGGATGTGCTTTCTAAACATAGCCCCAAACAGAAGCCCAGGGTGAGAACCGTACCACCCAAAGTAAACTAGCCCCCTGGTGAGTAGACTGTCTTTAAACCGTCCTCAGGTCTTCACCAACTTTGCCAACTGCAATAATCACAATCCATAATTCTCTCTTTTATGTTCACCTCTCTGTTTGGTTCATGCCTGTGTTCCCTGCTAAGATGTTAGTTCCCCAAGGAGAGAGCACAGGACCTGGCTGGTAGTGGATGCCGAGTCAGGGAGGGGTGGTGATGGGCAAGTCCATAGTTGTTAGAGGCAGCCCCAGAGACTTAGCAGTGAACTTGGATCCCTCCCTTCAAGCTGCTGCCACTGCCTCTATCACCACCTGAGAAAGATCCTGGCAGTGCCTTCACTACCAACTGCCAGTGAACTGTAGCAAGACTAAAGCCTGAGGTTTGCATTCCCACCACTCACTGACTTGGCAGTGCTTTGGAGCACCCCTAGACACCGATAGGCAAAAGTCTTCAAAATGCAGAGGGGATGGGCTGTTCCCTTTGGCCACATGCCAAAATATGTCATCCTGAATTCGGGAGACCATTGGAACAAATGTGTCCATCTCCTTGACACCCTGATTCCTTCCTAAAATTCACCTGTACACCCCAGAGAGCTATGCAAAGGCTGTAAAATCAAATTGTGGGCAGTTCTTTGGTTCCGCAGTGCACTCAGCAATCAGGGCTACCTACAAGACAGTCATGTGTGACTCTCAACAGTGTGTAAATCACCTCAGATATGTTGTCTCACCCTTTACAGAGACTTCTCAATGTCCACTAGGCAGCTGGAACCATGGAGGCCCATTAGGCAGCCAGCCTCAAGGTCACACAGCAAGGCCAGGGATCTGAACACAGTGACACCTGCACTCCCTTTCCCAAGAGGAAGCAGAGCAGAAAAGCCTGTCTCTCCTGTGGATTTGAAATGATTCACTGCAGACCCTAACATCAATTTTGAGTTTGGGCTCCTCCTTATCCCCTGAAGACTGCGGCATGAGGCCCACCCACTGGCCATCAGGCATCACCTCTTACCTGGTCTTCGGGACTTCCCCAGCTGATGAAAAGGATGTAGCTCGACTCCGACCAGAAGGCAGCTCTCTGGAGAAAAAGGGATCCTGAAAGAGTGGCTCTCTGCCATCAGTCCCCTTGCAGCCTCCATCCTAGAGGCTGTCTGCTGAGCCCCAAAGCAGGTGAGGTGGGGTGCAGTGCATGCACCACAAGAACTTGGCTCACCATTGCCGTCTCACCTTCTCCTTCCCTGGCCTTTCTCCACATTCCACAGGCAAGTATGTACATGCCCACTCGGCATCAAGGGCTTTCCCACCCTGTAACTTTGGTTGAGACTTGCCCTCAACTGGATTGCTTTCCTGTGCTCTGCCCTCCCCAGCTTGCCTGTGGCCACATGCCCCCACTGAAGTCTGAGTGGTGGAAGTCCCTCAGCATCCCCAGGCATCGACCCCAGGCCTTTGTGGATTACAACCCTACCCCACCTCATTGTTGCTGGCCTCCCAGCCTCCTGGACTTACAGGGTGTGGCCCTCTGATTCATCCTGCTTGGTGATCCAGCTCTTGTCCCCCTTCAGCGTGGTCCGAACCTTCATCTGCTTGAGGACATTATTGCGTTCCTCCTCACCTGGTAGTAGTGGTTTCCCTGGAGGGGCAAGGCCAGGCAGCCTCAGAAGGGGAACCCAGCCCCAGGACACTGACGCCTCCCTGCCAGTCCTCCCAATATGCTGCTCTTTGCTGCCGTGCTTGTGGCCCTTGCAGGACAGGCCACACACCAAGACTGGGAGAAGAGGGAGTGCAGTCCTCACCTTTGGTGCTGCCTCCAAGAGCTGAGATACTCATGGCGCTTGCTCTGCAGATCCCTTCTCAGTTGATTCAACAGGGCTCCTTAGGACAAAAGCAAGCACATGGCTTGTCACTTCATGCATTTATAATGGCTTGCAGGTCATCATATGGTCCCTGACTGCCCTTTGGGTATCAGGAAGCAAGAGTTGTTGGAGTTTGGGTGGTGGGCAGAGGCCAGGGAGTGAGCACACACTGGACCTGTCATTGTCTGATAGTAAAACCACCTGTCTGCCCAGAGCTGCTCAAATGGGGCGTGGACTGCTATGGAGCTGTCTATTCAACAGATAGCTTATAAGGGCAAACCACAACCCCCCCCCCCCGCCCAGAGAGTTCTGATGGCCAGATTCCAGGCCCAGATGAGTGTAGGGGAGAGAGGGGAAGCAGTGGAACCTCCACAGGGTAGGCTTCCTGAGGGCTGGCACTAGTGGGCTCAGAAAGAGGGACTAAAGGAAGGGTGGGGGCTGGGAGACCAGTTCCTTTGGGGTTGGATTATCTTTCTCACTCTTTAGTAGCTGTCTGACAGACCTTTGGCAGGTCAGCTAATGTGTCCAGTCTGCCTCACTGTCCTCATTTGTAACATGGGATTTTAAAAACTCTACCCTTCAGGACTGCCATGAAGGCAGAATGCACCAATGTTCTTGAAAATGCCTGGCACCACCTGGGCACAGCAAAGATCACAGGGCAGTTGGACAGGAGCCAAGGAGCAATTGAGTCTCAACCTGTCTTCACTGGGACAGGGGACTGTCAGCTGTCCTCAATCGAAACCACCAAGCCTGAGAGTGTGCAGCCCTGTGATGCTCATGGGTTTGCTTCATCTCCAGTGGGGAAAGCCCAGGGCCCCCCTGCCAACTTCTAGTAGTGCTCAGGGACCAAGTGAGGGTTGGGATCTGGTAAGGAATTGCTGTTGTGCTCTGCTTTCTCTTCCTCTCTCTATTCTTGCCCTGCTCTCCTTCCTTGTCTTTTCTCTGCCCTTTAGCTATGTGTTTCCCTCCTGTAGCCAGTGAAAGGTGGACCACAGTGACCTCCGGAGCCTCACAGCACTGTGAAGATGTTTGTCTCAGAAGGGGCTGGGGTGAGGAAGCCAACTGTCCAGGCTGGGAACGGCCCAGTGCTAAAGGCAGATGGAAGGCCCATATCGTGGGTCTAATCCCAGCTCTGGCCTGCCACAACTAGCCCTGTGGGCCTCAATAGAAGGACTAGAGGTTCCGGCAAGTGGACATGATGGGAAGGAGGGGCCCTGGCCCTGCTGGCATAGTCCTGAGGCAGAGCAGCCTCTCCCTTAGGAGCCTGTTACCTGCTGGCCCCCACTGCTGCCAGCTGGCAAGGCCTGGACATGTTTCTTTAGAGGTCAAGGGCACACTAAAATGGCTAAGGCAAGGGCCAAGATCAAACCAAATTTGCCATGTCAGTAAGAGCTGGCTTTCCCATAAATTGCACTGAATGAGCAGCCCAGGAGGCCCAAGCCTGATGCGTGCCAGGAATGGCACCTCATCACAGCAAATGGCAGCCCCACTGTTCAGCCCCTCCACCAAGGCTGCCACATCAGAGTTATATTGAGCAGAACTCATTCATAAGCAATCTTTAGACCACATACATCCAACTGTCCCATCCCAGCAGCCCATGGAGTAGCCCCACTGGGCAGGACACACAGACACACTTGCTACCTAGGATCTTGGCCCCTCAGTCTCCTGGTGCTGCTGACTGACTGTGAGACCTTGGGCCAGTACCTTACCTCTGGGCCTCAGCTCAGGGCCTCCTACTGCTGAGTGTTTAAGTTCCTTCAGGAATTCATCAGTTTCCTCTTGACAAACCTGTTGACCACATTGCCTAGAAGTTTCCTGCCAAATCAGAACCAAATAAGCCACCTCCAAAATCAGGATACACTCACACACATGCAGAATGACAGAGGCAGAGGGACCACTGGGAACTCCCTGGCCAAAGGGGCAGGGATACGTGTAAGAACCCACAGCAAGGGAGGGTGGAGTTGCCTTAGGTCCCATCCACACAACTAAGACCCCAGTCAGAAGACTCAAGGCTTATGCCCTACCTCACCAGGCAAAGAGCAGGGCTGATGCTACATCTCAGAAGTCAAATGTCCCCTTTTGATGGGACAGTAAATCTGAAAAAGTCAAGAAGTAGAGTCTTCCCATGGGCTTGAAGAAGGCAGCTCTTTGGAGCAAGGAGCCTTTAAAGTGATGCGCCCCAGCCAGACAGATGGACACATGAGGTATGAATCAATGTCCCAGCCGCAGAGTTGGCTTTTCCGTCCACTTCACTGGTCCCTCCTCTCCCTGCACCTGCTTTCATCTGTGCCTCATTCCCGCAGCTTGGACCACATCAGCCCTCACTTTTCACTCAGCTTCTGCTGGCTGTCCATTGTCTCTAAGCCTGGGGGCAAACTCTCCAGTGTCCGGACCCAGTTACTTTTCTCACAAATGACCCTCAATGTTGACACTGTGCTCCAAGAAGACCATGTACCTCAACATCCTTAGAAGGTGGCCCTACCACAGTAATTCTCATGCCTTTGTTTATGCTGGTTCCTCCCACCTGGGATGCCATTCAACTCCTCCTGCTGAGCTAAGCCCTGCCTCTACCTCAGGGGCCCACTTGTCTTGCCTGCTCCTGCTCCTACTGAGGACTCTCCCCTTGTCTGACCTTCATGCCTTGGTACTGTTGATCAAAGTCTTCCCAGACAAGACCTGCTCCCTCTACCAGCCTCAGCAAGAACAAAACCGAGGCATCCCCTCACATACCCAATACATATCCTGCACTGATTATCTGCACTGAAGGCTGGCAGGAGCCATGCTTTTGACTAACCATACATTACCACCTCTCCTTGGACCCAAGTCTCTTCTCAGACCCACAATCCCCTTCATCCTCAATCAATGGACACCTGGGAAAACCCTCACTAGAGACAGGAACAGCTCTGAAGAATGGGATGCAGACCGCTCAGGAGTATGTTTCCCAGGCAGCACTCACATACTGTTGGTGGGCAGACCAATGGACTCATCTTTTCAGAAGACAAATCTCTATATGTTTTGAAAGCCTTGAGAGGGTAAGACCATTGGTCCAGAAGCTCCCCTCACAGAAATCTCTCCTATGGAGACAAATGAGTAAGCAGAACAAAGTATACAAGAGGGGTGGTGTCCCAGTGTTGAGTATAATGGTGAAAATTAGGCAATCATGTAAATTCCCAACAGTGATATTTAAACATAGTATGATACATGATTCAAGCAAATACTATGCACTTATTACAAATGATATGGATATATGATGTAATTTAACAAGTTTCATGTGTATGGTTTCCATATACCATTAAGTGAAAGAAAGCTTTTAAACAAAAAGATGTGTAGGATGATGCTATTTACTTAAAAATATATGTACATTACAATGAACAGGGAAAGAAACACCTGAATGGATATATACCAAAATATTATGTTCCTCTGTGTATTCTATTTTTCCTATCATGAATGTGCATTGCCTGTGTGATAAAGACTAAACAAGCAGTCATTTAACCAAATGAAATGGGAGCTGGGGCTGCTTGGATAGGTAATGATGGATCTCCAAAGTTGACGCAAGGTGAAAAGTGCCAAGGAAGGACTGGGAAGTGAGGAGAGCCGATGGATGCATGGGGAATTCTCTCCTTCCTCTGGGGTAGACATCCTGGGGAAGGTGCCCTGTGCCTCTAGGGTCCCTCTGGGCTGCTCTGAGCAGAGCCTTGCTGCCTGTGGGCACACACACAGCCTCCTCAAGGATCCTGGGTCTTCTCTGCACACAGCTTGGGTGGGAGGGAGAACAGGTATGCATTTTGGGGGGTATCTCCCACCCTACTTCTAGTCTTACTCTTCCTTGGGGCACTTGGGTTTCTTGCACAGCCTCCTAGGCTTCCCTGGCACATCAGGAAGGGCCACCTGGATTGACAGCTGACATCTTTGCTCCTCATCCCTAAGTGGCTTCACATGGCTGTGACACTGTCCCACTGCCTGGACCTCAATCTCATCTGTAAAGTGGCGCCAAGCCACCAAACCCATGGACTTGCTCGCTGGGTCTCCTCCTGACAGGATATTCCCAAGCCACAGCATGTGTCACTGACTAGAATTTGGTACCAGTTCTTTTCCATCCCATAGTTTAGGTGTCATGATGTTGGTGGGTGTCTTCATCTTCCAAATGGCCCGTGTGAGTGCATTTCTAGTTAGGATAGCCTCTCTGTGTACACTTTCAGTAGTACAGCTCCTGTTTCTGCCTTGATAGGAAGTCTTTTGGTACCTTAGGAATGGTCATATTGCCCTGCTTAGGGGCCTGGCCTAGACCACGAAGGAACAGGTGGCTTATCAGCCACTTTCCACCCTAGCTATCCTTCATAGGGCAACTCCTTGTGCCAAGTCCAAAGAAGGGTATATACCCAGACTACACCAGCCTGTCCCATGGCAGCTCAGGACCAAGTCTAAGTCCTCCTGAGCAGGCCAGGCCACCTCAGACACTAAATGGGTGCCCAGCCCACCCTCCTTGCCCTTCATACCCTTATTCCTCCTTCTTCCATTAGCCTGCAGATGCTTCTTGGGGTAGGCAGGGGGGAGCATCCTTAGCAAGGATGACTGGGGGGAGATGGGGACAGGCACTCCTGATGCAGATGGTCTCTGAATGTACCTTCCTCCCAACTGCTGAAGCCTCTCAAGTCTTTCCAGCAACCTCCCAGGGAAGGGGCCTCTGGCCCTGATTGGATAGAGAGAAGGAAAGAGCCAATGAGGGAATGCAAGGAGCCTGTTTTCCCCACGCCACAGCAAGCCTGGTGTGGTCAGGGAGTGGAGTTGGAGCTGATGCAAGCAGGAGCTGATGCAGGCAGATTAGCAGGAGGGAGGGGGAGGGAGGGAGCCAGGGAGTTGGAAGACAGTGACGCAAATGCTTGGTTGATGCATGAGGAGACAGAGATGGAGAGAGAAGCAGCAGGAGAAGAGCCTCTGCCCCACAAGGACGTGCTCTGCCTCCAAGATGAGAAGACTAATTCGGAGAAAATTTTCTAGAATTGCCACCCAGGTTGACTCTCCATGTTGTGCACACCCTTTTTCTCAAGCAGGCTTCTGTTTCTTTGCCCTTGCAGCTACCTCTTTGCCAAATGGCCTAGAGCCTCAGCCCAAGAAGCATGTCCCAGAGGAGCCATCAAGTCCCACAGCCCCTTGGCTAATCCCATTCTCGGTCACACTGCACTAAAAATGTCTGCATTTCCCAATAACCTGGAAGGAAAAGGAAACCATAGGAGAGGAAGAAGGAGTAGGGGCAGAGTCCACCTCAGGCAGACACCACAGCAGGCTGGACCTAGACAGGCATCTGCCCTTGTGGCTGTCTCCGGCCCCTGAGTGTCACCCATCCTGGAGTCCTCAGTCTGGTGCTGCTGCTGCCCTCATGCTAGCCTGCCCCAGGACTGAAATGCCTTTCCTCACCTCCCCCATCACAGTTGGGACAAGCTGGCTTCTTACAGACAACTGGGTGAACACCAACAAGCAGGTGAAGTGGCTAGGCCTATGAACACAAACAGCGTGGACATCTATCCCATGGGCCCACCCCAGCCCCAGTGACCCTGGCCTGGGATCTTTGTACCAAGGGCTTGTGTGAAAAGAGACAAGTTGAGCTAGTGGGTAGCTGGGGAGTGGGGGAATGCTGAATACCAGGCAGGGATCTCCAAGGCAAACTGGGAGGGAAGAGGAACAAAACACCTTTAGCTTTGCACACCAAGGAGCTGCAGCCAAAGGACACAGGTGTTGGGACTTGTCTGAATGTGTGTGTGCTGGGTGCTGGCCACAGTGAGCAATCATGAGTGGGCACACCACAGACAGAAGAGCAAGAGGTGGGACTTCTTACCCAGAGGTGAGTTTTGACAACCTGTACCCAGAAGGCTGAGAGGGAGCCTGGCTGTGTTTCCCTATGTGTACCAACTTTCTGTGGACCCCATCCCCGGCCAGCAGGGATCACATGCAGTTGTGTCTTTTGGAACCTGAGCCTGTAGCTCAACTCTGGGTTGACCCCTTAGGTGTGAGTCAGGAGTTGGCTGAGGAAGCCAGTGGGACAGGACAAGAAGACACAACCCCAAGAATGGCCCATGTGGCCAAGCCCAGTGACAAAATATGGATGTGGTAAGTGACATATTCATGAAGGCTACAAGGCCTTGGGCTTCCCGGTGCATGGGCCAGTTGCTGGGCCAACTTCAGGCCACATTTGAGCAAAGGTTTGTCTGTGAGCATTTTTAAAAAAATGTTTATTTTTGAGAGAGAGAGTATGAGTGGGGAGGGACAGAGAGAGAGAGGGAGACACAGAATCTGAAGCAGGCTCCAGGTTCTGAGCTGTCAGCACAGAGCCCGATGTGGGGCTCGAACTCATGAACCATGAAATCATGATCTAAGCTGAAGTCAGCCACTTAACTGACTGAGCCACCCAGGCGCCCCTGTCTGTGAGCATTTTCATGGGACTCCAAAGCAGGGAGCCCTAAGAGAGGCAGAGCCCCAGAATCACTTCAGCAAAAACATAAGTGCTCTTATCTGGGTCATGAGGGAAGAGGTGAAGTAATGAAAAGTCCCTTGTCTCTCAACAACTTGTTTCTAAGATGAGTAAATCCAGCCACTTCTGATCCTTCCACTGGGCACTGTCAGGCGGTCTCAGAGAAGACAGCTGGACTGACAGGAAGGACACTCCTTTTTTGCATGGGACCTTGGCTCCCCATCATTGGGTGAGGGTATCAATGACTAAACAGTGGAAAGACACAGCCTGCATGGATGACTCCAGCTGTCATACCTGTTCCTTCTTGCCTTACTATAACAGCCTAAGTTGGGCTCTACAACAACAAGGCTCTAGCTCTACTGGCCAGAATCCCTCCATACCTCCCTTCTGGCCCAACTGGTAATGGGGGATTCTGACCATGAGGATGAGGCTCCTGTTCATTCTCACTGTAAACACTCCCTTTGAACACAGAGCCATCAGTGGTCCCAGGATGGAGGGAAAGTCTCAAAGAAAAGACCCTGTGTCTTAGATCCACCTTCTGGAATGCACATCTAGGTCCTCTTTGGGTGTGTTCCAAGTAAGTGCCTTTGAGCTTCAAGATTAGAGTCCTCCCTTGTGCATAAATACCCGTGAGAGGCCCCTATTAAGCCCCTTCAGGGTAATGAACTATACTAGGATTGGGGTGGTCTGGGTTACCAGGGGAAGGGTAACACCAAGGTAGTCAAGCCTGCCTGCTAGAGGACTCTGCCTCCTACTTTTTCCCTCTAAGCACCAGAAACAGAAGCAAGAAGGGGGTAGGAGACCATGCTTGTTCAGATAGCTGTAGAGCCAAGCCAGCTGGGCTCATTATCTGTCATTTCATGGGAGAGGCACACTCATGCTGCTAGAGATGTGGAAGACTTGGCCAAGGCCAAGAAGCCACACATCTGTGATGTCTGTTCAAACTCGGGTACAAATGAAAGAGCACTAGACAAGGGGTCCAAGTCCTACTTCTGTCAAAACAAGTCACTGGACATGTCACTTACTCTCTCTGGGTGAAGATGAAGTCCCTAGTCATGGGAGGAAGGCATGCGTCTCAGTGCAGCCCGTCTGCTCATCAGCAAGTCCATGGGACCCTATGCAGTGCTGTTGTCAGCGAGCTTCCCTCCCTGTCCTGTCCTCCCTCTGCAGCATCCCCTGGAGGGCAAAGGCCTAAGACACTGGGCAGGCCATGGGACAGGCTCTCCCAGGAGGCTGCAGCAGGAAGTGCAAGAATGAGCTGGCATGCACTCCACATGCCAGGCTGAGAAAGGCCTGGACAAAGAGATGAATGGAGTGAGGCCACAGGCAGGATATAGCATGGAGTGTGAAAGAGCTGGGGATGCCAAAAGTCAGGGAGTGCGACCTCCACCCCCAGCTTGGGTGCCCTCACCCAGTCTTTTCTGAAGGCATTTGGCCTAATGTCTAGGTTTGGACCCAGGCCAATACTCAGGCAGCCAAGTGCTAGAATGATCAAATGTGTTATGAAGCAGTCTCCTGTGGCCAGGTCTCATGACTGAGGACATCCTGATTCCCAGTCTCAGCATCTGGCAAGAGGACGATCAGCAGACAGGTTGCTTTCCTCCTGGAAGGGGCCCTTCAGAGGCCTGCCAGAGCAATGGCAGAGCAGCTGGGTCATGTGAGAGACCCCCAGTCTGCTACTCAGCACACAGCTCCCAGGAGCCCCAGTGGAGCAGAGCACCTTGACCTGCATGTGATGCTCCAGTCCTAGGGACTCCCATGTGGAGGCTAATGAGGCAGAAGGAAGGAGGTGCACCACGTGGAAAAAAGAGCTGGAGGAGATTTGGATTACAGAGGGAAAAATGTAATATGGAAAAAGAATGCCTGGGAGCGGGGGGGTAGTATTTGTAAATGTGCTTTACAGGTAAATGAGTTCTACATGAAAGTCTGGAATTTCACCTTCCCCCAGCCCACCCCCAACATCCCAGAATCTAGACTTCTTGGCGTCAGTGCTGGAGGGCCCGGGAAGGCAGCTATCTGAGGGTCTGACACAGGCCAACTCTCTCCAGAGGCAGTGGAGAGTTCAAGCCCCAAGGGGGTAAAGGGAGCCATGGCTGCCTGTCACTCTTGAGGAGCCAGGATTCCTTCTGGCTGTCCTGTGCCCACTTTCTAGTTTTCCACAGGCTGGATACAAGTGACTGCTTGGGGTGACTGGTCCATTTCAGAGGTAGCTTGGCCTCAGGGACCAGCAAGGGCTTCTTGGCAGGGCCCTCTGAGATATTTTGTGGAGGCTGAGGGTCTGGGCAGGGTTAAAACGATGGGGATAGCAGGGCCCATGAACCCTTACCCCAAACAGAGCCCCTTGCCAGAGCCATCTATATGAATTATTCCCACTGTTTCCAGGGCCTCCACCTCTCATGCTGTAGCATGAGAAGAGGCCCAGAGGAACCCTGGGAGCTCTCCTTCAAGGCCTGGGCTGGCTTAGTTCCTCACCCCCTGGACCTAAAAACCAAGGTGGTCTTAAACTCATCCCAGTAGGGCAGAGATGCTATCCCCATCAGCACACAGACAGCCAAAGGGGTTGAAAGGGATTCAGGGGTCATAGATCCCACCCCCCACCTTAACCAACTCCCTCCTCAAGAATACCCCTGTACCCTCAATGTTGCCACCTATTCAGCCTTTGCCAAAGCAGGCCTGGTGACACACAAGTCCCCGCTCCCCCACTTGCCCCTGACTAACACTGGCCAAAGAATTCCTTTTGTCCTAGTTACAGGTGATTGTGAGTAAAGCTCAAGAGGAAAAGAGGAATGAGCCCCCTCTCCCCACCCAACAATACCTCCCACCCCAGCTGAGTTTGGACAGGCCTCCTCCCAGCTACTTTCTCCCCTTCTTGTCCACCCAGGACCCAGAGTGTCCTGAGCTCCACCCTTACCTATTATCACTGTCCCCATTTTTTTTTTATAAGAATATGGAGACTCAGAGAGGAGAAAGAATTTGCCTAAGGCCACACTTTCATTTATTCAACAAGCATTTATGGAGACCTGACAGCCAGGCTGGGTACTGGGCAGACAGACAGACAGACAGGAGCCTATAGCAGCCCTTCTAGGGCACTGCCAGAGTGCTGCATTTCCCAAGGAAGTGCCCTTGGCTCAGGCCGTCCCAAAAGAATGAAAGAATAAGTGGGAGCTCACCGGGCAGAAGTGGTGAGACAAATCCTGGGTTTTTGTTTTGTTTTCTTTTGTTTTGTTTTGTTTTGTTTTGTTTTTAGTCTAAACCAGGCACTGCCTGATGTAAGCATTTTCACTCATTCTTATGATTGGAACCCTTGCCACATCAAGCTCTCTGGAAAACTGACCTAGTCATCAGAAAATGGTGTGCTGAGTCAATTATCACAGGAACCAGACTACAGCGTAAAGGTCAGGACCACCAGCAACAGCCTGCAGCAGCATTAGGCCTGCCCACCACTGGTCCCAGAGGCCAGGTCTCCTCCCTGACCCAGGGCATGGCCACATAGCTCCACAGCTACCTCCACCGCTACCACCAGTGGCTCCAGTTCTTGGTTTCCTCTTGCAGTTGGAAATGAGCACACTCCCCACAGGAAAAACCTAGACAGTGGTTCTGAAAGTGGCCTCTAGTTCCCTCTAGAATACAAAACCCCTGGGACATGTGCTTAAGCTGTAAGTTCCTGACTCCCCACATTAGAGTTTGACAATGACATCCATAGGGCCTCTTGACCTTTCATTTTTCAGCCCCTTCTCCACCCATACCTGTCCCTCCTGCTTTCCTTCCCCTACCCTTCTCAGTTCTCATTCACTGCTGTGCCCCAGTGCCCAACACAGGCAAGTAATCAGAAAACACTCACCAAACACGTACATTATCTGTGAGACAAAGTAACCTGGCTCCATTCTTAATCCTCAAGTGAGTCTTGAGCGGGTACCTCTCTGTGCCTCAGTTTCCCTTTTGGAAAAAAGAACTGATGCGAGTCCTGTCCACTCCCTGACCCCTCCATGGCCACTCCTCAACGAACATTACTGTCACACAAGTCCTCCCATGTCAACTTCTCCCTTCCTAACGAAAATTATCAGAAAAGTTAACAGCATGGAATCCAGATGAGACTTTGAGGGAGTTCTTTGTATCATTCTCACAACTTTGCTGTGTGTTTTAAATAAATCCAAGATAAACAGTTAAAAATGAAAACAGTAGACATTATTAAAAAAAAAAGGAAGCAAATCAGATTTTAGTAGGCATCCAGAAGTGAATTTAAGAATTAAATGTTCTGTGGCAAATATTTAACTGTGGGTAGACACCATATGCCTCACTGGTACAGACTGGTAGTGATTTTTAAATCATTTTTCTTTAGATGTGGAACCCACATTCCTCCCAAGCTGGGCCCACCCTCAGCCCTGGCCATCACAGCCACTGGAGGAGGACACTGTGCAGCAGGTGTTCCTGGCTTCAGCCTCCCTTCTGTACAGGTGACAAAACCGAGGCCTCTGGAGGTTGTGTGGTCTGCTCGGGTTTGCACAACTAGATGGTGACTGAGTTGGGGTTTGAACCCAATCTGACCTCTGAGCTGCTCTCTTACCACTAGGCTGTAAAGACACCTCCCTGGTACATCACACACTCTACTACTGTTCATCTCTCTGCTCCACTTCATTGGTCTCCTGCCAGCTTGCTGACCCTCAGGAGCAATGATGCCAACCTCTCCTGAACATCACTCTCAGGCATGTGGGTCCACTAGGTGCACTGCCCCTGTCCTGGCATCAGCCAGCTCTCTGCAGACACAGTGGAAATGAATACAGAGTCCCTGATGGATCCTAATCACAGGAGCCAAAGGCCTGGGGCACCATGTGGGTTGCTGCTCACAGCTCTGAAGCCATGGAAAATGGCTCTCCTCTTCTCCAGCCATGATTCTGTCCCATGCCAGGAGGGCCTGGCAGTGGGGCAGCCTCAGGACCCAGCAAGCAGAAAGAAAGCTGGTGTTATGCATGAGCTGGCACCTTATGGGCTGTGGCTTGAAGCAAGATCCAGGCCAAAGGGATCAGTCACCCGTGGAGGCTGAGTGGGAAAGGAAGAAGGCAGGCTTCCAGCTTCCAGAGTACATTGAGTCAGATTTGGGATTTTTCTTGCCATGTAACTGAGGACAGTTCAGGGACTAGCTGCTGATGCCTATCTGCCCTGCTAGATCTCAGGAGGCTACATGTGCACTAGGCAGAAACACAAAGAGCACCAGGCATGCTGAGGGAAGCTGAGGTAAAACACTAGCCACCCCTGGGGTCACTGTCTTCAGTGGCTGAAATCTGGACTCTGAGAAGGAAGTGAGGTGGACAGATTCGATGCTGGTCACTGCTCCCTACTGAGTGGCTGTCCATCTCCCCAGCTAGCCTGTCACTCCTTGGGGCAAAGCCTGCCTGTGATTTCCCTCCAGGCCCCCACTGTCCAGCTCTGGGTAGAACATATAGGGGCTTAGGAAGAACTGGCTTTGGTCTTTCAGGAACACAGGGGAGGCTAGACTCATGCAGCCCCAGTGGATATATAGGCCTTGCCCTGGCAGCTGCCAAGCTCCTTCCCTTACTTCCAAGCCCTCCTCTTCCAGGAAGCCTTCCCTGATACTCCCAGTGAGGGCTGCTCCCCTGCTCCAGGCTCCCATGGCCCCTTGAGTTTATGCTACTCAAAGCTGCAGCACCCAGTATGGAAATGAGGCACCTCTGTCACCGACTTGTGATGTCCAAAGAGTGGAAATGAACAGATGTGAAGCACCTGCTGTGTGCTGCTCTGTGTACCTTCCATCAGCTTACAATGGCTGAGTATAGGGACTGCAGGCAGGCCAGGGCATCTGAAGTCCAGGCCCGGAAGGCACAAGGGCTGGGGCTGATAATTGATGGAAGTGGGTAGGGCAAGTGAGGTGGGTCTTCTCCTTCCCATCCTATGGCCCAGGGGTAATGAAACAAATAGCACAGGCACCAAGACCAGCCAGAAAGCTGGCCCCTGGTCTGTACATCTATGTCCTAGCTAGTTGCTTCTAAGCGGCAACCAGGGCCTTTGAGCTGGCCTCTGGGCTGCCCCTGATTTTTCAGATGAGGCAGTGGAGACCCTGGAAAGGTAGGTACATCTCCTGCTTCCCCTTTCTCGAAGACTTGCCCAGTATTATGTGAGCTGGTGAGGAAGGAGCAGGAATGCAGAGCCTTTCCCCACTGCCTAGGCTTACCAATCAGCTCATGGGACCCTGCTTCCAGTCCCCAGCCAGGTACCATGACCAGAAATCTAAAGGGCCATGAGACCAAAGCAAGACTGGCTCTACTGCTGGATGGGGTGTGAGGGCATGTCTCTCTCAGGGTTCACAGAGTGTGATCCTGAGATGCTTTGCCATCTACAATGTCAAATCTAAGTGCAAACAGCTCAGTGAGAACACAATTCCTACCACATCTCAGATGTTCCAGAGCCCAGGCCCGCTCACACTGACCTCATCTGAACCCCCAACAGCTTTGGGTGGGAGGAGGCCTGGTGTGTTACCCCTTGGACTGATGGAGCTGCCCAAATGCACCCAAGCTGGGAAGTAGCAGAGCAGACAGAGATGCTGAGCTATTCAGTCTTCCTGAGGCCAGGTATCACTCAGCCTTTCCAAAGAGGACAAGGCTCTTGGCTCCCCTACCCCCATCCAAACAATTCAGCCACAGAGCCCGTTTGCTGCAGATCCTGTTGATAACACTCAGTGACACTTGATTCGGCGCCTTCTGTCTGGGCAGCTACCTTTCTGGTAGCCCTGCAGGAGACTGCCCTGTGCCCAGCACATGCTCATCACAAGCAATCCTCAAGCCCCCTGCTCTGGGCTCCAGGGTGAGCCAGCCTCTGGGTCTCAGTGTTCTTATCTACAAAATGGACACAGGGTGAACTAGCTGATCTGAGATGCCCTGATTCCTTTGCTTGCAGTCAACTCTTACAGCACCTTGGCCCCAGGCCATTCACTAACAATCAAATCCTTTTTCCAGAAAGGGTGAGAATAGAGGGACCAGGCCAGCCTTCTCTGCCTCTCTAGCTTACTCTCTTTGCTTACAGGGAAAACCAGAAAACCAAGTCCACTGCCTCCTTGGTGGAAGCCCAGGAGGAATGCTTGGAGCGGGTGAGGATCATGGAAGGGGGAACTGAGGCCCTGAGCTGTCCCCGCCACCTGACTGGGTATGGGCGGGGCGTCCCCCACCCCCACCCCGTTGCCTCTCCACCGGGCCGCGCCAACGGCGACTCGACAGCCCTACCTGGCACAGGTGCCCGGCTCGCGGGATGGGCAGAGGATCGGGCGGGCACAGGGCGCGGGCTCCTTCGGGTGGACAGCGCCCAACCGGGCCAGGCTAGGCCGGGCCCGGGGCGGCGGTTGTGGGACAGCGGGAGCCGGGTGCAGCGAAGAGCGTGCAGGGCAGCGAGGAGGCGCGGACTGGGCTCCACCCGCAGGAGAACAAACAGGTTTTCACCGGCGCCCAGTGCCTCGCCCCTCGCCCCTCCCCTCGGCCGGCCCCCTTCCTCTGCCCTCTCTTGGGGTAGGTAGATGCGCCTGGCACATTCCGCACATTCTCCCGCCAGTGTCCTCGGCCCTCCCGCTCCTTCCCAGCCCCGCCCCTCGGGGCTGCTGGAGAAATCAAGGCCGGGGCACCCCGTGGCGAGCACAGAGCAAGCTCCAGAAGGCTCTGCCACGGTGGAAAACTTCCAGGCAAATTCCTTTGGGCTCCCGCCTCCGGACCGGGAGGTCTCCGCCACATGAACGCCCCGGCTGCCTACTTGCGCCCCTGCCCACACCCGACGCAATCTGGCCCCGGTTCAAGGCCAATGACTTCCACAGATGCTTTGGGTTAATTCTGTCGAGAACTACTGTTCCTAGATCCATTTTACAGATGAAGATTCCAGACAAGGGCGGGGAGGGGGGGGCAGGGGGCCAGAGGCTGAGATCATACAGGAAATCCCAGAGGCTGGGAAGAAGAAGAAAGTGAGGGAGCCTGGCTCACCAGCGACACTAGAGAAATTCTCACCCTGGAAGGCCATGCTGGGAGCACCTTGTCAGCAAGCCGGGCCACCTCACAGGTGACACATCCAGACCCCTAGGACCAGTGCAGTTTGATAAGTGTCATTCATTTGTGCTTTTTGAGTACTTGTGTCATTGAATCATGCTTACTGAGTACTTGCTATGTGCAAGGCACCGGGTTGGGGACTAGGAAGGAGGGAGCTTCAAAAGAAGCCCCCAACCCTGCCTGTGGGTCCAGGGAATGCCTCTTATGTGAGGAACTTAACTGCCGTCGAACAGCCGGCATAGGGTTGGCTAAAAGTTGGCCTATCAGATGACAGGATCAAAAGGATGGACCAACAGTTCCTCCTTCATCGAGCTCTGTCAAGTCTATGTCCCAAATGGCCTTCCAATCCATAGACTTCTGTCCATGCCCACTGCCACCACCCTAGTGCAGGCCTGGGCTATAGGACCAGCCTCCTTGCTGGTTTCCCTGCCTCTGATTTTGCCTTCCTTCCCACCCTGTCTCCACACACAAGTCAGTTTAATAGTTTACATGCGTGCAACTCTTTGATGGCTTCCCATTGCTCTCAGGATAAAAGCCAAACTTTAAGGGGCCCCAAGGATTTGTGGCACCAACCTCTCTCTGCACATCCAGCCACACTCCCCTGTTTCTGCCTTCTGAATATCACAAGTCCTATCTCCTGGGGCATTTGCTCCTGGCACTCAGACTCCCTACAATGTCCTTTGTCCCCTTGTCTTAGTAGTTCTCCAAACCTTCACTCAAGTGGCTGTAGATCCTTCTCTGACTGCATGTGCCACCCAGGCAAGTAGATTGCCTCCTTCTGTGTGCTCCCCCAGTTCCCTCTGATGACATAGTTCTAGCATAGTGGCCATCACCTCTATTGTTCTACATGGTGAGCTCCAAGAGGGCAGGGCCACATTTGAGTCATCGCTGGGACACAAAGACAAGCACAAGGGGTTGGAGGGGATTTGCAGAAGGAGGGAATTGAGGGGTGATTGAGACTCTAGGAATAATTCTCATTATTCTCTTCCTGGGCTTTGTCAAGTAGGGAGGAAGTGACCCTGTGTCTATGTGACTATGTGTGTAGGGAGTGGGGATGGGGGGATTGTATATAAAGTCACTTCAGTTCATCTGTCTCTTGCCAACCAGCATTTTTCTGCTTCCACTCTGGTGGTCATTATCTAATGCCTTCCCATCC
Organism: Panthera tigris; assembly: GCF_018350195.1. NCBI lineage: Eukaryota > Metazoa > Chordata > Mammalia > Carnivora > Felidae > Panthera > Panthera tigris. Next base: position 124,789,793 of record NC_056677.1, on the reverse strand, counting down.
TCTGCTTGGGTTGCTGGTGGCCATGGATTTGGCTTGGCCTCCTAGCTCCTAAATATACTCACTATATGACCTAGGGTGTATCACATCCCTTTTCCTTTCAAGAAACTTAAGATGTAGAGGGCACAGTGATGGGTTAGATATAAGGGTGAGGAAGAAGGTGGTGCTTGCCTCCCAAAGCCTCCAGTGGGAAGGGGAAAGCTTGCTCCAGAGCCTTAAGTGTGGGTGGGTCAGATACAGAGCACAAGACTGGGGTCCAAAGCCACCAATGACCAGTCAGTGAAGGCTGCCCTGGGTTGGGCTTCCCTGGGGCCTCAAGCTCTTCCCATGTCCCAGGTGATTCAGCCCTTGCCCAGGCCAGATATGCCATGACAGTGTCAGCCTAAGAGACCAGACTTTCTTCAACTCCTCCCTCCCTCCCAGGCTGCCAGGCCCTGCAGCTGATCTCACCTAAAACGGGTTTGACTCGAATGGTAACTGCTTTGCCCTACCCTGCCCTGCCTTGCCCACCTGTTCACTGTCCCAACAGAAACCCCCACTCCTACCAGGGCCACCCCCAGCCACCTCAGCCAGACTTCAAGGTCCCTGCCAACTTCATCAGCCTCTTCTTTGACTCCTTGTTCTCAGGCACCTGGGCCCAGACACACCAAGTGCTTTCATACCACTGACCCCTGCACAAGATGTCCCCTTGGTGGTGACCTTCTGCCCACTCTAAACCACAACATTGGCTCATTCACAAACTTTGCCTTGGCCTAGAACTTGGGGGACAAGATTTTAGTGACTGTTGGCTGCCCCCAGACTTGGCTCTACCCCTGCCTGGCCTGAGCTTGGCCCTGTCCCTCTCTATTCTCTGCTCAAGTCTCTAACTAAGGTGAGCTTCATGGTGGGGCCAGGCTGGGCTGTTTGGGTAGACAAAAGGCCTGGAAGGTAGAGGCAGTAGTGGGCAGGTGACAACCTCACCCCGAAGGGGAAGGGGGTCCACAGCTCATGAGTAGGCAAGAAGACAGATTCTCTGGGAGACCAGGTTGAAGTAAGCAGATGAGTAGGGGGATAAGTGGCTGTTTGGAAAGAACTGGCCAGCAGTGCTCTGAAGAGTTCCCAGGTTAGGGAGGGAGATAATGGGTGGGGTTCTGAAAGCTGTCAGGCCTCAAAGCCAACCCAGGCAAGAGTGTCCTCATATTGAAGACCACTGGAGACAAAGCACTGACCCAAACTCTGCCATTGTACAAATGGGGAAATGGGCCCAGACAGGTATGGCATCTAGCTGAGGCCATACAACCAGTCTGAGAGAGAGCTAGGACAAAAACCAGGTCTCCAGTTACTCTGGATGGAGCCCCTGCCCAGCTAGGGTGCTCAGGTTCACATGTCTGGAGGGCTGGGCTCCTGTCTGCACCCTAATCCACTTCTTCCCTCCCTCCTTCCAGGGCTCACCCTGCTGCCTTATCCTCCTAAGCTCTTCAACCAGTTTTCACTTGCTGGGTGACTCTGCTGACTCCAAGCAGGGTGGGTCCACTCAGGGCAGGGGTCCCCAGGCATGGTTGCACCCCCAGTGGCCCCTATGGAGCTCTGAACTTGCAGGGCAAGACCTCTGAGACTGTAACCAGCTCTCCAGGTTGCTGGGAGCTGGTCCAATCTGTCAGCACATGGGATGAGACCCTACCTGCCCAGTCTTGCCTTTGGGGGGCCCCCACCCTGCCCTGAGCCTGTACTCCAAGCTAAGGGACTGGTCCATTTACCTGGCACAAATATATACTCTCACTCACCAAGTGCCCCCTTTGGGCCTCCTGTTCTCCACCACACTGCCACACCCTCCACCCACTTAGAGACCAGTCAGACCCAGTCCTGGCTTGGAGCAGTTCCCAGTCTGATGGGAATGGCAGACAAGTGCAGCTCCAAGGGGCGGAATCCATGCCTTGGGATTTCTTGCTCTGTGGACAGTGGCCTCCCTGGGATCAGGGAGGTCAGGTCATGCAGGCGGGCCTCCCCAGGTCATGTTGACATCTCCCATCCCTGCAGCCTGGACTCTCCACTGCTTTTTGAATCTACCATTTTGAATAACTTCACGAAACACTCTGCCATTGGTTCTGGCCTGTGTGACCTGATGCCCCAAAATGCAGACTGTCTCTTGTCTCTGGCTCTGAAGCAGCCCCAGGCCAGGCCTCCAGAGCACGAGTGCACAAGCTGAGCCAAGGCCTCGCTGGCAGATAAATCCCCGCATGCCCTGAAGAATGGATTTTTGCTGCTTTAAGAATCATCCACAGATCGGAAAAAGAATGTTCTAATTGGAAAACCTCCCCGCCATGGTTTTCCGGAGTTTTAGTACAGTTGGCCGGCAAGGAGGCTCCTGGGATGAGGAGGAAGGGAAGTCATGAGGAGGAGACAGTGGGCTCCCTGCCCAGCGCCCCCTCATCCCTGAGCTCAGCCACTCTGGGCAAAGGGCCACGCTGAGGGTCTCAGTGACGGGGGAATCTGGAAACTGTCTGGCCGTGCTGGGAGTCCCTCCCCCAAGTTACTCCCAAGCCCTGCTCCCTGGATGCCCTGTGTGGTGGGGGGTGGGGGGGTGGGGGGGGGTGGGGGGGTGGGGTGGTGACAGAAGTAGCTCAGACTCCCAGAACCCTCTTGAAAGATTGATTCCCACTGTGCACTGTGAGGACTGGCCCAAAACTGACAAGGTGTGGAAGCTACCACCTGCTCAAAAAACAGGAAGGCCAGAGTGTTGGGGTGTGTGTAACTGCCTCTGACCTGACTAGCACCCTGAGGTGGAAGACCTGGCAGGGGGATACAGGCTGCAAGAGAAAACTGACTTCGTAATAGTTAGATCTGTCTGGCAAGGGTGGGACCTCTCACTCAAGGACCCTGCTAAGCCTGGCCTGGCTAAACCACTGGCCAGTAGAGATGAGGCTATAGCAACCTGAGGGTCTGTCCAGCTCCAAGAGTTTCTGATTTGTTCTTTTTAGCTAAGCATTGCCCTTGCACTTGGGAAATGCCCACCTGGGAAGGGGAAATGCAGTGGATCCCCGAGACTCTTTTACACTGGAGAACCAGGTTACTGTGACTCACTTCTTGTAGGATGTATGCTTCTCTATTAGTCTCTGGAAACTTTCCTGGGTGCTTAGCTGCCTTAAGCTCCTCAAGGGAAACAGCCTTTGAGAGATTGGAGGGAACAGTTCAGAGGCTGCCTCTTCATCCATCTGAGCGGGACCAAGGAGCTGTTGGCCAAAGTCCCCTTTGGCAGAAACTCACATCTTGTGAGCATGGAGGGAAGGGTCTAGCTCTCATCACAAGGGATCAGAAAAGCCAGGATGTGGGGCACACCTGTTCCCTGTCCATTCCACTTGGCCCCAGTAACCTATACCTGTACCTTGACCAATTGCTTTTAGGCTCACTGGCAATGTGTCCTGCACCCTTCCCTTCCTCCCCAGGCTGCCCAGCTGTGATGTTGAGGACTGCAGCTCCCTAACCAGCACATTTCTGTAGAGCTCTACTAGCCAGTACAGTTGCCACTGGCTGCATGTGGCTATTTAAATTTAATTAATTGCAGTTAGATAAAATTGAAAATTCAGTTCCTCAGTCACAATAGCCAGATTTCAAGTGCTCAATAGCCCCATGTGGGTAGCAGATCCTGTATAGATAATGTTTCCATCATGGCAGAAAGTTCTATTAGACAGTGTCACTCTATCTGCTCCAATTCTCCTTAGAGGGAATCTCTCCATTTCCTCCTTAACTGACAAGTCCTCCTGCAGCTCCACTCTGTAAGCCTCTTCCTTCTACCATACCCCATCTATCTCTGGATAGACTAGTTTGCCCTTGGTTGAAAACCTTTCCTCTTCAGCAGCTCAGGCCAACTGCTTAATACACCATCCAACATTCAGGCAAGTCTTTGTATCTGGCTCATCCTGCTTTTCCACCCAGATCATATGGATGTGAGAAAGTGACTGGGAGGTGGAATAATAAGTGTGTGACTTCAGCATCCATGCCTGTAGACTATTTGCCACCACCCTTCAGGCCTCCCAGGTCTTTGACCCTGACATCTCTGAAGATCCTGTCAATTCCACTGCAACCTCCTCTTCCAACAGGCAGTCTGCATCCTGTCACCTCTGGAATCTCACTGCAGCCCTTCCACGTTCTGACCCCTACCTCCTCTTTTTCTAGCAGGCTTGTTCATTGACCTTCTATGAAAGATAGCAACAACTATTTTTCCAGGTCATGGGGACTTCCCATGCATTTGCTCCTCTACTTTCCTCCCATCCATTAACCCTTTTCTCTGTTCACTTCTCGCCCTATACAGCTTAGAGACAATGGCCCATCACTTCAACAACTCTCTTGTCAACATCTGAATCTCCTTTATTGCACTGTCTGTCACCTCCACCTGACATGGCATCAAATCTGGACAAATCCAAACATCTGCTTTCTTCATGCCTGCCCCAAGGCAGTGATAGTACTGGCACAAGTCACAGAACTATGCAAAATAGTATCAATATAAATTTCTGGATCCTACCCTTTCTCACATTCACAAGAACTCCCTTCTTAGTAATTATCCCTTTCTATTTTGCATCATTTGGAGCATTCCCATCAACATTAACAAAATAAAAGAAGAATTTCACTTAACCCACTCCCACCTCCAGTTAGTGTCCCATTTCTCTGCTGCTCTACTGAGAAAAACTCTATGAAAGAGGTATCTAGACTCACTATCTCTACTTCTTCCCCCATTCTTCATAAACCCATTTCCATTAGGATTTCAACCCTAACACTCACTAAAGTGTTGTCAAGGTTACAAATGATCTCCATGTTGCCAAGCCCAGTGGTCACATCTCTGCCCTTACTTATTAACCTCTTAACCATAGTTGATCACTCCTTAATTATAGAAAAACATGCTTCTCTTGGTCTCTATGACACTCTACTTATCTGGAGGTGTTGAAAGTTAGGAACACAGCCTCTGGAACTGGACTGTCTGGGTGAAAATCCTGGCTGTGCCAATAAATAGCAGTGTGACCTTGGGCAAGTTACTTGTCCTCTCTGGGTTTCCACTTCTCACCTGTACAACAGAGGTAAGAATACCAGCATCTGCCTCATTGTAAAGGTTATATGGACAGTACTAAGAATAGAGCTTGTTACATAGAGAGATGCTCAATGAAATCACCATATGGCTGTTGATGGGCTTTAGGACATGCTACCCCAAAACATGGTACCATGGTATATTCAATATTTTAAGATGAAGGAGTTTGACAAAACAGCATAAGCAGGAAGGTTTCTGACCTTCCCTCTGCTCTGCCCCCCCCCCCCAAAGCAGATCATAAGACCCTCATGTAAGAGGTGCTCTACCTATACCCTTAGGAAAAGAACATCCAAGGGGGAGGGGAATGCCAAGAAGTAGCTGAACAAACAGGCTTTGCTAAGTTCCCCCCAGTTTATTACACTTAGTTCAAACTCTTTACCTTGTCATATCTTTTCACAACTCTCCACTCTTCACCAAACCTAGCATGAAAACACTCAGGTTTAACCATTTCTTCAGGTCTTCATTTCCTTAGAGGGCTCCCATATCACATAAAACTTATATTAAATAAATGTGTATGCTTCTCTCTTGTTAATCTGTCTCTGTCAGTCTAGTTTTAAGACCCAACCAAAGACCCTAAGAGGATTCAGGAAATCTTTGTCCTCCCTTTCAATGTATAAAGGTCCACTCAAGCTAAACATGTCCAAACAAAACTCCATCACTCCATCCCATCCAAATCTCTCTTCTCTAGGTCTCCCTAATCCCCATCAGTGGCACCTCCCAGATGTGCAAGTCAAAGGCTAACTTGATTTTTCTTTCTTCCCTCATCTCCACATCTAACCAATCAATAAGTCCTGATTGCTGCTCTACTTTCTAAATATACCCAGATCCTGAGCACTTCTAACCACTTCTACTGCCACGACCAGGCTAGTCCTAGCCAGTGTCTTCATTCACCTCATCAACGTCTCCTAGCTTCCAGTCTTGCCCTGCTGCATGTACTGACCACAAGTCAGCCAGAGCCATGATCCTCTATGCTCTCGGTCTGAGTGATAAGGTAACTCCATTCACCCAGGTGTCCAAACTGGAAACTGGGGTGCCATTTGATACTACTCTTTCCCTCTCCCACTCCAAGACCCAGTTAAGTGTCTCTTCCTGGGCTGCCCTTCTGCCCCAGCACTCACTACTCTGCAAAGTCACTGTCTCCTGTCTCACTCCTTCCTTCTGCCTGGATACAGTAAGAAACACATCTCATGCTTGCCCACTCACCCAAGCACTTGGTACAGTGCCTGAGTGGGTACACAAAAAATATTTGCCAAATAAATGAAGGAAAGGATAAAGGTTCATTTCAAATGCAGTGTGTATGATCAAGGTGGCATTTCATATCAGCAGATTAAAGGTGTATCATTCAATAGATGATATTGGAACAACTGGCCATTTGGAAAAACAAGCTGGATTTCCTACCTCACACTCTGAAATAAACTCCAGATGGCTCAGAAATTTAATGTAAAAAAATTGAAACCATAAAAGTACTAGAAGGAATCCTGGGGTGTGGACGGTCTTTCTAAGTATGTCATGAAAACCAGAAATCATAAAATAAAAGACAGAGAAATTGAAAACTTCTGCATGGCAAAACCCACTGTAACTGTCATTAGACAAATGACAAACGAGGAAGAGTTATTTGCTATTTGTACCACATATGACAGGGAAAGTCTTAATCATCCTAAAATAAAAAAGGGCTCCTTTCAAAGCAAGCAAATAGGAAAATAGGCAGCAAAGAAGGGAACAAACAATTCACAAAAGAAGTTCATTAACATATGAAGGAAATGTAAATGTAGTCAGAAATTCCTATCCCTCTCTCAGATATGGAAAAGTGAAAATGGGTATCCTAGGGGTGAGAGTATTAATTGTTGTAACATTTCTGGAAGGGTCATCTAGAAATATATAACAAAATGAAAGAGGAAGACTCCCTTAGACCCAGCAATACCAACATTTAAAAATTCCCTTTATTTTATATATATATATATATATATATATATATATATATATATATACACACACACACACACACACACACACACACACGTAATGGTATATATGTAAATTATATAAAATGTGATGCAGGTAAACATGTACCCACTAGCCAGCATCATTGTCTAAGCCTTTTGTCCTGAGTCCTGGTACTCAGGATGACCTGTCCTGGCTTGGGATGAACGACCAATGTCTCTGCTTGTGCTCTTGATCCCATCTCCTGCCACTTACTCAGGAACATCCCACTAACATTTTGCCCTTTCTCTTGGGTCATCAATTATTTCCTCTTGGTTGGATCATTCTGATCAACATGCAAATGTGTTATAATTTTTCCCACCATAAAAAAGTTTTTTCTTTTGTTTAATGTTTATTTTTGAGAGAGAGACAGAGAGTGCAAGCGGGGAAGGGGCAGACAGAGAGGGAGACAGAGGATCCAAAGTGGGCCTCAGGCCTCGGCACCGACAGCAAAGAGCCCAATGTGGGCCTTGAACTTGGAAACCACAAAATCATGACCTAAATCAAAGTTGGACGCTTAAGCAACTGAGCCACCCAGGCGCCCCAAAAAGTTTTTTCTTGATCACATCTTTCTCTTTAGCTGTTCTCCATTTATTGCCCTTCTCCCCTTCTCAGTAACAATCCTGGAAAGAACCCTCCACACTCCCTGTGACTGATTCTGTTCTATCTCATTCCACAGAGATGGCTCTTATCAAAGCTACCACTGCTTTCCATGTTGCTAAATCAAACGGTCAGTTTCTAGTTCTCATTTTACCAGATATGTCAGCAGCTTTTGACATAGGAAACATTCCTTCTGGAAACACTTTTCTCCTGGCTTCCAGGACACCTTACTCTCCTGGCTTCCCTTAGACCTTATCAGCTCCTTTTAAGTTTCCTTTGACCTCTTCTCTTCACTCCTACCCTGTCTAACTTAACTTTGGAATAACCCAGAACTCTCATGTCTTTAAATACCATATGAAGGCTGATGAATCCCATATTTTCATCTCCAACTCAGGCCTTTCCCCTGAATTCCAGATTCCTGTATCACAAGACCTATTCAATATCTCCACTTGTATATCTATTAGGCATTGTATTTGGTGTCCAAACCAAACTCCTTATCAGCCTTTTCTTCCAGACTCATTCTTCCCATAGCTGTCCCTACAAAGTTGGTGGTCACACTATCCTTCCAGTGGCTTGGGCTGAAAACCTTGGTGTGATCTTTGACTCTTCACTTTCTCTCACTCCTTACATCTAATCCATTAGGAAATCCTTCAGCCCCACCTTTCCAATAGATGCAGAAATCTGACCACTTCTCCCCATCTCTACTATTTGGTGAGTTGATAGTTGTTTTGTTGTTAGGAACAACATGGCTCTGAAAATTCCCTTATACATCTAATCACACAGGCAAGAGATTCCGCAGATGAGCAGTTCTCAAACTTTGGTGAATATCAGAATCCTCTGGAGGGCTTGTTAAAACCCAGAGTGCTGGACCTCATCCCCAGAGTTCTTGATTTGGTTTGGAATCCATCCGAATTTCTAAGAAGATGCCAGGTGATGCTGATGTTACTAGTGCAGAAATTACACTCGGAGATCCATAGCTCTAGGGTGTATTATACCCAGGAGTGGAAATGCTGGGTCATAGGATTCATGCGTGTTCTATCTGACAACAGAACACTGATTCCTATTCCTTTCAGTACTGCTTGAGAGTTCCCAGTGATCCACATCCCTGCCAACCCTTGATGTTGTCAGACCTGTTGTATTACCAACATAGTACATACAAAATGTTAGCTCATTGTGGTTTTGAGTTGTATTTATCTTCAGGTGGCAAATACATGGGATATGGGGTGGGGGACATAAGTACAAGTATACTCATTGTAACATTGTTTATGACATTTAAAAACTGGTAACAATCTAGGTTTCCATCAATAGGTACTTTCAAAATTTACCACAGGATACTATGTGAGTGATGAGGATGATGATTATAGGTCTCTAGTTATGGACATGGAAAATGCCTATAATATATTGTTAAACAAGAGGGGAAAAGAAGTTTACCTAAGATACATGACAGCATGTAGAGTGTGATTTCATTTCTGTAAAATTGTTCAAAGGAATTGAGAAACACCTTGGATAATGTTAATACTTGTTATCTTTAGATGTATTCGGGGTTACTTTACTTTCTTTTTTAAAATTTTCTGTAATGTCAATTCTTTTTAAGTGTGCATATCTCCTTTTTCTTTAAAAGAGTGATTTTGAAAAAAATACATTCTGATATTTATGTTTGTATATAATAGAAAGTATCTGGAAGGTTTCCCATGAAACTGGTCAGAATGGCTGCTTCTAGGCAATGGGTTTGTGTGGGCTGAGTGGGAAGGTACTTTGAGTTTTCTCTTTATTCCATTCTGTACTCTTTGATTTTTATGACAGTGTATTACTTTCATAATAAAAAAAAACACTAATAAAAACAAAAAAGAAAAGAGAGTTTATTCTTAACACCCAAGCCAGCCCTGCCAGCCCCTGCTGTTGCCAGGCCAGCCCGGCCCACCTAGCTGTGCTGAGGCTCCAGAGACTTCACAAGGAACCCACTTAAGTTGTGCCAGACCTCCTCTGGCCAGGGAGCTTTCAAGCTTTGGAGCCAAGGCCAGTCATTGGGTTGCCCAAGAAAGAGTTCCTCCTGCTTATGGGTGGTGCCTTGAGCCAAAAGCAATGTGTCACCCCCATAAAGCCTGTGCCTGTGGGCTCCCACACCCTCTGTGGTGGAAGGAGAGGCCAGCCCCCCAGAGGGCACAGAGAGAAACATTAACACAGCCAAGGAGCTGACTGTCAGAGGTGGGCAAGCTCCAATAATGAAAATCAGTGTCTCTAACAAAGCACTTTTAAGTCTATAAAGATCAGAGGTTGGAAGAAATAAATTCTACAAAATCAGAAGTTTGTAGAGATGGTGAATGTGAAGTCATCTATGACACACTTGGATGCTAGAATCAGAAATCTCCCCCAACTGAGAAAGAATTAATTTGATCTAAAACAAAGACTTCACACAGCATGAACTGGATGTACAATGGGACTGCGTACAGTTGTAGTTTCTCGAAAGCCACCAGAAGGAGAGATGCTTCCTCTTCACAGCAGCCCCTCTGAGCTCTGAGTGACTACCACATCAACACATGTAGCTCAGTCTCTTCGTGGAGTGTATCATGTGGTCATCATTCATTTTCCTTTGTCTCCCCCACAGCTCACAAGCTCCAGAAGACAGAAACTGGTCCCCATTCCTCTCCTGCCTCTTCCTAACAGGCATGAGGCTTAGCACACACTAAGTACTCAGCAAGTGTTGGGACAATGGAATGGGATCATCTCAATATAGAAAGAAAACAAAGATGCTATTTTGCAAATGCCCATGTTTCAAAACTGAAAGTAGACAGTCATAGCTGGATACCTCCTGGCATTACTGCCCAATCTGCTAGGGCCCAGTATGCCCATCAAGCCAGTAACACACAGAGCTTGGCTCACACTGTTGAGTTCTAAACCAAGACAGCCTCCTTGGACAAGTGGGTCCCTCTCTAGGAACTGGCTTGGAAGAGGTGACAGTCTTTTGAATGTATACTTTCTCTTTAATAAAACTGCCATAAAAGGGGTGCTTGGGTGGCTTAGTTGGTAAAGTGTCTGACTTTGGCTCAGGTCACAATCTTGTTCACAAGTAGGAGCCCAGTAAATACTCGGTGTGTTTTTAAAACAGGTTAAATTCTGCTTTTTAAAGGTTTTTTTTAAAAAAATTCATGTATATTTGCTCTAAAATATCACAATTGTATAGGATTGTATGAAGTCATTCCAGAAGGTGCTCCCTGAGCTCCATTCCTTGCTTCTCTCCCTGTGATACAGACAGAGGGAAATGACATCCAGAGGCAGGCTTCAGGTGGTCACACATGTTCTGAGTGTCTGCCTTGAGCCAGGCCTTGGTCCCAGGTAGCTCTGTCTGGTAGGGGATACAAAAGTGCCTAAGAGGCTTAAAAAGTCACTGAGTTCTGAGGCAAGACCAGCCACTGGAATGTGGTGGGAGTCAGTGGGTAGAAATAGAATGATATTGGGGGAAAAATGGAAAGAGTTGGTGGTGGAAAGAATAGCCTGGAGGGGAGCCTGAATATGGCAGAGACCATACCCATTTAGAGCTTCAGGCCTCAAGGAAGGAGGAGGCAGAGGTGGAAAGTGGAAGTCATGTCTTCTTGGGGTAGCTGAGAGCTGTTTCAGGTCACAGGTCTCAGCCCCTGGCTATGCCCACAGGGGATACGGGCTGCTCTGTCAATGCTTGCAAAAAAGGAGAAGGATGGAGGGAGAGTGGGAAGGAAGGAGAGAATGTCCTGTGAGTGAAATGCCACCATCAATCAAGTTTCTTTACAGCTCATTCCATATGCGTAAAAGCTCGATTCACAGAAGTTTTTTCGAGATGAATAAATCTTTATTCATTTATTATATTTCTCCAGGGAAAAAAGCAGGGTAGAGAGAGAAGGTCAGCATGTGCTTCAAGATAATAGAAGGAAGAAAAAAATAATGGAAAAGATAATAATATAAAATGCCAACCCTAAATGGGGGTGGGGGAAGGAGTGGGCTTCCTGCTCCATGAGCTTGGGAAGAAGAGGAAGGGATCAGGAAACTGGCACAGGCAGGGCCCCACCCTATGAAGTCAGGACTCCACATAAAGCTAAGTAAATGTGGATTCACATTTGTCTGTCTTCTATTAGCTCATTTGTGGCCACTTTGATGCAAGTTTCTTGCACCAGCAGAAACATTCCTATATGGCGGGGATATACTTTCATCTCCCCTTTCCCTGGCCACCACTCCCAGGTTCCACAGGCAGTACCCCACTAGACCTCATGTCCCTTGGTCTGGAGGGGTTAAACTGGCCCGTGCACAAATAGGACAGGGGTTTGGTGTTCATTAGAACAAGGAATGAGCTTAACCTGGAGGGAGTTTGGGCTAGGAATGAGAAAGAAAGAGGGTGCCTACTTGCTTCAGTTACTTGAACAAATCTTTTACTCAGGAATTAGATTTATTCATGTGAAATAATTGAGGAAGGGGATTGAGTAGGAATTTAGTCTTCAGGACTGCCATTCTGAGGGGCAGGTAATGAAACTGGTTTGGGAGAGAATGAGACTGAAGAGCTCATGTGACATCCAAGTGGAGAAGATGAGCCGACAGCAGGATATTATAGGGCTGGGCCTCAGAAGGACTTTCCAGAATGGAGACCAAGTGTGTTGGGGTAAAGGCAATTTTCAATGACCCCTGGAAGCCACAGAGGACATGGCATCACCTAAGCAGTATGGTAAGAGTTGAGTGCATGTAGAATGTTAAGGAAAGTCAGGGAGGAGCCCTGCCCAGCTCCACCAAAAAGAATCCCCAATGCGGAAGGAGCCTGAGAAGAAAAGGTCAGAGATCAGGCATCAGGAGTCACATTTTCCAAGACTCATCCTGTTGCAAGGAGCAGAGGAAGTGAGCATGGCATAGAGGGAACAGGATGCCCACTAGGTTTGAACTGCTTGCTCCCAAATGATTTGTTCACTCTAAGAGCCAAGGACTACTATAGCCACCAGCTAAAAATGCCCAGGATGTACAAAAGATGGCAACAGAGACCTTACCATTGTCACTAGCCACTGTTGCCACCCCTTGCCACTCCCACACCTCCCCCTACCAGGGAAGGAAGGAGAGTAGGAGCTGGTTTGTGCATGGCAGGGGATTGACAGTGGAGATTCCCAAAAAACCCTCAAGAATTCAAAACTCTCCCATGAGTTAGTGTCCGTTAATTTTCTTGAAGAGGGTGTGGTGGTGTGAGGGCCTCAAGGAGGCTGCACTAGGGGAAGGGAGAGTTAAATCAAGTCTGAGATTGACATTTTAATCTGCTCTCTATTTCAATAACCAAGCTTCTAAAACCTGCCCGAGATGCTATTAATGAATGGGCATGCCTTGCTTGACACGGCTCAACTGAAGAGAGTGATTAGAGATACCTAAATAGCTGATGGGTTTTAATGCCTTCTATGTTGGACCCTGTGCCCAGAGCTTTATAGAAATCATCTCAGTCTACCCCTACAGCAGCCTTCTGAGGGAAACACTAGGACTATCCCCATTTTACATATGAGGAGGCAAAGGCCCAAGGTCACACAGCTAACAAGTGGAGCTGGACTCCTAACCTCCACTGTTATTAGCTCAATTATTCAGTACATGTGGAACTGGGTTGGGGGCATTTGTGGGAGCTACACTAGTCTCACCAATGGCAAAGCTAATACTTATTAAAAGGTTACTATATGCCAGACATATTGCTAACAGCCTCTGTTAGTAGATGTCTTGGGAAAATTCTCTTGAGGGACTTGTCTTCCCTTTTTTCTAACACTTCCTAAGGAGACTTTCTTTTTTTGGTCAAAATTAAATTACTAGAATTGTGCAGGCCTTAAATGGAAGAGAGGCTGATATAACTTGCTGCTTATGCCAGAGTTTAAACACCTGTACAGAATGTCACATTTGAAAGAAAGCATGTAATTGGCTTTTAGCAAGATATTTCTAGAAAGATCAGAGAATGACTTGTATTTGGGCAGCCTAACCTTGACTATCTGACTGCTTGAAAGGAGAGAGAGAGAATTACACATGGTCCAGATTAGGACACTGAAACTCAGAGCAATGAGGTCATTTGCCCAAGGCCACTCCACTCAGGAGTGGCTGAGTCTGGAGAGCAATCTGAGGCAGCCAGAGACCTTCAGAAAAATCTCTCTGCTGGGTACCACTAAATTCCCCCAGGAGACTCAGTTTGCTGGTTCTGAAAGCCCTAGAAGGGATAGTACACACATGTGGATGCATACCTCCAGTGTGGATGGGGTGCTGAGGGACTTTATATTTGACAGATTCTACTTCCTCTGCCAGGCTGGAGGTCAAAGCTCACCTTGAGAGGAACCTTCCTGAAGGTGCAGGTCAGGAGGGGAAGAGACAACCTTTGAAACATACACATGTCCAGGCTTTACCCCTAGAGCTCCTAATTCTTTGAGATAAGGTCTGACAATTCTCATTTTTAACAAATGTCCCTGGAGATTCAGATGTACTCCAAAGATTAAGGACTGTGGCTCCTGAGTAAGGCATGCAGGGCGGGGTGGGGAGTTTCAGGAGAGTAAAGCAGGGGTGGAGCTGGAAAAATTGTGTGGCCAAGGAAACTTCCTCAACCTGGTTTGTCAGCTTTGGGTCCTAAGGCATGAAGGTATTAAGGATACCAAAGATATGAAGGTAACTGAAGGATGTTCACATTTATTTAAAATGCATTTTGGGGGGCGCCTGGGTGGCTCAGTTGGTTAAGCTTCTGGCTTCGGCTCAGGTGATGATCTCACAGTTAGTGATTTAGAGTCCCACATTGGACTCTGTGCTGACAGCTCAGAGCCTCAAGCCTGCTTCAGATTCTGTGTCTCCCTCTCTCTCTGCCCCTCCTCAGCTTGCACTCTGTCTCTCTCTCTCTCTCAAGAATAAATAAAACATTTAAAAAACTAAAAAAAAATTAAAATACATTTTGGGGCACCTGGGTGGCTCAGTCGGTTAAGTGGTAGACTTTTGATGTCAGCTCAGGTCTTGATCTCAGGGTCATGAGTTCAAGCCTCATGTTGGGCTCCACGCTGGGCATGAAGCCTCCTTAAAAAAATGCATTTCATTAGAAAGTTTGACTATTGGTGTGTTATTGTTCTCAAATTGAATTTTATCACTTACATTAATATGAATTGATGCTGCAAGACTTGGTTTGCAACTGAAGGATAATCTAGAAGTTTGAAATAAAATACAAATTCATAGAAAAAAATGCAACTTAGAGAAGTCCAAATAGTCTTATAACCCTTTAAAAATTGAATCAGCAATTAAAAGTCCCCTGCCCCATAATAGTCGATTTTACATGTCAACTTGACTAAGCTACCCTCCCCATTTACTCAATCAGACACTCTTCTAGGTGTTGCTGTGAAGGCATTTCATTGATGTGATTAAAGCCTTATAATCAATTGGCTTTCTTTTTTTCTTTTTTCTTTTTTTTTTGGTAAGGGACTTAACATTTATTTTTTTTGAAGATACATTTTAAAATAATAGATTACAGATATCAAATATGAGGCATTTTGAAAGCCTCCATCAAATTTCCATTTATTATTCATTGCTGCTTATCTTTTTTTTTTCCATTTAGAAACCAACTATTTATTTTGAGAGAGAGAGTGAGCACACGAGCAGGGGAGAGGCAGAGAGAGAGAAGAGAGAGAATCCCAAGAAAGCACAGGGCTTGCAACATGGGGTTCCATCTCACAAACCATGAGATCATGACCTGAACCAAAATGAAGAGTTGGATGCTTAACCAACTAAGCCACCCAGGTGCCCTTGTGATCAATTGACTTTAAGGGAAATTACCTTGGATAATCTGGGTGGGTGTGATTCAATCCATTGAAAGGCCTTAAGAACAGAGCTGGAACTCTCTCACAGGAGCTAAAGTTGCCATTCCCAGGAGGCCTGCCCTTCTTCCTAGTCTGTCCTATGGCTTCCTGGTCAGCCCCCAGCATAATGTAAGCCACTTCCTGGTAATAAACTTGTTTATATAACTATTATTGATTTCTTTGGTTGACCCTGATTGATACACCTCCCCTCAAACAAAATTTTTATGTGTATTATTTTCCTTATTAAAATATTGAAAATAGGGGCACCTGGGTACCTCAGTCAGTTAAGCGTTCGACTTCAGCTCAGGTCATGATCTCGTGATTTGTGGGTTCAAGCCCCGCATCAGTTTCTGTGCTGACAGCTCAGAGCCTGGAGCCTGTTTCGGATTCTGTGTCTCCCTCTCTCACTGCCCCTCTTTTGCTCGTGCTCTGTCTCTCTCTGTCTCAAAAATAAACATTAATTTTTTTTAATATTGAAAATATTTTCAACTTTCCAGTATGATTTTTTGACCTATAGTTATTTAGAAGTGTGTTGCCTAATTTCCAAACATGCTAAAATTTCCAGCTGCTTTTATTATCAATTTGTAGCTTAATTGCATTATTATCAGAGAGTACACTCTATATGATTTCAATCCTGTTCCCTGTAGATATCTTTTGAGTTTTTAATTCATTTCCTTAAACATAGTAAACGTAGTTCATTTATAGTATGTGTCTGATAAGGACGGTTGCCACAGGTGAGCTCAGGAAAGTGACTGAGAGTTGAACTATGGAGCTAGTGTCTCCCTGTGGATCTAGGACATGTTACTTGGAGTCAGTATTGTCCACACTTTAGTTACTTGCATGCTATCTTCACCAATTTTTGCCATATCTAAGTACTACATACACAATTATTTACTTAAAATGTGTTCTTCAAATTGACCCATTCTTCCAAAGTCATACATATTTACATAAAAGGTAAATTTTATATTACTATTCCAAATGGAAAACTAGTCATTTGCCATAAATAGAGGGGAGCCATAAAAAGAAACATTACAATAAAAAGGGAATAATATGACATATTAACGAAAATATTGTGGTTTTATGAATGGTTTAAGACTGAGGCCTGTTCTCTTATTGTTAAAGTAGAAAATTTACCAAGTGTTTGAGAATCTAATGAAATGGTAGCAGTATAGCGCAGGGCAGTAGGCAAAGGATGGACTTTCCAATACACATTATCTGTAACATAACATTAAAAAACACTTTTCTCAACATTTTGCAATCATCATTGCAAAAAAATCATCAATGGATGCTAAGTCTATGGGAGGGGGCAAGTTACATGAAAATTATTTGCATGGGGGGAATGCAACTATACAGGGGAGAATTTGGCTATCACTTTGGGTAATTAAAATTAACATCATCCACTGAGAAACTTAACAGAAGTCCATGGGGGAGGGGAAGAAGAAGAAAAAAAGAGGTTAGACAGGGAGAGAGCCGAAGCATAAGAGACTCTTAAAAACTGAGAACAAACTGAGGGTTGATGGGGGGGGGGGGCGTGGGAGGGAGGGGAGGGTGGGTGATGGGTATTGAGAAGGGCACTTTTTGGGATGAGCACTGGGTGTTGTATGGAAACCAATTTGACAATAAATTTCATATTTAAAAAAATAAAAATAAATAAATAATTAACATCATCTATGGACTTCAAGTTGTATTACAAAGGTATAATCATCAAGACAGTATGGTACTGCCACAAAAACAGACACTCAGATCAATGGAACAGAATACAGAACCCAGAAATGGACCGACAAACATATGGCCAACTAATCTTTGACAAAGCAGGAAAGAATATCTAGTGGAATAAAGACAGTCTCTTCAGCAAGTATTGCTGGGAAAACTGGACAGTGACATGGAGAAAAATGAACCTGGACCACATTCTTACACCATATACAAAAATAAATTCAAAATGGATGAAAGACCTAAATGTAAGACAGGAAGCCATCAAAATCCTCAAGGAGAAAGCAGGCAAAAACCTCTTTGATCTTGGCCGCAGCAACTTGTTACTCAACACGTCTCTGGGGGCAAGGGAAACAAAAGCAAAAATGAACTATTGGGACCTCATCAAAATACAAAGCTTCTGCACAGTGAAGGAAACAATCAGCAAAACTAAAAGTCAACCAACAGAATGGGAGAAGATATTTGCTAACGACATATCAGATAAAGGGTTAGTATCCAAAATCTATAAAGAACTTATCAAACTCAACACCCAAAAAACAAATAATCCAGTGAAGAAATGGACAAGGACATGAATAGACACTTCTCCAAAGAAGACATCCAGATGGCCAACCAACACATGAAAAAATGCTCCACATCATTCATCATGAGGAAAATACAAACCAAAACCACAATGAGATACCACCTGACACCTGTCAGAATGGTTAACATTAACAACTTGGGCAACAACAGATGTTGGTGAGGATGTGGAGAAAGAGGATCTCTTTTGCACTGCTGGTGGGAAAGCAAGCTGGTGCAGCCACTCTGGAAAACAGTATGGAGGTTCCTGAAAAAATTGAAAAAACAGAACTACCCTACAACCCAGCAATTACACTGCTAGGTATTTACCCAAAGGATACAGGTATGCTGTTTCAAAGGGGCACATGCACCCCAATGTTTATAGCAGCACTATCAACAATAGCCAAAGTATGGGAAGAGCCCAAATGTCCATCGATGGATGAATGGATAAAGAAAGTGTGGTATATATATACAATGGAGTATTACTCGGCAATCAAGAAGAATGAAATCTTGCCATTTGCAGCTACGTGGATGGAACTGGAGGGTATTATGCCCTAAGCGAAATTAGTCAGTCAGAGAAAGACAAATATCATATGACTTCACTCATATGAAGACTTTAAGACACAGAACAGATGAACACAAGGGAAGGGAAACAAAAATAATATAAAAACAGGGAGGGGGACAAAACATAAGAGACTCTTAAATATGGAGAACATAGAGTTGCTGGAAAGGTTGTGGTAGGGGGGATGGGCTAAATGGGTAAGGGGCATTAAGGAATCTACCCCTGAAATCATTGTTGCACTATATGCTAACTAACTTGGATGTAAATTTAAAAAAATTAAAAAAAATTAATATCATCTAGATGATACCCTTACAAGGACACAACATCATTTAATTGGGTACTCATGTGGGGAAAAAATGTCCTTGGATCCTACTGCATACAAAAAATTAGTTTCAGACAGACTGCAGGTCTAAATATGAAAGGTAAAACAACAAAGCTTCTAAAAGAAAAACAAGAGAATATCTTTGTGAACTTTGAGTGGTGAAAAATTTCTCAACCATGACACAAAAAGTACTAAATATCAAATAAACATTTGATAAGTGGAATAAATGAAAACGAAGAACCTCTGTTCATGAAAACATACTGTTGAAATGAAAATCCACCCCAAACATGAGAGGAGATCTTCACAATACAGAAATCTAACAGAATACTCATCCACAATATATCAAAGAAACAAACAAATAAACAACTATAAATCAACACTAAGGGTAGGTGAGCTAATAGGAAAGCAGGTAAAGATCAGAACAGGTACTCCGTCTCAGTAGTTCTCAGGAAAATGCACATTAAGGCCATAAGATGTCACATTTAAAAGAAAGAACACCAAATGTTGGCAAGGATATGCGGGCAACTAGAACACTCGCAGATTGCAGATGGGAGGATAATTTGGTACAACCACTTTGGAAAATTCTTTGTCTTTATCTATTAAAGCTAAATATATGAGTTCTCTGACCCAACAACCCCATTATTGTTATAAGTTGAATTGTGTCCTTCCAAAATTCATATATTGAATTCTTCTACCCTGCCCTGTACCTCAGAATGTAACTGTGTTTAGAACTAGGGTATTTCAGGAGTTATTCAGTAAAAATGAAGTCATTAGAGTCCCACTTGGAACAGAGTGGGCCTTAGGCCAATATGACTTCTTATAATGAGAGGAGATTAGAACACAGACATGCACGGAGGGAGCATGTGAAGACACAGGGAGAAGAGAAGTCTGCAAGCCAAGGACAGAGGCTGCAGAAGAAAGTGAAGCTGCTGACATCTTGATCTTGGACTTCTAGTCTCCAGAACTGTAAGAAACTAAATTTCGGTTGTTTAAGCCACCCCATCTGTGGTACTTTTTCATGGTAGTCTGAGCAAACTAAAACAGGTATATAGTCAACACAATTGCATATACATGTTTGACAAAAGGCATACAAAAGGAATATCCATAGCAGCATTATTTATAATAACCAAGAGCAACCCCAATGCCCATCAAAGTAGAAAGAACAAGTCAGTCATGGCATGTCCACAACAGTGGAGCATGAACTCCAACTGCAAACATATGGATGAGGCTCTCATACATAACGTGGAGGGGCAGAAGCCAGATGTGTAAGAGCACATACAGTGTGGTTCCATTTATGTAAAATATAAAAATGGGCAAACCTAATCTCTGCTGCTAGATGTCTAGGATACCGGTTAGCCACAGACACATAGTGAGTAGGGGGGGACCAAGAGAAGGGGCTTGTGGTGTGCTGGTCATATTATGTTTCTTGATCTGAGTGCTTTTATACAGACATGCTGTCTTTGTGAGCTGTCTTCAAGCTGTACACTTATATATGATATGCATAATATGCATATTCTTTTGTGTCTTTTGTTTCAATACAGTTTAAAAACACAAGAGCACCAAATTTGAAGGGTTCCCCCTGCCCCCAGTAGTCTGCAGGATTGGAAGAGAATTGAATAGGAATGGCCTTTCTTTATTTGTTACAAGTACCATTGACAATGTTCCAGCCTATGTGCTGGGACACACGGGGTGAGGGAAATGAGCAGCTTTTGCCTGGCATTTAGTGGGGACTGGCAAGAGCAGATTGCCTGGCTCATGGAGACCCTGGCTGCTGGGGGGAAGACAAAGGCAGGCCCAAATAGAGTCAGGGAGACCTGGGACGAGGCTGTTGACATCATCCATGTTATCAGTGGCATAGTTGAAGACAGGACATCAAACCAGTCCCCTGACTCTGTGCACCATAGCACATCTACTATCTACCCACGGGGGACCCTGGTGTGGTAAGGACAGCTGCAGCCCTGCCCCTCCCCACCATGCCTCATGATCCTTGTGGTCTAAATGTCTCCCCACCCTAACTTGGAATAGGCTCCTGCCTCCAGGCATTGCAAACAGCTATTTGCCCAGCTCAAGTACTGTTCATCTGTTGGGGTCCTGAATAGAAAGAGTAAGGGGATTCTTCTCCTTTGTTCCACAAGGGGGATACACAGGCTCTGAGGGTGAAAGAAAGAGCCCCACAGGGTTATTTCTGGGATATCTGAAGATACATCTGAGTTTTTGTAGTCTTTTGTTTAAAAATTCCAGTAAGAGCATCTCAGTGATGTGGAACAGGGCAGGGGTGTGTAGATCAGACACAGACACACACAGTCACAGAACCATTTGTGTCATGTGTACTTTATTGGCCAAGAGTGCCCATAGCTGGTCATTTTCTAAAGCCTGTGGAGTGGAGGAGGGTAGAGGGCCCTCCCAGATCAGTGTTCTGTGGGACGGTTGCAAAAGGCACAACATGTTACCACAAGACAGGCTCACAGCCCAGCAGTCACCAGACTGCCTGTGGCTAGATCTGGGCACGGAATGGAAATGATGTCACTAGAGCTTCACGTTATTTCATCCAATTAACTGAGAGTTAATTAGTATGTCCAAAGTGCTTTGAAGCTGAGGAGCACTGTTTATTCACAATTAAGGTGGAAGTGGTAAGCTCAGAGAGGCTGCACAAGGGGGTGCTGGCATTAGAATGGGAAGATGGGCAAGGATTCTGCTTCTGTCTTGCTGTGAGGAGCTAGGGGACATTTGTGCAAGTGTCTGTAGGAGTGTCCTGGGGCTGCTGCAATCAAGTACCACACATCGGTGGTGGTGGGGGGTGGGGGTGGGGGAAACTAAGACAACAGGCATTTATCCTTTCACAGTTCTGGAGGCCA
Source organism: Panthera tigris (assembly GCF_018350195.1). Taxonomy (NCBI): domain Eukaryota; kingdom Metazoa; phylum Chordata; class Mammalia; order Carnivora; family Felidae; genus Panthera; species Panthera tigris. Next base: position 124,768,360 of record NC_056677.1, on the reverse strand, counting down.
GAAGTTTGAAATCAAGCTGTGGGCAGGGCCATGCTCCCTCCAGGGGGGGAAGATCCTTCCTACCTCCTCCAGCCTCCAGCTTCTGGCATTACCCCAGGCATTCATTCCTTGGCTCAGGGCCACATCACTCCAATCTCTGCCTCTGTCCTCCACATAGCTGTCTTCCCTGTGTCCGTATCTCTATTTCCTCTTCTCATAAAGGCCATCATATTGCATTAGGGCCCACCTGAATGACCCCATATTAATGTAAATGATAAAATTCATTTTGAGAACAGTGGCACACCTAGAGTCTTCAGTCCCACTTCTAGAAGCCTTTGGCTCTCTCAGTCAACCCCACGTTCCAGTGCTGAAGAAAGAGTGAGGGAGGGAAACTCTTAGGAATGAAGCACTCATTGGGCACTGGAGATCAGATGATGGGTCCTGTTATGGGTTGCATTATGTCCCCCCAAAAGATATGTTGATGTCCTAATTCCCAGTGCCTGTAAATGTGACTGGATTTGAAAATGGGTCATTACTGTTTTCTCATTGTTGCAGGGTTCTCTCTGGCTCTGTGGAGCACTCCTGCTGGGGTGGAGAGAGGTAGGCCCCAGAGTGCCAATGCCTGTGCTGGCCTTGCAGGGATCACAGGCAGGCCCTGCCTTGAAGTACTTCTTAGTGCGGAGGGAGGCAGGTACACAAGCCAGGAGTCTTGGGCTAGAGTCATGGGTGGAAGAAGCCCCAGGCAGGCACAGTGGGAGCCTGGGAGAGAGTACAGCAGGAGCTTCACCTGGCCTGGCTGCCAGCCCAGTAAAGACTTGTAGGAGTCAGCCAGGCAAGGACAGCAGAAGGCATTCTGGGGAGAGGCCCCCATGTGCTGCCATGAGCAATGGGCTTCCTAGTCCAGTGGGAGTCCCTTTAAAGCTCCAGATCAGACTGCCTGCAGGGTCCCTGGTTTAGAGGGGCCATAGATGTCAAAGGTTATCTTGGGCTCAACACTGAAGGCAGCTTTTTAGCATTCAGTGGCCTGGCCAGAACTGACTTTGATGAAGGAAGCAATCAGACAATTGACTGTGAATAGGACAAGGACGTCGGGACCCTTGGTTCTGCGGTACCTCAATGCAGCCTGTCCTGTACAGCCTACAGTGCCTTGGGGCTTTGCATCTAGGCCCAGTCTCTGCAGGCTTGCTCTCAGCACCACCTGGGCCCGTATTAAAGCCCTTTTGGTTGGCTATGGCTAGATGGTCTTCAGGTGGCCTTAGCTTAGCCTGTGCTTCACTTCCCCAAACACTAATCCCAGCCCCAAATATAGCACAAAGAGGCATGTCCAAATCCTAGTTCCTCTCCTGCCAGGACATGAGAACCAGTCCCAGGCCTTGAGGCAGTGCTGAGACCTAACACTTGCTCACCTGGGCCACTGGATTCTTAGGCCTTTCCAAACCCGCCCTGCAGATCCACCCACATTTCTCAGCACCTTCTAAACCTGCACCATCATATTAGTGACCTCTGTACAGGATTTGCAATCATCAGTCAGTGCCAAACTAGCCCAGTGAGTTATTTGAATAGTATTTGGCAGACAGGGCTGCAGGGATCCAGCAGTTTGTTTGAAGCCCGTGGCCTGTCAGGAGGTTGGAGCATCGGCCCTTTACCCAGGGACCTACCTCTGTCACCTTGGTGAGGGGATGACTTTCCCTAGATTCATGGCTGCTGAGCCTGTTGGGACTTGTCTGTCCTTTGGCTCCCTTCCAGCTGGAGGCTGTACCTTACTGGCCACTGTGGTAGATTGAGTAATTGCCCCCCCAAAATGTCCACCCCTTGAGATGTATTGATGGAAGTGGAGATGGGAGCAATGCACTCTGATGATGGACGAAGGGGCCACAAGCCACCGCTTACAGTGGTGTCTGCCTCTGGTCCCCCTTGCACTCTTTTCATCATATAAACACAAAGGCCACCATGTCACTCTTCAGTGGGCAATCAAGTCCAAGTTCCTTGACCCTTGCAACCTCACGTCCTACCATTTCCAGGCACAGACCACAGTGCTTCCCTTGGCCTGGAAGCTAGAAGGCCATCCCTTCTCTTTTCCAGCTGGCCAAAGTGGGCTTGCCCTATATGTATGTATGTATGTATTTATTTTTTTAGTGTAAAAATATTTGATGAATAAGAGGTCAATAATTTTTAATATTCCTAAATGGAGTATGTTTATAAAACAGGTTAAAATATATTCTATATCTTTCAGATTTACAGTGCTTTGTATTTTTTTAATTTATGTATTTTATTTAAATATAATTTATTGTCAAATTGGTTTCCACACAACCCCGTGTTCATCCCAAGTGCCCTTCTCCCCGCCCATCACCCACTTTCCCCTCTTCCCCACCCCTCATCTACCCTTAGTTTGTTCTCAATCCTTAAGAGTCTCTTATGATTTGCCTCCCTCCCTCTCTGTAACTTTTTCCCCCCTTCCCCTCCCCCATGGTCTTCTGTTAAGTTCCTCAAGATCCACATATGAGTGAAAACATATGGTATGTCTTTCTCTGCCTGGCTTAAAAGTAGCCATTCTAATGGGTGTGAGGTGGTATCTCATTATGGTTTTGATATGTGCATTTCTCTAACCATTAGAGATGTTGAGAGCATCTTTTCAAGTACCTGTTGGCCTATTAGTCACTCTTAAGCAGAGGTTGGCAAACTTTCTGTAAGGGAGAAGACAGGAAATATTTTAGGCTTTGTGAGTTACAGATCTGTCATAACTGGTCAACTCTGCCGTTGTAGCATGGATGCACCCACAGACATGTCAACAAATGGATGTGGCTGTATGCCAATAAAATTTTACTGACTAAACACAGACAAACAGGATTCAACCCCAAGTTCAGTTTGTGGACCTTTATTACTTTCTCTGTGGGACTCTCTGAGGGTAAGTGCTCTATCTTGGTCACTTCTGCATCCCTTTGGACTTAGCAGGTGCTCAGTTAATATTTTCTGAATTGATGGTCCCCACCCCTCCCCACAGAGAACAAAGCCAGTGGTGTGTATGTCTACCAGTACCTACTAGAGAAGGTGTCTCCCAAGAGTTGCAGTACAGGGCAAGGGCTGAGAGGCTTTCACTCTCTTCCCTCTTTTTCTCCCCTACCCAGTTCATGCTAGAAAGTTTTCTGGGCTGAAGGATCTAATGTGAACAAACCTTCTGGGGCTGAGTGGGTGAAAGAGCTGGCAAAGCGTAGGATCTAATTTGGGTCCATTATCATTTGAAGTCTTCCACAATTGACAACTAGGCAGTGCTGGGGTAAAGAGGTGCATGCTGCTGATGGAAGGTTCTAGTGTTTCTCCACATACCTCTTTTTGGTCTCCATTCCTCTTATTTGTGCCTTTTGAGCCCTTCATGTTGCAAAGCCTCAGATTAGAGCCTGTGTCCCTTCCTCCCCAGATGGACACCTTTGCTGTGTAAACTGCCTGAATCTTGGTGGATAATGTGGGGTGCACTAACCTAGGGGATTCCGAGCTTGTGGTTTAGTCCTGGCTCCGCTAATTGCCTGAGTGCCCTACGCCATGGCTTCTTCTCTCTGGGGCTCCCCCAGCTGGTCAAAGTGGGTGTTAGTAGCTTTGTCCTCTAAATACCCTTTCAGTCTGGTCCCAGGAGCAGCCACTGCACAGGACTTCAGAGGCAGAGAAACAAGTCCAAAGTCCCTGGACCTTGAGGAGTGTAGCGGCTTGTAGGAGACCCGGGCAGCTGAGCCAATGACTGATGGCAGTGCAGGCTGGGCTTTGTAGGAAGCCAGGAGAGAGAGACTGTAGGGCAAAAGCTGTGAGGAGTGAATGATGTTGGAAAGAAAGTTTGAAAGAACAGGCTGCTTGCCCAGCAGGACCAGATACCCTGAGGTGAGCGATGCAGAGCAGAATGCAGCTGAGGAGCCATGAGGAGCTTATAGGCTAGCTTGCTGGTGCTGGGTGGAGAGAGGGAAGGCAAGGGGAGTTGCAGAGAGGTATTTCAGTTCAGCAGAAGGGAGAACTTTCTACCAGCAAGGGCTATTATCACACAGCAAGGCAAGGATATCCTATAGTCAGTGGATAGAAATGCACACCAGCACTTGAAGGGCTGTGGCCAGAGGCCTAACGCATTTCTGTCCCATCTGACAAGTCCACTTCTACCTTGCTTCCAGTCCTTCTCTATCTTGAAGTCATGGACCTACAGGCAGAGCAGCTGGCCACAGCCACCTCTTGGTCCACGAACACTCGCAGATGGAGATGCTAATGAGGCCTGGGAGCTCCACTCTGGCCTCTTCCCTGTCAACTTGTCTCTCTTGGACCCTTCCTCAAAAGCAGGCTTCCCTACAGCTGCTGGCACCCATCCCACCAGCTTGGATTTTGTATTGGGCCATAGTCATCTTTGAAAAGCTGACAGCTCTGTGCCCTCTGCTGACAAAAGACACATACTCACGGATGTCCCAAAGGTTGTGGCCAATTCATAGAATTCACAGACCTCCCAATTCCACGCATGAATGCCAGGCCTGGAACCCCTGCTCCAACCAGTCCCACTGGCTGTTTCCTTCTATTGCTACAGTTACTCTAGGATTTCAAGCCAGGCAGGTAATTACCCCTATTTCTTGAGCACCCACTTGGTGCTGTGGGGATGTTGGTTGGCTCTGCCCTCAAGGAGCTCCTAGCGTGGTAGGGGTGGGAGGAAGTACACCGAGGGAATACATTAAATAAAGCGAAGATTGAGAGCTACAGGCTGGGAGTCCCGAGCAAGTGGATGATTTCCAATTGGGAGAAAGAGGGTAGGCTTTTTGCAGGGAAGGGATCTGGCTATTTTGGATTTGGGGACATAACAGGGAGAGGACAGGACAGGCAGCCAGGGCAATGTGAGCAAGGGGACGTCTGACAAGGCATGAGCAGTTTGGCTGGAGTGCAGTAGGTGTGAAGCCCAGTGGAAAAGGCTGGAAAGGCAGGCTGAGCACAGGTTGTGAAAAACTGGCTGCAGAATGTGTTCCAGAGAAAGTTGGGACCCACTGAAGTGTTTTTGACAGAGGAGGGACAGATCTAGGTCTCTTTTAGGAAGGATGACCTGGAGATACATAAAGTCCGGATCAGGGGAGGCAGACAGATCATCTTGGCTGTCCCAGTACACCCGATCCAGGTACAGAGAGGGCCAGGTGCTGAACTAGGTCAGTATCAACGGGGAGGGAGGAGGGACTGAAATGAGAGACCTCCCCAATGAACATGCAGAACTGGACATGGACTTTCAGCTGTCCTCAAGCTGGGAGAGAACTGCCTTCCCTCCAGCCTGATCTTACAGATGGATATGCCATGGGGGAGAGGCGCAGGCCTAGCTTGGTTCTCTAGGATGTTATTTTAGGGAGGTGTACTACAAGGCTATCAGCCATCAGGAAAGGGACAGATTGGGGTGGCCCAGGGACTCGGGCTGGTTAGCAAGACAAGTTCAGTCTTGCAATAACTGAAGCAAGGTTCTAGCTGGACTTGGTGACCTGGTGGGAGTCTCCTTCAGTGGTGAGGAACCATGCGTGGAGCCCGTAAGCAGAGTGGCAGGCTCACGGAGTCTCTGCTCAGTAGGTCTGAGGTGGGGCCCCATCATTTCTAACAATCCCCATAGGGACGCCAAGGCTAGCCTTCCCGGGCAGTTGGATTTTCTCCAAACGGATGGGGGTGGGGGTGGGGAGTGATGTAGGTCTGAGTCAGGAATACAGGGCAGAGCAAGGAGTCATAAAAGCCCTCTGTGGCAGGGAGGGTAGCTCCACTGCAATGTCAGCTCCAGGTTGTACCTGTTTCATTCACCACTGAAGCCCAGGCAGTGCCCAAAAAACGTGTACAATGAATGGGTGAATAAAACAAGTGAGCAGACCAGAGGTTCCCTGAGGCAGTAGATACGGATGGACAGGACGTACAAACTCTGGACAGTTCGGTGAGGGACACCTTTTGTAGGGGCAGCTGGTAGCATTTTCCCAAGAAAGCTGGGAGGACAAAGCTGTGGGCACTTTGGTCTGCCAGTCTCCCTCTTCTAGGCCTGAGTCTCCTCCTCACAGCTCTGAAAGCAGAGTCCATCAGTTCTATGCCGTGGCCTCCTCCTCCCTCCCACTCCGCCTAAGAAATCAGGCAGCAAGCTGAGTCCTTTCCAGGTGCTCCCACTAAGGCTTCATTTCTATTTCCATGGCTACAGCATTGCTCAGCCTTTTGTTACTTCCTATTTATCTCCCAGGCCCCACACAGGGTGGTGATATAAGCTTCTTGATTTTTGCCCTCCACTGTGTAAACCCTGAACAGTTTCCCATGCATACGGGACAAAGTTTAAGGCCCCTTGGCTTGGTATCCTCAGCCCTACTTAGCTCTTCAACCAAACCAACCTCCCACTGCTCCACGCCGCCCCCCCCCCCCCAAGCCAGGCCGGTCACTTCTGTACTTCACTGAATCTGAGAAAGACAACACACTGCTAATGAACTTATGACAAGTCATTGCTTATGAACCTGGCCTTTCAGCCTGAAATGCCACCTAGGGGTCTACACCTATGGACCCTTTATCCATCCTTTGAGGTCCAACTCAATGCTGTCGCCTCCTCGTTGGAAGCCTTTTTGATGGTCTTGCCTGGAATCCATGTCTCCTTCCCCTGAAATTACACCACCTTGTCTCCCAGGCACCCCGGCTTGTGAACATATATCAAGCTCCTCTATTCTAAGTGCCTCCGGGGCAAAGACCTTGTCTTATTTCTGCTTGTGCTCCCCTGCCCCATCAGCTTCGTACAGTCTACCCCCAGGCGGGGGTGACGTTCCTATCACACATACCTCATGGCATGTACAAGACCTTCACTTTACTCCAGTCTCTCCTGCTGCCTCTCCACCCCTGGACCAAGGCAGAGAAGAAAGCAGAAATCTTTAACATTACATTTCAATGAGTCTGGGAAGAAAGCAGGTTCTGTAAGCAGAATATCACCAGAAAATAGAGAGCACTGAAACATATGTGCTTTGCCTTTTGGAAACTGGCCGAAGGGTTCTATGAACATGAGCTGCAGAGAAACAGCCCTTTATGCATCATCTCGTGGAGTTTCTGCCCAAACTCCAAGCAGATCCAGGAGGTACTTCTCTCTGACCTCTTCAGTGGCAGACTGTCAAGTGGCCCCACGTCCCATGTTAGAACAGGAACTACACAGCTGAAATGGCAGGCTGCTGGGGCACACTACCACCTTGCAACTAAAATGGACAATGGGGCTCTGCTGCTAAAGAGACATTTGTCCATGAAAGAACATTTTATGAAAAAACAATGCAGGCAGGCACACCAGCTACACCTGAGAGAGAACCTGGACGCATATATGGAGGTGACCAACAAGCGGTCTCTTCCCTCTGGAGATTGCTGGTGGTGGGGTGACAATTACTTAAAATTTTTAAGTTTTTGCTCTAACTTCTGTGTGTATTTGAAATGTACATTTGAAGTTTCACCATGTGTTTATAACTTCTGCTCTTCTTCTAGTATATCTGTATTATGTGGCTCCTCGAACAGTTTGTGGCTTCTCCTCTAGTATCAGTTCACATGGAAGAAAATGTACTTTCTCATCATCAATTAGCAAATGGGTTGTTTTTCCCCTATAGCTTCCTTGATTATGCACAAGCACACTGGAATGATAAGTAACCCAGGACTCAGGAGGGGTGGCAGAGAGGAAGAGGGAAAGAACGAGAACACCAAACAGCAGAATATGAAGCTGCCTGCTTTAAGAAATTCAAATCCAATCCTACAAAGGGAGAAATGTCTGCTGCTTTCTCCACCCTTGTGGTCGCAGAAGAGCTGGGTGTGGTCTCATCTAACTGGCAGGAGGAGACCTAAACTCAGAGGAAACTCACTTGAAGGAGGTTAGTTTATTGATCCACAGGGGACAGTTAGTGGCTGGGGAATGCACTGAGAGGGCCCAGTATCCGGGGTGCCTCACTTGACCTTCCGCAGGTGGTGAAAGCCCTGTATAGTCCTTTCTATGGCGTCATCCATGGTGACCAGGGGCCGGTAGCCCATGACCTGTTTGGCTCTCTCACAGCTGTAATAGTGGAATGTGCCGGCCAGTGCGACCCGCATTGGTGTGAAAGTGGGCTGGACACAGATGATAGGACTGATCACCATCACCAGGAGGGACAGCAGAAGAGCCAGGTAGTAGGCCACCCAGTACGGGATGTGGTACTTGGGGGCCTCATAGTTGAGGCCTGTCAGGATACGAGACAGGAATGTCCAGAAAGGGATGGGCTCGTCATTGGTGATGTGAAATGCCTGGAGAGAGAACAAGAAGTTAGAAAATGCTCCCCAGCTGCAGAGGTGAGAAGACCACACTTGGAACTTGGGAGCTCAGCCACACGCTGCTGGCTCAGCCTGGGACCAGTATTTTAGGAAGCTAGTGGCTCTCCCTGCCTGCCCACCTAGTGTCTCCAATCTACCAATGTCAGACTGCGGCAGAGGGGCTTTTTTGGTTTGCAGCTATGGGCAGGTAGCCTTAAAGTCGAGAGGGAAGGTGAGGAGTTTTACCTATGGGCCAGGATTTTTAAGTGAAGCTTAGACTGAATTCAGGAAAGTATGTTTGTTAATTGCACTTAATTTAATAATAATGTTCTTCATGGTAAAACTCGTTATCTTCAGATGCAACAAACAGGTTATATTACATTTCTCAAATGTGATGTGTTTCGTCTAAACCAAAAGCCACACACTTACCCTAGTCCTGCCACCCTAAGTGTTACAGCAGTGGGAAAACAGCAGAGGTCCAGGAGAAAAATGAGGCCCAAAGAGGGACTTCCAAAGGTAGTGGTGAGAAACAGGAAAATGGAGGCCCTATGAGTGGGAGGAGAGGCTGAGGAGGCCCTAATGTGCTCTCCCCTCTCTGCGTGAGGGCTCACCTCCCCTGACATGTCCATCCTGCCCACCAGGTGCCAAATGCCAGGACATTTAGGTATATCCACCCCTCTGGAGTGGTGAGAGGCATGAGCATGGGTGGGCAATGGGGGAGAAATGGAGAAATTTCCAGAATAAGCAGGAGAAAAGATGAATAGGAAGCACCCCATCAAATGTATGTGGGACCCTGCTGGGAGCAGTCAAGTCCACTGTGTGTATCCAGGTCACATAACATGGAGAACCAGGTCCTGAATGTTTATTCAATCCCAGCTCATTGGCCCTGGATTTGGGCTGTTTGGAGCTGTGTGGCACTGCAATGTCACCCCACCACCTACCATAGGGGATCAACCTCGGACCAGATCGGCCAGGACACGGGAACATGAAGGCAATTTGCCAACAAATCCAATCATGGGGATACACAATCCGAAGACGGGCAAACACACACGGGGCAGGAGGAGCAGGAGCCTTACCTTCCCACTGATGGCCACATCTTGGGAGAGGTGCTCTGCAGCCAGGATGTGTCCATGCACCACATTCTCCACGAAGGTGAAGTCCACCAGGTTCTCCCCATTTCTGTGGGCATGCCGGGAATGGTTCCACAGTTAGAGATGTGCAGGGGCCAACGTTTCTGGGGCCCTCAGAGGTGGGATATGTAAGGGCCAAGCAATGAGTCTGAGAGCCCAGTGCCCAGCCTGCCCTATCCTGGCAAGGCCAACCCCGGTATTATCTGCTCTGGGCTTCTATTTGGGTAGAGGGTCTTCAACTCCCCCTGGGACACTCTGGGCTAATGGCTTACTTTGGCCTCACACTTTTCTACCATCTCTTTCTAATCCCTCAAAGCAAGAAGACAGGGCAGCAAGGAAGCAAAGCAAGAGGCAGAGAAGCAAGGTGCCAGGACACAGGAATAAGAGGAGGAAAGAAAGAAAAAGAAAGGAAGGAAGCCAGGTGTACTGGGGAAACAGCCACACTCTGTCACCACCTGCAAGGGTCTTACCACCTGCACTTTCCTTGATGAGGAATGCGAACACCTCTACCTGCCTTCCTAGATGCAAGGAGAGCTGAAGGCCTGGCCCTTGACCTTGTGCCACTCTTTTCCCCCTTGAGCCTATTTCCTCAATTTCCCAACAGGGACACAAATATTTTCCCAGGCTACCTGACAGTGTACTAGGTTGAACACTGTCCTCCCCAAATTCATGTCTCCCTGGAACTTTTGGATGTGACCTTATTTGGAATTAGAGTCTCTGAAGGTGTAATCAAGTTAAGATGAGGACATATTGGGGTAGGATGGACTCTAAATCCAGTGGCTGGCATCCCTTTAAAAGGGAAATTGGGATAGAGACACACAGAAAAGATGCTCATGTGAATGTGGAGGCAGAGATTAGAGTGACTTGTTATAAGCTAAGTAACACCAAAGACTGCTGGCCACCACCAAAAGCTGGGAGAAAGGCCTGGAAGAGATTCTCCCTCAGTTTCCAGAAGGACCAACCCTGCCAATGCCTTGATTTCGGACTTCTAGCCTCCAGAACTGGGAGAGAATTAATCTCTGTTGTTTTAAGGCCCTCAGTTTGTGGTCACTTGTGGCAGCCCCAGGAGACAAACAGAGAGGGTGGCAGAAAAGGCCACATTAGAAGAGAGCTACACAAACTTGACTGATACTTGTCAAGGGGTCATGAAGAAGACCAATTGTGGGCCAACTTACCCAATCACAAACTTCATCTTGCCTTTCTTGGCTGCCTCAATGAGGATGGGGACCAACTGGGGGTCCTTTGGGCCAAAAATGCCATGAGGGCGGATGGCTATGGTTAAGAAATTCCTCTCAGGATCATTGGCATCCAGGACTGCCTGTAAAGAGCAGAAAGGGCAGGTCAGTAGCAAGACTCACAGGAGACATGGAGGCTGGCCTCTGCTCTGGTATAATTTGAAGCTACTGCTCTATTCCATCCACCCATGCCACCCAAATTTGAAAACACAGGAGAGGTAGCTGGGTCAAAACCAGTATGATCAAGGTCACCTGACTGGCTCAGTCAATGGAACATGCGACTCAGGGTTGTGAATTAAAGCCCTATGTTGGGTGTGGAGCCTACTTAAACAACAACAACAACAACAACAACAACCACAGTATGATTAAAGAGAAAGGCCTAAAATGCACAACTGCAGCCAGGGGAAGATGAGCCTTGGCCGCAGTTTGTGGAAAAAATCTGAGGGTTCTAGTTAGCAAGTTAGCCTTTAGCCTCCTGCCTTAAGCTCCACGTGCTTGTTTCCACCAGTCACAGGCCGCTCTGGTCAGTTCTAAGAACCACCTCCCGGGAAGGGTCTCTGATGAACCCAAGTGGGCCAGGAAGAAGGGACTGAGAAGGTAATGGGTCTGGGAGAAACAGTGCAGTTACTGGGTAGCTAAAGAGATGATCCAACACAGGTAAAGTCTAGAGCAGTGCCTAGTACCTAGTAAGCACTCAAGAAGTGGCAGCCGTTATTTCTGTCATCCACTGTCAGAAAAGATATGTTTCGCGTGGCTTAGTGGACAAACTAGAACTTAAGGACTTGAAGTACAGAGAAACAGGTTTTGCTTCAAAAGTGACAAAACATCCCGAATGATTTGCTATGTTATTGGTAAAAATGTGGACCATGACAGCTCCTACCCGGATGGGGCTGTGCACTGACCAAATGAGGTGACCCACGTCAACTGTTTCGGTATGTGCCTGGTATGTGTACTTATTGTACCACCTCACCTAGGATTTCTACTCTATGGTGGCAAAATTCTTGCACATGTTTTCCTCCCAGTGAGTTTAGGCTGACTTTGAGTTGACTGAGTTTATCATCAGTTGAGAGGTCTGAAAATCAACAGCGAGATGTGTGCCAACAGGGGCTGCCATGGGGCTCCAGGAAGGTCAATGTTGCAGGCATTTATAGGCTTTGCTTACTTCTAATTGAGCAGCCAAAAGTCAACGCAAGTGAGGCACCGATGGTCTGAGGCATGGCTGCCACTTACAGTAGACAGGGGGAGTCCCAGTGCCTTAGACGAGAGTGCTTCTTGGTTCAAGTCCTATCAGGTGGGAGCTCTGTGAGGCTCTCCATGCTCCAAGGAGAGGGTGGCAGAAGCTGGAGACAGGACTGCAGCTTACAAAAAGCCAGGCTTCCACCCCCTAGATTGGGGAGGCCCTTGTGTCTCCCTGCAGATGAGTTATTCAGGAACTTTTTGAGTTGGAGTAATACCAAACAGATGGGAGGCAGCTGGCTCTCAGACAGCACAGTGGGATGCATGCCAAGCCAGTACTAAGCTCTAGTTTGCTGGCTGTGAAATGCAACCTCAGTGGGTATGATATGCTTCAAACACCTGGGAGAGGTAAGGTCACAGCTTCCCCTGCTAAGGCAAGCTGTCTGTGCTCAATGAGCATCTATGGCCTTCAAGTTAAGTATGTCCTTAGGGTAATATTCTCCTTGGACATTAGTCCTGGAGCTAGCTGCTGTCAGGGTCCCTGTAGCCCTGGAGTCCAAAGGCTTACTGGCCCTGTTACTCAACTCGGACTGCTGCTAAAACCAGGTGCTCCTGGGCGAAGCTAGTTTGCCAAGTGGAAACCAGTGCCTTGCATCGTACTTTTCCTTAAAATAAAGCAAGATCCTTTCATTGCTTAAGAATATGGGAAGGGGGTAAGAGTGCCACTAGGAAGGTGTGTTCAAATGAAAACACTTGTGTGTCAAGCCCAAGTTCTGCTTGAATGCTTGGAATTATCATAAATTGCCTCTGATTTCTATGGCAACTGAGTAACCTTGCATAGCGTAAAGGTTGAGTGCATGGGGTTAGCCACCCACTAGTTGCAGAGTCTCAGGAAGAAAGTGAATCTTTGTGCATCAACTGTCCTCATCTGTAACCTGGTGATGATAATAATATCCACCTTATAGGGTCATTGTGAAGTTTAAATGAGAAAGTTCCTGTAAAACACTCACATTAAGCTATTGTTATTATTTTTTAAATCGAATTTCATCCATGAATTTTACTTCCCAAGTTAGGTATTCAGGCCTGAGAACACTAACTTCATAAATATTTTTCTTAAAAATCTAAACCTTACAGATGTTCATGGAACTCGCTTGTCACTCAATGAGTTCTCAGGTACATACTCTCTCCTGTAAGATTTTTGTCTCCGTGTAATAGTCAATGGGTTTCATGGCATAAGGGAGGTCTTCGGTTCCATTCTTGATGTTGACACCCTCAAAGACGACACTAGCACTGCTGGTTAAAATGAGTTTCTGGCAGAGGAGAAAGGAAGGTTAAAAAAAATAAAAGTAAGAAATGATCGTTATTTAAACAATCTGATGGTCATGCATGAAAGAGAATCAAACAACATGTTCACAACCCTCACAGGCAAGGCACCGCACAAATTATTTACTGCAATGCTTTGCTATTCAGGTATTTTTAAAATAATTCAAAGATCAGCATCTTTTGTTAGCTACGTGGATTCGAGATACATTCTACAGCATTCTAAAACAGTGGATTTCACGTTTTTTTCTCTATCACTACTGAGAGGTGGAACAGGTATCTCACTGTGGGAATGATTCCTCAAGGGAGAAGGATAGCCCCCAAACTTAGAGGGAGATGTCTGTCTGAAAAAGATGCCTGGTGCTTCTGGTACCAACCCTGGCATGTCAGCACAGGTACACAAGCGCATGTGCACCATACCCACTTGAGAAGTGCTATTAGAAAGGAAATGCTTTCTTACAAGGGTCCCAGCTTCCAGCCCTCTGGTTAAAGGCAGCACGTCCAAAACTGAACACCAATAGCTCAAATCGTATCTTTACCGCTTTTATTCAACATTGTACTGGAAGTCCTAGTAAGTGTAGTGGGTTAAGACAAACAATAAGGAGTAATTTGAAAAGAGGAAACAAAACTATCACCATTCACAGATGTTGGAAATGTCTACACAGAAAACATTATAAACATACAGAAAATATTATAGTTACAGTTCAGCAGAGTTGGGGAGTCCAAAATCAATATACAAAAATTGTGTTTGTCATTAGCAATTAAAAATATAATATGAAAGATATTATTTTAATAACCCAAAATTAAGAACACAGGGATAAGTTTAACAAAAGATGTACAAAATCTTTCTAAAGTAAAGGATAAAACTCTATTAAAAGGCATTAAAGAGAGAGATAGAGATGTTATCATGTATTTACGGATACAAAGACTGAGTATTGGAAAGGTATCGATTCTCTCCCAAATTACCTTTAAATTTGATGCAATGACAATAACAACTCCAACAGCCTTTATCAAGGAACTCGAGAAGTTGATTCTAAAATTTACATGGATGAGCAAAGGGCTAAGGACAGCCACGCAAATTCTGAAGAACATGGCTAGGGGGTGAGTTGTTCTAGCACATACTGAGATTGACCTTAAGCCTTGCTTACTGAAGGCAGAGCACAGTAGCATGGGCACAGGCGGAAGCCAATGAAGCAGAGGAAAGAGCTGGGAAGAGACCCGTGGAAGGCACCTACATCTGAGATGTGCTGGAGGGGGCACTGAAGAGCAGGTAAGGGATGGGTCACATGATAAATGATGCTGAACAACAAAAATTCAATCGCTACCTCAGACCACATACAAACTTAAACTGTTGGTGGGTTAAAGATTTGAATGTGCAAAATAACACTTTAAACCTTTGGGGAGAAAACCCACATTAAACAGTCTCTTGATTCCAGTGTTAGGAAATGTTTCCTAAATATAATATGAAAAGCCATTTTCTGCACTGCAGCCCACTAAGCTATTCTGCCACTTCAGTGAATATACTCCATATACATATATTGAGATGGAAAAATCTCAAAAAACATGTTGGGAGAAAAAGCAAGTTGCAGGAAGATATATTCACTATATCATTTCTATAAAGTTTTTAACATGCAAACTGATAACTTATATTGGCTGCACATGGAGCAAAGAGCAATGATAAACCCAAGTTCAGGACAGTCATTCTCCATGGGTGGGGAAGGACAGCAATGGCATTGAGGATGGAAACACACAGGGCTTCAACTTCACCAGTAGTGTTACTTATACTCTGTGATGATTATATGAGTACTATATTATTCTTATTTGTTTATTCCATTAAAAAAAAAAACAGCAGCAGTGAAATTCACAGAGCTCAAGCATGGTATAGACTAAGGAGTCTGGGATTTGGCATCAGAGGGTGATTTTAATCCCACCTCTTTCATTACTGGCAAAGAGATATCATTTAGCCTTCCAAATCTGGTTCCTCACCTATTAAGAGACATTAGTAGCTCCTGGTTACCTACTGAGAAGCAAATCAGGTGACAACTACAGGGCAAAATGTCTTATCATTTGCAAAGTATAAGGGGTCACTATTACTATGATCCAACCTTTCCAGGCACTGACCTCTGAAGAGCTCCTTATCCACTTGTTCTTTTCTTTTAATGTTTTATTTATTTTTTTATTTATTGGTGTTTGTTTCTTTATTTTGAGAGAGAGAGAGAGAGAGAGAGAGAGCAGGAGTGATTGTGTGCATGAGCTGGGGAGGTACAAAGGAGGGAGAGAGAGATTCCCAAGCAGGCTTCATGCTATCAGTGCAGAGCCTGACATGGGTCTTGATCCCATGAACCGTGAGATCATGACCTGAGCCTAAATCAAGAGTCGGATGCTCAACCGACTGAGCCACCAGGCACCCACTTGTTCTTGCTGGGTCAGTTGATGATGCTGGGTGGCCCATTAAGGGTGATGATCCTGAGAACCAGGATTTATAACAAAGCAGCAAGCTATGACAGGGTGGAAATTCATATGCCCTCAGATCTGAATTATAACAGGTTTCTATTGGTAAAAAGTAAACAGCTAATTTTTCTTTGAAAATGTAAGCAAGGTCTGGAAAATAGTATGGCAGTTCCTTAAAAGGTTAAACATAGAATTAGGGTATGATCCAGGAATTCCACTTCTGGGTATTTACCCAAAAGAACTGAAAGCAGAGACTGGAGCAGATATTTATACACCTACACCTCTAGCAGCATGATTCACAATAGTCAAACATGTAAGCAACAGATGTCCACTGATGAATGAATGGCTAGACAAAATGTGGCCTCTCCACACAACGGAATGTTATTCAGTGGTTAAAAAAAAAAAAAGACATTCTGATACAGGCTACAATATGGATGAACCTAGAAGACCTTATGCTGAGTGAAAGAAGCTAGATATAAAGTCCACTTCTATGCGGTCTCTAGATTCATGGAAACAGAATGTAGGATGGTGGGTGCCAAGGGCTTGGATAGGAGGGGGAGGGGTGCTATTGTTTAATGGGGATAGAGTTTCAGTTTGGGAAGATGAAAGTAGAGATGGGTTGTGGGGATGTTTGCAGAGCAATGTGAATGTACTTGATGCCACTGAACTGTAAATTAAAAAATGGATAAAATGGTAAATTTTATGACATCATAATAAAAAATATAAGCAATAGACATTTTACAGCTCTTTAACCAGAGACTGATAAGCCTTAGCATCCTCAGATGGTCTACTGAGATGCAGTTAGAATATTATAGCTCAAATTGGCCCAGCAGCTCCTAGGGTTGATTCTAGGATCTTCACAATATTTTAGGAAGCAAGCCTGGCTAGACCCAGGAAGAGAGCAAGAAGAACCCTGGCTCCCACACACTTAGAAGGGGCCACGACATGCTCCTGATAGCACTCACTCCAGCTTTCCCCTTACCTGAACCCCAGCCTCTTTGCAAGTTTCAATGACATTCTTGGTGCCAATGTAATTCACTCTATAAAAGAGTTCCTTGTTGTTACTGGATGGTGGGGGTGATGCACAGTGGAAAACCGTGCTTACACCTTTCAGAGCTGGGTAGAGATCCTAGAAAAGCAAACAGAGACCAAAGAAATTATTCCTGCTTTAGACAAGTAAACAGCCTCCTCACATTCCCACTCTCCAATCTATGGCATGTAGGTGTCTTGCCCTTTCATAAGTCTAATTAACATGGAAATACATCTCATTGTAAAAGATTCAAATAATACAGAAGTACATAGGATAGAAACCATGTTGTCCTTTCAATCGCCCCTCCCCATTGACTGGTCCCCAGGGAAAACTGGTTTAGGGCATGAGAAAGAAGCCTGTGGGGTCCAGACAAAGGCAATATCTGTGCCTCTGTGTACCATGGGGGGTATGTATGCATGTGTGTGACAATTCAGGGCACCTGATGGTAAAACTCCTGGGAAAACCAGCTCATAGATACAAATTATGAATAATATGAAAAAGTCCCACAACATGAAAGGCAGTGCAAACAGCCAATACACAGGAGTAGTCCCTTCTGTGAAAATAGATATGGAACAGCAAGAGCTGAAAGGAAATAAAAACAGGTATGCTTAATTTACTGCTAAAAGGAACCAGAGCTCCTGAGAGCAAGGGCTGATTATAGATCTGGGGCAGGAAATAGATAAGACGCGTCAGGAACACCTTGTTGAGCCAGAAAGTAAGGAAGCTAGCTAGTCAAGACTCCTGGGGTCCTGTTAAAAGGACTCAAGAGTCAACTTGAAGAGGCTCTCACTGGCCAAAGAAGGGGCAATTTGATCACCAGTAAGAATAAGAATTCCTTCTACAAACTAATAAAGGAAACAAACAGTCAAACATTTAATCTGCATAAGGTGCAAAGAATTGAATTAAGAAAGAAAGAGAGAATGATGGCATGTCGCCATTTTACAAAACCTTCATTAAGCAATAAGATCTAGGAATGATCAACGGACGAACATCACTAAAACAAAGACAATCATGAGTTTATGTGCCTAGATCCACTGATTATTAATATTTTGCCATAATTTTCTTTGTAGGTACACACACACAAGATCTTTTTTTTTTTTGAAACCACTTAAGAGTAAGTTGAGACACTGTGCCACTTTGCCTCTAAACTCTTCATTAGGTATATTCTAAGAATAAAGACATCCTCCTAAATACCACTAATGATCACATACAATAAATGTAACAGGATGGGACACTCTTATCCAATAATTAGACTATATCCAAATTTCTCCCATTGTCCCAGTAATGTCCTTTAAAGGCATTTTTATATTTGGATCCAGGATCCAATCATGGATCATATTGTATTTAGTCCTCATATCTCTTCTGTCTCTTTCAATCTCGAACATTCAGTGATGATTCTTGCCTGGAACACTTATTAACACATTATTGCAAAATGGTAAAAATCCTAATTCTAGCATTTGTTTTACTTTTATTAGTTGGCATTCCTCTGTAATGTAGATGTTCCCCCTCCTCTATACTAGTTTTTCTTTTTTTTAAAGTTTATTTATTTATTTTGAGAGAAGCAAGTAGGGGAGGGGCAGAGAGAAAGAGGGAGAGAGAGAATCCCAAGCAGGCTCCATGCTGTCAGCCTAGAGCCCGACACAGGGCTCGAGCCCACGAGCTGTGAGATCGTGATCTCAGCTAAAATCAAGAGTTGGAAGCATAACTGACTAAGCCACCCAGGTGCCCCCTAATTTTTCTTTTTATCATTTTCAGGGACATATGGATTCTTATTTTATTCAATGCATTACTATTCACTACTATTACCTTTTGTGAGGTTTAAATGTCCCAAATTTGGCCAGTGGAAGCTCTTCAAGTTGGTTCATGTCCTTCTTTTTTAAAATTTTTAAAGTTTATTTATTTATTTATTTATTGAAAGATATATATATATATATATATATATATATATACACATACACACATATATCGAGAGAGAGAGAGAGAGAGAGAGAGAGAGAGAGAGAGAGAGAGATGGTGGGGAGGGCACATGGGATGGGCAAAGAGAGGCAGAGAGAGAGAATCCTGAGCAGGCTCCAAACCTGCCAGAGCAGAGCCTGGCATAGGGCTCAAACTCAAAAAAACTGTGAGATCATGACCTGAGCCGAAGTCAAGAGTCGGACACTTCACTGACTGAACCACACAGGCACCCCAGGTTCCTATGTCCTTTTGACATATTCTTATTAGGTTTTGAGCACTTTCTTAATTTTGTCCTAAGAAAATGTCTCAGGCTCACTGTATTACCCCTGCTCAGAGTCCTGAATAGGCTATATTCCCAAGGAACCCTGGTCCTTTTATGGGCAATAGCATACAGAAATCAAAATCTGAGCACTAGATGTACATATTGCTATTGGTGCCCCAAAGGAAAAAACTGAACCAGAATCAGATCCAGCTCTTAGTCCACTAGAAATATAAGGCAGAGATCTGACTTTAAACTTTGTAGTACTCACATCAAAAAAGTAAAAATAAATGGATGAAAATAATTATAATGTATTTTATTTAATATATCCAAAATACTATCATTTCAATATGTAATCCAGATAAGAATTATTAATGAATTATGTATATTCCCTTTTTCTGTACTACATCTGCTTTACTGGACAGTGCAGTCCCAGACCTACCAGTTTAGAAACCCTAGAGAACAGAGGGACATGTCAAACAAAACCATGGGAATGCAATCTGCAAAATCCAGTCCATGGGAAATGCTACAGGACAATAAATACAGTTCTAAATAAATATCAGTTATTCAACAAATGAAATGTGAAGGGGAACTTTTATAAGAGACTTAACTAGCTCAATCAACTTCAGTATCTTAACCTTCTTGGTTCATTATTTGGAAAGAAATCTTCTTGGTTCGTTATTTGGAAAGAAATCTTCTTGGTTCGTTATTTGGAAAGAAATCTTCTTGGTTCGTTACTTGGAAAGAAATCTATTTAAAAGCACTTATGAGACATTTAGGGGTATTTAAACACAGGCTGGAACTTAAGGAATTGTCACCATGTTTTAGATGTAGTTATGGAACTGTGTTTTTAAAAAGGCTCCTTATCTTTTAGTGACAAATACTGAAATACTTACAGGAATAAAAATGATAATGGTGTTTAGGATTGGCTTCAAAACAATCTGAGGGTGGGGTGGGGATATAGGTGAAACAAGACTGTCTGTGAGTGGATATGATACAGAGGAAATCTATGAAATATTACAAAGACAGAACTTGAAAGAACACATGAAGGAGAAACTAACAGACATGTAGAATATAATTAAGGACGCCCACCTTCCCTCCATGTATGTCTGGTAAGGTTTACAGAAAGAAAAGAGAATGGAAGTAGAGTCAGTATTTGAAGAATTTTCCAGAAATGAGGACGGAATTCCATCCTCAGAGTCCAACGGCCCACTAGGTGTTGAGTAGGATTTAAATACAAAACGAAAAGTCAGACCTAGACATGTTTTCCATAGAGTATACAGGATAAAAAAGAAAATCCTAAAAGGCATGAGAGGAAAACCCAGCTGACCCCCAAAGGAATGATCAGATTGAGTGTTGGAAGGAATAGTTATGAACCTACAATTCCACCCCCAGCAAATAAGCACTTATGAGAAAGGGTGACATAACAACATTTTCAAGCATACAAGGGCCATAGAAAGTTTTCTGCCCAAATATTCACTGAAGGATGCTAAAGGAAACATTTCAGGAAGAGGAAGGAACCTAGAAAGAAATGGGAGAGAAGAAGTACTGATGAACGAATTCAAGAATATGGCACAAAACCTAAGTAGTGACTTTCAAACCCATTTTAAACCCCTTCACCCTCTTCACATCCTCTTTAGCTTGGACTTCTTGATCCATCATTGCAATCTTGACCTTGCTTATGTCTGTCTTTATCAAGTTGGTCTGGCAAACTGCAGCCCTGGTTAAATGCAACTCTCTCCTTCTCCCTGCTGGTGCCTGAGTAGCTGAGTGTAGTTGGAGAATACACCATGCTGGCGGGTCTTGCTTTAAGTTTGTGTTTAAAAAAAACTTTGTAAATAAAAGACTAGCAACCATATCACAGGAGTAGTAGAGACTTGAGAGGGCAGTTTGGAAGGAAGCTGAAGTTTGCTAAGGAGTCTCATCTCCTTTGAGAGTACACAGCATTGATCAAGAGAGACAATATCCCTGCCTTCATGGAACTTCCTTTCTCCAGGGATGGTGGGCAGATAAACAAGTAGATACAGAGTATATCAGCTAGTATCAAGTGTTATACAGAAATATAATACCGAGTAAAGGAGATCTAGAGTGGCTTGTGGCTTAGCATAATAAGTTGGTCGGAGACTTAAATTTAGGGAGCAAGGTTGGTGGTTCACAAAGAACATTCCTGGTAGAAAGAGCAGTGAGTACAAAGGTCCTGAGGCAGAAATTCGGTGAGTCTGAGGAGTGGTAAAGACACCAGTATGCCTGGAGCAGAGCAATGAGCAGAGTAATACAAGAGAGGGTTAGGCCAGAGAGGTAGTGAGGGCAAATCATGCAGGACCTCATAGGTGACTATAAGGGCTTACATGTTTGCTCTAAACATAACTGGATCACTGGAGACTTCTGAACAGAGGGGTATCAAGATTTGATTTATGCATTAAAAGGGTGGTGGCTTCGAGAAGCATGGTAACAAATGAAGGAATAAGAAGTTGGTGAATTGGGGATCTATTCGGAGAGTGCAGTCAAAAAGATCTGATGATGAATGTGATGAAGGGTACAAGAGAAAGGAATCAAAGGTAAATGTATTGTGTTTGGCCAAAGCAATTGGAAAGACAGAGTGGGTCATTTATTGAGATGGAAAGGACTTTAGTAGGCTTGCTGTAGTGGGAGAGGGGGCCTGTAGCAGGGAACCAGGAGCTGAATTTTGGATATGGCAAGTCTAAAATGTCTGTTATGTATCTAAATAGAGATATCTGCCTGCTGGACAGATACAGTCCAGGAGAGCTACAGGCTGGAGATATCAAGCTGGGAGCTCATCAGCTCCTAGACTGTATTTCATCGGTGAACCAGGGGAGGGGGGATTCACGTGGACACTGAGTGTGCTCAGAAAAGAGATCTAAGCAATAAGCTCTGGAGCCTGCCACATTTAGAAACTATAGAGATAAGGAGAACAAGAACCAGAAAAAAGAAATTATAGAGATGAGACAGAATGGCAAGAGGAGAAATGGGCAAGTAGGGTGTCCTAGGCTTGGCCACTGGATCTGGTTTCCTCTAGGCCCCCGATGGCTGTGACAGGGGGCTGTTGGTGACAACCTAGCTGGAGTACTTGTAAGAGACAATGGAATGAAGCAATCAGAGGCGACAAGTGCAAATGGTTCTTTGAGCTCCCCCTATGACACGAGAGAGACAAGTGGGGCAATGGCTGGAGTGGGATCTCCCATCAGGGCGTTTTGCTTTCTTACGATGGGTGAGCCTGCAATATGTCTGTGTGCTGATGGCTATGATTGGGCAGAAAGGGATCAATTGCTGATGCAGGAGAGAAAGGCCAGAATCCCTAGCTGAATCACTGGGTAGGAAGAGAGGGGCTCCAGCTGGCACAGATAAGGCACCTGCAGAGCGTGGATGTGGTCACAGGCACGTCTGTGTATGTGGTGCCATGAGGTACCATGGGACCAGCTTGAAGGCCATGGCCATGAAGAACAAGGCAAAAAACCTTGTATTTTCTTCTTCGGCCCTGTTCAGTGCCCAGAGGCCCCAAGGGAGGAGGGAGAATCAGATTTAACCAGGACTGGGGTTATACCTAGGAAGTATAACCTGATGTAGAAGTTTATG
Organism: Panthera tigris; assembly: GCF_018350195.1. Taxonomy (NCBI): domain Eukaryota; kingdom Metazoa; phylum Chordata; class Mammalia; order Carnivora; family Felidae; genus Panthera; species Panthera tigris. The sequence goes on along the minus strand of NC_056677.1, from coordinate 124,745,977 downwards.
TGTCCACTTGGTGAGGCTCCAGTCCCATCATTCCATCAAATACCTGTCTAGGTGTTGCCATAAAGGTATTTTATGACTGTGGTTAACATCTATAATCAGCTGACTTTAAGTACAGGAGATTATCCTCCATACTCTGTGTGGGCTTCATCCAATTACTTGAAAGGCCTTAAGAGCAAACCCTGAGGTTTCTGTAAGAAATTCTGCCTCAGGACTGCAGCATCAGCTCCTGCATGAGTTTCCAGCCAGCTGGCCTGCCCTGCAAATTTCAATCTTGCCAGCCCCACAATCCCATGAGCCAATTTATTTAATTAAATCTTATTCTATCCCTTTCTCCATCTCTCTCTCCCTCTTCCTCTTTATCTACATACACACACACGTTAGTGGTTGTTTGTCTGGAGAACCCTGACTGATACAGACAAGAAGAAAGAGGCAAGGGGGATAAGTGTTATGCAAGAGAGTAAGTCAGCCTTGGACTCAAAGGCAGTGAGGACACAAACTGGGTGACGGAGAGTGGAAAAGAGCCAGAAATCTGGGTGTGGTTTAAGGATTGGTAGGTGAAGGTATTAGGTTACGAACTAGAAAGATAGGAGGTGGTGGGGGGCCTGTAAGTGAGATCATGTTGAGGACACATTTAGTAACAGTAACAGGCTCTGGGGCGGGGGATGACAACAGGCCTGGAAGCCAAGAGGCTGAGTGACAGAAGGCCAAGGAGAGGTGAGGTGAGGGTATTGGCAGGGTCATTTGTGTGATTACTGAACTTATCGACAGTTATGATGAGGCTGACCTCGGCCAGGAGCTAAAATCACTAAGAAATAAGATGGAGTCCCCTGGGAAAGGGAACACATGGCTGTGGATGACTGTCCCAAGGAAGGCACTGGGGTATGTACAGTCTGCTGGCACCATCTGCACAGCCAGAGGGATCTTAGGGCAGTGAGGAAGTGGCAATGACAAGGAAGACTTCTACCCCATCTCCAGGCTCAGAGGTGTGGGCAGGATGGGAGAGAAGACAGCCTGCGAGGGAAGCTGTGTCCTTAAAATTCAAAGTAAAACAACTATGGCAAATGACGCCAAAGTCAAGAATAAGAGCCCACGGACAGGCTGAAGGAAGCTGTCTGTGATAGAGCATTCTAAATCCATAAGAGAAACAAGGTAAGCCAAAGACAAATGGACAAAGGTTGTTGACAGGCACTTCACAGAGGATCAACAAAGAGCACAGAGTCTGGCCTCCTGAATAGGGAGGGCACATGACTCTAAGCCTCACCAAACTACCATTCCACATTCTTTGGAATGGCAATACCAAAAAGTCTAAGTACACTGAGTGTTGGCAAAGACGTAGAACGATGCGGATCCTACCAACCACACTGCTGGTGTGAACAGAAAACTGATATAGCAGCTTTGTTCAGCAATTTGGCAACATCTAATAAAACTCAAAATATTAATACCTTTATGACACAAGTAAAGCCTGCAAACATGCTCAGTAAAAGAAGCCAGTCATAAAAGGACATATATTATTGCATGATTCCACTTATATGAAATGCCCAGAGCAGGCACATCTACAGAGACAGGAGATGAGTGGGTTGCCAAGGGCTGGGAGGGCAGGAGAGCAAAAGGGGAACAACTGCTAATGGGCCTGGGATTTTCTGCTGGGATGATGAAAATGTTCTGGAATGAGACCAAGGTGATGGTCACACAACTTTTTGACTACACAACCACTGAATTGTACACTTTAAAAATATGAAGTTTATGGAATGTGAAACTTACCAATAAAAAAACCCTGAAAACCAGCGACTGCACTTTGGGGTACGTAGGTGACCCTTGAACAACACGGATTTGGACTGCATGGGCCCACTTATATGCGGTTTTGAGGTAAATACAGTACAGGACCATGAATGTATTTTCTCTTCTTGTGGTTTTCTTTTTTTAATGCTTATTTATTTTTGAGAGAGCACAAGAGGGACAGGGGCAGAGAGAGGGGGACAGAGGATCCAAAGTGGGCTCTGCACTGACAGCAGCAAGCCCAAAGTGGGGTTCAAACTTGCGAACTGTGAGATCAAGAGCTAAGCCAAAGTCAGATGCTCAAGTGACTGAGCCACCCATGTGCCCTACTCCTTATGGTTTACCTAACAACATTTCCTTTTTTGTAGCTTACTTTATTGTAAGAATATTGTATATAATACATACAACATACAAAATGTGTGTTAAGTGACTGTTTATATTACCGGTAAGGTCAACAGTAGGCTACTAGCAGTTAAGCTTTTGGGGAGTCAAAAGTTGTACACGGAGGGTCGGTGCCTCTGACCCATGTTGTTCTAAGATCAACTGAATACTCTGGAACAGTAGTCAGCACAGTATAGCCTGTGGACAACTTTGTAAATAAAGTTTTATTGGCACACAGTTGCACCCATTCCTTTATGTACTGACCATGGCTGCTTTTGCACTACCATGGTAGAGTGCAGTTGTACTGACGAAATGAGGGTATGTGTTAAATTCTTTCATGTAACTTTAAATTTTTTCAAAAGAAATTTTTTTGAAACAATTTGGCTGACCTCTGAGCAGGGTAAGCCTGGTAGTTTCCCTTTGGGGGCCTGTGGAAAACTGGCAAGGCTGGGTGGTCCATTACCTGTTGGTTGCAGAGGTCACCCAGAAAGAAGTGCACCTGGGGATTGTCAAACCCTTGCCGTATATCAAATACATTGACAGCGTAGCCTCTTGCCAGCAACTGCTCCACCATGTGCTGCCCCAGGAATCCAGAGCCTCCGATCACTGTGCACTTACTGGCCTGCAGAAAGAGAGGGATGGGCAGAGGGTATATGAGAATTTGAAGCTATAAAGAACTTTGACTCACATGTTCATGAGCAAGTCCATCTGTTTGTTTGAAATTCTTTTTGAGTCAAGTTGGAAGCTTTATATAATTCTGGTGTTCTATAGCCAGTGGCACCCTCCTCTCCAGAGATAAGTAAGGAGGAAAGAGAGATAGCAAATGATACTGAGATAGACTTTGGCTGGATTGGATGATCTGATACACGCATGCTGTGTGTTTAACGAAAGGAGCAGGAAACACCTCTGGAAAAAATGAAACTATGTATGATCAAAACTGGACAATACAAAAAATCCCAAAGTCATACCTTCTTGCTCCTAATAACAGAGCCCTGGGCACTTCTAGAACAGACAGAAACAAAATAAAACACAACACAACATGCCACCCACTCAACTGACAATGTCGACTTAAAATATCAGTAAGAAGAAAGCAAAGTGTCTATGCTCGCAGGAGAAAGTCAGCCTCTTTTCCTCAAACTGACCATTACAGGGCTGTGCTGTGTGACTTTGGATTTGTCACCTAATCCCTTCCCACCTTAGTATATCCAAGACTATTGCTGTCTGATGGGATCTCCTGGAGGGGTTGCAGGGAGGATCAGTAAACTGTTAATCAGCCAGGCCCTCGGCTTTGCTTTCCCTTCTCTGAGCTCTGAGCAAACCGACGAATCAGGGAAGAGCTATGGTGCTTACATTTCACCTTCTGCAACACGTGCACTTTCTGGGCTAAATTCCAAATCTGACAACTGGGGATAATGGAAGGACAGAGCACCAGATGCAGATACTTCAATATTCTGATGCCAGGGAGAATAAAACTGTCTGTTGCACACTGATTAAGCTGGCCCCAACAGTCTCCAAAGGAGGACCAGTGATATCCATCCTCCCTGGGGTCTTTCTAAAACTGTATCTGGGCTTCCTGAAAATGACAAACACCCATTTTCCCTAAGCTCATGTACAGTAAATCAAAGTTGGGAGTGTGGAAACTAAAGATATTAAAGAAATTCTGATCCTGATTAGAAAACAAACAAACAACCCCTCTATTTATCCCTTAAATATCTATACAATTGAGTTATGCAGGAGACTTCAGAGGTGTCAGGGCTCCTACTACAGACTCGCCCCTCCCAACCTAGTATCCCATGGACTGGCATTTTTACTGGAGTCCACTGGGCCACCCAGAGATGGCTCTGGAGCTTAAGCATCATTTGTTCAGGCACGTGTAACCTACTGATGTAATCAGCTTCACTATTCCACACCGCACCCCATCCCCAACAAAATGATCTCTTCAACCCATTTTTGTCTAGGTTTTGTTTGATTACTCTCATATACGTGTAATCACACCATGCTAAATAATTTGTACCTTGACTGGAATTTCTAAGATATTCCCAGGACACAGGCAAATTAAATACACAAATCCCATTTGATCCTCATTTTGGCTATACCTTCTCCTTCCCTCAAGTCAGCTGTACAGGTAAATGTAGGTTTTTTAGAATAACTCTGAGCCTCCCTGCTCCCCAAACTGATTTTTCTTGGTTTGCTAAAAGCTTGCCTTAGTTCAAAGAGGTTCAAACTAGACATGTTTTGACAGTATTCCAAAGGATTTCAGATTCTCTTGTTATCTAGCATCTCTAGTTATAATTGTTTCATAGTTTGATGGTCTAATTATTTTAAAAAATCAAATAACCTTTCTACTATGTCCAGTGCAATTTCCTTTCATGATTTTATTTATTTATTTTTTAAAGTTTATTTATATTGAGAGAGAGAGAGAGCACGAGCATGAGTGGGGAAGGAGCAGAGAGAGGGAGAGACACAATCCCAAGCAAGCTCTGCACTGTCAGTGCAGGGCCTAATGTGGGGCTTGAACCCATGAACCACGAGATCATGACCTGAGCCAGAATCAAGACTGAGCCACCCAGGCGCCCCCGCTTTTTTTTTTTTTTAAATCATTATTATTATTTTGAAATGTGGCACCAATATTGCTTGGAACAAGTGGGCCAATGGCTATTCCACAGAGAGTTCTGTAGTGATGAGAACTGAACTGACATTTACCCCAGAAAAGTCAGGTGTGTGATGGGCCAACGTCTTTAATCACACCTATAATACCACATGGTTAGAGATCATATGAAATAACCACTTACGTTTTATGGCCATGAAAGATGATGCAGAGGAAGTGGGCACAGTGGACAAGAAGGAACATGTACTAACAAGAATAAAACTCTGGACTGTAAACAGGTAATGAGACTCAAGAATGGGTTACTGAGAGAAGTTATAAAATCAACATCTTGGAGAGAGTTTTAAGAACAGAAAAGAAAGCCATCTAAATGATTTTAATTGCAATATGACCTTGAGGTAAGAGAATGATCTAGGCCCCTGGGTTTCTTTTAACCTGTTCTGTTTTCCTTTGTCTCTAGCAGTGGGCCTCTTTTCAGAGAAGTCTTACACAGAACATATATATAAGGTAAGATGAAAGTGTTCTTTTTAAATTTTTAACTTATACTTCTTATAAAGGCAACCAGTGAGAAAGAACACCATGACACAACCATTGAAATGTAATTTTTTTGGGTTGCTGAGTATCAGTAAAATCCCAATTTATACAAACAAGGAACCAGATGGCAAGGGACTCTGATGGTTCATCTGAACATTAGAATCTCACATTAACCTTCTATTATAGAGGCACAGAGGAGGCTTTATTCTGAGCTACCCACCAAGACAAGTGTGATCTAGTGGGGAAACTCCTGGGCATCTTTAATTTATTAACATTTGATATAAACACATTTTATCTTGACGTGATTTCATTTCTGAAACATTAGCATTCATTAAAAATGAATCAAACCAAACCTATGCAGACCTACATGAAGAACCTCCAGGAGCCCTGACAATTCCTTAAAGTCCTTTCTGATACTTGCAATGCTAGAGCTTAGGAGTCCTTGCTACTGCCAGTGTGGTTGCTAGGGAAGCCTTCTGCCATTCCAACCAAAAGCCTAGTCTACCCTGTTGAAGGCCACGTGAAGGCAAACTGAGGCACCCAGCCAATGCCAGCAGTTACTGCCAGGGATGTGAGTGAGGCCGCTTGGAACTCACACCTCGGGGGGGGGGGTCCCCTTGACTGCAGGTGGGTGGGTAAACCCAGAGGAAACCAGCCAAGGACTCCCAAGTGGGGCCAGCCTGAATCACAGAATCAAGAACAAGAAATGGGTATGGTGTTGTTTTAAACCACTATGTTCTAACACTGTTACATAGCAATAAGTAACTGAAACCTTGAATATATATGTATATATGTGTGTGTATGTGTATAAACTCAACATTAATTGATTTGATAAATGTACCAAATACAATTTTTAATCCACAGGTAATATCAGTGGCTTCCTGGTATATATGTGCTCGACTTTCCCCTTATCTGGTTTTGGTTAACCTTTTTTTGTGTGTCAGTACTCACATTTGGAATGTCTTCTGTCAAATGTGTCCGTGTGACCTGGTCTCTCATTGGCTCACCAAATGCTCGTTCCATTTCAGCTCCAAATACCGTTATGTTTGCGATGAAGTTTTCTCTTCATAAAGACATATTTAGAGACAGACATTTATATAATATAAACTGAAACATTTTTTAGGCATTAGTGTTTTTGTGTGGATGCCATTCCCCTGTCAAGTTTCCACAAAGAGCTGAACCACAGTGGTAGCTATTAAATGAAGCCCTCCGCTTAATATTCCTGTGACAGGCTTCTTTCTGAGGAAAAGGTGTAACTGGGCCCATAACTCACTGCATTCTTGGATTAGAGGCAAAATGGGAAGCCAGTTAAATGGCCTCTCTCGTCATTTACAACAAAAGGAGCATCTTTGGCATTGTAGCTTTTTCCATGGCACTCACACATTTCAATTATTCTCGATTTTCCTTGTGTTGATCATTACATTGTGGGAGTGCAGTGGGAAAATGCACAGACCCAGGGAGTGCTGGGTTCTGGTGCCAGCCCTACGACAAACTAGGTAAATCCACTCCAGTCCTGTCTTTCTGCTGCAGCTGAGTTTTCCCGTGAATAAAAGGGACTATGTGCTCATCCCCATGATGCTAGGGCAGGGGGTGTTGGGAGTGGAACAGCATAATAGAAGACAGAGCTCTTCGTGGTGAAATTAAAGCCACCCTGACTATGTGTGGAAGAACTCTGTCTGGGGTTGTCAGAAGCCTTCAGGAAGTGGTCAGAGTATGGTGGGGACTGAGCACTTCACAACCAAGACACAATGAAGCATACCAGCTGATGGAAGAACCGTAACACCAAACAGACGAGTAGTTTATAAGACAAGCTTTTGTGACAGCCCTTAGGATATGCTCCTCTCTTCATTCACCCATAATACTGACTCACAAACAAAGAGAAGCATTCAATTTTGGGTTAGATGTATTTGGTCTTACATCTGTTTTCTTGGTAGTGGTCAATTTACTTAAGTCATGGATCTCCTAACATCTGGAGATGGTGAAATCTGTGACAAAGAAAACAGTCCAACTGCGTGCAAAAAGCTAGATTCACAGAACACTTATCAGTGAGAAGGTGGCTGCCAGGCAGCCAACACCAGGGTCTCAAACACCATGACTGCTCCGATCCAATTCCACACCTCTAGTCTCTCTCTCTCTCTCTCTCTCTCTCTCTCTCTCTCTCTCTCACACACACACACACACACACACACACACACACACACACACACACGTTCTTGTAGGAAATGATTTTGTGGTTGGATGAAATGGCCTTGAAATGGATATTATGAACCTCTGTGTCTGATGGGGCCATTTTACGGAAACATGTTTCTGAAATCATAATCGAAGTTATCAGGAAAATACATTTTAAAACTTCACTTTTCACATAATATATTATGCTAAATGAAATCAGCCAGGCACAAATACCGTATGATCCTTTTTTATATGAGATATGTATAGTAGTCAAACTCATATATGTAGAAACAATGGTGGGTGCCAGGGGCTGGGAGGAGGGGGAATTGGGGACTTAGCGATTACTAGGTAGAGTTTCAGTTCTACAAGAGTCAGACTTCTGGCGATGGATGGTGGGGATGGTTGCACAACAATGTGAAATGAATGCCACTGACCGTACTCTTAAAAGTGGGCTCAGAATAGCTCTGAATGGGAAAATAAGACCCTAAAGAGCAACATTCAGGGGGCTGGGATTGTTAAGGTTCACACATCAGAAGCCTCAAGTCTTTCTCCTGTAAAATGTTAGTTCTTTGAATCCATTAAAAACCAGTATATTCATACTGAGACAAAGCTTTGAACTAAAAAAAACAAACTAGGAAGAGATCCACCTTCTACTGGTGAAATCTAAGTGCCTTGCTCAACTTCTGGGCAAGGGGAGAAAGGCTGCTGACAGGATTATATAAGAAGACAAGCAAGTGAGCCTAATCTTCTTGCTGGGGAAAGTCCCCAAAAACTAAGTCCTGGAGGCAAAAGGAAGGGACAGTCTGTCCACCTCAAACCAGATAGAAAGAAAAAGTATTCCCTCCTTTGAAAACATGGGAGATCAGCTTCTTTGTAAAGGGGTAATGCAGAGCAATTCAGAGGGGTGTGTTAGGATGTGTGGGGGTAGTCGGGGCCCGGCCTGCTGTCTTCCATGGAGTCAGTGCAGGAAGGTAAGATGTAGCTACCACAAGCTCACCGGTCTAGTCTGTGGACAGACAATGTCTGTGTATGCAAGAAAACTGCAAACAGGAGTCAAGGCAAAACACACTTCCCCAAAGGACTCAATCAGCCAAACCTTGTCCTTTCATAGACCTGAGGCGTCTGGTTGTTTCTGTTAGTCATTCGTCTCTCTGATTGTCTATTTTTAGGACACAGAAAGACCCTGGCTTTGGATTTGTAGTGGCCCCCGAGAAACCCATCAGCATGCCTGCGAGCTTGAGCTTATGCTATCCCCTCCACCTAGAATACCTTCCCTCTCCTTGGTGAGTTCCTCCTTATCCTTCAAGGCCTAGCTCAACTGTCACTACTGTGAACCTCCTCTCCCTCCCTGGGGACAGTCAGCTCCTTCCTTGTCTGCTCCCGTTCTAATACTCAGCACACTCAATTATACCTTTTTTTTCCTACTTGGTTGTGAGCCCCCTGAGGGCCAGCAAAGAGCCTGGAACAGAGCAGGGGTTGTATTGTTCTCCTGCAGCTGCTCCCAGAGGTCTCTTCTGTAGAGCAGTGATCCTCCCTGCTGACCTCAGAGCTGCTATGGGGCTCAAACAAGGCTCGGGGATAAAAGTGGAGCTACAACTTGTAAAAGAGCAATCACCCAGGTTTTGGCTCACTCACCCAATGCCGGCCACTGCCAGGCAGAACCCGCGTTAAGACACAGCACCAACCTCCAGGGAGCCCACGATCTAGTGTGAGAGACAGACTTAGTGGACAGTTGTGGAATGCTTCTGAGTTCTCATGAAGGTAAACCCAGAACGGGGAGGCTGGCCCAAGAAGGCGATCCCTGAGCCAAGTTCTCAAGGCCATGGAGGAGTGAGTCAAACAGGGGTGGGTGTCCTAAAAGCCTTTCCATGGCCAGGGGTGGGAAGGACAGGTGATAGCACAGAGCCAGCATGTTCTGGCAACTGTGACAAGTTGTGTCACAGTGAGTATGAAGCAAGATTGGGAGCAAAGTTGAGAATATGAAAGGACTGTGTGTCAGGTTAAGGTTACACTAAGAGGAGAGGGAGAAGCCCTGGGAAGTTGTAAGCAGGGTGAGTGTTAAGATCAGAAGGATCACTCTGGCTGCAGTGCGGAGAAGGGATTTTACCCAAGTCTAAAGTTTTGGGCATGCAGGGTAGGGGAGATGACAAGAGCAAATCAGAGAAAAGAAATAACATTGCTCGAAAAACTGCCAAATGCCAGGTCTTTTTACATCTAAGTATATTACACCATTAAGATCCCTAAAGCACCCAGTTAGGTCTCATTCAACAAAAGAAAAACTCAGGCACAGAGATCGAGTGACTTGCACCACACAGATTTTACACAGCCAAGGCAGAACTTTGTGGCTGTTCTTTCTACTCTGCCAGGCTGTCACCCTGCAGACTGGGAAGTAGGGTATGGAAGACAAGGCATATAAGGACCAGCAGAGGCAAAACTGGGCAGGGGGCTCAGATGCCAGGTTGGGTCTGGACTTTACTCTGTAGTCATGGGAAGCCTCTGAAGGTTTAAGAGCAGGGGGGATGACCTGACCAGAGTGTTCACCAGGAAGACAAACCTGGCAGAGCAGGTAGACTAGGCAGGTGCGAAGCAGGCACAGGGACATTATTCACCAGTCATTCAAACAAGTTTTACTGAGTACCTAATATGTGCCCTTCACTGTTCCGGGTACTGGAGTACCAGCAGTGAACAAAACAAAGATGCCTACCCTCATAGAGCTTACCTTCTAGTGGGTGGACAATAACGAACAAAATAAGCAAGTACCAGGAGAAAACAGTAGAGCAAGATATGGGGCTCAAGCATGCTGGGGGCTGCAGTGCTAAACAAATAGGGTGCTTAGGGTGGCTCACTAAGAAAGAAGGTGATAGTGGAGCAAAGACCTGGAGGAGGGAAAGAAGTGGAGCAAGCGGGCAGAAGGGCCAGCGGGAGCCAAAGTTCTGAGGATTGTGCCTGTGTGTTTGAGGCCCAACAAGGAACCTAGTGTCCCAGCTGGAATGAGCCTGGAGAAAGGAAAGGGCATGCTATGCCAGGCCCTGCAGACCACGGTGAGAATTCTGGCTGGTAGGAGTTGGGAGACTGCTGACAAAGGCCTGAATTGGAAAAGAGAAAAGGAATGGCCTTTAAGTGGGAGAACGGATAGAACCTAGAGGCTGGTTAATGCGGAGGGGACAGGAAAAGAGTCAAATATGACTGAATGGTTTTGGACCTGGTTCATGCTGAAAAAGGAAGGGAAAAAAGGGTAGAAGGTCAGCAAAGACGTTCATTTAATAGATGCTAATATATCTCATGCCTTTCTCAGCCTAAGAAGCTTATGCTCTATGCCCTGCCTCCCTAAATAATGCCCCAATGCCCAGAGGGGAAGCATGTAAGGACTGAGAGCCCTCTTACACTAGGCTAGCTGTGGGGGGCAGATCCTGGACCTCCAGCTCCAATGCTTCAGCCCATACCCTTGCACACACACCCTTGTAATTCTCCAAGCACGCATGAAACCAGGAGCTGCTTCTTTGAAAAGATCAACAAAATTGGTAAACCTCTAGCAAGAATCATCAAAAAAGACAGAGAGAGAGGACTCAACTAAACAAAATAACTAATGAAAGAGGAGAAATAACAACCAACACCAGAGAAATACAAAAAATTGTAACAGAATATTATGAAAACTTATATGCCAACAAATTGGACAACTTAGAAGAAATGGATACATTCCTAGAAACATAAAACCTACCAAAACTAAAGCAGGAAGAAATAGAAAATTGAACAGATGAATTACCAGCAAAGAAATTGAAGCAGTCATCAAAAAACTCCCAAAAAAGAAAACTCCAGCACTAGATGGCTCCACAAATTCTACCAAACATTTTAAGAAGAGTTAATACCTATTCTTCTCAAACTATTCCAAAAAATACAAGAAAGAAAACTCCTAAATTCATTCTATGAGTCAGTGTCACCCTGATACCAAACCAGATAAAGACACCACAAAAAAAAAGAGAACCACAGGCCAATATCTCTCAAGAATACAGATGCAAAAATCCTCAACATATTAGCAAACCAAATCTAACCATACGTTCAAAAAAATCATTCACCACAGTCAAGTGGGATTTATTCCTGGGATGCAAGGCTGGTTCCATATTCACAAATCAATCAATGTAATATATCACATCAATAAGAGAAAGGATAAGAACCATATAATCATTTCACTAGATGCAGAAAAGCATTTGGCAAAATACAACATTCATTCATGATAAAAACCGTCAACAAAGTAGGTCTAGAGGGAACATACCTCAACACAGTAAAGGCCTTGTATGGAAAACCCACAGCCAACATCATACTCAACGGTGAAAAACTGAAAGCTTTTCCGCTAAGATCAAGAACGGGACAATGTTGTTGTCTACTCTTGCCACTTTATTCAACATAGTACTGGAAGTCCTAGCCACAGCAATCAGACAACATAAAGAAATAAAAGGCATCCACACTGGTAAGGAAGAAGTAAAACTCTATTTGTAGATGACATAATACCATATATAGAAAACCCTAAAGACTCCACCAAGAAACTACTGGAACTGATAAATGAACTAAGTAATGTCGCAAAATACAGGATCAATGTACAGAAATCTGTTACATTCCTATACACTAATAATAAAGCAGCAGAAAGTGAAATTAAGGAAACAATTCCATTTACAACCGCACCAAAAACGACAGAATATTTAGGAATATACTTAACCAACGAGGTCGACGACCTGTACTCTGAAAACTATAAAACAATGATGAAAGAAATCCAAGATAAGGCAAAGAAATGGAAAGGCATCCCATGCTTATGAGTTGGAAGAACAAATATTTTAAAAATGTCCATACTACCCAAAGCAATCTACATATTTACTGCAACCCCTATGAAAAGTACCAGCAGCATTTTTCACAGAACTGGAACAATTCTAAAATATTTATGGAATCACAAAAGACCTTGATTCGCCAAAGCAATCTTGAAAAATAAAAACAAAACAGGAGATATCACAATTCCAGATTTCAAGTTATATTACAAAGCGTAGCAATTAAAACAGTACGGTACTGGTATAAAAATAGTCACATAGATCAATAGAACAGAATAGAAAAGCTAGAAATAAGCCCACAACTATATGGTCAATTAATCTTTGACAAAGCAGGAAAGAACATGCAATGGGAAAAAGATGGTCTCTTCAACAAATGATGTTGGGAAAGCTGGACAACCACATGCAAAAGAATGAAACTTGACCATTTTCTTACACTATACAAAAAAATAAATTCAAAATTTGGATTAAAGACCTAGATGTGAGACCTGAAACCCTAAAAATCCTTGAAGAGAGCACAGGCAGTAATCTCTCTGATGTTGGCTGTAGCAACTTTTTTTTCTGGATGTGTGTCTTGAAGCAAGGGAAATAAAAGCAAAAATAAACTATTGGGACTACATCAAAATAAAAAGCTTCTGCCCAGCGAAGGAAACAATCAATAAAACTGAAAGGTAACCTATTGAATGGGAGAATATATTTGCATATGACATATCTGAAAACGGGTTAGTATCCAAATTTATAAAGAACTGATACAACTCAATACCCCCAAAACAAATAATCTAATTAAAAAATGGGCAGAAGACATGAATAGACATTTCTCCAAAGAAGACCTCTAGATGGCCAACAGACACACTAAAAGATGCTCAACATCGCTCATCATCAGGGAAATAAAAATCAAAACCACACTGAGATACCACCTCACACCATTCAGAGTGGTTCAAATTAACAACTCAGGAAACAACATATGTTGGCAAGGATGCAGAGAAAGGGGAACCCTCTTGCACTGTTGGTGGGAATGTAAACTGGTGCAGCGCCTCTAGAAAACACTATGGAGGTTCCTCAAAAAATTAAAAATGATCCAGTAATTGCACTAATGGGTATTACCCAAAGGATACAAAAATACTAATTCAAAGGGATCCATGCACACCAATGTTTATAGCAGCACTATTTACAATAGCCAAGATCTGGGAGTAGCCCATATTTTGATGGATGGATGAACTGAGAAGGAAGATGTATAAATATACAATGGAATGTTACTCAGCCATTAAAAAGAAATGTTGTCATTTGCAATGACATGGATGGAGCTACAGAGTATAATGCTAAGTGAAATAAGTCAGTCAGAGAATGACAAATACTATATGATTTCACTCATATGTGGAATTTAAGAAACAAAACAAATGAGGAAAGCGAAAACGAGAGGCAAACCAAGAAACAGACTCTCAACTATAGAGAACAAATTGATCCTTACCAGAGGGGAAATAGGTGGGGAGATGAGTTACATAGGTGATGGGGATTAAAGACTACACTTATCATGATAAAAACAAAATAAATAAAAGAAAATCTAAAACCACACTCTCCAAGCACCCCTCACACTTCAAAGTCCTCCGTGACTTTGCTCATGGCAATGTCTGGGCCTGGAATGCTCCCCCCTATCCGCCTGAGTGACTATCAAAAAAGTCTATTTTGACGACCTCTCCCCTCATGCTCGCTCATATCTCCTTCACTTCCTTCAAAGTCCGTTCCCAGGCTCCCACCTCATCTCCTTGGCTGCTTTTAGCCAGGAGGGAACCAAAGTGATCCACTTTTAAAATCAGTTGCGGGCAGGGCGCGGGGGGGGGTGGGGTGGGGGGGGAAGGCAGTGCTATAGAATGGACACTCTCGAAGAAATAGCCTCAGCGGGACACGGTTTCTAAGTCCCAGCCGTCCAAACCTCTGCAACATTCCCCTTCACTTCTCTGGGTCTCAGTTGCTCCTCGTGTAGTCTCCGCTGTAACACGCAAGGTCACGGTCTTCTCTGGCCCTTCTGACCCTAATTTTGTCTTAGGCCAGACCAGAAACCTCCCGACCAGACCTCCTCACCCAGCCCCTTGCCCTCCTGCCTTGTAGCCGATAGAAGGCAGCCTCCCAGGGCGAGGTCGTAACCCTTACCGTCCGTAGGCGATCCCCTGGTCAGCCTCAGCGCTCCCCCAGATAGCACCCAAAGACCTGCAGCCGCCGACGGGCACCGGTTTCTCCACGCCCGCGTGAGCAGAGGATCTGCCGAGACTCCTCCGCCAACGGGATTGGCTTAGTTTGGCGCTGGTTCAGCCAATCGGCGCTCACAACGTGATCCTGCCCAATGAGGCCAGGTCTTAGCTGTGAGTGCACAGCCCCCAGGCCCTGGGCCAGGCCTTTGTCCGATTAGCCCCACCCACCACAGCCCTGCGCCAATGGGAAGCGGCGGCGGCTAGTGGGCCGCCAATGGGGAGCAGGGCCGCGCGCGTGGGGCGGTGGGAAAGGCGCCGAGTCAGTGTATACGTCGGTTGCCGTAACAACGGGCGGCGGAGTTGGTCGGCAATGGTGAGTGCAGGCCGTCCTTTGGTGCCCGACGCCCAGAGGCTGAGCCCTTCCAAGATTTCGTCTGGCCCTGCCAGCTCTCCTGCGCCGTTCTCGATTTTGGCGTGCCCCTCCTTCCTCTGAGTTCTTTCCCGGAAGCGTAGTGTAGAGACGCCTGCCGCCCAGCTGGGCCTGTGATTCGCTGCTGCTCCCCTTCACCCAGTCTGCGCTGCGCCCACCCATCCCTTAGGCTCCCCTGATCTTCCCCTGCTGGCCCCCTCGGTGACCGCCCCTGGACAAAGAAAACTGACGTTACCTGCAGGCCCTGACTTCTCAGATCCTGACCTGGCCGCCTCGCTCTACCAAAGTTTACCCATAGAACTGGGGAGGAGATTTATTATGTTTGATTGGTAACATGCATCCTGAAATTTAAGTACAGGGATATTCGGGACATGTTTTGAGCTCCTTGCAGGAGGGACAGATGTGTCAAGTGGATTGAGTTTTATTGTTTAATATTGGCAGAATATACATTTTAGCAACCTAGTAATATTTGGCCAAATCTGGAAGCGTGGTTACTTCTTAAAGTCGGACTGCATAGAGGGAAGCGGAGTACCGCGAGTGGGTGTTGTAAGGACGTTTCTAGATAATCATTAGGATCCCCAAAATCAAGGTCACCTGGTTATCTGTACGTTTATGCAGTCAGCTCCTTGGCTAGATCTCTTTTAGGATGATTTTCAATCAGAGATGTCCAGACGAACAAGGGGTCTTCTTGCTTCTAGAAACAGTAGTAAATAAAGAAGAGGGAGGGATAGAGGTGCATGGAAGGATTCACTGTTCTTTCCAGTAAACCCTGTTATCTTTTCTGTTAAGCAAAGCTTCGGAATTGGTTGGTGTAAACAATTTTAAAATAATTTGTTGTCTGTAACTATTTTATGTAAAATATAGATTATATTACATAATACTGTGCTTCTGTGTTTGTAAAACGTGTAAAGGCCTCTAACTTTAAGAAGGCAAGCATGGCAACATCTGCCCAGCGAAAAAGGATGAGTCCTAAGCCTGAGCTCACTGAAGAGCAGAAACAGGAAATCCGGGAAGCTTTTGATCTCTTTGATGCTGATGGAACTGGAACCATAGATGTTAAGGAACTTAAGGCAAGCCATTTACATTCCAACTCCCCAGCCTTGCCTTTCCTCTACATCTTTTTGTTTCCCTGTCACCACTGTACCTCTTTTTTCCTCATCTCTCTGCAAGAAGTAACAGGGGAGGATGCACTGTGTTCTGTTTTCCTATCTTTTTTTTTTTACCTCAAGTGTTATTAAATAAAATGGAGCACAAATATCAATCTGCATAATGTTCTAGTGTTTCCCAATCATTAAAAAAAATTTTTTAATGTTTATTTATTTTTGAGAAACAGAGCGCGGGTGGGGGAGGGGCAGAGAGAGAGACACACAGAATCTGAAGCAGCCTCCAGGCTCTGAGCTGTCAGCAAAGAGCCCAATGCAGGGCTCAAAACTCACGAACTATGATCATGACCTGAGCCAAAGTCAGACTGAGCCACCCAGGCGCCCCTCCCAATCATTTTAATGAAATTGTGTCAGATGCTGGCTTAATACTCTCAATGCTGTCATTTTTGTTCCTGTTAACGGTTTAGATGTGCATATTGAGATGATCCTGTTTTCACTGTAGGTGGCAATGAGAGCACTGGGCTTTGAACCCAAGAAAGAAGAGATCAAGAAAATGATAAGCGAAATTGATAAGGAAGGGACAGGAAAAATGAACTTTAGTGACTTTTTGACTGTGATGACTCAGAAAATGGTAAGTTAGCTGGAATAATCAGCATATTTTCCACCCATAATGGTGAACAAATTTGAATCTAGATATGAAAATGTCTTCACTGAAGAAAAGTTAATACAAACTGGAGGGTTCAGCTGATAAAGGATGGTATTTATGACTGAAAATTAGAATGCTTAGGTTCCTCTTGGCTTTCTTCAAGGCCACACAAATCACAGGAAAAGTGTTTTACCCTCTGTAAAGTCGTAAAAGTACTACTGCTGTCACTCTTTTGTGATTATTTTTCTCAACTGATTTCTCAATATGATAACCACAAGCAGTAACACCTATAAACACCAGCAATATTACAGTGCCTGACAAGATGAAATGCCTATACTTTAAAGGTCAAAATTCTTCTCTCTCTCATTTGTTATTCTGGGCAGCCTTAGCCTGAGGGCAGGTTACTTCAACAGCCTAGCTTTTCACTGCCCTGGGAATTTGGTCTTTTAGCATTTTCAAGGTTGAATGCACCCATTCTCTAGTCCCTCAGGTGTCACCATTTTAACGGGCCCAGGGGGTCAAGAAAGACGTGTCACCTGACCAATACACCTCACTCCCCTGAGTGTCATTCCACCCAGGATGTATGTTGATGTTCCCATTGGGCCATTGCTCATTCGTTGGCCTTCCAGCTCCCCTTTTGTGAGGCTTATCTTCGCTTTAGTAGCATGTAAAAAGTAACTCCATGTGTGTCTCAGGTCACAGGTCTGTTCCTACTCTAATAATTCTGTGGCTTTGAAATCATCTAATGATACCTGTATTTTTCTTTGTGTACTAATTTAAGTGATCAGGAAGCTTAACCTTCTGTAACCACCTAGTAAAGCTGTCCCACCTTAAAGGTGGGTTCTGAAATTGCTCTTATTAGAGAGGTTCTGTGTATCTTTCGCTACCTTTCAGGAATTTCTGGAGTTTGAGCTGTTGGGGGATTTTCCTTTCTTCCTCTTTTGGAGTACTTGGGATCCCAGTAACTCTGTTATCTCATAACAAGTTAAATAGCCCTCACTTTCCTCCCTGCACCCCCATTCCCCCACCGAGAGGACCCCTCTTCTGCCAGCTCAAGCACTATATTTCCTCTAGCTTTAACTCTACCCTCTATTCCTGTTTCTCTCTGCTTTGTATAGAAAGAATATTTTAAGTCAGTCCTTTATATTTCCTTTTTAGCCTGTTTATAATAATGTCATTGAGTTTGTCCTCTTCTACCCTGGATGACGTTTGATCTCCTGTGAGCTAGGACCTATGTCATGAAAGCCATCACCAAGACCACGTAGAGGGGTTAGGTGCCGGTGAGCTGCTGCATAAGTAACTGCTTCTGTGTTATCTGTTTTACTTGCTAAGTCTGAGAAAGATACCAAAGAAGAAATTCTGAAAGCTTTCAAGCTCTTCGATGATGATGAAACTGGGAAGATATCATTCAAAAATCTAAAGCGTGTGGCCAAGGAGTTGGGTGAGAACCTCACTGATGAGGAGCTGCAGGTTTGTAAGGCATCGGACTTGAGCTTAGCTCCTGCTTGGAGCCCCTGTGTGACTTTTCTGAATAACATTTTCTCTGATGTGAGCCCCACTTTGAAGGAAAACTAGTGTTCTCTTGTCCCTCTCTTGACCACTTAATTTCTCCTTTAATAGTGTGACAAGCCTATGGGCCTTGCTCCCAGAAAAATGCACACGTAAAATTTTACCTCCTATTTTAGGTTTTAAGAATCCCCCTAGTCAGGATGATTTTCAGGCTCTCTTCTGGATGATATGTATGACAAAGTATTGCTTGATTTTCAAATAACTTTTTGGGAACCAAGCTATTCTAAAAAGCAGCACATTTGCAATGGGTGGACCACAACTGTCTATTCATGTAACCTTATGAAAGCCATTGCTCAGTCATTTTAATTCATTTATGAATGAATCTAAGTTGAATCCTTATTGTTCTACAGGAGATGATCGATGAGGCTGATCGAGATGGAGATGGAGAAGTCAATGAGCAGGAGTTCCTGCGCATCATGAAAAAGACCAGCCTTTACTAAGATCAGTGTCTTCTTTTCATATTGTGTGAAATCTGGGTTTTGAGAACACAAACTATTTTCCCCCACTGACCTCCCTGTATAACTTTAGTAACAACCTTGAATCTCTTTTAGGTATTTGAAAGTGTTCTTAGACATTAAAGTTCTTTGTAAGGTGACCTGCTGGTTACTTTAGTTCCCCAAAGCAAAATGAGAGCATATTAGAGTGGAGAAAAGGGTCTTAAAGCTTTCACCCACCTGCAGTTCTGCCTTGTATCACCTCACTCTTGTCATGCATTTCCACATTGATGCCACCACAGAATGACTTCTTGGACTAGCACATGTTGTACCCATGTCACCAGAAGCAGGGGGCCTCTCTTTGAGGTTTCCAGTTATAATTGACACCTGAGTGCAGCTTTCTCTTTTATAAAACCCAGTGAAGTTATTCACTTGCATTTGGATGTGTGTTTGTGCTATTTTTTTGTCTTAAAAATAAAGCCTTTTTTATTTTGAGCTTTTGTTCTCTAAGGGTGAGTTCTTTAACCTTGAATATGAGTTCATCTTCTAAACCACTGTGTTGAAGACAGCCTGGTAGATCCCCAACTCCTTCCCAGCCGATGGACAGAAAATTAATCCTTTACTACTGACTTGAATTGTTTGTTTCTTTGGGAATCCATCAGTGTGTAAAACTAGTAGAATTTCCATTTCACCTAAGCCTAAACGATGCCTTAAAAATAGTTTGGGCGCAGTTAGTCTGAGAGTCTTATTGGCAATTTGTGCTTGGACAAATTGGGGAAAGGCAAGTTATTATGACAGTAGGTTGAATTCAGCCAACCTCTGGTCAGTTTATTTGCTGGATGGTGTCTCAGAATCTCTGTGTCAGATTGGGCTGAATGACCTTGTCTAGCCCCCTCTTCACCCTACATGGGATAACCTAGAAGAGAAGCCATGGCAGATAATATTAAAGTCTTTGCCCCAGGCTGAGGGTGGGGAACAAGAAAGGCGGAGGGGAAGTGGAAAATGAACAACAGTGATGGAATGCTCATTCACCCACACGTGGAGAGGAAAAGAATGGGTTTCAAACTTCTGGGGGCATCCTAATCCCAGGATAGGGTTGCCTCATTTAGCTAATAAAGAGAACACCTAGGTCAATTTTAATTTTAGACAATTTTTTTTTAGTACAAGTATGTCCCATTTGGACTTTGTGTTGTTTATTCACTGTTGATCTGAAATTTAACTTTGCTTGGGTTTCCTGTATTTCAAGTGGTAACCCTACATGGAGAACATGTAAAGAGGCATGACCCTGGGCCTCATCCCTGGACACTGGCATCCTGAACAACTTGGTGATCCACTCCCAGACAAGTCTACAGGGGCATAACTCTGAGAAACACTGGGGGGATGTGGTGGGGGAACCCAGAGTAGCCTCAGACCTGGGTTCTCTCATGGGCTCCACCAGTTTCTGGCTGGGTAATTTGGGACAAGCTCCCTCTCCAAGTGCCTCAGGTTCCTTGTCTGTGTAGTGGGGAGAAGAGTTGTGCTTAAGTCTGACTCTCTGAGGGCACAATGCAGACTCACACAAAGGGCCAAGAGGGCATTTCAGAACTGTTTGTTCTCAATGTCATTTCCTTGGTGTGATTGTCACATAGCTTTGTTAGATGTGCATACATGAAGTTTTTAATGTATACTGTCCTCCAAAGTCGAGTTGACAGCATTTACTGGGAGGATTTGACCTTTGTCATATTTCTGTTTTCTAATAAGAGGCATGTGATCTGATAAAAGACATACGATAATGGAAAGGAGCGGGAAGACTGGGTCCTACTTCCCATTTTACTGTTAACTGTCACCCTGGAAACATTCTTATCTCCTCCTTCTTAATGTTCTCATAAATGAAATATAGTCAGGAATCTTGGGGGAAGGGAGAGTGGTACGTAACATGTTATCCTTAAGGATAAAAACAAGCACGAGGTACTCACTATATTGGTGCCTGCCAGCCATTTTAAAATAGGTTTGTGGAGGGGATGGGGACAGAGGGAGCAGCATGAGTCAGTGGGTGTGAGACTGGAACAGAGAGTCACATGAGGGTCAGGAATATGAAGATGGAGAGGCAGCTGGGACCACTTCATGCGAAGGCAGAAAAGAGGACTACAAGGGGGTGGGGGAATGTGGATGGAGGGAGGACTGCAGTCAGTTTATATAGGGCTGGACCAGGTAGTTGAAGGGAATGGATGGGATGGGGAAGAAATTGTAGGAGAGGTCAGTGCAGGTGCAGGTGATGCAGAGTTGTAGACTGGGTGGAGAGTGATGGTGACAGAGGGGGTGCAGAGTCAGCTTAGGTGGGGCTGAACCAAGAGATGTAGGGGAGATGGCAGAGGGTGGGGATAGAGAAGTAGAAGCTAGTTTTTGTGAAGCTGGATCAGGGAAATGTAGGAAGAGTAGTTAGGTAAGACTTGGGTGTAGGGTAGATGGGGAGGGAAAGGCAGCATAGGACAGTTCACAGGAAGGGTCTACAGAGTTGGAGGGGAATGAAGGAAGATAGGAAGGGAGATAAAGGGAACAGGAACCAACGATGGAGATGTATGGAGAGTAGGGTAGGGTGGAGTGGGAGAGGTAGGAGAGGTCAGTTCAATTGGGGATGAATTAGATCCTGAGGAGAGGTGGCTGGGAAGTAGAGGGCCCAAAGTCAGTCTATGAGGGCAGGAAAGAGTGATTCAGGTAGGGGGAGGAGGAAAGGGGAGAGAAAGGGAGCAAGAATTAGTTTCTATGTAGATGGCCCAGCCCATAGTTTCTATGTAGGGGCTTGGGGTGATGGGGAGAGCAGAGGTCAGTTCATGTGGAGCTGGACCAGGGAGCTGTAGAGGAGTGGAGTGGGATTTGACATAGCACAGAGATTTGTTCATGAGAGTTGGGAAGGGGAGGTGGGGGGCGAGATTCCTTCATGTGGAGCTGAGGGGAATGAGAGCAGAGGTTAGTTCATGTTAGGGGGTAGTAGAAAAATGTAGGGGTGTAGTAGGATGGAGAGCAAGAGAGGGCATTTCATGTTGAGCTGGGTATTGGAAAGGAGAGGGAGCTGAAGTTGGTTGATGTAAGATGGACGAGAGAGTCATAGGGAGATGGCAGGCATGTAGATAAAGAGGGATCGGAAGTATCTTCATATGGAGCTGGAGCAGACAGGTGGAGGGAGGAGGAGGGGTGAGGATGGAGAGGGAGCTGGGGTCACTTCCTACGAGAATCCAGCAGAGAGATCCAGGGAGATGGTGGGAATGGGGGCTTTGGGGTGGGGGGAGATGGGTGGGATAAAAAAAAAGCCAGTTCCTGTTGGGCCTTGTGGGCCTCCATACTAACTGAGGGATATACTGGATTTCCTTGAAGGAACTTTCCAGTGGAATAGTGTTTTCTTTGCTCCAAAGCATTCCAACTGCTAGGAACAGCTGTCTTAATCAATAGCCATACTCAGGCTTGATATAAGTAAAATCTATCTCAGAAAGTTGTTTAAAGAAAGGAGGTAGCTCAGTCCCCATCTTTCAGACATGGAAGAGCTGCTGGATCCAGGATGTTGACGGGACATCAAAGGGCAGAAATATACATTGGCTGCCTGGGGGCATCTTCTGGGGTCTGTTCACCTCCTATCAGATTTTAAATGCTTGTTTTGGTCACACTTTCAAATACTGAGTTTTGGCAGCACACTCGAAGGGAGTAATACACTCAAAGCAGCACTTTACCAACAATTACAACTCTGTCACATCTCCACAGCCATCCCACTATGCATTGATATATCGCTTTGACTAGAACTGCTTGCTCCCTGATGATGCTCCCTCACGAAGCCAAGTTCGCCCACAGTCTAGGTGCTATGTGTTTCTGAGCCCTCCATGGCCATTGTGATAAGTGTCTTGTAGCAAGTGGCTCCCTCGTCCACTCCATGTCTCAGAACTTGCTCTGCTCAACATCCTATATTCTAATTAAATTTTTTTTTAATTTTTTGAATGTTTATTTATTTTTGAGAGAGAGAGAGAGAGAGAGAGAGAGAGAGCGCGTGCACGCGCACATGAGCGGGGGAGGGGCAGAGAAAGAGGGAGACACAAAATCCGAAGCAGGCTCCAGGCTCTGAGCTGTCAGCACAGAGCCTGATGTGGGGCTTGAACTCACAAGCCGTGAGATCATGACCTGAAGCGAAGTCGGATGCTCAACCGACTGAGCCACCCAGGCGCCCCCTGTATTCTAGAAGCCACTGTATTCTAGTGGCTGTATTCTAGAAGCCACTGGACTACTGCACATCTTCAGCTGTAGCAAAAGTAATCACTCTGCATTGATCACAGCTGTGAAACAGTGACATCATTCTAGTGTGCCATGCTGTGACATATCAGACATATTTAGTGACCCAAATCTCCATCAGTGGCCCCTAAGACTCTCACAGAGGCTCCAAGCCCATTTCTAAAATATTACGACCAGAACTTGTCTTTTCTAGCTTTTCCCTGCTGACTGCCAGTCATCTCTTCTAAGCCTCCTAGTAACCACTGCCTTTCTCCTTTTGATTCTGGTTGCTAGCTACCATTTAGAGGCTTGTGATTTTCATTTCCTTTCTCCTCTTTGCCCCAAAAGTCTATTATGTCACCAAGATTTCCCTGTAGTAGTCATTGTGATGCACCCCTTTCTTTTTCATTTCTGAAACTACCACCTCAACCCAAATTTGGATTGCTATAATGTCCTTTCTTCCTTGTCACTGTGGGACCTGCGATCTCTACAATGCTGTATCTGCCCCTGTTTAGACTTCCTGGCAACTAGTCACTCCTTGGACCCAGCAACCTCATCACTCACCTGGACTTCCTGCGATCTTCCCTCCCTTCCCTCCAGTCTTTTTTAGCTTGAAAAATCAATCCTCTTCAAGGAATATGCCAACAAGAGTATTTATTTTCTTTCAGAAAGTTGCTTTTTTTCTTACTTGCACTGACTAAAAGGCTGTTTACCTATCTGTCTTCAGCAGTTTTTGAAACCTTCAATCCATTTTCAGCTTTAACCTCCTGATTTTTTTTTCTTTGGGATCCACATCATTGCTTTTTTTTTTTAAATCCATTATTAGATCTGTTCTCTCCTTTCTTTTGCATTCATTCATTCATTCATTCATTTGTTCATTCAGCAAATACTTAATGAGCACTCAGGCCTTGACCCAGGGTCTGAAGTGAAAAAGAAACACACAGTTGCTAGCTTCATGGGATTTACAGTCTATTTATTTTTTATTTTTTTAACATTTATTCATTTTCTGAGACAGAGAAGACAGAGCAAGAGTGGGGGAGGGGCAGAGAGCGAGGGAGACACAGAATCCGAAGCAAACTGCAGGCTCTGAACTGACAGCACAGAGCTGGATGCAGGGCTCAAACCCACAAACCATGAGATCATGACCCAAGCCGAAGTCGGATGCCTAACTGACTGAGCCACCCAGGAGCCCCATGGGATTTACAATCTAGTGAAGGATTGAAGGGGTGCTATTTTAGACAGGGTAGACAGGACCTCCTTGTAGAGGTGACATTCTAGAAAAGACCTGAAGCCATGTGGAGATCTGGGGAAAGAGTACCCAGGCAGAGGAAACACCAAGTGCAAAGTCCCTGAGGCAGCAGTGAGCTGTTCCTCACTCACACCAAAGTGAAAAATGGCAAGTTGCAGAAGGAGGCAGCAGTTGGGTAAGTTAAAGCCTTGTAAATCCCCAAAGTAAGGGTTATGTTCTGTGGGTGATGGGGGTGGTGGTCAGCACTGGGATCTGAGCAGGAAAGTAACATGCCTTACACCGGAGTCTCATGCTGGCAGCTGTGTTGAGAATTGCCTATGAGAGTATGTATCTTTTCACAGTATGAGCTCATTTAAAGGTCTCCCTGCATAGCTACATGGCTGACTTAGACATTTTTTTTTAATTTGGATTATTTGAGATTGAGAAATTTCTGGAGCAAGTTTTGTTATGGAATATGAATCATTAGAGGCAGATTTCTCCTTTTTAGAATTCCCATCTTTCAGGAGCCACATTCCCTTCTAGAGTCTCTAGCAGTGGGATCACAGATTATACTCCGTGCTATTTAGCTTCCTGCCTGTTTCCTCCCAGAATTTGCCTCCTCGGGTCCTCTAGTCTAAGCTTATAGCTAATGTCTACCCAAATGGGTTTATTATTATTATTATTATTATTATGAACTTCAAAATGTCATTATTATTTTCTCTCAAGTTCTGGTTATTTTCTCAGCCACAGTCAGTTCTCTCTTGCTGGTCAGGTTTAATAGATCATTCTAGGGAAAGTGGCTTATAACTCCCAGACTTAGGATTTCCCAAACTCTTTATGGTTTAGAAAGGACTTGATCTTTGTATTATCAGTGTTGCACAGTGATAATTATTACCCCATTTTACATATAAAGCAACTAAGGCTCAGGAAGGTTAAGCATGAAAGCCAAGACTGAAGCTCAGAGTTTGACTCTAAAGCTCATGCTCTTTCTACTCTATCACTCTGCTAAGTAAAACAATTTGATTCTTATTTCAAGGAGTTTAAATACTTTTAAGTGGAAGCTGGGTGGTTTATCTCTTTCTCTCTGGTTTGGCTTACACGATTTCTATCTTAATTTCTCACTTAGAATTCTGATTGCCTACAACACCCATCAGGGCAATTACTTAAATGCATTACAGCTTCCTACTATGGGGTTAGGTCTCCAAAGACATTCACTTGGCTATTGCAGTGATCAAGTTTATGTAAAAACTTGACTGGGCTATGGGGTGTCAAACATTATTTTGAGTGTTTCTCTGATGGTGTTTTTGGATGAGATTAACATTTAAATCTATAGGCTGAGAAAAGCAGATTGCCCTTCCTAATGTGAGTGGGCCTCATCCAATCAGTAGAAGGCATGAATTTAACAAAAAGGCTGACCCTTCTCTTAGTAACAGAGAAAGAATTCCTCCGTTGAACTGGGGCATTGGCTTTTTCCCTGCCTTCTGACTCAAACTGAGATATCAGCTCTTCTTGGATCTTAAGCCTGCCAGCCTTCAGACTGGAATTGCACCATTGGTTCTGCTAGTTCTTAGACCTTCACACTCAGAAACTTACACCATTGGCTCTCTTGGGTCTTCAGTTTGCTGATTTATCCTGATGATCTTGACAGTTGTCAGTCCCCATAATCATGTGAGGCAATTCCTTATAATCTACGCATGTATCCATCCATCCATCCATCCATCCATCCATCAATCTCTCTCTGTGTCTCTCTGTTTCTGTCTAGATAGATAGATGATAGATAGATATAATTAATTATATGTATATGTATAATCTGTTGGTTCAGTTTCGCTGGAGAACTCTAACTAATACAGCCAGCAGAGGGCAATCTCCCATCAAACATTGTCTGTTTCCCACTTGGAACTCAGACAATTGTTTTCTTTAAAAAGGAGAAAATCTTTCTAATTCTTTTTTTCCTTCCAGACAAAAGAAAGGTAACTTCAGAGGGAGAAAGGAGCATAAAGAGCTGTTGGTATATGTGATAGGAAATGGTCATCCCCAGAACAGGCTTATTACAGTGACAATGACATCATGATTTTTCTGCATGAGATAGACACCAAAGTTCTGCTGGAAATCAAAGACCACATCATAATCAGTGGGATAAGCTATAGGGCCAGATTTCACAGGTGGAATTTCTCTAACACAAAGAAAAAGGGAATGAATGGAAAGAAGGATGGAAAATGATATTACTGACATAGTTTATGTGTATACATTATGTATAATCTTATATTCATACCTATGTAAAATATAAATGCAGAGAATGAGGTCTGGAAAGATGCATACCAAACTTTTAATAGTGGTTTCCTCTGGAGAGAGGAAGGTGCTTGGTGGGCTATGGGAAATGGATTTCTTCCTCTTATTCTGTTCTGGGTTTGAATTTCTTAAAACAAGATTGTATCGCAGTATGACTTATATTTTTAAAATATTATTAAATAACACTTCACACATATTAGGATGGTATAATAAAAAAGCCAGAAAATAATAAGTGTTGGTGAGGATGTAGAGACATGGGAACCCTGATACATTGTTAGTGGAAATGTAAAATAGTGCAGCCACTTTGCCAAATAGTTTGGTGGTTTCTCAGGTTAAACATTAAACTACCATATGACCCAACAATTTCACTCTTTAATGTTTTTTTCACTGTTTATTTATATTTGAGAGAAAGAGAGAGAGAGAGAGAGAGAGAGAGAGAGAGACAGAGCATGAACGAGGGAGGGTCAGAGAGAGGGAGACACAGAATCTGAAGCAGGCTCCAGGCTCTGAGCTGTCAGCACAGAGCCCGACGTGGGGCTCAAACCCATGAACCGTGAGATCATGACCTGAGCCGAAGTCCGACGCTTAACAAACTGAGTCAATCAGGCACCCCGCTTTTAAAATTTTTTTTTAATGTAAGTGCATTTAAATGATCAGTTTTTTTCATTATGATTTCTGGATTGTGTGCCCCTGAAAACCTTAACCGACTGAGCCACCCAGGAGCCTCCCAGCATTTTCACTCTTAAATATGTTATCAAAAGAATTGAAGTTAGGGACTTGAAAAGATATTTGCACATCCATGTTCATAACAACATTATTCACTATGGTCAAAAGGTGGAAACTCAAGTGTCCATACACAGATGAATTGATAAACACAATGTGGTATACATACCCAATGGAATATTATTTAGCTATAAAAATAATTAAATTTTTATATATACTATAGTGTTAGGATCCTGAAAATATTATGCTTAGTGAAAAAAGGCAAGACACAGAAGGACAAATATTATACAGTTCCATTTACATGATATACCTAGGATAAGCCAATATATAGAGACAGAAAGTAAAGAAGAGGTTACCAGGGGCTGGGAGAAGAGGGAAGGAGAAGCTGTTATTTAATACGTACAGAGTTTTTCTGGGGATGATAAAAAGTTTTGAGTATAGGTAGTGGTAATGGCTATACAACAGTGTGAATATATTTAATGTCACTAAGTTGTACACTTATGAATGGTTAAAATAATAAGTATTATGGTATATATATTTTACCACAGTAAAAAAAAACCTGAACAATTCTTAAACAAAGAAAGAAACAAACAAAAAACAAGTGTTGCACTATTTAGATACACAAGGGATCTCCTTTCACAAAGAAGAGAAGAGTGGCTTCTAGGGACTACAGAGGCCTCAGTTATATGGATGATGTGTTTGAAGCAGCAAGTGCTGAGCAAGTTTCTGACAGTTGGAATATAATAAGGAGATGTGGGAATTCGTTGTCAGCCACTTCATGCTAAACTCCATGAGAGTGGGGACTAAATTTATCTTTGCTCATCATTACAACTTTAGAGCCTTGCACAGTGTTTGGTGCACAGTAGGCACTCAGTAAATATGCATTGATTAAATGAATGAATATCTGTGACTTGCTAATAATCTACCTTAAAAAACATTTTCAGGGTGTCTGGGTAGCTCAGTTGTCTAAGTGTCCAACTTTGGCTCAGGTAATGATCTCAAGGCTCGTGGGTTCGAGCTCCGTGTCATGTTGGGCTCTGTGCGGACAGGTCAGAGCCTGGAGCCTGCTTCCGATTCTGTGTCTCCCTCTCTCTCTGCCCCTCACTTGCTCACGCTCTGTCTCTCTTACTCAAAAATAAATAAACATCTAAAAAAATTTAAAAACATTTTTTGTCCTATCATTTTGGGCACCATTGTCAATTATTTTGTGTACAAAGAGAATTAGAAGCCTGGAATTCACATATTTGGTTATCATTAGCATAGAGATAGTGTATTCGTTGGGGCCGGCTAACTGCCATATCAAAGAATCTCGTATCTCAGTGAGCCGACTCAATAAACTATTATTTTTCACTCATGTTGTAGTTCAAAATCAGTGGGGGTGGGTGGAGTGGGGGTTGGGCTCTACTCTATGCAGGCTATTAGGGACCCAGCTTCCTTCTGACCAGTAGCTGTAGAGGCCCTAGACACTCCAAGGCCTCCCCTGGCTTCTTTGCATCTGGCTGGCAGATGAGTGAAGAGAAAGATCTTGGAGGACCATGTGTGAGGCTTGAGTGGCCAGACCTGCAAATGTCATACATCTCTTTTTCCTATACCCATTGGTCAGAACTCAGTCACATAAGTACACTGAATCACAAAGGATTCTGGGAAATGTGGTCTAGGTACAAATAAAGGAGGAAAAGGTAATGGTGTTTGATGAACATGTAGCATCACCAATGTCATAAATAATATAAATGGGGGGGAGCACTCCTAGGGCAACTGTGTATCGTGTGTGCTAAGGGAAAGTTGCCCAAAACCAAAGTCCCAGGAGCTTCAGTGTTTAAGAAATGGGAAGAGAAGGTGAGGGAAAGCAAAGACACTGAAAATAAGGAAGGTGACGGCAAGAATGTCACAGAAGCAAGGGAAAACTGTGAGAAGAGACAGATCTTAGAGCAATGTCTGTGGAAATCAGACTGTGGTGGCTTAGGAGTGGAATGTGGGTGAGAAAGTAGACTACTATAAGAGGGTCAGAGAGGAATAGTAGCTAGTGGTCATGCAGAAGTGGCATGGGGAGAATTGCTTTGCTTTGTTTTGATTTTTAATGGGAGAAATTTGAGAATGTTTGAATGTTTAAAGGGAAGGAACTACAGTAAATACAGTGTGGTGTAGGGTGAGGAACAAATAAATGATTATTGGAACAGAAGAAATGGTCTTGAATCAAATTTCAGTGTATATGGCGATTTGGTTTATGTCAGGAAAGGTGTGAAATGACAGACTGCCTCTGATGCACCTATGTATATGGTCATCTATGTGTATACCTTTCTTTTTTCAAGAAAGGACTTATGGCAGCTTGGAAATATACATTCTGGCAACAAAATAAAACAAATGTGTGAAGAGGAAGAAAATGACATGTTGGGACAATGACATGAAACATACATTTAGGTTTTCTAACTTTAAACATCTCTTTAATAATGACTGCTTTAAATATCAGTGCTAAGTTGATTTGAGATGCCTTGATCAATTTGTGCTGTGATCCATTAGATAATTCCGTTTATGTAACTTGCTCTGCAAAGTCACTTTTCAGACAGAGGCTCAAATTTATTCTGGATGTTGCTAAGAGAATCACGCAGTCCCTGCTCCTTGCACTGTATATTGTGCAACAGCCTTTGACCACAAGCAATAAAACCTGACATGAACATTAGACAGGCACTGACTGTTCTGGCCTCAGAAACAGTTTCTAAGTCAGACAAGAAGCTCAGTTTCATTTCTCTATAATCATATCTTGTTCCTGATGCCAGTGGCACCTTCTGAGCCATCCCATTTGGTCTGAACTGTTTCTCCTAAGCTGTTTGATACCCCTAAGGCTTCACACATCCTTTTGTCTACAATGTCCTCTAATTTCTCCTCTACCCCCAGCAGATTCACTTTTAGCCTACAAGATCCAGCTTACCTGTCACATGCTTTAGGGGAGTTTTTTGTGACTGGCCCCAGGCTGGATCTATACTCCTCTCTGTGCTCCCCCAGCCCATGTCCTCTCCATCATAGCTCTGGTCCTGCTAGATTAGCAAGATCATCCACTCCACTGACCTTGTGCTTCAACTCTGCATCCTTGGGGCCCAATATCTACCATGGCCAGAGTTGACATACTATGTATGGAGACTTTGTAGCAGAGAGGTGGGGATTTATATTTAAAACCACAACTACCCAGGACACCTGGGTGGCTCAGTTCATTGAGTGTCCAACTTCGGTTCAGGTCATGATCTCATGGTTCACGAGTTTGAGCCCCATGTCAGGCTCTGTGCTGACAGCTTAGAGCCTGGAGCCTGCTTCTCTGTGTGTGTCTCTCTCTGCCCCTCCCCTGCTCGTACTCTGTCTCTGTCTCAAAAATAAATAAAACATTTAAAAAATTTAAAAAATATGTAAAAATAAAACCACACTACCATTTTGAACTTGGTGATGATTACATGGAAGTGTACCCTTGTCAAATTTCTCATTGAACTTTACACTTACAATCTGGGCAGTTTATTAGATGTGTATTATACCTTGGTAAAACACTAGTAACCTACAATTTTTTTTTACTTTAGAGAGAGAGACAGCACAAGCAGCTCCACAAAATGGAGAGAGAGAGAGAGAGAGAGAGAGAGAGAGAGAGAGAGAGAATGAATCTTAAGCAGGTTCCACGCTCAGCATGGAGCCTGTTGTGGGGCTCAATACCATGATCATGATGACCTCATGACCTGACCTGAAATCAAGAATTGGACGCCCAACCAACTGAGCCACCCAGGTACCCCTAGAAAATTTTTTTAAAAAGAAAAAAAGAAGAAAAATCTCTTTAACTACCTGCAGTTGCTTTTGCTTTCCAGGGGAGTAACACAGTTTTGTCTTGGGGATGAGAGGAGAAATTCAAAGAGAGGGCTTAATTGCTCCCCCATGTGAAGGCAGCAGAATCTGGGATTTCCTGATGCAGCCACTTTAACACTAAAGAAAGGTGTCCCCCTAGTACTGAAGGGCTTAAGGACTTCATGCAGCTGCCACTTTACTTTGTAACACCTATTAAAGGCCTTGCATATCCACTCTATTTATTGTTTGGTCTTCAGGACCAATGTCTATATAGCCTCAGAGTCTTTCTGTGAAAGGAACCAACCTGGGTGATCATCTCAGCCTGGGGCATGGGTGCCAACCACCAGGAAGCTTTGAGACACTGGAATGCTAAGCAGAAATATGCTAGTCATGGGCAATAGGGCAGGAGAACTGTGCCAGAAGTCCTTGAGTCCACAGGACAGCAGAGGGACAGACATGCCCTGGGAAGTGCTCCAGATGTTCATAATTGGATGAGCTGGGGTGCAGTTCATCTAGGCCTGCTGAGTTGTAAACACAGGCTTGGGGGGCAAACTTAGCTGAGTCCAAGTCCTGGCATGACAGCCTGGTAGCTTGGGTGATGCTGAGCAAGATATTTAACCCCTGAGTTTTGGGTCCCTTCTCTGTGAGATAGTCATAGTCCTTGTTTCACAGGAGTGGAACTGAAGGATACTGTATTAGTCTGCTTGGGCTGCCATAACCAGGTACCACAGACTGAGGGCTTAAACAACAGAAACATATTGTCTCCCAGTTTTTGGAGGCTGGAAATCTGAGATCCAAGTGTCAGCAGAGTTGGTTCCTTCCGAGGCCTTTCTCCTTGGCTCATAGATGGTCCTCTTCTCCCTGTGCCCTCACAGAATCTTTCTTTTGTGTGTCTGTGTCTTAATCTCTTCTTATAAGGGCACCAATCAGATTGGATTAGGGACCACCCATAGGACCTCATTTAACTTTAATTACCTCCTTAAAGACCCTGTATCTAAATATAGTCACATTCTGGCACTCCTGGGTAGCTCAGGTGGTTAAGTATCTGACAACTTCCACTCAAGTCATGATCTCACAGTTCATGGGTTCCAGCCCCATATCGGACTCTGTGCTGACAGCTCAGAGCCTAGAGCCTGCTTCGGATTCTGTGTCTCCCTCTCTCTCTGCCTCTCTCTCTTTCTCTCTCTAAAATAAACCTTAAAAAATAAATATAGTTACATTCTGAGGTACTGTTGTTGAGACTTCAGCATGTGAATTTTGGGAGGACACAATTCAGCTGAGAACAGATATTATCCCAGAGTCTGGCATGCAGGAATCTCTAAATCTAAATATGTATATGTATATAATTTTGCATGGTTATTTTCCCATTGCCATAGAATTAGTGCCTATGGGACAAAGAGATGGGAAAAGTCCACTTTCTAAAGAATCCCAGGCAGTAGGAAGCGGACATACTTTTCAGGGCTTTCTAAGACATGAGCAGAACCAGTAACTGCTACAACCCTGCCACCCACCCACCCCTGCCAACAGACTTGCCACTGCCCCAGACCTTATTCCAATTATATGTCCTTAATGCTGGCAGTTTCCTGTACTAGACTGGAGCTCCCTGAAACTCTACTTTCTCCAGTTCTCTGTTCAACCCCCAGAACAACTGAGAGGACCATGACTCTGGTCATTCTTATCTTCCTGCCATTGCAATCCCAGGGAAGCCTCCCCATGCTGAAAACCTGTTTGGGTTAAGCCCTTCCAGCTGCTGGTGTCTGAAAGCAGCTAAGGGCAAATACAGTCACCAGTAAGATGTGCTTTCTGACACATGAACTTGGGCTAATTTTATCTGCTTCCTATGGGTCAGTTTTCTCCTTTGTAAAATGAGGGTTATAATTATGATTGGATACATAATTTGTGGATCCCAGCACAAAATAAAAATCCAAGGCTTCTTGTTCAAAAATTGAATTTCAAGGTGACAACAGAGCATTATACCAACCATTCAGAGCCCTTTTAAGCAGGGGCTCTGTGGGACTGCCTAGGTTACACACCCATGAGGGAGGCTGGCATTAGTTCTAACCTTGGGCTTTCTTTTGAAACCAAACAGGTGTGTGCTGCATGATACTCTTAGGGAAAGTGCTTTATAGACAGCCAAATGTTGGACTTGAAGACTAAAACGCTTCCCAAAGCCCACCATCTTCCACCTCTTGGTATCTATTGAGCTCATTTGGAATTTTCTAATTAGTTTGCTTATTGTACAGCACTCCTTCCTGATCCCCCTCTCAAGACCTCTCACCCGGTGTGCATCCCCCTTTCACTTGGCTATGGGCCAGGATGACCTAAAATGATCAGAATCAAAAGGGATCATCTATTCCCTAGGAATAGACCCGCAGCTGTGCTCACACCTCTGCCCTCGGGCTAGAGAAGTCTTGCTCAAGGGGCAACCTGGGAAATCCCAGCGTTCCCTAGCAACAAGGCAGAACCAGAACTGTTGCTAAGGAAACCCTGGGATTTCCATAGCTACCAAGAGCGCAGTGAGCATCTCTGCTTCCACAGCTGAATATATCTGGTGTCAGCAGAAGAGGGGGAAGGGCAGCTGATGTTTTGCTGCCAAGAGAGGCAGGGCTGGTTCCTCTGAATTTCATTATCTGTGCAAAGGGGGGCAAACAGGTCACCAAGGGCAAAACATCCTCAAGGCTGACAAGTGGATGGTCTCTCCTTTTTTTTTTATCTTATTTTTTTAATTTAACTTAATTTTTTAAATTTGCATCCAAATTAGTTAGCATATAGTGCAACAATGATTTCAGGAGTAGATTCCTTAGTGCCCCTTACCCACTTAGCCCATCTCCCCTCCCAAATCCCTCCAGTAACCCTCAGTTTGTTCTCCATATTTATGAGTCTCTTATGCTTTGTTCCCCTCCCTGTTTTTATATTATTTTTGTTCCCCTTCCCTTATGTTCATCTGTTTTGTCTCTTAAAGTTCTAATATGAGTGAAGTCATATGATATTTGTCTTTCTCTGACTGACTAATTTCACTTAGGGCACAATACCCTCCAGTTCCATCCACTTAGTTGCAAATGGCAAGATTTCATTCTTCTTGATTGCCGAGTAATACTCCATTGTACATATATACCACATCTTCTTTCTCCATTCATCCATCAATGGACATTTGGGCTCTTCCCATACTTTGGCTATTGTTGATAGTGCTGCTATAAACATTGGGTTGCATGTGTCCCTTCAAAACAGCACACTTGTATCCTGTGGATAAATGCTTAGTAGTGCAATTGCTGGATCATAGGGTAGTTCGATTTTTAGCTTTTTTGAGGAACCTCCATACTGTTTTCCAGAGTGGCTGCACCAGTTTGCATTCCCACCAGCAGTGCAAAAGAGATCCTCTTTCTCCGCATCCTCGCTGACATCTGTTGTTGCCTGAGTTGTTAATGTTCGCCATTCTGACAGGTGTGAGGTGGTATCTCATGGTGGTTTTGATTTGTATTTGCCTGATGATGAGTGATGTTGAGCATTTTTTCATGTGTCAGTTGGCCATCTGGATGTCTTCTTTGGAGAAGTGTCTATTTATGTCTTTTGCCCATTTTTTCACTGGATTATTTGAACAGATGAACACTAGGGAAGGGAAACAAAAATAATATAAAAACAGAGAGTAAGACAAAACATAAGAGACTTAAATATGGAGAACAAACAGAGGGTTACTGGAGGGGTTGTGGGAGGGGGGATGGGCTAAATGGGTAAGGGGCATTAAGGAATCTACTCCTGAAATCATTGTTGCACTATATGCTAACTAATTTGGATGTAAATTAAAAAAATATAATTAAAATTAAAAAATTAAAATAAAAAGCAAAAAAAAGTGAAGGTGAAATTTACTTTTCAGAAATTGTGCTATTGGGCATTTATCACAGAAATAGGAACTTAAGGAGATTTAACCTCAGTACTCAGTCTTTATCCAGTCCTTGTACCCAATGTCTGGCTAACTGGACCTAAAAGTCTGGCCTCAACCCTGCAGAACCCACCTTCCTCCCTTCTCACATACGTGCTTCTTCCCGTCCCCCCTCCCCACCATCAAAAACTTGCAGAGACACACATCTTCTCACAACACTTTGATTTTATTTTAGTCATTACTGTTGGTGTACCCTATTGGTGTAAATTTTGATGTCTATACAGTTCATCATTTCTCAGAAGCCAGATCCCAGAGACTTTGTAGATAGTTCTGAGGCCTCGGTCATCATTCCAAAGTTACTGGCTGCTCAGGTTGTCACTTGAAGTAGTGGGATTCTCCATGCTCTCTTGGTCCTGGTATGGCTCATTTTTATTCAGCCTATGATAGTGGCCTAGTAGTGTTGATACTCTAGGTTTCTTAGATTTTATGGAAGGGGTGGGAATTTTTGGAGAGGATTTTTTTCCCCTAAAACTCCTTTAAAGGAATCTTTTTACCCCCATGGTTGTCTTTGCCACCTGGAAGGACAATAGGATGAGCATAGAAAGGCACTGGTTTGGGGGAACAGGGTGAGGGGTGGATGAAACTAGCAGCTTCAGGAGAAGGGGTGCACTCTTCTTGTGAGGAGGGGATGTGTGCCACACAAATACAGGAGAGTAGTCTTGTTGAGGGTGTTAATGGAGAAGAGGAGAAAGAGCTTGGGTGTGGTCACCTTACCTTAACACTGCATCTGGACATGGGTTGACAAGGCATCTTCCTCTTCTTCATCCCTTTGGTGCCTAGAGTAGGTTGTTCCATAAATGTGCTAGGAGTTTGAGGTTTCCTGGTCACCTTTGCCATATCACCACTTCCCAGTGGTCTACTCCAGATTTCTTGAACTCCTTATATGTATATACCCTTCCCCCAGACAATGAGGGGCTACACCTTTCAGCTTTGATTGGTCAGCAAGGCATTCCCCCAGTCAATGGTAGCCCTTAGAGCAGCTTAGCTATCACAAACACCCTCTTGACATTCCCATAGTGGGCGAGGAGATGCTGGGGAAGCCAAGATGCAGCTTACACATCTCACAATGCATCACCCTGACCCCTGGCTGAGGGAGGGATGATGGAGAGCCTAAATATTCTGGTTGGAGAAAGCGAGTATTTTTAGCACCCCTAAAGGGCCCTTCCAACTGACCTTCCACCCCCTTATCATCTTCCCATGTTTAATCCTGGTGAGTCACATGGCAGGGAGAAGGAAATACTTTTCCCCCTGGTCACCCTATTCAGTGGTTCACTGTGTTCTCTCCCACCCATCATTACCTAGTGTTTGTATGGTTTACCTAAAATTACTCCAAAGCATTGTGGATGTATTTAAGTCTTTGTGGAGATGTGAATAATCCCACTTCCCACTTTCAAACTGCTCTTATGCACCGTGAAAACCATCCACTTTTTGGCTACACCAGGGAATTTTTCTAACCATCTCATTTTCTCAGTGTCCATGTCCCACTCTCCTAATTTGCTCAGTCCAAAACAACTGATTTTGGCTGTCAAGACTTCAGTGAATAAACTTGTTCCACTGAATATCTTGTTTCAAATTAAGTCTTGTTTCAAATCTGGCGATCATGTTCATCTCAGTAGGTGTAGTATCCAGTCTTGGGTTTTAACAGTGTAGGGGCTATAAAAGAAATATTTCCATATGGATGTTGTGCAGGATGTTTTCATGTAGAAAACTAAAGCCTAAAACTAATGATATCACAGTGTGGGGGTGAGGAGGGGGTTAACACTGTATTTGAAGTTCTGTCTAGTACAAGGGGGAAAAAGACCTCCTGATTGAAAGAGAAGAGTAAAACTGTCTTTATTTAAAGACCACAAGACAGCATAAAATTCTATCAACCTAAAAAAATGCTTTTAGAACTAATAATTGGGTTTAGCAAAATTGCAGAATACAAGATCGATATGAAAGATCAATTGTATTTTGTATATTATAGCAATGAATATTTGGAAATTGAAATAAACAACAGTGCAATTTAAAATATCTTTAGAAAATATAGTATATTTAGAAATAAATCTCAAAAATATATGTAGAGGTTTGTACACTGAATACTATAAAACATTGCAGAGATAAATTAATTAAAACCTAAATATATGGAAATAGATATCTTGTTCAAGGGCTTGAAGACTCAGTACTATTAAGATATCAATTCTTTCCAAGTTTATTGATAGGTTTAATGCAATCCCAACTAAAATCCAGAAAACTTTTTAGTAGAAATTGGCAGTTAGATTCTAACACTCATATGGACAGTGGATAGGACCTACATAACTAAAAGAACTGTACATAGGGGAACAAAGATGGAGGGGTTACACTAATTGATTTTAAGGCATATTATAAAGTGGGAATAATCAGTACAGCATGATATTGGCATAATGACAGAAATATATCAATGGAACAGAATAGAGAGTGCAGAAATAGACTCAAACATGTCCACATATACAGACAATTGATTTTATTTTTAAATTGTTTTTAAAAATGTTTATTTTTGAGAGAGAGAGTGCACAAGCTGGGGAGGGGCAGAGAGAGAGGGAGACACAGAATATGAAGCAGGCTCTAGGCTCTGAGCTGTCAGCACAGAGCCCAACACGGGGTTCGAACCCACAAACTGTAAGATCATGACCTGAGCTGGAGCCAGACGCTTAACTTACTGAACCACCCAGGTGCCCCACACAATTGATTTTAAATAGGGATGCAAAGAAAGATTAGAGAGGGAGAAATTGTCTTTTCTTGTGTGTGTGTGTGTTTCCACAACGTTTGGTTTATTACTTTTTTTTTAAGTTTATTTATTTAGAGAGAGACAGAGAAAGAGAGTGGGAAAAGAGCAGAGAGAGAGGGAGAGACAGAATCCCAAGCAGACTCCGCACTGTCAGCACGGAGCTCAAAGAAGGGCTAGAACTCAAGAACAATGAGATCGTGACCTGAGCCAAAACCAGGAGTGGGACACTTAACCGACTGAGCCAACCAGGTGCCCCTCCTTTTCAAATTTAGATTCAAGTTAGTTAACATATTGTGTAGTATTGATTTCAGGAGTAGAATTTAGTGATTCATCACTTACTTATAACACCCAGTGCTCATCACAAGTACCCTCCTTAATGTCTATCACCCATCTAGCCCATCATCCATTCACCTCCCTCCATCAACTCTCAGTTTGTTCTCTATTGTTAAGAGTCTCTTGTGGTTTGTTTCCCTGTCTTCTCTTACACTCTTCCCATATGTTCATCTGTTTTATTTCTGAAATTCCACATATGAGTGAAATCATATGATATTTATTTTTCTAACTAACTTATTTTGTTTAGCATAATACACTCTAGTTCCATCCATGTTGTTGCAAATGGCAAGATTTCATTCTCTTTAATCTCTCAGTAATATTTCATTGTATATATATATATATGTGTGTGTGTGTGTGTGTGTGTGTGTATACCACATCTCCTTTATTCATTAGTCAATGGACATTTGGGCTCTTTCCATAATTTGGCTATTGTTGATAGTTCTGCTATAAATATTGGGGTGTATGTGCCCCTTCAAATCAGCATTTTTTAATCCTTTGGATAAATACCTAGTAGTGCAATTGCTGGGTCATAGGCTAGTTCTATTTTTAATTTTTTGAGGAACCTCCATACTGTTTTACAGAGTGGCTGCACCAGTTTGCATTCCCATCAATAGTGCAAAAGTGTTTCCCTTCCTCTGCATGTATGATTCCATTTATATGAACAGGCAAACTTGTAGAAACAGAAAGTAGACTAATTAAAGTGTCTATGGCTGGGGGTGTGGGATTGGGAGGAAATGAGAGTGAACACTAATGATACAGGATTTCTTATTGGGTTGATGGAAATGTTCTAAGGTTGACTGTGGTGATGGTTGCATAACTGTGAACATACTAAAAATCACTGAATTGTATACTTTAAGTGGGCGAATTTTATGGTATGTGAATTATATCTCAATAAAGCTGTTTTTAAGAAAGAAATTTGCAGTATAAAGTGAGCAATATGATGAAATTTATGTAAATTAATGGATGGTTGGGAATATTGGAAACCTCTCATAAACAGCTGACATTTATACTTACTGAATCAATTACTAATTTGAGTAAATATTATATATCCCCATTGACAGCCTAATTCTGTGTTAGCTGGTCTGCTTTTATCCCATGACAACAGGCCATGCAGGAAACTTGGTGGCATCTCTAAGTCTCCACATACCCCCAGTGACAGAAGAGACAGACCCAGAGAAGGGATTACACTTGTAACTTAGTAAATCAGCGGCAGAGCAGTGACTAGAATGTGAATTCCCTAAAAATCCCTGTCCTAGGTTTTTACCACTAGACAGTTTTTCATTAACCATTTTTTACTTCCTTTTGCTTCCCTTTCTTTTCTGCTCGCCCAACAACCCCCTCCACATCAGCCCTTTCAATTATTTGCTTCATGAATTCATAAATAATTTTCCTTTCCTCCTTCCCTCTCTCTCTCTTTCCTTTCCTCCCTTTTCTCCTTCCTCCCTACCTCCTTTTCTTCCTTCCTTCCTCCCTTTCCTTCCTGTTTTAAAAAACAAAGTTACTATTTTCTCAGGGAGCAATTTTACCTGGTTCTATATAGTCTACTGTAATCAAGGCCACACTTTCCCTTTAATCCTCATCATTCTTCAAAGTTTCAAGTTCATCCCTCTGAGGTTTGCTTTACAAGCACCATAGGCAGTGAGGATTGAAGACTTAGCAGGGGATGGGGGAAGGTCAGTCAAGAATGGGGGTGGGAGAGGGTTGGGGCAATCGCCATTCCACACAGGTCTGAGGCTGTGCACTTTCTAACTGAGTGTCTTGGTTTCTTAATCTTATTTCCTCCTTTCCTCAGTGCTGCTGAGTGTCTTTACATTCCAAGTGGGAAATATGCATTTAAATCATTCTGTCTGGTTCTTGGACCAAAGACTGTTATTTTTTTCTCCTTAATAGTCTGTCTTATATTTGCAGCCTTTGTTTCTGATTATTTAGAGGGTGACTCATGCCTAGCTGTTGGATGCAGGGAGAGAAGAAGCCTTCAGGAGCATGGTGTGGGTAGGACATGTGGAGAAACTCATCCATTAATGCCTGAAGTCTTGCTGCATTTCAGGTAGTCCTAAGAAGGCAAATGGGGCCTTAGGTAGGGGTGGGTGCTCTGCAGGTTGATATTGCCCCAATGATAGTGTTTTCCACAACTTGGTGGGGGGGAGGGTGTTCTTTTCAGAGAACCAGGTCTGGACTGACTGCCCAGGTTTGGCTTTCCTGTTGTGTCTCTGATTTTCAAAGATCCTTACTTTCCCCTTCACAGCACCTTCAGAACACTATTAAATCAGATTTCTGTATTTGAAATATAACCACAGCAGACTATCGGCTTCCCTCTTACATACAAAGAGATTACTATTCATTTCCTTCCCCAATACTTGTGCATTGTTGGTCTGTTTCTGCAGTCCTGATATTCAGCCTAGAGATCAGGTATACTCTTCCTTCCTCCTTTCTCTTACTATTTTTCTCTTTCCACTCTTTTGCTTGGAAACTGACTAGAGTGGAAGCTGTAGCTGCAGTGGGTCCAGAACAGGTGGGAGTGGAATACCCCAGGGATCTTGCCTTAGTCAAAGGGCAGGACTGACCCTGACTCCCCCGACTTCTAGAAGCCTTCTTAAGCACCATTCAGAATTTAGTACACAGTGGGTACTGGACACAACTGCCCTTAGTCTCCTTTCTGGTGCAAAGAATGTATCATGACTCTAACCTCTACTTCTTAGGACCAAAGGGCTTAGGCTAAGTGGGTAGGCCTCTGGCTGGCCAGTCCATGATCTTTTCAGTGGGTGAAGCACTAGTCATTGTGTCACCTTTACTAGTGAGGGTACAGCTTAGGAAGGCTTGGAACGCATCTGCTGGCTTGGCACTCTGTGGGCCTTTTCATATCAGACAGCCTGGGAGGGACGCAGAGACTATCACAAGGAAACTACAAGTTCAGCAAGGTTGCAGGATACAAGATCAATACACAAAATTAATTATATTTACACACAGCTACAATTAAAAAATTGGAAACCCAAAATTAAAAACTTACCATTTTCAATAGCTACAAAAATGCAATACTTAGGTATAAATCTAGTAAGACTTGCACAGGATCTGTATGCTGAAAACTACAAAATGTTGATAAAAGAAATCAAGACCTAAATAAATAGTAAGTACAGAGACATACTGTGTTCATGGACTGGTAGACTCAACATAGTGAAGATGTCAGTTCTCACTAAACTGATCTATACATTCAAAGCAATCCAATCAAAATTCTAGCAGGATATTTTTTTTGGATATAAACTAGCTGATTCAACAAGTTTATGGAAAAGCAAAGGAACTAGAATAGCTAAAACAACTATGAAAAAGCAGAATAAAGTTGGAAGAATCACACTATTTGATTTTAAGACAAGGCTATAGTAATCAAGATGGTGTGATATTGGATAGAGGATACACATATAGATCAGTGGAACTGATTAGGGAGTCCAGAAATAGACCCACACAAATAAGATCAATGGAGTTTTTTTACGAAGGAGTAAGACAATTCAATTGAGAAATGTTGGTCTTTTCAATAAACAGTAACAGAACAATTAGACACCCATATTAAATAAAAGAAACAAAACAAAAGAAAAAAGAATCTGTACTTAAACCTCACACTTTATGGTACAAAAATAAAATATATCACAGATCTAAATATTAGGTGAAAATTATAAAATTTTAAAAGAAAATATAGGAGAAAATCTCATGACCTGGATTTAGGCTTACTCAAAATTAAAAACTTGCTCTGAGAAAAAAAGAGTAAAACGTCAAGCTAAAGACTGTTAGAAAATATTTGCAAATCATATATTCAACAAAAGACTTGTATCCAGAATACATAAAAGTTTTTCAAAACTCAAAAATTGGGAAACAAATGACCCAATTTTAAAAATGGGCAAACAATCTTGATAGACACTTCACCAAAGTGGGCATATGGATGGCAAATATGCACATGGAAATTGTTCTACACTAATAAAGAGAAATGCAAATTAAAATCAAGATGAGGTAACACAACACAAATTTGAGATGTGCTAGATGGGTAATGGGTATTAAGAAAGGCACTTGTGATGAGCACTGGGAATTGTATGTAAGCGATGAATCACTGAATTCTACTCCTGGAACCAATATTGCACTGTATGTTAACAAACTAAAATTTAAATTAAAAAAAAAGAAAAAAAGAGAGTGACTAAAATTAAAAAAAAATTACGGACATTACTAAATGTTAGCAAGGATAAAGAACAACTTGAAATCTCATATTACTGGTCAGAATGTAAAATGGTACAGCCTCTGTGGAAAATGATTTGGTAATTTCTTCTAAACATACAGACCCTACATGACTCAGAAATGCCACTCTTGGAAGAAATAAAAACTCATGTTCACACAAAAACCTACTAATGAATGTTTATAATAGCTATATCCATATTTGCCAAAATCTGTTCATATTTATTTAAATGTCCTTCCATGGGTGAATTGATAAACAAACTGTGGTGTATCCATACAATGGGGTACTACTCAGCAACAAAAAAGTAATGAACTATTGATACACACAACAACTTGAATGAACCTCAAATACAATTTCCTGAGTGAAAGAAACCAGTCTTAATAAATTACATGCTCTGTTCTTCCATATCTGTAACATTTTTAAAAAGACAAAACTACAGTGATAGAAAACAGATGAGTGGTTACCAAGGTTAGGTGTTGGGGAAAAGTATGATTATAAATAAATAGCATATGAGAGTTTTTTTTTTTTTTGGAAGGAGCATGAGGAAACAATTTTGTGTTATGGTTGTGGCTACATAAATCTATACATCACTTTTAGCTGTACACCAAAAGAAAAAACTAATTTTACTGTTTGAAAATTTAAAAATAAGAAATATAGAAATCTAGAGTGACTATATTAATATCAGAAAAAGTTGACTTTATAAGAAGGAAATGTACCATGGACAAAAAGGAACATCACAGGGGCGCCTGGGTGGCTCAGTTGGTTAAGTGTCTGACTTTGGCTCAGGTCATGATCTCACGGTTTGTGAATTCGAGCCCTGTGTCGAGCTCTGTGCTGAAGCTCAGAGCCTGGAGCCTGCTTCAGGTTCCATGTCTCCCTCTCTCTCTGCCTCTCCACCGCTCACACTCTGTCTCTCTCTCTCTCTCTCAAAAATAAATCAATAAACATTTACAAAAAGGAGCATCACATAATGATAAAAGAGTCAATTTGCCAAGAAGACATAACAATCCTAAGTGTGTATACACCTAAAAGCAGAGCTTCAAAATATAAGAAACAAAGTTTGATTGAACTGAAAGAATAGTCACATCTACAGTTAAATTTGGAGACTAAACACTCCTCTCATAGAAGTAAACAAAATGTCTTTGCAATGTTCTGGGGAAGCAGAGGCAATAGATGTAAATAAAATGAGCCAAGCTCCACACTCTTGTTGAAGGTGCTTGAACTTGATCTGAGGATACTTTTAAAAAAAAAAAATTTTTTTTTAATGTTTATTTATTTTTGAGACAGAGAGAGACAGAGCATGAATGGGGGAGGGGCAGAGAGAGAGAGGGAGACCCAGAATCAGAAGCAGGCTCTAGGCTCTGAGCCATCAGCCCAGAGCCTGACGCGGGGCTCGAACTCACGAACCGCGAGATCGTGACTTGAGCTGAAATCGGAGGCTCAACCGACTGAGCCATCCAGGCGCCCCTACCTGAGGATACTTTTAAAAGAAGGAAACATGGGTAAGAAGGTAAAGAAGGCCCATAATGTTTCTTGGGGCTGAGAGCTAGCAGGTAAAGCACAAGTAGAAGCCTCTTTTATTTCTTTTTTTTTAAATTATTTTTTGAAGTTTATTTATTTTGAGAGAGACAGACACAATATGAGTGGGGGGAGGGGCACAGAGAGAGGGAGACAGAATCCCAAGCAGGCTCCATGCCATCAGTGCAGAACCCAATGTGGGGCTCAAACTCACAAAACTGTGAGATCATGACCTGAGCCAAAACCAAGAGTCAGATGCTTCACTACTGAGCCACCTAGGTGCTCATAGAAGCCTCTTTTCAAATTAGAATTTGAGGCAGGTCTGGAAAGAAAAAACAGGGATGGTGGGTTGGAGGGAGGGTAGCCAATTCTGTTCTGACAGTAGAGAATAGTAGAAAGATAATGTGTGCTTATGTGTGTCTGGATTGAGGTGGGGGGGGGGCAATGGGCAATGAGGAGTTTGGAAAATAAATGGGATTATAACGTATGTTGAACACACAGAGGTTAGGGCACCACTTGCTTTTGGCAGTGCTGGAAAACCCAACAGCAAAATTAGAAGTCAGTGCGTTGGGCGCATTGGAGTCCACACAGATAGGTGTCTATGCAG
The DNA here is from genome assembly GCF_018350195.1 of Panthera tigris. NCBI lineage: Eukaryota > Metazoa > Chordata > Mammalia > Carnivora > Felidae > Panthera > Panthera tigris. The sequence goes on along the minus strand of NC_056677.1, from coordinate 124,701,693 downwards.
GAGCATGAGGAAGTCCATGTCTGAAGAAGGGCCTTGTAGCACACAGCTTTCACATCTATGCTCAGGAAGACCCTAGAGTCTGTGGCTGAGTGTCAGGGTCCACTTCTTTTAAGGCTTAGGTAGGACTTTAGGATTATAGTCCTCACTTCAACAGTTCAACCAGAGTTCTCTGCCTTGCTCGTGTATATGGAGTGGATTTCTGTGGAAGGCTTCAGTTGAAATAAGAGGTCCTACATCTAAAATTTTGATGTCCACTAAATGACCCATCATGGGTCTAGCCTCTAGAGACTTGAGTCCAAGGGTGTCCTCCAGGCCCCTAGTCTGTTTGTAATGAGCAACTTCTGTTACTGAAGAGCTGCCAACTGCCTAAAATGCACACACTAGGTTTGAAAAGATAGTGTCTGGATATTGGAGGCAACAGAGAGAGAGTGTAAGCTTAGTTTTGCCAAAGGCTATCAAGAGTAAAGTCCTTAAAAGTGATCCAACACAGCAGATGTGAAATTGAAAGGTCATTAGTGTAACTGTACGTGAGCCACAAATGCAAGAACATATATATATATATACATATGTATATATATATATGTACATATACTATACTAGTATAGTATAGTACATATACTATAAAAACTTTCTGTAATTATATTTTCTGGTTCTTTTCTCCCATTAAAGTCTTTCCTAAATTTAATATGTGACTTTAGTTTCCAACTGTGTTTGCTAACACAGCCTAACAATGTCCAGTCCAAGCTCCTCTCCTGTTAGACCCATGTTTCCTACTACCCACTGGATAGACCCACCTGGACAACCAGCAGAAGTTCACCACCCACATGGCTCATACTGACTGCATTCTCCATATTTTCCTCATCAACTCACCACTACCTCTTCCTCTCTCATCCTCAATCTGAGATGAGAGCAAAAGCTCCAACAAAGTGAGAAACCTCAGAATTCTGGGTCATTATACACTCTCCCCACCATCTCACAGTTCCTGAAACTCTTTTACATCACATCTCTCACCATCCTCCCACTCAGGCTGAATTAAGTGCTTTGTCGTCTTATTTGGCTTTGTTTGCTTAATATTCTTTCTCAGCATATGTTCAGTAAATGTTTGCTGTATGAATGAGTGAATCAACCAAATTACTGGAAAGTGCCATTCACTGACTCAAAATGTGGAGCCTGGCCCCTGCCTGAGCCTTCCACTTCCATAGATGAAACCTACAGTTCTCCAATGGCTCATGAACTTCAGAATTCCCATAGGAAATTATTTCTGAGGGTGTCCATGGTGCTTCCTTCCTAGGAAACATAGTCTATCAGAAGGTTTCCCCAGCCCATTCATGTTCCTTGTCGTGCATTGGGGCCCACACCTCCTCATCAGTTGAACAAGAAAAAGTGCCATCTTTACAGGTTTTCCATCCACCTTGCAAACATCTGCATCTTGGGCCAGTCCTGTATCCCAGACAGAATCTGATGGCAACACAGGCCAGTCATCATGGCCACAGGACATCCGCTCCTTCTATGCCAAGGCCCCAGAAGCCCTGGAAGGCAGTCCGAGCCAGGGACACCATTTGGACAGCGTTCAAGCGTGTCCATGCCCAGCCGTTTATCTGCAGAGTCTGAGATGATTAGTCCCAGGGCTTTCTCCTTCTGATTTCGCCCTCCTTGCCACTGCACACTTCCTTCCACTGCTCTTGGCTGTTCCTGGCCCTTCTCAGCCATCATTCCTCGGCTCACTAACCCCTCACTCACATAGCCCCGCCCTTTGTGTGGGGTTGCACTGCACCCAGAGGGAAAGGCCCCAGCCTCCAGCAGGCATCCTGACAGCTTCCAGCCCCAGGACCCTGGCAAGGATGCACTAGATAATGCTATAATGCTAGAGTAATCCAGAGATGTCGCTCACCTGAATGACGCAGGGAGCCAAGTGTACTGTTCCTGACAGAGGTAGGGGGACTCTAAGGCAGCGGGGTGTCTGGCATGGTGCTGGTCCATTCATCCAATAGACCTGCCCTGTTCAGACCACCCTGAAACTTCCAGCTAGTGATAATGATTCAGAGATTTCCCCAGCCTGTTCATGTTCTTTGTCCCAGGTCCCTCTCCCTCCCCACCTTCTCTCCTTCTGGCCCCTTTGCCCCTAAGCTAGACTCTAGATTCAGAGCCCCAACTCCCAGCCTGCCTGGGGGCTCCCTGGACTTGGTTTTGTACTCCTTTTCTCTCATGGACTGTGGCAATCGCTTTCCGCTGGATGCTCTCAATGCCCCTTCCTAGCTGAGGGTGTCCTGTCTGGTTCCCTCCCCTGGCTCCTGGTCACTCTGGCCAAATCCTTCTTTCTCAAAGTAAAGGGGAAATATCTTGTTGGTATTGCATAATCTCAAATCATTTGCAATTTTTATGAGAATACAAATCAGTATAGCATTTTTGGAATAAAATTTCAGACGTATCTATAAAATGTTAAACTGTCCACACCCTTTCCACTTTAACCCAATGTCTATGTTAGTATGTATATGTCATTAGAAAACAATGTTTTCTAACGTTTACCCAGGCATTCGTATTCAAAGATGTTGTTTTCACTTCATTAATCATAGGACACAGGGAAAACCACTTACATCGCCACCAGGAAAAAAAAAATGTTTATGTTATTAATTGTGGTATATACATACTTTAACACTCCAGGGAGTAGTTTCAAAAGTGAGGTGGATCTATATGTGCTGTCACGGGAATATCCTGCGTCCATTTTATTAAGTACCAAAAGCTAGTGGCAGAACAATATGTCCACTCTTACCTATTATGTTGAAGAAAACCGATATATTCTGACAGCACACTATTGAAAACCGTAGTCACCTTTAAATAACACACACTAGATTGTTAGTCGTGGGGACTTCTGAGGAGAAGGCTGAACTGTGGAAGATCTTTGAAAAGGGAACATTGTGACTTACCTGTATTTTTAGAGTTTTTTGGAAGCAGGAAGATATGCACTACTACCTTTGTACTTGAAATTTCCATGTAAGTCTAACAACAGAAAAGCAGCCATGTCAAAGTAACTGCTAACTGATGCAACAGACAAACCCTGACACTTGAAGGGCTAGCACAACAAAAGTGCATGCTGGTGCACGTAAATTCTGATACAGTTTGGCAGGGGCCCTCCGCTTTTCCTAGACCCTGGAGAGACAGGTTGCTTTCATCTTGTGGCTCCCCAATCTCAACATGGGGTGGCCATGGTGAATCAAGGGAGACAGCACGGAGCTGGCATACCGACATACTGGCTCTGAGATGCCTGGATGTGACGAACGATGCTTCTGCTCACGTCTCCGTGGCAAAGGGTCATCACATGACCCTTCCTAACTACAAGTGGACTGGAAATGCAGGGTCCCCTGTGTCCAGGAAGGAAAGCAAAGACACGGTATGGATGAGCGTTGAAATTTCTCCCACGTGTCGCTACACAGTAGGTGCTCAACCAAAGGCAACTATCATAATTTGTTAGGACAACCGACTTTATTGCTCGGAGGAGTAATCTGAGGTCAGATTTGCCTTGGTTTTCTTTGAATTTTCAAGTGCCTACCACATGACAGATACTTTCAAATAGAGAACCACATCTAATGTTAAGAGGATCCTGTACCTCTCAGCAGGAAGCGTTCACCTTCTTCACTCAATAGTACTTTCCTGCATTGCCTGCAGAAAATCCCTGCATTGCCATCTGTAATCACAATAGGCGAGGATTTCCTCCTTCTTTTTGAAACATGGGTAAAGTCTGAACCTGTGAGTCTCTGCTACCCTCCACGTGACTAAACTTGCCTCAACACCTTACCTGCACAGGTGCCATTAGGCTCACTGGCCGCCAGGGCTTTTCCGTGGGGCTGGTACCAGACAAGAGGCAGTGGGAGGATGGTTCTTTCTTTCTGGTTCAATTTGGCCTAATATGTCCACCGAGGAACCATTTTTTGCCACCCAGGAGCATTCCAGGGATTTTAGGAATTTGACTTCAGTGGATGTTTGCTCATCTACCACTTGTGATGAAGCATTACTATCTGACCACCTAAATAAGCTCCTTCATCTGAATATGTGTTCCGTTCCCAGCTTCAAATAAGAAAATCATTGAAGTCCTACTGCAAACACCAGGGTGGCTTCAAATATCCGCTGTGTAACATCAGGGTTAATCCCCAAGTCCCTGTAGGTTATAGGTGCAATGAGACATTCCTCACAGCCCATTGGGAAAACAGAGAGTGTATGGAAGACTCCCTGGGGAGGGATGAACAGATGTCTTAAGGTCACAGTCCGAGTCCCGTTTCCCATCAAAAGGGCTTTAGCTGTCAGAGGGGTTGGAGGGTAAGCTCCAGGAGAGCCAGGGAACCTGGGCAGGGAGGAGGCATGCTCTATGTCATGGGAGGGCATGAAGCCCTTGTGCAGCCAGGAGAGGAGGCGGTGGTGATGGGCTGGCCGGCAGGCCAGGTTCCAGAGTTGGACAGGAGGGCACATGTGGGAAGACCAGGGGCTGTCATGGGGGAAAGTGTTGGGACTGGAAAGAAACGGCGGCACCTAGCAGAGTCTGCTCTGGACAAGACTCGGAAAATTCCCAAGTTGTGTTTGATTCTTCTTGTCACCTTTCTTCCTTAGGCCTGTTTTTACTACCTGGGCCTCGGGGTCCTACTTTATGTCACCTGGGAAACACCATGGGAGCGAGAAGAGAAACGTAGGAGTCAGACGGTCGGCCACAGGCTGGGGTGGGTGGGAACAGCGTGGGCTCTCCATGAATTCAGACCAGGGGTCCGGTTTCTGCCCTGTCACAGACTTACTAGCCGTGTGATCCTGGGAAAACGACCGAGCCCTGTGGGCCTCAGGTTCTTCATCTGTGAAGTAAGTGGGTTTCATAAGCCCCATCTTGCAGGACTGCAGGAATGTATGTGATGTATGGAAAGCACCTCGCACTGTGCCGGGCACATATCGGAACTGTGATGAACGGCAGTTGTTTCTAATGTTGTTTTGATCCCAGACCCTTCTACTCTCTCCTCTGGGATATTTTTTGTTTTCCAGGTCATGCTAGAGAATATGCAGCTCAACAGAACATGGAACAGCTAATAAGCCAAAGAGGGTGCTTCATAAATAAAACTCAGTCCATTTTCTTTTTTTAATTTTTAAAACAGGTTTTATTTATTTTTGAGAGAGAGGGACAGAGCACGAGCAGGGGAGGGCCAGAGAGGAAGGAGACACAGAAACTGAAGCAGGCTCCAGGCTCTGAGCTGTCATCAGATGCTTAACCGACTGAGCCGCCCAGGGTCCCCACAGTCCATTTTCTAAATAGGGGATATATGTGGGATATATGAGAATATGCGTGGAATGTAGGCGTGGGGGAGTCGTCCCAGCTGGATACAGCACAAAGCTGCTAGAATTTGAATCAAAGACCAACTTCCTCCCTCCTTCCACATGCTCTTCCGTCCAAACCACAACTTTCATTCATTTCTCCCACACCAAAACCTAGACCTGGCTTACAGCTGTCTAAGGACACTCAAGATAATCAAATGAAAACATCTTTATAATGCACTTGGTTCTGGTTTCCCATGGCCAGGAACAACAGTGTCCGTCTAGAGCCTTCTGGGCTCGACTTTAAAGGAATATTATTGCATTTCTCCAGAAATCCTTGCAGATGATGGGTAGAAAACACCTAGTCCGTGCACTGTGTTCAACTACACCGGGACAAGAGTGCAGGACACTTCCACTTCCTGACCCAGGAGGAGGTTTCTTTGGTTTGTCCATGATCCAAAAGGAACTTCTCAGAGCAATTATCTATTTGAGATTTTGCTCATACCCCTAAGGGACACCATCTGTGGGCCTGGCCACTGTCAACATCCAGTTTCATTGTGATCAGCTGCGCAGAAGGCATCACACTGACCAGAGACACCAAGCCAGCCTGGCTCAGGATGTCTCCATTGTAGGGCTCCCCCTGGAGCCACACTGCCTCACCCTTCTTTGGTTTGTTCTGCTCCTCTTAGGGGACCCTTCCCTGCCTTCCCACGGGGACTGTCGCTGCTAGACAGTCACCTATGGGCGGGACGTGTCCTGCCTCTCTCTCCTAGTGTCCTCACTGCCAACACAGGGCCCTTCCGAGAGCGAGCAGAGCTCGGCGAATGTCCGGCCACAAATGTCCCAGTGAGCTGGGGACCTCTGCTCAGATCGAGTGTCTCCTCCTTTCTTGGAGACCCGAGCAAAGGCAGGCACACATCTCTACGTCCCTTGTCCAGAATGACAGACGACAAGGGACGAGAAGCAAGAACGGACATCTTTTACTTCTCCATGGCCTGAAACCATCCGTTTACTGCCAAGGTCTTCACGTTTGCAAGACATCCCTGTCTGTGCCCAGCCCAGGCACCGCGATTCCCTTCTGGATCCCGAACGAGGACGGAAGGGTTCCCGGCTCGTTGCACCAAACGGCAAAACTCTGACTCTCGAACACCTGTGGCGTGGGTGCCACTCCCACGCTGAGCCCGAAGCTCACGAAACCTTCTGTGACAAGGAACAACATCTGAAAACTTCCTCGAGGAAACAAAGATCGATTTCCGAGGCCACGTAGACAGAGAACAAGAACCCACCCAAACGTGCTCTTGGCCCCGCTTTCCCCCAAGCCGCCCTGGCCCTCCACTACTCACAACGCCCAGCGCCCGCTCTGCTCGCACTCGCAGGCGAGAAGTGGCCTGGCTTCGTGCCCCGCAGGAGAAGCTGCTCGACCCCAGGCGGGAACGGGCCCGGCTGCCCCTCGGGCTCAGGCCCGCTCTTCCTCATGGCTCACAGCCTCTTCGGACAGACACGGAGACCCCGGGCTGCCTGCTGTTGACCGCGAGGATGTGCTGCAGCACCTGCGCGCCGCTGGTTTCTGCGTGGGCCCTGGGACCCCACAGGAACTCGTAGCGTGCGGGCTCGCTGCCGGGCACCTGCCGGTACTCCAGGTACCCTTCCTGCACCCAGACTTCGGTCAGCAGCTCCCTGGGCTCCCCATAGAATACGTGCTCCCTGCCGGCATACACCCCCATGACCCCCAGCGCTTCCCACACCGCCTCCTCAGGGGCACGGTCGTCCTCCAGGAGGATCACCCACAGGACCAGCACCAGGAGGCTGGTCTTGGGCATGCCGTCCCTACCACTCGGCGTCCCATCGCAGCTGAGGCCCAGGATGCTGACCAGGACGTAGGAGTGCTCGCGGGGGTCCACTTCCTTCACGTCGACTCCAAAGACCAGCTGCAGATACTCGCAGGCTCGGCGGAAGATCACGGGGAAGCGGTCCCGGTCATCTCGGCTGACCGCCGCCAGCATCTCCGCCCGTGTGGTCGGCTGCTTGGTGCGATACTTGAGGAGCAGCAGCAGCACCAGGCCGGCCACCTTCACGCGGAGCGCATCTGGGAGCGAGGCCTGGGCCCCTGCCGGGGCCCCCCAGGTGCTCGACCCCTCCTCATCGGGGCTGCTGGAGCCCTGGTGGGACTGGCTCCCCGGAGCGCCTGCCATGGCACTGGGGGAGGGGCAGGTGCTCCGAGGGCTCTGGGGAGGACTCGGGGACCGGGCAGCAGCAGATCCCTCCTCCAGGGGGACCAGAATGAGGACAGAGCAGGAGGAGGACAGGGAGGAGGAGGAGGAGGAGGAGGGGGGGGGAGACGGGCCCCCCCTCTCCTCCTCCTCTGCTTTCTCCTCCTCCAACTCCACCTCCTCCTCTAACTCCACCTCCTCCTCCACCTCCTCCACCTCCTCCACCTCCTCCACCTCCTCCTTCTTCAACTCCACCTCCTCCTCCAACTCCTCTTCCTCCGACTCCACGTCCTCCACCTCCACCTCCACTTCTTCCACCTCCTCCTCCTCCTCCACCTCCAACTCCACCTCCTCCACCTCCTCCTCCACCTCCTCCACCTCCTCCTTCTTCAACTCCACCTCCTTGTCCTCAGGCTCTGGCAGCGGTGCATCCCATGGCAGCGGGACCTCTCTTGGCTCCTCCTTAAGCTTGCAGAGCGCACCCCTCTCACCCAGGGGCATGATGGTCGCGAGACCCTGAAGACAGATGAGGGGTGGCTCCTCAGGGGGAGGCCCAGCCCACAGAGCCCCAGCTCCCAGGCCTGAGAGCGGGGCCGCGTGGGGGTTGGGGGCCGAGGGGTCCCCTCTGGGGTGGGATGGGCGAGCCCCCGGCCCCACGCGCGGAGCACGCACCTCGCCTGGACAACCGACTGGCACGCGGCCGCGCCTCCTCTGCTCTGTGACCTCGGGACTCCTGCCTCAGACCAAGGCCTCAACTCCAGAGCTCTCCGAGCCCCTGGAAGACGGAGGGAGGGAGGGAGGGAGGGAGGGAGGGAGGGACGGACGGACGGAGGGAGGGACGGACGGAGGGAGGGAGAGACGGAGGGAGGGAGAGACGGAGGGAGGGACGGAGGGGGCGCCTCAGGGTCTCAGGGTGGGTGCCGACCGCGTGCACCGCCCCGGGCCCCCACCCCCCACTGCGGCCAGGAGGTTCTGGCCAGGACTCTGGGCGCCCCCCCACCCCGGGAGCCCCCACCCCATCCAGCCTGGACCTGCCCCTTCTGGGCCTCCGCTGACAGCCAGAGCGGACCCGAGCGGCAGGGCAGGCCTCCTGGGCCCTACGTAGGTGTCCTGGGCTGGGAGGCAGCGCCTCCTCTCTCCCCTGCACCCCGGCCAGGGCCCGGGATCCTGCCTCGGCTGACCGGGCTCCAGCCCCGCACACCAAGGCCCTCCCCTCGCCCAGACCCACCGCGGGGGCGGCTTTCCGACGGCGGCCCCGGGGCTGGGGTCCAAGGGGCCTCCGGCCGTCCTCCCGCACGGCTCTCCCGGGGAGCCCCGGGCCCGCTGCCTCCCACCAGAGCCCTCCCGGCCCGGCGAGGTCCGGGCCAAGGCGGCTGGCGTCGCACGAGGCGACCAAGTCCGGGGAGGCCCGGGGCCGATGGCAGGGGCTCACATGGGTTCCTTGGGGTCCCTCAGCCCTGTCCTCTCGTCCCCATCCGGACTCCCTGGGCGGCCTGGGCCTCGGGCTCTGCCGCCTGACGCCGGCTCCTCGCGCGCAACCAGCTCTCGGTCGGGCTGGGACCCAGAGCCCGAGGCCGCCCACGCCTCACGCCCTGGTCACGGTCGTCGTGGTCGCGCCACCCTGCGGCCTCCACCGCCGCCCCCACCGCCGGACTCATTCCCCTCTGGGTCCCGGCTCCCTCGCTCCTCCCTCTGGGCCTCACCTCGAAGCCCACGAGGCTCGGCGCCCTTCCCGCGCCCGACGGGCTTCGAGGCGCAGGCCGGAAGACGCCGACGACGCCGAGGCCCCCTCGCCCCGCCCCGCCCCGCCCCGCCCCGCCAGTCTCTTGAGACCCGGATGCGGAAGTCCAGACACCCCGCGGGGCCTCATTCCCACTAGGGGCTTGCCTAGGCTGCCGCTAGGGGTCGCCTTCCGGGCCGGGGCCTCCGTTCTGGGGGCCGGAGTCCCTCCCTCGGTGCTCCCTCCGTGGCCTCCTGCACCCCGGGGATGGCCTGGGCGCGTGGCCGCTGACGAAGGGAACTCGTGCCCCTCAGACCAGGGTCCGAAGGTCTCTGGGACGCACCGCCCAGGCTCAGTGACGGGGCGCCCGCCACCTCTGGCCACCCGATGCAGGGGCTCCCCGGGCCTGCGGCACGGACTGACTTCGTAGCTCTGGGCTGGGGTGGACCTGGTCTCCTGACAGCACCTGGGCCCTCTTCACCTCTGCCCACCTGAGCGGCTGCTCCCGACAGACAGACGGTCCCCTGTCCTCCCCAGCTCACCGATCCTTCCCCCTGTTCTGCCCTTTCGCACCCCACTCCGCGGCCCTGGCTACCTGAGACCCGGATGCATGAATCCAGTCTTGCCCAGTGTCTCCATCCCGCCCGGGGGCCTTACAGGACTGATTCTGATGTTGGGTCCAGGCTCCTTCCGTCCTCTGCATCCTCACCAGGAATCGCCGCAGGACCTGGGCCCTGCCCTCTGACAAACTGAGGTGTCGAGCCCTCTCCTCGCCCCCCCACCCCCTACTCTGCCCCGTGTCTCTGAGACCCGGCTGTGAAAGTCTGGCCCGACTTGCCTCCAGGAGTCCCCATCCCGCCCCGGGCCCTTACTGGAATGATGCCAGGGCCCAAACTCTGGGAGGTCCCCTCTGTGTGTCTTGGGGTCCTGAGTCCCTTGGCCCTGGCCCGGCCCGTGTCCCTGCTCTCTCCTAACTGGGATCTTGCCCCTCACCCCAAGGTCCTCAGCTCCCTCGGATCTCGGAGGAGCAGGTGGCTGGACGCGGCCTGCAGCCACCCTCTCCAGGGACCCCAGGGCCGCTGCAGGGGCAGAACGCCTGTCGCCGGGGTGGAGTGGGCTCCACGGTTGTCCCTCAGGTCCCAACACCTGCTCCATGAAGAGCCGGGGCGCGTCCCTCTGGGGCCCCGTGTACACAGCCCTGCTGGGAGAGGGGCTCCGCCTGACGACCCTGCCGGGGTCTCTCTGGGCTGCCGGCGGGGCTGACCTGGATTCCTGGCTGCGGTGGCCCGCTGTGCTCCCTCACAGGTCGACGTATATGCCTGTTTGCCGGGTCTGGGCCCCTTCCCTTGGCTGACCTGAATTGGGCCTTCTGGACCGAGACCCCCACCTCTGTCACCCCTGTCTGCAGGGAGGACGTCGGCGGACGTCACGTCTGGACCCCATGGCCACCGGTCCCCAGGCATTGATAATATCCCTCAGAGGTGGGTTTCGGAGGCTGGCGGAGGTTGGGGGGCGGGGGGAGTCTTCCCTCCTCTCTGGGATCCTCACCTTGATTCTGGCAGGCTTGGGTCAGAGCCTCATTTTTACTTTGGCACCGGCAGGTCAGAGCCTCAGACCCAGGCTCTCACTCCCTATCTTTCCTGAAGACATGAGGGAACGTTTTTGAGGGTTGTGCCCAGCCTTTTGCCCTGGCTTGAGGTCTCTCATAGCTGCCAACAGGGGCACAGGTGGGCTAAGTAGCCCCCAGTATTCTGAGTCATGTGCCATCTTCAATCCTTACCCAGGAGGCTCTCATCAACACTTAGGGAATGCACGCAGTTGCAGGACAAATGCCTGAAGTGGAGCTTTAGTGCCCATAAACCTGGGCAAGGGTCAGAGAACATGCACTGCTTCCCATGTGGTCCCTTTGCCAGCACCCAGACTTCAGAAATATGTTCAAGATTTAATTTACTGAGGAGGCTGAGGAGCTCCAAGGGTTTTGGGGGATGATCCTACGATTTTATGGTTATCTAATATTGCAGGGTCCAGTGCAGTGAGTTTTCCTTTGTCATGCTCATCCATAGTAAGAAGTACATTGTCCAACTCTACCTAGTGTGTGTACTATATACATATATATGTATACACACATATATATGCATGCCTCTTTATGTTATATATTTATATGAGTGTGCATATATATGTATATATGTGTGTAGACTATACTTATTTGATGAAGACTAACTTGTCTTACTACATGTGATTTGCTTTGATACTCTCTATTCTAGTCTGTTGTTTATATTCTATTTACATAATAATTTTTGGAAAGGGTATTCCTCCCTGCTAAGATGATTTCAGATGGTTATTAGCACAGACTCTGGACTCAAATGCCTCAATCATCCCATCTTTCCCTCTGTCTTGGTATTACTCCAGGGCTACTGGCATGTGTGCTGCCAGAACCCGCCTCAGATTTGTGCCAGGATGTAGGGGCAGAAGTTTAAAATAATTTCTCCTATCCATCCTGTCATTTGCATCTATGCAGCCTACAGTACCTTCCCACATCCCTGTTGCTCTTCACACCCCAAGCCCAGACACAGGCACCAACTCACTACTCCCTATTCTCCCGAAGAACTTTCTCCTGTTTGTTGTTTATAATTTGTTGTTGATTCCCCTTCTCCCCTTCCTTCTATAGTCTTCCAGGTTTGGTATGGGGAGAAGTCAGCAGTCTGAGCTTGATAGTCATCTTGCCAGCTACACGGTAGGGCACTAAATCTGTAAATCATTTAAACAGAATTCTGTGTTTAGAATATTCTGGAACAATATAGACTGGTTCATTTATTTGGGACCTCTTTTACCTGAATCTATCAGTAAACCTGTGTACTTGTATACTTAACTATATTTATAAAGATATATAAAGCTATGTGTCATATATATGTATAATTGATATGATTATGTATAGGCTTTTTTTTTTGAGAAAGAGAGAGAGAGAGGGCGCAAGTGAGCAGGGGTGGGGGAGAGAGAGAGAGAGAGAAGCAGGGGTCACCCAAAGCAGGTCTCTAGCTCACCCGAAGTGGGACTTGAATTCACAAACTGTGAGATCATGACCTGAGCCGAAGTCAGATGCTTAACCGACTGAGCCACTCAGGTTCCCTAGTTATATAGTTTTCTGTATAGTTACATAGATCTTGTCATTTTTGCTGGGCTTCTTTATAGGTAATTTTTGAATTTTGTTGTCATTGTGAATGGGGTATATTCTATTACATGTTCTAATTTGTTAATAATTTTGTGTGGCAGAGCTAGGTAGTTTGCTATAAGGATCTTTCATACACTATCTGAAGTCTCATCCCCTTGAATATCGCACGTGCCTATTCCTTTGACTTTTCAAAATAAGTGAAGAGATTGTTATTAAACACTATCTCTTTATTTTCAATGTGCATACATATTATTTATATGACACTCATAGGTCTGGCTTTGTGTTCCAGTACAGGTATGAATGGTGAAGGTGAGAGTATCTACCTAAATGTAGTTCCTGTCTTTAATGGGAATGCCTCTAACATTTGACATTTAAATATGTTCACTATTTTAGGAAATGGAAGTTCTTCTCATCTTAGTTTGCTAAAACTTTTTACTATGAATTCATCTTGAATTTCTTTAAAATACTTTTTCTTTACTAACTGATGTGATCAAATGCTTTTTATTTCCTCTAATTTGTCAATGTAGGGAATTACAATTGAAATTATTTTTTAATGTTAAGTCATATTTTCATCCCTTAGACATTACTGCTCATTTAATTCACTGTTGGGTTGAATATGCTATTAATTTACTTAGGATATTTGCTGCTATATGAATGAACTTGGCACAAGTATTCTTTTTGTGGTATGTCCACATTTAATTTTTGAATAAAGAATAGCTAGGGGCACCTGGGTGGCTCAGTCGGTTGAGCATCCAACTCTTGATTTTGGCTCAGGTCATGATCACAGGTTGTGGGATCAAGCCCCACATCAGGATCTGTGCTGAGTGTGGAGCCTGCTTAAGATTCTCTCTCTCTCTCTCTCTCTCTCTCTCTCTCTCTCTCTCTCCACCCTTCCCTCCTCTTTCCCTCTCAAAAAAAAAAAAAAAAAGAATAGCTAGCTTGGGAGAATGAGTTGAACAGTTGCCCATCTTTCTATAGTTTTGGAAGAGTTGACATAAGATGGTGATTAGTTTTCCCTGATATTTTGTAGAATTGGCTCCCAAAACTGCCTGTCCTAGAACTTTTGAGGGTGACTTTAGTTTTGAAAACAGTTTCAGTTTGTATTGTTAAGGTTTTTTTTTTTTATTTCTGTATGGGCCAATTTGGACATTTTTCCCCCCTAAAAATGATCATTTTCACTTAGGATTTCAAATTTAATAAAATGATAATTATAATGAAATGTTTTCTTGTGGAAAGTTATAAATATATACAATAGTGGAGAGAATAGTATAATGAACTCAATATACCTGACCCTCATCATCAAAAACCTTAATTACATGGCCAATCTGGTTCCAATTATTTCTCCACCTACTTTGCACCTCAGCTGCTGGAATAATTATTTTATGTCTAAATATTTCAACGTACATTTCTAAGCATGAAATGTTAAATATTGAAAATATCCAGTTATTTTTCATATTTACCTGAGGGCCTTATACTTTTTCAAAAATTTGAATTTGTGTCCAAATATGGTTCACAGCTGTGATTATTCATTATGTTCCTTAAATCTTTAAAAATCTATAAATTCCCCTCACATCACATCTTTTTCCGTACAATTTTTTTGTTGTTGGAAAAAAGAAAACAAACCAAGTCTTCTATTGTGACCTGTTTCTTGTAGTGTAGATTTTACTTAATGTAACAATTTGGTGTCCCATAACATGTGTTTTAGCCTCTTGTGTTTCTTTTAATTAGTGGTTAGAAGTGTAAGCTTGATCAGATTAATTTGCTTGTGTTTGTTTTGTTTTATTGTTGTTATTATTGTTGTTTTGCAAGACCACTCCATAGGTGATGCTATGTACTTCCATTAGGCGTTACATATTGTCTGGTTGTCTCTCTTTGTGCTGATGCCGGCAGTCATTAATAATTACCACCTTTATCAGGGCGCCTTGGTGGCCCAGTCGGTTAAGCATCCAACTTTGGCTCAGGTCATGATCTCACAGTCTATGGGTTCGAGCCCCGCACCAGGCTCTGTGCTGACAGCTCAGAGCCTGGAGCCTGCTTCAGATTCTTTGTCTCTCTAGCCTTCTGCCCCTCCCCCACTCACACTCTCTCTCTCTCTCTCTCTCTCTCTCTCTCTCTCTCTCTCTCAAAAATAAACATTAAAAAATAAAAAAACCAATTACCACCTTTATTAATGCAGGATGGTAATTCTCTCATTTTCTCTTTCATAGTTTATTGGCTGAAATACTTCTATATGTTATGTTAACCTTAAAAATAAAACAGCCAAGTATTTTACCAGCAAAATGTTTTTTTTTTTTTTTTTTTTGTAATAAAAGAGAATTGCAATATTAGGACACACAAGCTACTGCAAAACCATAGGCAATGCTGGAGAACAAAGGAGGGGTTCTTTTATAGAGAAAAGGGGAAAGTTTGGAGGGCTCTTATGAGCAGAAAAGCCTATGGGAGTAAACTGGGAGTTTGAAATATAGTGGCTTTTCATTGGCTAAATTGTGACCTTCTCTCATTGGCTGGGCTGTTGCTAGGTGATAAGGAAACCTTATTACCTTTGTTGGGATTATAAAGTAGTTGCTAAAGTAGAATCTACTTGCAAGGTGGGGCGCTTTCTGTTGGGTCTGCAATTGACCAAGAGTGGTAGTATGTGAGAGCTCCCCCTACTGGACTTCTGACTCCATTTTAACCAACGTTTCCTTAGTTTTCACAGTAGAGACCTTTCCTTGTCCACATCCACCATTGGTTACACTGAGGAAAAGGTGTAACATATTTGTAGTGTTCTCTTATAATATTTAAATCTCCTGTGCACCTATATTTTGTCCAATTTTATTTAAATTAATTTGTTTATTTGTGCTTTTTTTCAGTAATTGATCATATTTGCAAAAGTATTTTGTAAGTATTTTCAAAGAACTGGCTTTTGTTATTTAGCTCAACTGTTATTTGTTTCATTATTTCTTTAAAAATTTTTTAACGTTTATTTATTTTTGAGAGAGAGAGAGAGACAGAGTGTGAGCTGGCGAGGGGCAGAGAGAGAGGGAGACACAGTATCCGCAGCAGGCTCCAGGCTCTGAGCTGTCAGCACAAAGCCCAACAAGGGTCTTGAACCCATGAACTGTGAGATCATGACCTGAGCCAAAGTCAGGCGCTTAACCAACTGAGCCACCCAGGTGCCCCTTTAAAAAATTTTTTTTCTAAAGTTTATTTATTTTTGAGAGAGAGAGAGACAGAGTGTGAACAGGCACATTATTTCTGCATTTATATTCATTATGTCTAATTTTCTACTTCTTTAGGTTTATTATAGTATTCATTGCCTAGCTTCTTGAATTCCTTGGATGTTATAAATATTTCTTATTTTTTAATACATTCAAGGGTATATATTTCCAGTTAAGTATCATTTAGACTAGTATCCAGATAAGTATCATTTAGACAAAGGTAATATTGTATAGCTTTATGTGTATTACTTAAATGTTTTACAAGTTGAATATATCACTCTATAACTTATGGTATTAGAAGTTTTTAGACATACATATACAAAAACTAGAGTGTAGAATTATTATTTTTATTTATTTATTTTTATTAAGACAATATTTTAGAGCAGTTTAAGGGTCATAGCAAAATTAAGGGAAAGGTACAGAGATTTCTTATATACTCTCTGTCCCCACACATGCATACCCTCCTCCATTATCAACACCCCCCACTAGAGTGATAATTCCCTCTAATGTTTTTTAAATTTCAGTTATTGTATTATTCAACTTTGATGGGTTCTTCTCTATATTTTCTATCTCTTTAAAATTTTTTTAATGTTTATTTTTTTGAGAGAGAGAGAGAGAGAGAGAGAGAGAGAGAGACAGAGTGCAAGTGGGAGAGGGATAGAGAAAGAGGGAGACACAGAATGTGAAGCAAGCTCCAGGCTCTGAGCTATCAGCACAGAGCTCAACATGGGGCTCGAACTCATGAACCACAAGATCATGACCTGAGCCAAAGTTGGATGCTTAACTGACTGAGCCACCGAGGCATCCCTCTATCTCTTTGTTGAAGTTCTCACTCATTTTTTTCTACTCTTCTCTCCAGCCTTGTGGGTATCTTTATGATCATTACTTTCTTTATCAGGCATATTATTTATCTGTTTACTTTAGTTCTTTTTTAGAGTTTTTTTTTCTTGTTCTCTCTTTTGGAACATATTCCTGCCTCCCCATTTTACTTGACTTTCTGTGTTTGTTTCTATGGATTAGGTGGAATAGCCACTTCTCCTCAGCTGGAAGGAATATATTTGTGTATCATCATCCCCTGTGTTAACTGTGTGTGCTTGGTAAATTTGCTGGCTGGGTGGAGCTGTGGCTGGCATGGGCTGAGCGTCCTGGGGCTTTCCACATAGCAGGTGCCCTGTCAGGACAGCTAAAGTGGATGCAGGCCAGGGTGTCCCGGGGTTTCTATGTGCTGAAGGAACCCTAGAAGGACTGTAAAAGCTGAGATGGGTGCAAGATGGAGTGTCTCATGGTGCTCTGTGCAGAGGGTACCTTGGCAGGGTGGCTAGAGCTGATGCGATGTATGGGCCCTAGTAAGTTCTCTATGCTGAGGGTGCTCTAGTAAGATCGCTGAAACTATAGTGGGTGAAAGCTGGGGGGACCCAAGGCTCTACAAACAGAGGGCACCTTGGCAGGAATAGGTGAAGCAGATGTGGATGTAATCAGGGGTGTTTATGGACTCTCTGCATAGAGGGTGCCCTAAAGTGGCAGCTGGAGCTAAGGTGAAGTACAGACTGGGAGGTCTTGGGGCACTCCAGGGGGCATCCTGGCAGGACAGCTAAAAGCTAAAATGGGCACAGGCTGATGTGGTCCCTAGGCTCTTCATACAAAATGTGCCCTAGCAGGACAGCTGAAGCTGAATTGTGTGCAAGCCATGGTGTCTCAAGCTGTTTAGCACAGTGGGTGTGCTGGTTGAGATACTGAAGCCAAGGCCTTTGCAAGTGGGTTTGTTCTAGAATACTCCATATAGGGAGCATCCTGGTGGGTTAGCGGAAACTGATGCAGGCACAAACCTGGGATTCCTGGGGTGCTCATCTTAGAAGACACCCTGGCAGGGTGACTGGATTTAAAACAGACATCAGATGAGGTGTTCTAGAGAGCTCTGCACCCGGAGGGTCCTAGCAAGACATCTGAAGCCAAAGTGGTGTGGGCCTGGAGTGTTCTAGGGTGCTTTGTGTCTGTGTCACCTTGGCACGAAGGCTGGGGCCATTTTGAGTGCTAACTAGTGGTGTCCCAGTGTTCATTGCCCTTTGGCCACCTTGGTAGGTCAGCTGGGGCTGGTGTGGGCTAGGGGCCTGGGGCTCACTGAGGCAGCAGGCCAGTTAGGGTGCCCAGACTATGCACTGGTCTGTGATTCAAGGTGGAGATGGGGTGTAGACTGTATCTGTTAGCTTCTCCCATCTGGAGAGTGTTCCATCAGCTCCCCTCACTGGTGGAGTTCTAGGGCTGACTGTTTTATATCATAGTTGGTCTTTTGAACAGTGGTTTTTTAAAGAAATAAAATAATAATAATATAAAATAATTTTTAAAATAAATAAAAGAAAAAAGAAAAAGAAGCAACAAAGAAAAAAAAAAAGCAAAAAGAACAAAAACAAAACAAGACCAAAAAAACCACAAAACAAAACCAAAACGAAAAACCAAAAAAACACATACAACAACAAACCCCTTATTGTCTGTTCCCCAGTGCTACTGGTGCTAGTGTGGGCTTGCAGACTCTGGGATCACTGTGGTCCCAAGCTTGTTGTGATGCCCAGACCTGCCAGTTTGGACCCTGCTCCCTTTTGGATATTTAAACAGGAGTGGGAATGTAAACCATGTTGTTCTCCAGTCTCTCTGACCTGGAGAGTGTTCCCGCAGCTCCTCTACCTTTTGGCAGAGTTCTAGTGGTTGTCTCTTTCATATGCTATTTGCTCTTTTAAACTGTGGCTTTCTTTCTGTGCCCAAGGACAGAGGAATCTGTTCCTGGTCCCTTGGTACTATCCTTCCCCACTGCTGTTCACAGCATCAGGGGTAGGGCTTCCCTTTGTTACTGCGTCTCCATCTTTCTTGCTGTTCTCTTTTGTAGTTCTATTTCTGGTTGTGCAGAAATTGTTCAGTCAGCCCTCTGTTCTTATTTAGGAGGAGTTGTTCAATTAACAGGTGTAATTTGGTGTGTTCCGTGGAGAAGATGAGTCCAGGGTCTTCCTACATTGCCATCTTGGACCCAACAGTTACTTTAAAAGTACGCATTTTAACCTGTATATCTTTTTTAGTAAGGTGTCTGTTAAGGTCTTTGGCCCATTTTAAAATCAAAATTTCTTAGTTTTGAGTTTTAGGTGTGCATTTTATATTTTGGATGACAGTCCTTAATCAGATGTGTCTTTTGCAAATATTTTCTCCCAGCCTGTTATTTCTCATCTCATTCTCTTTATATTCTTTTTCATGGAACAGAACGTTGTCAATTTTAATGAAGTCCAGTTTAATCAATTATTTCTTTCATAGATTGTGTGTTGCATCTAAGAGGTCATTGCCATATCCCAGGGCATCTAGGATTTCTCCCATTATTTTCTAGGAGTTTCATAATTTTGCATTTCACATTTAGGTTTGTGATCCATTTTGAGTTAATTTTGGTGAAGGGTGTAAGGTCTCTGTCTAAATTAATTTTTTTTGCATGTGGATATTTAGTTGTCCAACACTATATGTTTGAAAGCACTATCTTTTCCCCCATTGTATTGTCTTTGCTCCTTTGTCAAAGATCAGTTGACTATATTTATATTGTCTATTTCTGGGATCTCTGTTGTGTTCTGTTGTTCTATTCATCTATTCTTTCACCAATACCACACTATCTTGATTACTATAGTTTTATAATAAGTCTTGAGGTTGGGTAGTGTCAGTCTTCCAACTTTATTTTTCTCTTTCAATATTGTTTTTGGTCTCTCACATTTCTTTCTGGTTCTTAAATTTTTTTTTCTTTCTACTTACCTTGCCTAGCCAATCTTGCATGCTGTCTATCTTATCCATCAGATCCATTAGCATGTCAATCACAGTTGTTTTGAATTTCTGGTCCAATAATTCCAACAGCCCTGCCACATCTGATTTTGATGCTTGTTTTTTATCTTTAAATTGTGTTTTTTGCCTTTTGGTATGCCTTGTAATTTTTTTCTTGGTAGTTGGACATGATGTACTGGGTAAATATTTCTGTAAGACTTTAACATAGTGGTAAATAAGACTTTAACATAGTGGTAAAGTGTGGGGGGATGGGAAGTTTTCTTTGGTCTTATGTTAGATCCCAGTCTTTTAGTGAGCTTGTGCCTCTGCACTGTGAACTTCACAAGTGTTTCTATTTTTCCCCTCTCCCTTTCCCTTTGATGGAACAGGATGACTACAGTGGGCTGGAATTGAGTATTTCCCTCTCCCATGTGAAAAGCTAGAGCTGACTGGAGTTGGGTATTTCCCTTCCCCTAGTCAGTTATGCTCTGATAATACCCTACCAGGTTAGGCTCTGGTTAACTAGGCTTCCCTGAAGTCAGGCCTTGTTACAAAGAACAGAGTGCTCTGGTGTATTTCAAAATGGTTCCTTTGTACCTTCCTCTACCAGAAGCATGGGGGGATTTTTCTCTGATATTTACTCTGGGAACCTGTTTGAGTGCCTGGAGTAAATCTCACAATAATGTTCCCACCCCTACAATGACTCCCCCAACCCGGAATTTTTAACTCTCAAAGTTGTCTACACTGAGCATCTAGCAATTCATCACTTACAGTACAGGTCACCCCAGAACTGGTTCCCACAATGGTTTCCATTATGAACTTCTGCTCTGCTAAGTTCTCAACCTCCTGTATTCACCTGCCTGTCTCAATAATCTTGAGAACTTGTTTGCCCTGTGTTCTCACCTCTTCTATGGATCTAAGTAAAGTTGTCGATTTTTTAGTCTGTTCAGCTTTTTATTCATTTTTAGGAAGGAGCGGCAACTTCCAAGTTCCTTACATGTGGAACTGAAAATTGAGTCTAAAAATTGTTTTTGAGAAGGATGTGAAGAAGATGAGAGAGGTAAAATGTCATTTAGAGGAGATTTCAGGGTCCAGAGTATTTTGTTTTATTTTATTTTATTTTATTTTATTTTATTTTATTTTATTTTATTTTATTTTATTTTATTTTATTTTTGTTGTTAGTTATAAAGAGAAACATATTTGATTGCTGGCAACAGAGTTGATTTATCCCAGGAAAACAAAGAAATTTAACACTAGAAAATCAATCAATGTAATTGGCCTCATGTAACAGTCAGGGATTGCCCAGGAAAATAGAAACATCTCTAAATATTTAACACAGTGAAAATTTAATGCAGAGGACCGATTACACAAGTGATGGAGGAACCCAATGAGGGAAAGTTGGACAACCCAATAATTAGCAACATGAGAAAGTCAATCTGATCTCCAGGCTGGTAGGACAAAGAGAGGTGATAGTGTTACTATAATCTAAATATTGGATTCTAGTATCTGGAGGCATGGTGGGCCAATGTGATGGTGGCTGGACCCATAGGGCCCATGTAGTCATTGAAGGAGAAGCCACTTGATGCAGAGGAAGAAGGAGGAAAAATGTCTGACTCTCTATCCTCCTGGGTTCTAATCTCCTGCTGGTGCCTCCAATTGGCTGCACTAGAATGGTAGCCAAATATTGGTGAGCCTAAGGATTGTAGTCTTCAGGGACTAGCCCCTGTATAATTGAGGGCAGACCAGGAGAAGAATGAGGGATGGATCTAGGGACAAATAGGCCCAAGACTGCCTTACTATATTAACAGATTGAGTGAGGAACATCATATCTAAGTAGATAAATAAAAATATTTAATAAATATCTATATCTGGTCATAATAAAAAGAAATGTTAGTCCCAGAGTATAAAGTGTATATTCATGAGTCCATACTGATGTAAATAAGTGACTGGATAAATAAATAAATTGGAGACTATAGATACACCTCTCATGTGGTGGAATTACAAATCATTTTTGTAGGTACTGAAAAGGCGGGCCTACGCCGGCCGACTCCATGTTGTTCTGTGTCCTTCACCTTGACCACGCCTCCTCCCCTTGTAACCTCCCTCTCACCTGCCTAACAGGACTCTGACCCTTACCCAGCCAATCGGCTGAGGCCACAGCCATTACCTCACCAACTGCCCCTAGGCCCCAATAAAACATTTGTCCTTTTGAAACTCGCTCTCTCTCCCTGGTATCTCACCACTGCCTCGGTGCAGGTAGGGGATTGAGCTCGAGCTAGCTCGAATAAAGGCTCTTTTGCTTTTGCATCGGACTTGGCTCCCTGGTGGTCTTTGGGGATCACGAATTCTGGGCATAACAGGTACTCCCCTTTCAAGGTGGGGGAGCATAACTCTTCACTCCTTAAGTGTGTGATGCATAATGACTTCCTTCCACAGAAAGTACAATGTGAAAAAGGTGGGAGAGAGAGTAATTTTATAGTAGAGAAGCCTGAAAAATATGACCTCAGCCAGGTGATCAAGATTAACATCAACTCTCATGGCATGTTGATAGTATGTACCCTTGATATGATGTCATGAGAATAGCCCTTTACCTTTGTGCTATTCCTCCCCAAAGCCCATAACCCCAGTATCTTTATGACAAAATCACCCGAAGGATGCCAAGAGTGGAATCCTATAATATACCTGAGTGGTACTCCTCAAACTACTCAAAACTATCAGTCATCAAAAATAAGGAATGCCTGAGAAACTGTCATAGTCAAGAATATCGTAAGGAAGCATGATGACTAAATGTATTGTGGGATCCTGGATGGGATTCTGAAACACAAAAAGGACATTAGATAAAAACTGAGGAAATCTGAATAAAGTATGAATTTGTGTTAATAACAGTATAACAAAATTGGCTCATTAGTTGTGACAAATGTACCATGTGAATATAAGATGTTAATACTAGAGGAAATTAAGTATTGAGTATATATGAGTACTCTTTGTACTATCTTTGCAAAATTTTGCAAACCTAAAACCATTCTAAAATAAAAAGTTTCTTAGCAAATGAATAAAAGGGAAAGTTTAGCCAATTAGCTAAAGGATAAGTATGAAAAACCTATAGCAAACATCATACTTGTATGAGGAAAAGTTGAACACTTTTAATTTGAAACTGCAAACTAGACAAGGATACCTACAATCACCATTTCTATTCAATATTTTCATAGAAATACTAGCCAGTGCAGGAATGAAAAGCAGAAAAATAAAAGAGGTAGAAATCAGAAAAACAAGAAACAAAGCTTCTATGATTCACAGATGATTAGATTGCATGCGAAGAAAATTCAAAAGTACTTAAGTTACTATTCAATCAATAAAGTGAATATAAAGTTTGCTGGGCTTAGTATCAATATATAAAAAGTAAACTTTGTTTCTACAGCAACAAACAATATGAGAATGAAAGTGAGAGGGGCGCCTGGGTGGCTCAGTCGGTTAAGTGTCTGACTTTGGCTCAGGTTATGAACTCGCGGTTCCTGAGTTCGAGCCCTGCATTGGGCTCTGTGCTGACAGCAGAGCCTGAAGCCTGCTTTGGATTCTGTGTCTCCAACTCTCTCTGGTCCTACCCCATTCTCTCTCGCTGTCTCTCTCTCTCTCTCTCTCTCTCAAAAATAAATAAACTTAAAAAATAAAATTGTTATAAAAATATTCAACTGTGCATGTAAGTATGCACAATAGTAAAATGATCCTTCATATATTCTATCATCTGGAGAACCAGCAGTCCCAGTCAAGTAGGACATGGATAATGCTGGAGGGGGAAGGACTAGAAGAGGCTGGGGATATTGGTCAAATCAATAACAAAAAGGGTAGAGATTATATGAATTAGAGAGGAGGAATGGAAATGGTAGCTCCTTCTGCCCCCTTATTGCTAACATTGATGGCTTTGCCACCTTCATGGGCCTCTGCCTTCAAAGAGCAGGACCTGGTACTTAGCAGTGGCTTGGGAGAAAGCTACTGGGCCAATAATCAGTTTATCCTGCCTCCTACTGGACCAGTCTTTCTGCTGACCTCTGGAGCTCTGGAGAGTATATCTTTGACATAGTCATACATGTATGACTTGATAGTGTAATTCCAGAGACTCATGACAATGAGATGCTGGGCTGACTACAAACACCCTGAACAGGCCCAGTAGTCCTTTACTGACTTAAAGTCAGTGCCAGGTTATTGACATGTGATGGGAGCAGAGTTCTACCTCCCTCCCCACCTGGATGAGAGCTCTTGCTAGAGGGAAGGACTCGGAAGCCCTGGCCTCACTCCTTTTTTGCTCTGGCAAAGGTGACCTTGCAGAAAATGCTTTATGCAGACCCCCACTACTGGGGCTTGGGGTACTTACTGGAGCAATGGAAGGGCCTCTCTTTTCCCTGAGGTCAGGGATACTCTAAGTGGGGAGATGATAGGAATAATGGAATGATTCCACAGTGGTCAGGGAGCTTCCAGAAATGCCAGTGGGAGCACCTCCTCCTCTAGCACATGAAGTACCACCAGTCTGGGCAGCACTTCATGGAAGTGTTTAATAAAGTCCCTCCACCATAAAAATAGGATTTGAAGCTCCTAATTAGAAAGGCCTCAGGCTGGCAGTCTCATTCTCTAAGAATGGTATCACCCATAAGTAGGGCCATAAGGTTATTAGCTGAGGGGACCCCACAGGAAGAAGGAGTCCATTTTGGTCATCTGATCCACCCATGGGGAGTTGCTAGCTCAGAAATGGACCCACCCCATCTCTGCTCCACACATTTTTTTCCCCCAGCTGCTCTCAGTCTTGACAGGACTCTCAGAAGAATTCAGAAATACTGAGATCCCAAAAGAAGTTTACCTGTAGTCTTGTCAAAGATTTCAATGGAGGCTTGAATTATCTCCAGGTCCACTTCGCTCAGGACCAAGTTATCCTGGGATGGGTGGAACGACTAATTGCACTCCTGGCCATAGGGAGGGTGCAACTTCATCCAGAGGCCAGAAATCCCTCCTTTAAGAATGGTAAACACTCTCACTGATGATTGGCAGCATTTTGGAATTTTAATATATGTTGCTGGCTCATGTGTCAAAGTTAAAGATGAGACGACTACTATAAAGGAGGGCATAACTACCTCAGAGTGGGAAGAGGAACAAATAATATTCCTGCAAAGATCAAGGGAAACTTCCAATGGTTGTCCTTAGTACTTCTCAGTGATTATGTATGTGGTTCACCTCTCCTAGGTACATAGCAAAGTAAATGTCCTGGCTCTTCAAGGTTGGGTTGGGCTATAATTCTAGCTAATGAGTTGTGTGAGTGATGTGTATCCTTTCTGAATATAGCATTTAATCACTAATGTGAGACACCTCCCCCCAAACCCCCAACTTTACTTGATGACCTGCATTAGACACACAATGTGAGATGGAAATAAACATGCTTTGTGGTTAAGTTACTAGGATTTTGTAACCTCAAGCAGCACTCATGTAACCTTTCCTCACTGATTATCCTATAACAAATTGGCTATCACATGGTTAGCCATTGTCTGGTAGTGTGATGGGACAGAGTCCCTTTCACTCATTAGAGAGGAAGGTGGGAGGTCTCACTTCCCTTAGCAAAGCATCCACATATTCCTGTATGTAGAGAGTGCCAGGATGGAGACTGTCCTGGAGTCCTGGCCTATACCAAACCACAAGCACAGTAACAGAAGAGGGTCTTTGGTTAGGTGCAAAATAGTATGCTGAAAGAAGTAAACCAACATTAGCAATAGTAAAATGTGTTTGTTTTGTGGCCATGGAGGTGTGCCACTCAGATGTTTAGCAAGACAATCTATTGTAAGGGGCATAGTTGCTTGCCAGCTTCAGCTGCATTTGCAATAAGGCCTTACTTCTCCTGGGCTGCTTGCATCCAATGATACAGCATGGTAGAGATACTAGTGCTGGCCTGTTCTAGCCTGAGTAGTAGCAGAGGACCCAATTACATGAGCAGATAGCCCAGACCCCCATACCACCTGCTACAGTTGCACCAGCACCCCTTCCCCAGCTTGCACTTATGACCGTATGGGATTCCTTTGGGCCCTGGCTGGTTGAAACATGGGCTGGTTTTAACATGGGTGTGGTCTTGAAAGAAAGTGGGGAGGGAAAATCTTACTAATGGGCAGAACTCTGAGTGGTGCACCTGGCCTGGGGTGAGAATGGGCTGGGAAAGGCGAGGAATGGAAGAAGTCCCCAAATGATCAGAGTCTCACCCAAAAGCATGCAGAGTATTCTAGACAGAAGTGGGGGCTGGTGTCCACTATCTCCAATAAATTTTTAACATCTTTCCCCCATGTGATATTAAAGGGAGACTTCCTAAGAAGCTGATTTGTAAATTGAAATTGAGAAATCTAGAGTCAAGGATGCTGGACTGCATTCTATTGCAGCAAGTCTTAGCCTGGCCATGGGAAGAGTTCATGTTCAAATTCTGGCACTTCCACATTGGGTGCAGTCTCTGAACTGCTTCCAGACCATTGGACAGAAACTCATTTGAGTCTCATGAGGAATAGTCTCTTATCCCCTATTACTTTTAAATGTATCAGTATAAAAATGCACTTACGGTTATTAAAAAATAAAACAAATCTGCCTCAGTCTTGTATTACTAATTCTTTTGAGTTTCTGATCAGGGGGAGAGCTTAGGAGAGACCTGGACTGGGAAAGCAGTACCAAGGAGCCCCTGGGAGGCCTTGCCAGGGTTTGGAGGAAGGTAGGCCAACATGGGAGGCTGGGAAGAGAGGCCTTGATGAAAGCCTGGAAAGGTTGTGGCAAGGGCTCTTTCACCCTAAGGGAGGCTGTAAAGAGAGAAAGAGGTCACATTCCCTTTCTTCTGACCTATTCTTTAGGGTAGCTGTATAATCAGTGGGCAGCAATTGACAGTAGGACCATTCAAGGGCAGCAAGCTCCACCTGGGGTCGCTGGCTACCCTCAAAACCTGACTTGTACAAAATAAATACAAAACCTGACTTGTGGCAAGAACGTAGCCAGAAAAGAACTTGGTAGCTAATAGCAGGATCCAGGTGTACTGTGAAAACTCCTCCTTACCTTCAACTGCATTTTCTCCTTCTGTGTGTACCTATAAGGACACCAGGCCCCTCCCACCATGAGCAGACCAGCAAAGCACGCTGTGAATGCACAGTTCTGCGGGCCTGTTTTGGGCACAAAGGGGACCACAGAGGAGCCACTAGGTTAGGGTTCCTGTTGTAACTCCAAGGAATTCATCAAAAGGTGCTTGGAGGTGGGTGCACTCACAAATGTGGGCCACAACAAGGACCTTCTGGGCCAGTGGCAGGATGTTTTAATGTGACTCTACAAAGTTTTTTATTTTTAAAAATTCTATTATTATTTTTTTTTATTCTTGCAGCAAGAATTACTATCAAACTCCACTCATTGTGCCAGAGACCCTCGTGGTGTTAGTGAAAGGCTTGCCCCTCATGTAGCATGCTATCTACCCCTGTGAGTTTATCGCTAGCCAGGGGCCTCAACTCCAAGCTCTAACAATGTGCAGGACTCTACAAAATTTTTAAAACCTGCTTCCACCCCCATAGGGCTTTCTTGCTCTCTATTCTGCACATCCACACTGGCAAAAAAGATTTAATTTTTTTTAATGTTTATTTATTTATTTTTGAGAGAGAGAGAGAGAGAGAGAGAGAGAGAAAGAGTGCGAGTGGGGGAGTAGCAGACAGAGACAGAGACAAAGAATCTGAAGCAAGGTCCAGGCTCTGAGCTGTCAGTACAGAGCCCAATGTGGAGCTTGAACCCAGCAACCATGAGAGCATGACTTGAGCTGAAGTCAGGTGCACTTAACCGACTGAGCCACCCAGGCACCACAAAAGATATATTTAAAAAATTTTTTTAATCTTTATTTATTTTTGAGAGAGAGACAGTGTGTGAGCAGGGGAGGAGCAGAGAGAGAGAGAAACACAGAATCTGAAGCAGGCTCCATGCTCTGAGCTGTCAGCACAGAGCCTGACGCGGGGCTCGAACCCACGAACTGTGAGATCATGACCTGATCTGAAGTTGGATGCTCAACCGACTGAGCCACCCAGGCACCCCAAAAGATACTTTTTTAAAAATGTTCTTCATAAAGATGCCCCTGCCACTGGAAATAAATGTCCTCATTGTATTCTGGCACCACAATGGCTTGACATGTTTTATAATTTTTGTTTCATATGATTAAAATGGCTTGTGTGAAAGTGTAAACTAATTTCAACTGTACATTAATATTTCCAGTCTGCTTGAAAACTATGGATTCAAATATCTCAGGGTATGAGGAGGTCAATATGCAAAGCCTTGGGAAGGTAAAGGTGAGCAATGAAAGCCAGAGGCTTCTTAGGTCCAGAAGGCGCTCCCTTCCAATCCAAGAGAGGAAACACAACAACCCATAAGTGTAATTGCCATTATATATATTAATTTTATTTTCTCCTTTTGGCTATTTACAACCTTTATTTCAGCATATTTTTCAGAAGCATAATTTTATGTTTCTTCATGTTTTCCTTCTTTGAAGTCCAGACTGGTCAAGGTCTTTTTCATGCAAAAATGTACATTTAATGAGGACAAAGAGGGAACTGGGTCATCTTGGGGGGGGTCTCTGCCATTCTGCATCCTTATGTAGCTCAGGACAGCAAGACATGTAGTTTTTCTTCTTGGTCCTTTCTTGGTTTTCTTGAAGACCTCCATGTTTGTGGATTTGCTGTATTTGATCTGCCTCAGAATGGCACTGCCTTGCCTGTCCTCTGAAGAATTCTCTTGCACTGCCTGAAGTCAGGCACCACAGCCAGTTTCACTACACTCGGGCACCTTTAGTTCTGCTAATGACTATTGACCCCAGGGATGCAGTCTGGCAAGATAGTGGGTGTAAAGTCTCACACATGTTAACAGAGGTGACCCTGACCAACTGAGGCTATTTCATAACTGAAATATATCAGAGAGACATTGTAACACCCTCCCCCCTCCCTACCCTGAAAACACAACACTGACAATAGGGATTTCATATTGATCACAGGACACTACACAACAAACACAAATACACTGCAATTTCAATAGCACAAGTCAAGATTTCCTTTGATGCTCATCACCAAAGCAAGGTACCATGCAGGTGGATGGTTTAGCAAATGCATTCATTAGTTAATAGCTCAAAGTGTTAGTTCTTTTAAGTACAGAATAAAGAAACCTCATTAGGAATGGCCATGGTCTCAGCAAAATTCAGTTCTAAATATGCAAAGATACCACAGCCTTGCTATTAACAAGATGACACAAATTGTAAGAATACATTGTATAAGCTACAGTAAGACCCAATAGATCATTTGTTATCTCTGCAAAGGCACCCCACAGTGCCAGATGGAATGGGCAAGAATGGGTAGGAAACATATCACACATCCTCACAACAAAATGACACTCTGAAGAGACAGAGGATGCCCTTCCTGTGGTAGTGGTGGAGAAGGAATTCTAGAGGGAAAGTTAATGGGATAGCCCATGTGAGGAAAAGAAGGAAAGCTGTGCAGAAAAGTGAAGTGAGGGTTGCTCCATCCCAAACTCAACAAGACCCTTCCCTCTGCTCAAGCTGTGAATTATCTTACCATAAGCACTCTCTGATTGGCTGGGGCTGAGAACGGCTCTGTGGGCTGAACCCTAGTAGTTCTAGTATCTAGCCCTGCTAGATACTCTGCACTTCACAGTTACTTGGTGTGGGGTGAGGAGTGGGAGGGGATGTAGGCAGCTGGCTGAGGATAGGGCTTTACAATGACACTGACGACAGAACACACATAGAAGACAACAAGGGGAGATCCGGCAATTTTCAGGCTAAAATGACCAAGTCCATGAAAAACTCAGAAGGTTCAAGTTTCTGCAAAGGTGTCATTGCCAAACCTCCACATCACCTTGACACTTAACCTCACGCAGTGTGAGTTGCAGTAGAGTTCAACTGCTCTCATTGCAGCACATTAGGGCAAGATGTTCTTTTTTTATTTTATTTATTTAGTTTTGGGAGAGAGAGAGCGTGAGCAAGGGAGGGGCAGAGAGGGAGACCCAGAATCCGAAGCAGGCTCCAGACTCTGAGCTGTCAGCACAGAACCCGACGTGGGGCTCGAACTCACAAACTGCGAGATTGTGACCTGAGCTGAAGTCGGTCGCTCAACCGACTGAGCCACCCAGGTGCCCCCAAGATGTTCATTTTAAGGTATAAATATTTTATCTAGCTACGTGTATCTACAGACATATTTACAGCTGGCCTCTATGCCCTTCGTCTGTGCTCTGAAGCCTTCCTATGCATTGCTGCCAGACCAATCTTCAAACCCACTTTCTGGTCCCCACTGCTCCAGTCTTTCTGTATGACATCACCCCAGATAAGCCACTCACTTCCTACAGGGCTCGAAGGTCCTCTAGGATCCCGGAAACCCAAATTCAAATCAACCAACCAATGTTTAGGCTCCAGGAAGCAAGACTTTCAATAGCCATGATGGGAGCTTCAGATTTGGGGTCATTGCTCTCCTCCCAACCTGTATCTTTCTGCGAGATGTGTCCAAAAAGAAAGAGGCAATCTTAGATATTCCATTGGAAACTTTTTTGTTTTTAGCTGTTTTATCAGTTTGTGTGTGTGTGTGTATGTGCATGTGTGTGCATGCACATGAATGAGGGTAATCGTGTGTGATTGTGCATGTGAATATATATGTAGCTATATGTGAGTGTGCATGTCTCTGTGTATATATCCATTTATTGCTGAGGGTGAGTATCCATGTATGCATGACTGTCTATGTCTCTGTGGGTGTGTATGTGTAGGAGGCTATATTTGTATGTTGTGTGTATAGAAAATAAGAGACATGGCAAGCTGGACCGATCTAGACAGTCAGTCCCTGGGGCTCCTTTGTACCTCTCTCCTTGGCCAATCCTCTCACCCCTATAACAATCTCTTTTCCTGGAGTGGGTAGGAGGAGGGATTTCTGGACTCCAAATCCAAGGCTGTCCAAAGATGCAGGATGGGTTATTACAGTGCCCCTAAAAGGGACCACTCCTACTGGCCATGCCTGCAGGCCTTTCCCAAGCACCTTTAGTTCTCTGCATCCAGTGCTACAGCTGATCCCCTGGGATATGTCTTCACATCACCCACCTGCTTTTGGCTGCCTTCAGCCCCCACACATGTTGGGCGTACAATGTGATTGCAATAAGGGAATAAGTTATAAAGGCTATATACAACTCCCTCTCCAGTTCTTTAGCTGTCCCCATCCATTGTCCACATATTTCTGTTCTTAATGCATCTTCAAGGAACCCCCCTCAATCTCTGTCTTTGTTATGCAAACATTCGTTTCAGGACAAAGCAAAATGCTCTGCACTCCCAGCTTATCTCACATTTGAGCACTTCCTACCTCAAGGCACTAAACTGTAACTTCCTGGGACTACATTCACTTCTCCTATGTCTTCTGTCCAGGTGACAGCACAGATGGGTGGAGGGAGGAGGAGAAGAATGGATGGGGGCCAGGAGACACTGCTCCCTGGAAGAAGGAATCGGAATGAAACAGTTAACCAGCCCGGCCAAATAAGGCCCCCCACATATGTGGAGGCCAAAGGAATTATGGTGGTTCCAGAAGAGCCACCAACAGGAAATAAATATGCTTTCAGGTGTATTTCCTTTCACACTCATTCAAATCAGATAAATTGACATAGGTATGCACATATGCTGTTATATACACACAGCACATACTCATGTGTGTACACACAAGCACACACACTCTTTCCTAGGGGTATGCACACACATACACGCATCCACATGTTGTTATATATACACTCTTATACACATCAATATAGATTTACACTGATATACATAGAGCTGTACAGCTTCTCAAATGGTTGTACGTGCACACAAAATTGTTTTCATGCACACATACACTCAGCTATACACAGAAACACAAACACAGAAACACAGTTAAAAGGGTAGGTGGCTGAGGGGCTACGGGAGAGGCTGCCTAGGGAGGAAGGAGAAACGCAGGCTGAGTGCTTGGCAAATCTTGTTCCCTGTGGCCTCTATTCATGAGGTGGAGCTGCTAAGAAAGTTGGAGTGCAGGCTACTTTCTATTTCCCTTAGGAGCCCCACTGGGTGAGCAGTGCTCATGTTCCATGTGCTCAGTTCACACTCATTGGCTGGTCACTGGCCACTTCCAGCAGAGATGTTCCAGGTGCTATCAAATGAGGTCTGGTGCCTGGCAGATAAGCAGAACCTGATGGAGCACCCCCATTTGTAAAGGGGCAAGGAGAAAGGGGAACACTTCAGTTGAGAGAGTTAAAAGGACAAGAAGAAGGAAGAGCAAGTGGAGTGGATCTACCACTCACTGGCTGCATGTCCCCAAGCATGATACATAAGCTCCATTTGTTCCCCTTGGAACACTGAAGACCATGTGCCTTGCCTTCCTGCCTCACTGGCCTCCTGTGAGGGTGTGACTCTGTGATGGGTCAGTGAGCTTGTTGACACTTGCTATGCACTAGACAAATAAGATTACTATATAGAGATTCACTACAATTGTTCATTTGCTGTTCTAGACCAGATGATGAGATAGCAAGTCAGAAATGTCCTGACCCTAGTCTTCATTTATCAAGTGCTTTCTCTGTAACTAGTGATCACGTCAGCATCTGACCTAGACAGGTGTACTCAGGCTGTGTTGTCAAGCACTATGAAGCAGAATATAGACAAGAGAAGTTCCAATCCCTCCAAAGATGCTAGTTCCATCTGGGTAATCTCCAAGTTGACCTCATCACCCCCTGTAAGCTCCTCCTGGAAACATGATCTTTCACTCTGACATCTCACTCAGTACCCCTACCCACTCATATTCCACTCCCAACCTCATGCCACAATGCCACACTCAAAATACAACAGAAAAAAGAGTGGGGAAGAGGCACTTTCAAAGTTTCCCAAGTTCCCTAGTGCCATCCCCTTGCACTTTAAAGCCATGGCTAGCCCTTCCCCTGTGTACCTCTGTTCAACCCAGCTTGACTTTGTCCTGTAAAACCTTAATCGGGGTGAGCAAGACCATAATCCCTAGGAGGGAAAAACAGAAGAAAAAAAGTAATGAAAAAGAAAATTCAACACCTCGGGGGGACAGGAAAAACCCCTAGAAATGTTTATGCATAGGGCTTGGATGCTTCCTCCATCCCCCCCAACCTGGCTCTGTCCTCTGAACATTTCTAGGGGCTTTTCTGTGCTTAATGGATGGTAGAAGTCTTTGGAAAGGTGATAGTCTTCTAGCAGAAAAGGGAAATCAGTGTGCTATTTACCTCCAACTCCTCCTCAATACCTTTCCTTCCAGCCAGAACGCATCCTTTCCAACCACTCACCACCTCATGTTTACAAAGAGAAAGGTAGAACTGATTCAACTGCCCAAATAACCACAAAGTAAAATGAACAAAGAAAAGAAGGCAGAGTAGAATCAAGTGGAACCATGAAAAGAGCACTATGGGACTAATTGATATGATACACCCAGTAAACAATGTTGAACACCACAAAGGCAAGAGGGAAGAGGATCCGGGACCACCTGTCGACCTTAGGGACATAGTCAGGGTGAAAGAGCTTGGAGGACAACCCTTCACTGAAGGAGCACCCAGGACTCGGGGGACAACTGTCATCAGACTCTGAGTTACTATCCTTGCCTTGGTCAAAGCCCATGAAATCATCAACATTAAGGCTCCAGGTGCTGTCAAGATCACACTCGAGTTGCTTCTCAAGGTCAAGGTAGCCGCTCTCAACTTTGATGTCATCAGGCAAGCTACGGATCTCATCAAGGTTGCTACGGATCTCATTAAGGTTGCTACGGATCTCATCAAGGCTATAGCTTGCCTCTTGCACACACCTGTGGCTGTGGAGAAGCAGATGCCTCCCACTAGGGCCACAGCCACGACTCTCATCTGAGCTCGAGTTCTCTTCAGGGTCTTCTGGGTCATGGGTCTCAGCATGGTCATGAGCCTCCACACGGTTGCGGATTTCAGTAGGAATAACACTGTCATCAATCTCAAAACCATTAAAGCGAATGCCATAGCTGTGCAGGGCCTGCTCTGAGGTGGAGGGGAGATCGCTCAGGCTTTCTCTAGAGGCCATCCAGGCCTGCTCTGAGAGAGAAGATAGTGAGCTGAGGCTTTCTGAGGTGGCCAGTGGGGCCTGCTCTGGGATGGAGGTCAAAGAGCTGAGGCTTTCGAGGCTTGCCAGACAGGCCTGTACTGGTGTGGAGAAAGGAGAGCCACTTTCATCTTCTATGCTAACCTGGTCATCCTTTAAGGGGATAGTAGGTAGACTTACGAAGTCAGGAGGTTCACATCCTACATGAATAAGCACTGGTGGTGGGGAGGGAGGAGGGAGAGGACTTTCCTCAACAGCAATTGCAATGTGATTGTTGATCTCTTCCACTGACAGAATCATCTCTTCCTGGGATCTCCGGCGTGCAAGGGGCTGAGGAACAAGACCAAAAGGCTGTTAGCATGTAAGGGAAATCCATGGTGGCTGCCAAGCCTGTGTCTCCCTGGGGCAGCTGCTCCCTCTGGAGTGCTGTGTGGTGGATGGAGGCAAGGGCTCCTCAGGCAATGTGGCTGGGCTCCCTGTGAAGGAGGGGGTACTGCTGGACATTAATGTACTGCCAGCAACAAAAGTCTCAGCATGGCTTTGGGAACTGAAAGAGCAAAGGAAGGAGCGGTAGACAAACACCTCTGCTGCCTATCTTTTCCTTTCAGCCTGCCTGTGTTCCTCTTTCCTCTGGTTCCATCACCTGTCCTTGGAAAGTATGCTAAGTGGACTGGATTTGAAGTCAAAAGGTCTGGGAAAATCTAGTTCTGCCACTTACTGCTTTGTGACTTTAGGACAATGATTTGACCTGTAAAGGAGTGATGATAAATTGTCCTATTTGTTATCTGGTGTGTGTGTGTCTGTGTGTGTGTTTGAGCACACACACACACACATGTGCTGTGTGAGGCTAAAAGGAGCTAAGAAATGTGAAAGGGTCAAGTGCTAAACTTAGGTTGTAATATGTGCCCAATCTCTAATCAGGGAAAGCTGATTGTCAGTCAAAAAGCCAAACCTGCAGCATCAATTCTTGGTAGCGGTAGCGGGCCATGACTCTTCGGGCTCTCCTGTGTCGCCTGAGTCTGTGCTGGGATCCACCTCGGCTGTAGAAAAGATAGTTGATGTAGACATATTCCAGCAAGGACAGGAACACGAAGAAGAAGCATACAACCATGTAGATGTCAATGGCCTTAATACAGGAAACTTGGGGGAGTTTATCCCGCAGATGTGAGTTGATGGCATTCAGGATGAGCATTGAAGTCAGACCTGTAAAGAACATGGCAGGGTTAGGATCCTCAGGTGGCTGAAGTTCTTGGCAAGCCATCAGGTCCACATCCCACAGGAAGGGAGCAACGATCATCTCTGGGATAAGGAGGACTCTCTCAGCAAAATTCCTTCAACTCCCTAGGCCTGGGGACTTTGCTCAAGTGCTGTCTTTGCTCCTCCCTGCCCCCCCCCCAGCTTTACACCCAGCCATGCTTTGATGATTCAGTGACTTCTCATTGTTCTTAGGGTCAAGTCCAAAATCTCCAGCCATGGTTTCACAGTGACTTACATCTCCAATCTCTTTTGCCTTCCAACACATAGGCTTTCCTTTAGATCACATCCCTCAGAAAGGTTTGTGAGCCCTTAAAGTATTACACAAATGTTAAAGGCTTAATCCAACATGTGCTCCTAAAGAAGGAGGCCGAGGAGTCTGCCCCAAAGATGGTGATGGAAAACCAGACCTGGATGTGGGGCACACTGGGACCAGATAAACTTGGGAGCTGATCTCTTAGGCCCCTCCTTGGTACTGCTCAAAACCCTCTTGTTTTCCCCATTGCTTGGACATGAAGTTCTAACTGCTAAAATTGGAATCTCAAGGTCTTTCCAATTCAACCCTCCTGTCTTTCTGCTAGTCTCCCTATTTCTCCAGCTCTTGCCCCAGGCCCTCTGTGATCTAGTCCCCTCTTAGGGCCCCTGTGCCTTTTAATAGCAATTTCCTGTTTTAGTGAATGACAAATCTTATGCTTCTGCCTCCCACAAGTCTTGAAAACCCAGTTTGAGCAACATTTTCTTGGTGTAGTTTTAGACAACAAGACCTGGGTCATTTCCTCCTCTAGAATCTCCTAGCATCTGTTGCTTTTTGGCCTTTTGGCTAAGATCAAGTGTAGAATCTCCTAGCATCTATCTTAGCATTCCATTAGACACTCATTGAGGGCAAGCTTCTCTGGAAGTCCTCTGATGCCTAGTAGGACATTTTGCTATGTTGCTCAATCTATGTTTATTGTATTAAATTTCTACACATCTTTAAAAAAATTTTTTTAATGTTTTTTTTTTGAGAGAGAGAGAGACAGAGTGCAAGTGGGGGAGGGGCAGAGAGACACAGAATCTGAAGCAGGCTCTAAGCTTTGAGCTGTCAGCACAGAGCCCGATGTGGGGCTCCAACTCACAGACTGTGAGATCATGACCTGAGCCGAAGTCGGACGCTTAACCGATTGAGCCACCCAGGCACCCCTGCTGTATTACATTTCTGATCTAAATTTATGACCTGTTCATTTATGTATCCAGAAAATAATGAATTCTAATACTTTGGGCCCAACATATCAAGATCCTATCCCTGTTGTTTTTTCACACTTGTCTCCAACATCAGTGTCTCTGCTAGGGATTGGCTGAGGACCTGTATAAAGGCCTGTTGGGCAGGCACCATATTGCTTCCTTGCCTGTGCAGTCACATACCACTCCAGGTATTCCTTTCTTATTGTCAACTTTTTTTCTGAGCAAGATGATCCAAGTTCCTCCTCAGGATGAGGACAGGACCTACCAACTGTCACCCTGGCTGCAGAGGATTCATAGTTCATCCAAAACGATATCCAAGAGACAACAGTGGTGAGAACAGTAGGCCAATAGATCTGTACAAGGTAGCTGGTGACTTCCCTCTGGACCAGGAACCTCAGTATCAGACGTACATAGGAACCTGGCAAGGAGACATACTGGTATTAGGGTGGCAGGGCTGAGGGGATTTTCAGGGTGAAGTACAGGATGGAGGAGGGGAAGCTGATGGGCAGTTCAGCCTCTAATATTCCAGCCTGGGCAGTTTGTAGATCTGACCCTATTTGCTGCCTTAAGGCCAGTGACAGTGGCATGTAAGTAGGCCCATATGGCATAGTGAGTCTGTTCTCTCCTCCTTCCTTCCTCACTTGCTTCATGTCAACTGGAGTTTTGAAATGGGAGATACAGGATATTTCAAAGCTGCAAACAGATGGAGGGGGAGAGGCTGGCTATAAGAGGAGGCCTATTTTTATCAGCAAAAGCATGAACCTTTTATACCTGTAGAGTGTCAAACCCAGCCAAGTGCTTCCACATCCATTTTCTCATTTTGAAGGGGGTTTTGGAAGGTGTACAGAGCCAGAAGGAAATAGGACAGGAGTGCAGAGGTCAAAGGCAGAGAGATGTCCAGGAGTTTACCAGGGTACAAAGAGAGAAGAAATAGCAGAGAATATCAGACCCACCTGTGTAGAAAAACACCTCTTTGCTAGCCATTGTTTTCCCCAGGAAGCTGAACTGAGGAATGTGCAGCTTCTCAGTCCCCTGGATGGCATTCCCATTGCCTTCCCAGTATAATACAATGTCTTCAACCGTGTAGCCATCTGGGAGAGGGAAAGAAGCAGGTCAGTCTGAGAAAGCAGGCATAGGCAGATTTTACACCAGAGCAGTCTGTGGAACCCAAAGAATGGTTGGAACCTGCACATTTGGGGCACCTTTGTGGTTTGCTGAGTCTGAGCACAGAAGAGGGGGGAACTTGGAAAGGGAATTCTCACTTTGGAATTTCTCAGCCAGGAAAGAAAGCAAACAGATGTGCTCCTGCACACTAGCTTGTACACAACTTCCCAATAGCAAGGTACAATTTCCTCATGGGACTATTTACACATTAAAGTCCACCTTCTCCCAGATACTCTGTATATACCTCTGTCTGTCTGTCTGTCTACTGAGGAGAGAGAGAATGGGGAGGGATGGAGTAGGGGAAATATGCTATCCCTCTCACTCTCTACTCTGCTTTTGGTTTCTGGATAACCATAACCCCAAGTAGAAACGAGGGGCCTTGGAGGACATACGTACAGCTCTCTACTTCCAGCTTGCAGGTCTGCTTGTCCAGGGGGAATTTTTGCAGATTTAGGGAACAAGCTGCTGTGGTGGTAAGTCTGCAAAGGAAAAGCAGAAAGAAGGGAAAAGCGAATCAAGTTCAGGCAAAGAACCATTCCTGAGAAGGCTGCAGGGGTGTGCAGGAGAGAGGTACTCCAAGTGCTGACCCACCTAACACCTTCCCATACTGCTTACACTAGAACTGGGTCCTCCTCTCCCTCCAGTGTTTCTTTCCTTCTTTTTCCTCTTCCTTTCCTTCCTTTCTCTCTAGAGGAAAGCTAAGTTGCACTTGTGGAGGGAGGAGAGAGGGAATGTATATGCCAACAAGTCTGGCAGGGCTTAAAGAACAGGTGTATGGCATGTCAGGAAGTCTCAGGGCATCAGAATGGGAAGGGCTCTTGAGGAAACTGGATGGAGAGACAGAAATTGGAGTTTCTTGCTGCAGAAGGATCAAGGCTACATTGGAGCAGCTGATGTGCCAGATCCCATGTGGAGTGCCCGTATGTGTTGTGCAGGCATGGATGTGAGCTGTAGCCCAGGCCCACCTTTGGCTAGGAGAGGTGCTCCCATAGCACTCTCATCTCTGCGTATCTGTCTAAGTACATGGGCCACTGGAGCTGAGCAAATTGCCAGTAGTAGGTATAAATGGGTAGGAGGTATTAACATATCTAAGGTGGGTCATGCAGTGTTGGGCAGGGGCTTCAAGTTGCCAGGTGGTGCGTCTGTGGGAGGAATCTGATGAAGGATCTTGGAGGAGCTAGGGAAGTGGGCGGAATGGCCTGTAGGAAAGAGGGTAATTACAAACGTTCTCTGTAGCCTCCACTGGGAAGCTGTCCCCTATCCGTTATCCTGCCCTTCCCAGCTGCTAATCCCAGTGTATTCCCTTTCAACCCTTTAAGCAATTTCCATTTTGTACTCTGGGTAGAGATGTGTGTGTGTGTCTCCTTTCTATGAATCCTCCATGCAGCGTTTATCAGCTGAGGACCCCTTTTAATGAAACAGGTATGACAAGTCACTATTCCTTGTAAGTTTCGTTGTTCTTTAACTCTAGCACCTTGGGCCATGGAGAAAGAAGGGAGAAACAAAGGGATAGAACAGGAGCACCCAAGAGAAAGAGAGACTCAGAGACAGGGGCTGAACCCTGGCACAACTACCTTTTGGAAAAATTTTCTGAGCTACATTTATCTTTTACGCTTGTCTTAAGTGATAGTTTATAAGAGATGACGCTGTGGGGAGAGCCTTGGTGACCATATACTGTGCTATAAATAAGCCAGTGAGGATTTCCAGCATGTGCACATCCTATGTGTACAGAGCCATAGACAATAGACATATATTGCACACCGTGGGCTCCCCTGCATGATGCAAATATGACCAATGGCAGAGATTGGTCCCCTTCCCTCATTACATATGGGCTTCAGCATTCATTTGTCTCCCTCCCTCACTGCATGGAAGAGAAGAGAAACAAAGGTAAATAACAGAATGTATAGAATGCTAAAGTGGAGGGAGAGCTCTTCGAGTTGAGATAATCAAGGAGGATTTCTTGACAAAGAGACCATTTAAGTTAGGGATTGAAAGATGGGCAAGGTGTGGGGACAGGACAGCCAAGGATGGTTGTGGAAAGCTCTGAAGGTTTCACTTTGACTACTGGGTAGGATGAGTGAGGGGGCAGCACAAGACAGATGTGGAAAGCCATGGGCTCCTTTGTGTGTCTCTTACAGTGTGTTTATGGGATACTCGTTTGGAAGAAGGAAGCCCGTGAGGATGGTTCTCAAGTGCCTGGGGAAACTCACCGGATGCCATATCGCACTGTTCCATCTGGATGAAGCTGAAACACACGATTTTCCACAGTCACATCATGCACAAAAGCATCCTTGCTATTTAAAAAGTAGCAGTCAGGGACCCACAACTTCTCTAGCATCCGGTAGTCCAGGGTCAAGTTCAGGTTGGTTTCATAGTATGCTAAACGTGGATCTTTCCAGGTCTGATGAAAAACCATTGTGATCGTATAGTCCTGGGGAGAGAAAGGTGAATCCCAGCTGTAAGTGAGGTTGTCCTCCTCTCCATCCTCACAGTGTGTGTGTGTGCATGAAGGTGTATGAAATATATCACAAATATAGATGAGTACTGAAATATGTAAGAATGTTAAATGTTAAAAATGAACTTCAAAAAAAAATAACTGAAATTCATGTAATTAAAATCGAGGTTAAGAAATGAAACATTACCAATAACTTTAAGTTTCAACGTGTTGCTTGGACCCATTTTTAAATTTTTTTTTTCCAAATGGAATTACACTGTATGTATTATATTTGTGAGATTCATTCAAGTTGATGTCTGTTAATAAAATTTGTTCATATGAATATACTACATAGACACCACTCTGTGAACACATGATACATACCCAAATCAACATGAAATAAGAATTATGAAGTGAAAGTTCAAGTTTACACCCACACTGCGGACAGATGAGATTTCTCAATGCTCCTGCCTGGCCAACTCCTGCCTGGTATGGTCTGACTTTTGACTTTTGCCAATCTGGTGGGTATGTGATGGATTCTTGCTCTGGTCTTAGTTTGCACTTCACTGACTAATAATAAAGTCAAGTATGTTTTCACATATTTGCTACTTGGTTTTCTTCACAATTTTTCTAATCATTTTTTCTTTTTCTTTAAATGTTGATTTATTTTTGAGAGAGAGAGAGGAGAGAGAGAGAGAGAAAGAACACACACATGAGCGGGGGAGGGACAGAGAGAGAGGGGACAGAGATGGGGAGAGATGTGCAACTCAAACCCATGAACCAGGAATGGTGGCCTGAGCTGAATCAGGTGCTCAACCAACTGAGCCACCCAGGCACTCCTCTAGTCATTTTTCTATCATTTTCAAAATATTCTTATTAATTCACAGGAATTATGTATACTTTCAATATCAGTTTTTTGTGTTGCAGATATCTCAGTCCACTCTGACTTATCCTTTTACACTTGTTATACTGGTTTTGTCTGTTTTGCAAAACAGAAGTTCCAGAAGTTTTGGCTACATAGAATTTAAAATAGTTTAAATTACCAGTATTTATTTTTATGGTTTTATGCTTTCTACTTTCTATGTCTTTTTATTTATTTTTTTTAAAAGGGCTGTGTAACTTTTTTTAAAAAAAGTTTATTTTTGAGAGAGAGAGCATGTGTGAGCAGGGGAGGGGCAAAGAGAGAGGAGACAGAGAATCCCAAGCACTGTGCTATAAGCACAGACCCAGATGCGGGGCTCAAACTCAGAAACTGCAATATCATGACCTGAGCTGACATCAAGAGCTGGGCGCTCAACTGGCTGAGCCACCCAGGGGCCCCTCTATGTCTTTTTAAACAAGTCCTACCACAAAGACACAAACACAGTATTCTATATTATCTTTTAAAAACTTCATAAGCCTTTCGCTATTAGGTCTATAATCCATTTGGATTTATTTATTTTTTTGTTCCAGTGGCTATAGTTTACAAAACCTACCATGTTCATCTATGTGGGCTCTGTTGTGAGTCAGAACAATTGGAGTTGGCTTATGACTCTGCTCCTTGCCACATGTCCCTTGTCCCCAGGCCCATGGCTGAAGGTGACACACTTACCATAGTCATTTCTGAGATCTGTTCAATACTGGAGACATAGATAGATACTCCCACAGGCACAGGGGCACCTACAAGTGGGAAGACACTATTACATGCAGGGTATGATAAAGCACGCACTCAGGAGCAAGATTGCCTGGGTTTGGACCCCATCTTGACACTTACTAGCTGTGTGACCCTGAATAAGTTTCCTAACCTCCATACTGTTTTCCAGAGTGGCTGATGTTCCTCAAAAAGTTACAAATAGAACTGCCCTATGATCCAGCAACTGCACTACTAGGTATTTACCCAAAGAATACAAAAATACTAATTTGAAGGGATACATGTGCCTCAATGTCTACAGCAGCATTATCTGTAGTAGCCAAACTATGGAAACATCCTAAGTGTCCACTGACTGATAAATGGATAAAGAAGATACAGTATACATACACACCCAAATGTATATATAGGTGCTAAGTCACTTTCTCAAGGCACTGATAGGTTTTTATATCTTAACGTATTTGTCAGAGTTCTTCACTGATGACCTACTTTTTACAGAGGCAAGTATGATGCCAGAATAAATTTTCATATATATATGAATTGCCATATTAAATGAGATTGTTTATAAAACATAACCACACACACACACACACACACACACACACTCAGGAATATTACTCAGCCATAAAAAATGAATGAAATCTTGCCATTTTCAATAACATGGATGGAGCTAGAGAGTACTATGCTAAGCAAAATAAGTCAGTCAGAGAAAGACAAATACCATATGATTTCACCCATATGTGGAATTTAAGAAACAAATGAGCAAAGGGAAAAAAGAGGAATAGAGGAAAACCAAGAAACAGTCTCTTAGCTCTCGAGAACACAGTGATGATTACCAGAGAGGAGGGGGAAAATAGGTGATGGGGACTATGGAGTGCACTTGTTGAGATGAGCACTGGGTGATGTATAGAAATGCTGAATCACTAGATTGTACACCTGAAACTAATATTACACTGTATGTTAACTATACTGGAATTTAAATAAAAATTACCAAAAAAAAGGTTACCTAATCTCTCTGAGTGCAAGTTTCCTCATGGGTAAAATAGGGATAATGATAGCACTGATCTCATAATTAACGCAAGCTAAGCTCTTACAGCTGGGCCTCACCCATATGATGAAGGGAAGGGTTCATGGTAAGATAAAGAGAAAATATGGAGATGAAGCACTCTTTTTTCAAATGGTTTTCTGATAAAAACTCAAGAGCAATGAGCCCAAAAACAGAGCTAAGATTTCTGGTGTGTATGAACATATTTGTGTGAGTGCAGGTGAGTGTGTCCATATGTGAGTTAGTATGTGTCTTTGTGTGAATGAATGTGTGAGTTGTGCACATGAGTGTATGTGAGCATATTCACATACATGAGCAAATCTGTGATTGTGTTCACATGCAGGTGACTATGCCAGTGTACATGCACGAGAGTATTGAGGATGTCTGCCTGTAAGTGATTTGTGTGCTTAAGTGTGTTGTGTGTCAGTAAATGTGTGTTCATATGCAAATGAATTTGTATTTGTGTGTTTGAGTGTGCAACTATGAGTGAGTGAATGTGTGACCGTATGAGTGTATGTGAGCTTGTTAATGTGCAAGGAAATGTGTGAACATGGGTGTATTTGTGAACTTATTTGTGTGTGTAAATGTGTGAGTATATGTATGTGAGCATGTCCATGCCTATAAGTGAATTTGTGTGTTCATGTGTGAGTGAATGCATGAACATGTTTGTATGCTTGTATATACTGCATGTAAGTAAATGTGTAAGCACATGCAAGCATGTAGGCAGGTTGATGTGTGGGAGTGTATGAATGTGCTCATGTGCAAGTGAATGTGTGAACATGTATATATTTGTGTGCGTGAGCAAATTTCTATGTTCATATATGTTAGCATGTTAATGTAGGAGTACATTCATGTGTGTGAGTGAATTGGTGTTTTCATGTATGTGAGCATGTTTGTGTGTGAGTAAATGTGTGAACACGTACATGTGTGGATGTGACCATGTATGCATGTATAAATATTGAAATATTCAAGTGTTTTGTGGGAGTAAATGTGTATGTCTATAAATATGAGTGCATTCATATGCAAGTGTGGGTGAATGTGTGAGTCTATGTGTGTTTGTGAGGTAGCAAATATGTGAACGTGTATGTATTGAAGTGTATTGTGTGGGAGTAAACATGTGGGTTGTCTGAGTCTGTTCACATGTGAATGTATTTGTATTTACATGTGAATGTAATGTATTCATAAGCATGTCCATGTGTGAGTAAATGCATGCTCATGTTTG
The DNA here is from genome assembly GCF_018350195.1 of Panthera tigris. NCBI lineage: Eukaryota > Metazoa > Chordata > Mammalia > Carnivora > Felidae > Panthera > Panthera tigris. Next base: position 124,658,254 of record NC_056677.1, on the reverse strand, counting down.
TATGTTAAAGTTGTGTTTACATGAGTGTATGTGAATGTGTGTTGGATGGATGTGTCTGTGTGTATGAATATGCTCATGTGTCAGTTTGTGTGTGGGCATGTTAAGTGCATGTGTGAGGGAATGTGTAATTGAATGTGTTTGTGTGAGTGAATGTTTAGGAAGGTGAGTGAACTTCTGAGTGTGTGACTGTATGTGTCTGTGTCATTGTGCATGAGCATGCTTGTTGTGTAATATGTGAGTTGTTTGCATATGTGACCTTATTTGTATGCAAGTTTTAAGTGTGATTAGTGATCACACTTATATTCTCACACTCATCATACTTATATATGTGGGGATATGAGTCTATGTAAGCACATTTATGTGCTTGAGTGGATGTGTGAGCATGTTTGTGTGTGATTGAATATGAGCATACATGAGTGTGCTGGTGTGTAATTGAATGTGTGACCATGCTGATGTGCAAGTGAATCCATGAACATATTCACATATGTTAGTGTGTCATTGTGCAGGTATAAGTGAATGTGTGAATATATCTGTGCATGTGGATATGGATGTGCCTTAATGTGTGAGCCTGTTTGTGTGAATTGGTAAATATGTGAGCATGTTCATGTGTATGAGCAAGCTCATGTGTGGGTGAATGCATGAGCCTGCTTGCATGCAATCATGTTAATGTGCATGTGTAAGCACGTGCATATCAGTGTATGTGCAAGCATTTTTTGTATGTGGACGAATAGGAGTTATTTATGTGTAATACCTGAACATGTTAATGTGTGTATGTCCATGTGTGTGAATATCCAAGCATGTGTGTGTGTGTGTGCATGTTTCTATGTGTGTGAGTGAATTTGGCAGTGTTTGTACATGGGAGCATGTTTGTATGCAAGTATGAGTGAATGTGGGAGCAGAGGCATATGAATTTATGTGTGTGAATAAAATTTTGAGTGTGCTTGTGAGAATATGTTCATGTGTGTATGTAAATGTGTAAGCAGGTTTTGTATGTACACAGATGTGTGCACACGTGTAAATATGTGAGTGCAGGTAAGCATGTATACTGAACTTATGAGTGAATGAACTTGTGAGTTTTTTCCTGTGAGTGCATGTGTGAGGATGTCTGTGTATGTTAATATGTGTGTTTGAATGTGTGTCTGTATGAGTGTATTTCTGCCTCCTGCTTTCCTTTTTGGGCCTAGGTGTTAGCACTGCCCATTCAAATGTGATAATGGATGCGAAAATATGTAGTAAACTATATAGTGCTGTGGAAAAACACTTTTTGCTGTTTCCTATTGGCTCAAAGCTGTCTTCACCTGGCTCCACAGCTAAGCCATTATTCTATATGTATTACACCACACTGCTGCTATGGGTACATGTGTGACACTTGCAATTTACCTGCTGGCTTCACTGCAGGCTGATGGCCCAGAAGCTGAGCAGAAAAGAGGGAAAAGGCTTATCCTATCCCAATGCTTCAGTGACCTGGGATTGGGCATCAGCATTTGAATGGCAGCTGAGAAGTAAATGGGCCTTTCTGAGAGGCCACAGCCCAGACTCCACCATTTAGGGCTATTGTGAATGATCCCCAGCACTGTATGTAGTCATAGAGGTCTCTAGAAATGTAGTTCTTTATTATAGCTTGTCAGGCTCCTTACATGCCTTTAGAGAGTGGAAAGTGTGTTAAGCAGGCAACAAGTCCTAGAGGGGCCATCCATCCCCCGACACCTCACTCTTGGGTCAGCCTTCTCATCTTACACCATTTTGTGCCAATCAGGCAGCCCCATCCCTTACAGTGGAATTCTGGGGGACCTGAACCCTAAAGGGCCAAGACATAGCCCTGTGCAAGGGGCAACTGGGAGCTGAAATGTAGTCCATAAGTCCTGGCCTGGGGATGTAGCCTGGAGGAAGGAAACCTGGAACTGTTTTCTAGTTTACTCACCTAGAGGGGACACCTTATGAGAGATTAGCCAAGGTATCCCATGGAGGGGAACAAAAATTTTCCAGATAAGGTGTGTAAATGCTATCTCTGTGGTGATGGCCTCAGCCCCATATTCCTTCCTGATGGGCTCAGGAAGGCAGAGAGGGGTTAACCACTTCCTCCCTCTTGGAAATTTTGCTACCCCAAGTCCTTGTCCTCCCTAGCAGCCATCAGAGTACCAGAGGAAAAGCAGATAAACGGAGGAATGGTGAAGATGTCCCACTCATTCCTTCACTCTGTGCCTACATTGTGCCAGGTGAGGAACTAGGTGAAGTCCTCAGGGACCTGCCTTTTGCAATACTGTAGAATCCCACTTTTCTTGCCCAGAAAGAAGCAGCTTTGTTAACTTCCCCTGGCTCTTCCTTCTCCTCCTCCTCTCAAGGAAGTAATAAGGCTCCCACAGCCTCATTACTGACCCACTGAACCTGACCACAGTTAGGTGAGGCCTCTGCATGTGGGGTGTGTGTATGTGTGTGTGTCTGTCCTTGAATCTCTATATCACTTCAGACACAGAGGGGAATTTGATTCTGTGTCTAGTGGGAAGCATTACAGGGAGTCCTGGGTTACCCCAAAGGTGAAACCCTGGACCCAGGGTCTCATTGATTGGCAACCCCCTCCCTGCCCTATATAACAGTCCCAGACTGAGCCTGTAGTGCCTTGTTCTCTGTAAATGCTAGAAGGTCCTGCATTGTCCTTGCTCTCGCACCTTCATCTACTGTTTGGCCAAATCAAGGACCCATCTTTCCTCATACACCCCAGGTGTACATGCCCATAAAGCTTAGTGTACTCAGGTTAGGAATCAGGTGTAAACAAATTTGAGTTAGCTCAAAAGACACTGCTGCGGTGCCTTGGAGAGACTGGACCAGCCACACCAGACAATCCCCAGAGGGTGGTCCTTGCCCCTGCTCCCTCCCCCTGATGCTGGATGCCTGCAGGGATGGCAATCCGAAACAGTGGGAAGGGTGTGCTTGGTGTACATGAATGGCTGTTGGGTAGCCTTTGCTGAGAAACACGAAAATGAGGAAAGGAGAAAGTGTAGTAGCTACTCCCTTGACAGCCACCAGTGCTTGGTGCAGCTGTTCAAAAACCATTGTCACTCAACAGAGTGCTGGCTGTGCTCTAGCATCTGAATGTCCACACTGAAAAAGCCTCACTTCTGCCCTCTCCACTCCAGCTTTCTAATGCCCAGTGCACACTCACCTTACTTAGATCCAGGACTGCACCTTCTGTCCTGAGACTCAGAGGGAGCAACACAACAAAAGCAACACCAGTTAAATGTCCCACTTCCAAAGCCTGGGGCCTTGGTTTTCCAGGTGGCTTTCCCAGCAAATCACAGCACCCCCAGAATCCTGTTACTGGTCTACCACAATGTACACTTCCTAGCTGTGGGCCCTTTAGAGTGGAGGCATTGTGTTTTTGGAAGACTTTTATTCCTATGTACAAATGTGAATCATTAGCATTCATTAACCCCTTAGAGTAGGTGTCTAGGTCTACCACCTGCAGGAAGTGGAGTGCTTTCTTCCACTTAGCCACTCTGATTTTTAGCTTTCTGTTTCCTTTGAGCTGAAGTGTGACTAACTCCTATTTAGTGACTAACTCCCCTTCCTTTTGTCTGTCCTTGGTCTAGGTTTCTCGGTCGTCCCTGGAGAATGCTACTCCTTTTCTGTGGGGTTGGACTAGAATGCCTGTCCCCTAAAGCTGTGTGATTGAGCCCAGTCACCCTTTCCAAGGGTGGGGGCTAGGCAGGAATTAGAGGAGAAACTTATATATTGGCTTTGTGTTTCAGTTCCCTTATCATTTCTCATCTTTGTGCTTGAGGTCTGAGTGCTAGGCTAAGGGTTATATTTGGCAGTTAAATAAAGCCATCAGAACTCTGAGAGGTGATCAGGCTGGATTTATAAAGATCACACTGACTTGGATGTGTTGAATGAAAATGAACTTGGTGGAAGCTAAAGGCTTTGGTAAGGGGTGGCAGAGGTGGAAGTGCCTGGGACCCTGGTGGGTAAAGTAAACTAGACAGAGAAGGCCATGCCTTAGTTTTGAACTAGCTGAATGGGGCAACTGTCCAAAGTGCAAAGAATGTGTGCTCAAGTAGAAGAACGTGTGCCCTCCCCACGAATGTAGCAGAAAACTCTAGTGCACAGTCCATTTCTTAGTTACTGCTTCTCCAGCCACGCCCGGGAGTGCACTTCAGGCTGTTATAAGGGAAGGGGCAGAAAGGCCCCTTGCGTAAGAAGGCAGAGAAGTGGAAGAGCAGAGCAGAAGGCCTGGGGGTTGGGGCCCTGAAAGTGCTCAGCTGAAGGTCTCCCGCAGCCAGGAATGTGGGGTCTGGAGAGGCAAAAGTGTTGAGCCTGGGGAATGCCAACGGGCAGCAGGACTGAGTGGAGCTGTCTTGTTGCGTCCATCTCAGCTCTATTCCATGTCACACAAAGGCTTCTAGTATCTGGTTGTGTCTTACCTCCAAAATTTGGCCTCAGACGGACATCATATCTCGACAGCACCCTGTCCAAAATCTTGTGAACCACAGCTTCATTTGCACAATTTTTGCTGAAATAGAGAAATCATCAGTAAATGCTGGTCATCAGTAAATGCCACATTGCTTCTCAGAGGACAAACAGCAAAGAGAACCCCAGATGTCAACTTGTCAGGGCCTTCTTTTCTCCTGTACACATGCAGACATGTACAGTCATACATGTACACGTTTCTCCCCACTCCTCTCCCTCCCTAGAGTGAGTCAGCCAGAAGCGCAGCAGTGACGCAGACTCCTCTTTTCCCCCTCCCCCCCTTCCGCTTTTATCCAGAGAATGGGGCACAAAGACTGGATACTTGTTACCAGGCAGGATTGGGGAGGAGCGGGGCATGACGAGAGGAGACAGTAGGGGAGGTAGAGAAGGGAGGGAATGGGCAAGTTCCGGCCCTGGGATAAACACATTACTTCAGCCCCTTAAGAAGGCCCACCTTGCCATCAGCCTGGATGAAGCTTTCCAGGTTGGTGAAAGTCCTTCCAGGGGCACCTGACTGGCTCAGGAAAGGTCATATTCCACCCTCAGTGACCCCCCTGAGCCTCAGTGACATTTCCCCTACCTGGGCTAGGACCAGGCATTTTGTGGTCACATCTATGTAAATCTTGTGTTTATACAACTCTGTTTTTAAGACTTGATATATGGCACATGACAGAGAGAGAGAGAGAGAGAGAGAGAGAGAGAGAGAGGGAGGGAGAGAAAGGGAGAGACAGAGAGAGAGAACTCTGCTCATGTAGCAGAGATTTAAGACCCTCACCCAACCAAACTGTTTAGATTTTGGGGGTTCAAGGGCTGTCTTCCAAAAGACATGTATTCTGAGAGCAGACATCTCTATGGCTAAGCATATGCTTCCAGCCTAGACGTGTTTTGAGTGAGCCCATGTTAAGTGGATCCAGCTCAGCCTTGCAGACAGCTGGCCTTTCTAGAAGTCTCTGAGGTTCATCCGATTCACCTAGACCTTCAGTAGGGCTCTTTCCAGAAAAGGGGTTTGTGAATGAGAATAGGCCCTGGGCTTCACTATAATTTTTAGGATCTCTGACACATCCACCAGGGAACGTCAGCCCCTGCAAATCTGTGTGTGTGTGTGTGCACGCGCACGCACATGCGGATGTGTGTGTGTGTGTGTGTGTGAGAGAGAGAGAGAGAGAGACAGAGAGAGAGAGAGAGTTCACTAGCGCAGTCTGGTATGTTGGGTTGAGGACACTGCAGGGCTGTCTGCTGGAACCTTGCCCAACTATCCCCCCCACCTTTTTTTCTGAATACATGTTCATTTCTGGTTTGTCATTAAAAAAATTATTTCTAATCATCTTTAATTACAGAATTTCATTTTGCATTACTCCAAAGTGTACACATGCATTATTCCCGAATTAAAGCAATGCATTCCCGCCTGTTTAGTACCACACATTACCCATATGCCAGAGCTCAGGATCCATGGCCACTGCAAACACACATTTCTGTGTGATCTACATGTAAAGACTGACTGTTTAATATCTCTTCAGATATTTGCAGACCCAAACAAACTTGAAATCAAACAGAAAAACAAAAAACAAAAAACAAACCCTGAATCTTCAAATGTTTTCACAGGACTAAGTACAAAAGCACACCCATCTCAGGCCACACAGGCTATACGGTTATGCAGCTACTGATCCCACTGTCTGGGCTCCGATGAGGTTGAGTCAATAATTTCTATCTGCAGCACTGGAAAAGGTCCCTCACCGTTCAACACACATACAAACACACGCACGCGCCTCAGGGAACAGATTAAAATCCGGACTCAAACAGGTGTCTGTACTGTCTATGTTTTGTGAGTTGTCCATCACCCTGTACTGCTCCCCCTCCCAGTCCCCAGGTGCCAGTGGAAATGACTCGGAAAACCTGCCCAGTACCTTAGTCCCGAGGGTGGATGGCAGACCCTGGGTTGAGGGCATGGTTTCCCCCCGCCCCCCCTCCTCCGCCCGTGGCTGCAGTTAGGGCACACGCGGGGCTCTGTCAGGCGCCGCGGTAACAGGTGGGCTGAAGCACAGAGCTCTATCTCTACCGGTCGCCCCCACTTCCATCCCATCTCCCTCCAGGGACCGGACGGGCAGGACCCGCGCGCCATGACTCGGCGGCAAGCTGGGTTCAAGATACCCCAGCCCGCTCCGTCCAAGAGGCCCGAGGTGGCCCGCCGGTCCCTGTCGCCGCCATGCCCAGGCTGGCGGCACCCGCTTACCAGTCGAAGAGGTTCAAGATGACTTCGGGCACAGTGGGGGACAGCTCGAAGTGGAATTTTGGGGTGGGACTGGGGTCGTTGCCCTCCGCGAGCCAGGTCCTGATGAGTAGCAGGAACACGGTGACTCGCAGCATCCCTCTGATACCCATGACCGCGCAGCTCGGGGCTGGAAGGCGCGAGAGACGGCAGTTCACAGCTGGGGAAAGGGACGGGGTGGAGGCAGTGCGGGACCAGAGGGAGCTGGGGGTCGCTAGGAGTCTCTAAGGAGACAGTAGCGAGTGTATGGGAAGCAAGGAGCGCGGGGGTTGAGCGGGAGCCCAGAGCCCAGGAGGAGCAGCCCCCAGCAGCTCTGCTCGACGCTGCAGCCCCGGGGCGCAACCCGCCGCTGCGAAGTGCGCTCCGTCTGCAACCGCTCCTGGTTGCGACTGGACTCCGAGCCTGGATTCCGGCTGGCTCCGCCCACTCCGACGGCAACACTGACCGAACCAATCCAGTGGGGGCCTGGAGCCCCACAAAAAGGCGCGCGCTGACGCCTCCGCCCTCACCCCGCACGCCGCCCGGCCCCCCGCCCCTTCAGGCCTCTGCAGTTGTCCCCCGGCCAGCTTCAGACACAGACAGGGGCGGGGCCAGGCCGGCAGAGGAGGACGGGATCCGGCTGCTGGGGACGGGACACAGATCCTTGACTTTGGGCACCCAGTGGGTCTTGCTCTTCCTATCTGCAAAAATGCAAAGTGTACGTTTCTCTTGGAATAGCGTGTACTCAACAGTTTGTTTGTAGTTGTTGTTTTTGTTGTTTTTTTTTGCGGTGGCTGGAGTGAGGTGATTTGAATGCCTTGACTGAATTTGCATTCTGAAAGAGCTGGACACATTTGGACATCAGAAAATGTCTGATGCTCATTCCCAAGCCCTTGGCCCACAAGTAATCCCACGTGCTTTTCTTCTTAGTGGGGTGGAAGGGGATCACGAGTGGGTTTTATGACAGAGCTCTGACCATGCAGGATTGGAAATTGGATTACATCAGGCTGGAAATTGGATTCCAGGAGCCCAAGACTTTTCTTAAAGACTTTAGTATCTCAGCGTGCTCTTGATACCAAGTTCAGGGCCCTGGGACAAAGCTCACGGAACAGGAGGCGTTCACCAATCTGGATAACCTGGATCACTCTGAGACGTGACTCTGTCCCATAGCCAGGGCATACAGAGTTGAAGTGAGGGTCCAGGGCTGACACCTTGGAAGGGGAAAGAAAGCAAAGGCCAGTATTTCAGATGTTGAAGGGAGTTAGCCTTTGAAGAGCAGTCCACTTCAATGCTTTTGCATTCTGGCCCCACCACAAGAAAAACCTGAAATTTTGACTAGAGGGCTCTTATTCTTCCTACTACCTCAAACACTGTCCTATGAAACGAAAGGATATCAGAGGATAAGGAAATTCTGCCACTTAATCCCCTGTGTCTTTCCTATCTTTGACGCATGACAAGTTCAGAAAGACGTCCCTCAAGCCCATGGCCCAGATGGGCAATCAACAAATAGACCTCAGTCACATTCACAAACACTGAACTTCCTAAGGCATGCCATTGAGAAGGGTTGCAATGGAAATGAAATTCAGGGTCACTCTTGGTTAGCTAGAACGTTCACACAGAAATACGGCCCTCTTCCACTTTCCCTCAGTATTTGGTGAAGTGGGTTGGAATTGCTTGTGCCCAGCAAACCTTCAGTTGCCTGGTTGGCTGAGTGTTTCACACAGCTAAGGGTAATTTAACTCTTTATCCCTGCTTTCTTAACCATTTTAGAATCAAACTTTTATTTTATTTATTTATTTTTTTTATTTTTTTTTCAACTTTTTTTTTTCTTTTTTGGGGGGGGGACAGAGAGAGACAGAGCATGAACGGGGGAGGGGCAGAGAGAGAGGGAGACACAGAATCGGAAACAGGCTCCAGGCTCCGAGCCATCAGCCCAGAGCCCGACGCGGGGCTCGAACTTACAGACCATGAGATCGTGACCTGAGCTGAAGTCGGACGCTTAACCGACTGAGCCACCCAGGCGCCCCTAGAATCAAACTTTTAAATAATGTGTCTCATAGTTCCCTGCCTTCTTTTAAGAGCAGAGCACCCTCACACCTTATCCCCTCTTTTCCTTGCCATTGCAGCAAATGCTCTCCTTTCCACATGGGTGCATAAATAAAAAAGGATGGTGGGATCCATATGTCACTATCAGATACAGAAGTGGATCCTATTGTCTAGAGACAATCCTTGTTTGATAAAAATGGAAGAGCCATTCCAGGTCATTTTGTTCAACCATCTGGATTGTCATATAGGGAAACTGAGGCCCAGAGAAGGAAAAGGGATGGCCTGTGGTCACATAACAGTAGAGGCCCAAACTAGAATCCCTGTTTCCAGGTTTGCCTACTTCCAAATATGTTGTTTTGTTTTGTTTTGTTTTGTTTTGTTTTGTTTTGGTGTGATTCAACTTTGGATGTTCAGGCAATCACCAGCAGATGGGAGTAGATTTATTTAGATGCAGGATGTTCACAGCACTCTGGAATCAAATTCCATAGGCAATCAGTCCCTCAGTTTTCATGGAGAACAAGACTAAAGCTTGAAGTTTTATTCCTAGTTGCCCTTGTGGCTGTGAAGATTGAAAAAAAGTTGATGATGATAAATTCACTTGCAGACTTTACATCCCAGAAAGCCTCCCCAAACTTCTGCTCTCCCTAGAGGTAATGCTTGGCTTAAATTTCTAACTCACAAGACAAATAGGCTGAAAAGCAACAAGAAATACAAAAATGCCACAATAAGTTGTACTAGTTGAATTTTGTTTAGTTAATTTATTACAATGTCCATAAATATACAGATTGAACAGACTTAAACCTGAATATGGGATCATGGTGTAGGGGAAAGAGCACTGACCTGGAAGTTAGGCCATCTGTGTTGTTCTGGACCCAGGTCTGCCACACAACAGTGAATGTTCCAGTTCGACTGGAGTGGAGGGTAAGTTTAGAGTAAGACAAGAGGTAAGAGAGGTAAAAGGCAAGAGATTAGGCAGAACCTACCATAGTGAGCACCACGCACTCAGTGTACAGTAAATAAATGAAGCAAGAAAGAGATATTTTCACCTAATTGTATAAAATAAGGAATTTGATGCTTATTTTAGAATCAACATTAAGCTTTTGAAGGGTTTGTGCAAGGAAATGACTCAATGAGAATGGTATCTTGGAAGAATCCCTGGTTACTTTGTGAAGGAGGAATTGGAGGGTAATGAGAGCAGTTAGGAGTGTATTGTATACCCCTGCTTCTGGTAATGTCAGTCTAGGTAATTTGAGCTAACTGTCCCAGTGAAGACAAGTAAATAAACTCGATAAGATATAAGAAGAAAAAGCTAAAAATAATAAGCCTAATCTTTTCAAAATTCCAATGGCATTTTTCATGGAAATAGAAAAAAAACCCCTGAAATTTATACAGAACTACAAAAGACCCCAAATAGCTAAAGCAATCTTGAGAAAGAAGAACAAAAGTGGAGGCATCATAATTCCTGATTTTTAAACTTTAGTACAAAGATATGGTAATTGAAACAGTATTATTGGTATTAAAAACAGATACATACAGGAGTGCCTGGGTGGCTCAGTCGGTTAAGCATCTGACTTCAACTCAGGTCACAATCTCACAGTTCATGGGTTCGAGCCCCGCGTTGGGCTCTGTGCTGGCAGCTCAAAGCCTGGAGCCTGCTTTGGATTTTGTCTCCCTCTCTCTCTCTGCCTCTCCCCTGCTCACTTTCTCTCTCTCTTTATCTCTCAAGAATAAATGAACATAAAAAAATAGATACATAGACCAATGGAACAGAATTGAGAGCCCAGAGAAAAGCTATTGCATATATAGTCAACTAATATTTGACAAGAAAGCCAGGAAGACTTAATGGAAAAATTGGATAACCACATGCAAAAAAATGAAATTGTACCCCATTTTACACCACTGATAACTTGAAATGAAATACTTTAATATAATATCTGAAACTGTAAAACTACTAGAAGAAAACACAGAGAAAAAGCTCTTTGGGGGGTGCTGGGGTGGCTCAGTTAGTTAAGCGTCCAACTCTTATATCGGTTCAGGTCATGGTCTCAGGGTTATGAGATTGAGCCCCGTGTTGGGCTCCATGCTGAGCATGGAGACTGCTTGGGATTCTCTCTCTCCCTCTCTCTCTGCCTCTCCTCCACTTGTACTCTCTCTCTCTCTCTCTAAAAATAAATAAATAAACTTTAAAAATAGCTCTTTGGTATTGGTCTTGGCAACTACTTTTTGGATATGACACCAAAATTATAAGCAAAAAAAACCCAAAAATAAGCACGTGGGACTGTATCAAACTAAAAAGTTTTTTCACAGCAAAAGAAACAATAAGCAAGATAAAAAGGCAACGTATAGAATGGGAGAAAATATTTGCAAACCACAAACCTGATAAGTGGTTAATATCCAAAATAAGGAACTCATACAAGTCAGTAGCAAAGCAAAACAAAACCCAAACCCAAACCCAAGCCAAATCAAACAAACAAAAAACCAAACAAATAAACAACAACAAAAAACAACCACAAATAATCCAATTAGAAAAAGGACAGAGGAACTAAATTAATATTTTCCCAAGAAGGCATACAGATAGCCAAATGGTACATGAAAAGGTGTTCAATATTACTCTTCATCGGGGAAATGAAAATCAAAACCACAATGAGATATCACCTCATACCTGCTAGAATGGCTAGTATCAAAAAGACAAATGATAAGAAATGTTGGTGAGTCTGTAGAGAAAAGAGAACCCTGTGCACTGCTGGTGGGAATATATGTTGCTGCAGTCACTATGGAAAACAGTATTGAAGTTCCTAAAAAAATTAAAAACAGAACTACCCTATAATCCAGTAATGCTGATTCTGGATATATATTTGAAGGAATTTTAATTCAGGATTTCAAAGAGATATCAGTATTTCTGTGTTCATTGCAACATTATTTATAATAGCCAAGACATAGAAAAAACATAGGTGTTCATTAATAGATGAATGGATAAATAAGACATGATATATATATATATATACACATACATACACATACCCACACAATGGAATATTATTCAACCATAAAAAGAAGAAAATCTTGTCATTTGCAACAACATGGATGGACCTTGAGGGCAGTATGCTCCGTGAAATAAGTCAGAGAAAAACAAATGTTATATATTCTCACATGTGGGATCTAAAAAAGCCGAACTTAAAGAAATAGAGAGCAGAATAGTGGTTGCCAGGGACTGGGGTTGTGGGAAACGGGGAGAGTTTGGTCAAAGGATACAAACTTCCAGCCATGAGATGAATATGCTCTGGGGATGTAATGTACAGCATGATGACTATAATTAATAACAATATATACTTGGAGGATCTTAAAAATTATCAACACACAAAGAAAGGTAATTATGTGAGGGGACAGAGATGTTAACTAATCTTATTGTGGTAATCATTTCACTATATATATGTATACACATATATATGTATACACTATATATATACATATATATATGTATATATATACATGTACACACATATATATGTGTACAGATATATATGTGTGTGTATATATATATATATATATATATATCAAATCATCATGCTGTACACTTTTTTTGAGAGACAGAGAGAGACAGACCACAAGTGGGGGAGGGGCAGAGAGAGAGGGAGACATAATCTGAAGCTGGCTCCAGGCTCTGAGGTGTTAGCACAGGGCCTGACGCGGGACTTGAACCCACCAACCATGAGATCATGACCTGAGCCAAAGTTGGATGCTTAACTGACTGAGCCACCCAGAAGCCAGTATACACTTTAAATTACATATGTTACATGTCAATAATATCTCAGTAAAGCTGAAAAAAATGAAGCAAGAGGCTAAAATGTAGAAGATAAGAACCTAGAGAGGTAAGTCAAGCAGTAGAAGAAGCCAGTTTTGCCCTGAGGGCATTTGAGTAATCAGAAGAGAGTTATGAAACTTAGCTCTGGTTTTGGTGGCCTCATGAGCAAAAGGGATGAAAGTTGAAGCCCAAGGCCCAAACAAGTGGGAGATTTGATACGCCTCCAAGATAATGGTGAACCAGAAGTAAGCAGCCCCTGCAAGGACTTGCAGTCACTTAGGTGGTCCCAGGAACCTCAAGCCCTGAACTTAAATTAAAGTGGCCTTGTACAGGTAGTATCACCTCATGAAACACAACTGAAGAGAGAGTTATCGAATTGGAAGATAGGTCACAAGATATTGTCCACATTTCTGCTTGGGGAAACACATTATATGGAAAAAAGAAAAAGATAAGAGGCACAAAGGGTAGAGTGAGAAGAAATGGGGAAGAAAATGATGACCTAAAATTTGAACCCACTAGTTTAAGAAGCCCAGTGGATCCTTCATAGGATAAATAAAAATGATTCCAGTCCTAGAGACATCATAATGAAAGTGCGATAATAGTTGCAAATAATTGTCAAAGTTAGATAATGAGGTTCTTATCAAGGGTACAAGCAAGAGACATTGAGACAAGGGGATGGGAGCTATACCCTGGCTTTTAGAATGCCTTTTACTCAAATTTTCCATGAAAGACAATTTAATAAAGGTGTTATCCTCTTCATTGTCAATCAATAAAATGTATTTCTTAAAATTGGATTACTTAGGGGCGCCTGGGTGGCGCAGTCGGTTAAGCGTCCGACTTCAGCCAGGTCACGATCTCGCGGTCCGTGAGTTCGAGCCCCGCGTCAGGCTCTGGGCTGATGGCTCGGAGCCTGGAGCCTGTTTCTGATTCTGTGTCTCCCTCTCTCTCTGACCCTCCCCCGTTCATGCTCTGTCTCTCTCTGTCCCAAAAATAAATAAAAAACGTTAAAAAAAAATTGGATTACTTAGAACAAGCTGACGTGTAGGAGCTCTTCCCAGCTGTTGTGCTTGGAGGGACACCTTCCTATGCCTTCCTCATCCCATGGGCCATGAAAGAGGCAAATGTTCTCTATGGCTCTCAAATGTTACCTGCAGCTGATTTCTGAGGCTGGAGAAATGTTCTTATATAAGGCTTTCTAAGAGTAAGCATAATAAAGTGAATCTTTGTAGAAAGGCTTCATTTTGCTTACCCTCTCCCAAAGTTTCACTCTAAGGAAAGGTTTATACAATAAATAATTTTGTGCTTTTCATGGTGTCTTACTACATCCTCCAGTCTTGATTATGTGTGCTCACTTACTGGGGTATCTAATGCTGGACTGCAGTTAAATTCCTGCAGGACTTTAAACTTATAACAAACAGAACTAAAATGCAATGGACTCTATTTCTAGAGGGTGAACTCCTGATTTGTTACTATAGCTTTTCACACAAATACTGAATGGCTGCCTGTCATGGATGGCCATATAGGGACATCAGAGTTTCTGTGGTCTCCTGTACCTCTGAAATTCCCTGAAAACTACCTAAGTTGAAAACATCTGTCTATAATGGTTTCTAAGAGGAATTTCAAGTGTTTTTGCTCAAATTCCTTCATGTATTTCTTCTACTTGAAGGACATTTTTATTTGGCCTCTGATCCCCCCTCAGCAGAAAGCCGTTTCTCCAAGAGAAGATATTTGTAGGGCAGCAAAGTTTTGTCTGTTGTCTAACCCCAAGTCAATCAGAAAGTTGTCCAACAGCAAAGATGTAAACCTACCTTCATTTGTGGCATGCAACATGTCAACACCAATTTTAACCAAGTGTCATTAAGAGAGGAGTTTTTGGGGGCACCTGGGTAGCTCAGTAGGTTAAGTGTCTGACTCTTAATTTCAGGTCATGATCTCACGGTTTGTGAGATTGAGACCTGCATTAGACTTTGTGTGCCTAGGATTCTCTCTCTCCCTTTCTCTCTTTTCCCCACCTCAAAGTAAATAAATTAACTTAAAAAGAGAGGACTTTCTGGAACTTTGATTCTGAGTTTTCAAGGTTTCTCTTCACTTTTGCTGGGCATTCACAATTTGTGTACATGACAGCTTTCCCCCCAAAGTATGCACGAACTGCTTTTTAATGTATAGCATCTTAGCATTGAAAGGCACGGATAAGGAAAATGCTCCACTAACTCTGTTTTTTTCCCCCTCCGGAACTGATTGTAGCATAGTGTGCTCAAAGGGCATTTGACTACAGATTTGAAGGTCTAGATTGGAGCTACATTACCAGCTACCTAAGCATGTGCCACTCCCTCTGAATTTCAGTTTGCTCATCTGAAATATGGGATAGCAATAATGCTTAATTGTTAATGGAACAATCTAGACAGAGAGGAAGCCCAGTCCATTCCAACTTCCTAGCTCTGGGGCTTCACCTCACCTCTTCAACCTCATCAGGTTTCTCATAATCTCTATCTAGAAAGACTGCTATAATGACAACTTCCAGCCACCAGGAGTCCTTAGCTCCTAGTGTAATTGTGAACTAACATTTCTATGTATCTAATTGTTTCCCTGAATCCAGGAAATCTCCACAGACATTTACTAAAAGAACTTCATCAGAGGCTCATTGAAACAGAGTGGGATAAGCACAGGGGGCAGAGATTCTTCTGAAGGAAGAAGCTTTGATGCACAAATGGGTGGACCTCTACTTCTACACTGGAGTTCTAGCTGCCACTAGCTACTCTACCCCTCAGAGGGGCTGCTGATGGCTGTCATTGGGCACCCCTGCTCCTGTTCCCAGGAGATGATAAGCAAGGATCCTGTGCAAATTGTGAATGGGTAGCTCCTGGAGTTGCACAGGGTGCAGCCTGTGTGGCCTTATGAGGTGCTCCTGTTGGGAAGGGCTTTTCTCTTAAATGTGACTACCAGAGCCCTCCTGCGTATCAGAGGACCTGCACCAGTCCTGCACCAGTCCACATTTCCTTTACAGTTCCACTGTTCCCACCCTCCATCTTTGTCTCCTAATTATTTCATGCTTGTGTTTCTACCATGTTCTTTCTGCTCCTCCCTCAGGTTGCATCATGCCAGAGCAGGGGATTTTCTTTTACATAGTCTTATGATCTCAATATGATCTACATTTGTGGTAACAGCACTAATTCATAATAAGACATTCAATCTGTTGGCAACTCTTATAATTCCCCAAATTGCTCAAAATAGTCCTTTTCTCCATAATCTCTGAGACAGTTGGTAGTGTTCATCAAGTATTCCAGATGGTGCCTGTACTCCCCAGACTCTTTTCAGTTGGTTGGGGTTGTGTGACTAGTTCTAGATAATTAAATGCAAATATTTAAGAATCACTATATGGATCCATAAGCTCTTTCTTCCCTTGCCCTAGTGATGCTAAAAGCCAGATGTTGAAATGGTGATGTCAGAGATGGAGGTAATTGAGACCCTGAATCCTCAGGTGGAATACAGAGTTGATGACTTGGATTTGATCTTGTATGAGCTGAAAATCAAGCTTTGTTATGCTAAGCTGCTGAAATTTTGGAACTTCATTATTTCAGTAAAGCCTAGCTTTTCTTGATGAGTACAGTCTTTGTCCTGCACTCCTCCTAATACCTATACCATTATTATGAAGGTCCATGGACAATTCTTTCTGTACTTTTCATAGGTTTCTTGAATCCAAAATATTCCAAGATCATTCTAGTCCCCTGCAAATATGGTCCTTTTTGAGTATTCTTAATCTCTGCAACTTGATATTCAGTTGTGGCCTGATGATGACATAGAAGTCATCTATACCATTTCCTTCTATCTCTTTATCTCAATATTCATTTATTCATTTATCAGCTATTTATTGAGTACCTATTATGTGTCAGTACCTTTCTGAGAACTGGGATATAATAGTAGGTAAAACAAAGAACAGTAAAATATCCTTGCTATCATGTAAC
Source organism: Panthera tigris (assembly GCF_018350195.1). Classification (NCBI taxonomy): domain Eukaryota; kingdom Metazoa; phylum Chordata; class Mammalia; order Carnivora; family Felidae; genus Panthera; species Panthera tigris. Next base: position 124,641,735 of record NC_056677.1, on the reverse strand, counting down.
TTACATTGTAGGAGGGGAAGGCAAACAACGCACAAGTGAAATGAATAAAATATTTTGTCTGTTGGATGATGATAAGACCAAAAGAGGAAAAAAAATCAGAGAAAGGAAGTAAAGAATGCTGAGTGAATGGGATGACGGTGGTTGGAGGATGAAGATGCTGTTTAAAATAATTTGGTCAGGGAAGGACTCAAAAAGAACTGAAAGAGCAAAGTGTGGGGAAAGAACATCCCAGGAGAGAGAACAGCAAGGGGAAAGGCCTGAAGGTGGAAGAATGCTTTATGTATTCCAAGAAGAACAAGGAACCCAGGGAGGCTGGAAGAGAATGAGTGAGGGGGAGAGGAATAAGAGATGAGGTCAGAGTAGAAACAGGGAGGACAGATCATGCAAGGTCTTGTAAACCACTGTTAGAAATTTGACTTCATGGAGTGTGCTAGAAAGCCAATGGTGGATTTTGCACATAGAAGTGACATAATCATACTTATGTTTTAGAGGGATCACTCTAACTGCTGTGTAGAGAATAGTCTGTGGGGGGCAAGGACCGAAGCAGGGAGGTCAGTTGAGAAGCTACTGCAATAACCTACTGAGCTACTGAGCCAGTGATGGGCTCAGATCAGGGTAGTTGCAATGGAAGTGGTGAGATTCTGGATATCTTTCTGAGGTATAACCAAAACGATTCCCTCATAGATTGCATGTAAAATGTGAAAGAGGGAGTCAAAAAGGCTCTAAGGGTTTTGTACTGATCAGTTGGAATAATGGACCTACCATTTACAGAGCTGTGTAAGACTTTCGGAAGAAGTTAAGGTACAATGGGAAGCCAAGGATTTGGTATTGAACATCACAAATTCTGCTCTATTAAATGCCTAAGTGACGATATTTATTTGAATATATGATATCCCCCTTTTCTGCACAGTGCCTTCCTACTAATCCTTCAGCCCAGATGTTATGAAGCTCTCCTCAAGTAGCAAAGCAGAGACAGTCACTCCTTCCTTCATGCTCCAAGGGCAACTTCAGTAGTCCTCTAGAATAGCACTTTGTTCGTATATTGTTATTATTGCCTCTCATCTTTCTTCCATGACGGACTCAGAGGTCTTGCAGTCTGAGATGCTTCTTATTCATCTTGAGGCTGCCTAGAACCCAGTCCAGAGTCTGACTTATAGTGAGTACTCAAGAGATGTATGTTGAGTGAAGCATCCTAGAAATGAAGAGAGGAGCAAATTTCCCAAAGTTGGAGCTCATGGAGGATGAGGGCTTGAAAGGGGCCATAATATTTATTGGTTAGAAAGCTCAGAACTGACACCTGGCATTGCAGAAGCCTACCTGCCACATGTTGAGGAGTCAGGCTTTGAAATGTGGCCTTGTTTGGGTTTCATTTTGATGAAAGGGATCCAGAAGATTTGTGTCTCTAACTGTACCTCAAATAGGACATCCTCTTCCCAACAAGGGATGTTATAATTCTGTCAGTGGGTAAGATTTACAGGCAGACAGATTTTGGCTTAGACTTAATTCTAATGGAGGGAGCGTCAGAGTTAAATACATTTAGGGGCTCAAATCCCAGCTCTGCCACTCACCATCAGCATGACCTTGGACAAGTCATTTTCTGTATCTGATCCTCATTTTCATAATCTATAAAATTGGACGATGAAGTGGGAATTAACTGACATTAAGATGGTAAAGCACCTAGAGTAGTTACTGACACAGTAATTGTCATGGGAGGGTAGATGAAAGAGAAACAATATTCAGGACAAGCAAAAGATGAAATGTGTTCCCCATCACTGAGGTGTTCAAGAAGAGACTACTTGATTACTTTTTGGGAATATTATGGAGAGAATACTAATTGTTGGATGAGCTGAGAATTGAGGTCCTTTCTTCGTGAGTTTTACAATTCTAAGAATCCAAAACAATGAAAATGCAGGCACACAGTTAATTACTGAAAACACTCTGATAATTATAGAGTGCTCATGCCCAGGTGGGGTCTTTTTGGAGCAATTTGTCTAAGGGTGGAGGTCCATGCTATCCAAGGGCTTGTGTATATGCAGCAGTGTTCAGGAGGTACTGGTACAATCTCAAATTTGAAAGTACATTGCCAGCTGTGCTGCTTGCTCCTGCACACCTGGCATATTGCCTTAGTATTTCATTTTCTTCCAACAATCAAAGCCCCTAAAGTGACTGAATGTTCATATTCCTTCTTGACTTAGTCAACTGGGGCTTTCCATACTAATCTTTCACTTACTCTTCTGCAGTTTTATTATAATTGACTCCTGTTTTCTTTATTTAATTTTATTTTTTCTAATTTACATCCAAATTACTTAACATATAGTGCAACAATGATTTCAGGAGTAGATTCCTTAATGCCCCTTACCCATTTAGCCCATCCCCCCTTTCACAACCCCTCCAGCAACCCTCTTTTTTCTCTCCATATTGAAGAGTCTCTTATGTTCTTCCCCCTCCCTCTTTTTATATTAATCTTGCTTCCCTTCCCTTATGTTTATCTGTTCTGTGTCTTAAAGTCCTCATATGAGTGAAGTCATATGATATTTGTCTTTCACTGACTGACTAATTTCGCTTAGCATAATACTCTCCAGTTCCATCCACGTAGTTGCGAATGGCAAGATTTCATTCTTTTTGATTGCTGAGTAGTACTCCATTGTATATATAAACCACATCTTCTTTATCCATTCATCTATCGATGGACACTTGGACTCTTTCCATACTTTGGCTATTGTTGATACTGCTGCTATAAACGTTGAGGTGCATGTGTCCCTTCAAAACAGCATACCTGTATCCCTTGGATAAATACCTAGTAGAGCAATTGCTGGGTTATAGGGTAGTTCTATTTTTAATTTTTTGAGGAACCTCCATACTGTTTTTCAGAGTGGCTACACCAGCTTGCATTCCCACCAGCAATGCAAAAGAGATCCTCTTTCTCCGCATCCTCGCCAACATCTGTTGTTGCCTGACGTGTTAATGTTAGCCATTCTGACAGGTGTGAGGTGGTATCTCGTTGTGGTTTTGATTTGTATTTCCCTGATGATGAGTGATGTTGAGCATTTTTTCATGTGTTGGTTGGCCATCTGGATGTCTTCTTTGGAGAAGTGTCTATTCATGTCTTTTGCCCATTTCTTCACTGGATTATTTGTTTTTTGGGCGTTGAGCTTGATAAGTTCTTTATAGATTTTGGATACTAACCCTTTATCTGATATGTCGTTTGCAAATATCCTCTCCCATTCTGTCGGTTGCCTTTTAGTTTTGCTGATTGTTTCCTTCGCTATGCACAAGCTTTTTACTTTGATGAGATCCCAATAGTTCATTTTTGCTTTGGTTTCCCTTGCCTCCAGAGATGTGTTGAGTAAGAAGTTGCTGCGGCCAAGGTCAAAGAGATTTTTGCCTGCTTTCTCCTCGAGGATTTTGATGGCTTCCTGTCTTACATTTAGGTCTTTCATCCATTTTGAGTTTATTTTTGTGTATGGTGTGTGAAAGTGGTCCTGGTTCATTCTTCTGCATGTCGTTGTCCAGTTTTCCCAGCACCACTTGCTGAAGAGACTGTCTTTATTCCATTGGATATTCTTTCCTGCTTTGCCAAAGATTAGTTGGCCATACGTTTGTGGGTCCATTTCTGGGGTTTCTCTTATGTTCCATTGATCTGAGTGTCTGTTTTTGTGCCAGTACCATACTGTCTTGATGATTACAGCCTTGTAATACAGCTTGAAGTCTGGGATTGTGATGCCTCCTGCTTTGGTTTTCTTTTTCAAGATCGCTTTGGCTATTCAGGGTCTTTTCTGGTTCCATACAAATTTTAGGATTATTTGTTCTAGCTCCGTGAAGAAGGCTGGTGGTATTTTGATAGGGATTGCATTGAATATGTAGATTGCTTTGGGTAGTATCGACATTTTAACAATATTTGTTCCTCCTATCCAGGAGCATGGAATATTTTTCCATTTTTTTGTGTGTCTTCTTCAATTTATTTCATAAGCTTTCTATAGTTTTCAGTGTACAGATTTTTCAACTCTTTGATTAGATTTATTCCTAGGTATTTTGTGGGGTTTGGTGCAATTGTAAACGGATCAATTCCTTGATTTCTCTTTCTGTTGCTTCATTGTCGGTGTATAGGAATGCAACCAATTTCTATGCATTGATTTGATATCCTGCCATTTTGCTGAATTCATGAGTCAGTTCTAGCAGTTCTTTGGTGGAATCTTTTGGGTTTTCCATATAGAGTATCATGCCATCTACGAAGAGTGAAAGTTTGACCTCCTCCTGGCCAATTTGGATGCCTTTTATTTCTTTGTGTTGTCTGATTGCTGGGGCTAAGACTTCTAATACTATGTTGAATAACAGTGGCGAGAGTGGACATCCTTGTCTTGTTCCTGATCTTAGGGGGAAAGCTCTCAGATTTCCCCCATTGGGGATGATATCAACGTTGGGTCTTTCATATATGGCTTTTATGATCTCAAAGTATGATCCTTCAGTCTCTACTTTCTTGAGGGTTTTTATAAGGAAAGGATGCTGTATTTTTTCAAATGTTTTCTCTGCATCTATTGAGAGGATCATATGGTTCTTGTCCTTTCTTTTACGGATGTGATGAATCACATTGATTGTTTTGTGGATATTGAACCAGCCCTGCATCCCAGGTATAAATCCCACTTGGTCGTGGTGAATAATTCTTTCAATGTATTGTTGGATCCGGTTGGCTAATATCTTTGTGAGGATTTTTGCATCCATGTTCATCAAGGAAATTGGTGTATACTTCTCCTTTTATAGTGTTTTTGGTTTGTCTGGTTTTGGAATCAAGGTAATGCTGGCTTCATAGAAAGAGTTTGGAAGTTTTCCTTCCATATCTATTTTTTGGAACAGCTTCAAGAGAATAGGTGTTAACTCTTCCTTAAATGTTTGGTAGAATTCCCCTGGAAAGCCATCTGGCCCTGGACTCTTTTTTTTTTTTTTTTTTTTGTGGCAGATTATGGATTACTAATTTAATTTCTTTACTGGTTATGGGTCTTCTCAAATTTTCTATTTATTCCTGTTTCAGTTTTGGTAGTGTATTTTCTATTTCTTCCAGTTTCAGCTTCTAGGAATTTTTCCATTTCTTCCAGATTGCGCATCTTATTGGCATATAATTGTTCATAATATTCTCTTACTCTTGTTTTTATTTCTGCTGTGTTGGTTGTGATCTCTCCTCTTTCATTCTTGATTTTATTTATTTGGGTTCTTTCCTTTTTCTTTTTGATCAAACTGGCTAGTGGTTTATCAATTTTGTTAATTCTTTCAAAGAACCAGCTTTCGGTTTCATTGATCTGTTCTACTGTTTTGTTTTATTTTGTTTTGTTTTGTTTTTTGGTTTCAACAGCATTGGTTTCTGCTCTAATCTTTATTTTTTCCTATCTTCTGCTGGTTTTGGGTTTTATTTGCTGTTCTTTTTTCCAGGTGTTTAAGGTGAAAGTTTAGGTTGTGTATCTGAGATCTTTCTTCCATCTTAAGGAAGGCCTGGATTGCTATATACCTCCCTCTTATGACCGCCTTTACTGTGTCCCAGTGGTTTTGGTTTGTGGTGTTATCATTTTCATTGGCTTCCATGTATTTTAAATTTTTCTTTAACTTCTTGGTTAGCCCATTCATTCTTTAGTAGTATGTTCTTTAATCTCCCAGTATTTGCTATCTTTATAAATTTTTTCTTGTGGTTGATTTCGAGTTTCATAGCATTGTGGTCTGAAAATATGCACGGTATGATCTCAATCTTTTTGTACTTGTTGAGGGCTGATTTGTGTCCCAGTATGTGATCTATTCCGGAGAATGTTCTATGTGTACTGGAGAAGGATGTATATTCCATTGCTTTAGGATGAAATGTTCAGAATATATCTGTTACGTCCATCTGGTCCAGTGTGTCATTCAAAGCCATTGTTTCCTTGTTGATTTTCTGTTTAGGTGACCTGTCCATTGCTGTGAGTGGGGTGTTGAAGTCCCTTACTATTATGGAATTATTATCAATGAGTTTCTTTATGTTTGTGATTAATTGATTTATACATTTGGGTTTTTCCACATTTGGAGTATAAATGTTTATAGTTGTTAGGACTTCTTGGTGGATAGACCCCTTAATTATGATACATGCCTTTCTTCATCTCTTGTTACAGTCTTTATTTTGAATTCTTAATTGTCTGATATAAGTATGGCTACTCTGCCTTTCTTTTGTCGACCATTAGCATGATAGATGGTTCTCCATCCCCTTACTTTCAATATGAAGGTGTCTTTAGGTCTAAAGTGGGTCTCTTGCAAACAGCATATAGATGGATCTTGTTTCCTTATCCATTCTGGTACTCTATGTCTTTTGAATGGAGCATTTAGTCCATTGATGTTTCGAGTGAGTACTGAAAGATATGAGTTTATTGCCATTATGTTACTTGTAGAGTTGGAGTTTCTGGTGATGTTCTCTGGCCCTTTCTAGTCTTTGTTGCTTTGGTCTTTTTTTTTCATCTTTTCTCCCCTCAGAGAGTCCCCCTTAAAATTTCTTGCAGGGCTGGTTTAGTGGTCACAAACTCCTTTAATTTTTGTTTGTCTGAGAAACTTTTAATCTCTCCTTCTATTTTGAATGACAGCCTTGATGGATAAATTCTTGGCTGCATATTTTTCCTGTTTCAGCACATTGAAAATATCTTGGCATGCCTTTCTGGCCTTCCAAGTTTCTGTGGATAGGTTTGCTGCAAACCTGATGTGTCTTCCCTTGTAGGTTAGGGACTTTTTTTCCCTTGCTGCTTTCACGATTCCCTCCTTGCCTGAGTATTTTGTGAATTTGACTATGGTATGCCCTGCTGATGGTCAGTTTTTGTTGAATCTAATCGGGGTCCTCTGTGCTTCCTGGATTTTGATGTCTGTGTCTTTCCCCAGGTTAGGAAAGTTTTCTGCTATGATTTGCTCACATAACCCTTCTAACCCTAATTCTCTCTCTTCCTCTTCTCGGACCCCTATGATTCTGATTTTTTTTTTTAATGAGTCACTGATGTCTCTAATTCTTAAATCATGCTCTTTTGCCTTAATCTCCCTTTTTTTTCTGCTTCATTATTCTCCATAAGTTTGTCCTCTATATTCCTGATTCTCTGTTCTGCCTCATCCAATCATGCTGCCGTGGCAATCTTTTGAGATTGCAGCTCAGTTATAGCATTTTTTATTTCATCCTGAATAGCTTTTACTTCTTTTATTTCCATAGAAAGGGATTCTAATCTATTTTTGACTCCAGCTAGTATTCTTATTATCATGGTTCTAAATTCTGGTCCAGACATCTTGCTTGTATCTGTGTTGGTTAAGTCCCTCACTGTCGTTTCTTCGTGCTCTTCCTTTTGGGGTGAATTCCTTACTTTTGTCATTTTGAAGGGAGAGAAGGAATTAATGAGGTAAAAAGAAATTAAAATTAAAAAATTAAAAATAAAAAAATTAAAAACAAACACACACACACAAAAGTCGAATAAATGATGCTAGATCCTAGGTGTGTTTTGGTCTGGGTGTTGAAAGGGTCTTGATAGATTAGAGAAAAAGGAGGAAAGAAAAAAAAAGGAAATAGTTTGAAAATTTGAAAAATGAATACACTGAAGTAGACTAAAATGAAATTATGGAAAGAAAATAGAATTTGAAAAAAATTACATGAAAGTAAAATGTATAGTAGAAAAAAATTAAAGAAAAATATTTTTAATAAAAATTGAAAATAAAAGTGATTTTTTTCCTCTTTCTGTGTTCAAGAAAAAGAAAAAAATGAAAAAGAGAAAAAAGAAAAAAGAAAAAAAGAAAGAAAAATTGAATAGATGGACCAGTGAACAGACTGAAATATGACTGAAATTACTTCGTTTTCCCCTAGAAGTCAAACTATGAAGTGCTTTATAGTCCATACACTAAGCAGGCGAAGTGACTTGTGTTCCTGAAGAGCGAGGTTGGCCCAGTTGGGCAGGGCTTAGTGTGGTAGCTCCATTCTCCTCTAGATGGCACTGCTTAGCTTACTGGGGTCGATTGTTGGCGCTTGTAGGTGCGTGTACACATGCGCGGGAGTGGTGAAAATGGCGTCACCCAGATACCCAGTCTCTAGTATGGGAACTCTGTTCTCCCTGGTCAGCAATTGTGCACCCATCCTTTGTCTTTGGCTTCCGTCCACTCCTCACTTCTACACAGTCCGTGACTAAGCCCCCACCTCCCTCCTGAGTTTTGTCTCAGATTTGGCTGTTTTTCCTGACCCCTTACTTCTGAGGGACTGCGGCTTTGACCTGTTCTGCCCCTCTGTAGGAGGGTCTCACCGAGCAATGGCCCAGTACTGGCTGCACCCAGGAACATTTGCGTGACTGTGCTGCTGCCAATGCCCAGAGACTGCGGCCAGGTGCCATCCCACTCCTGAGAAAGTTCACGAGACAGGGTAGCAGCAGTGCTTCCGGGACTCTGGAAAATCACAACACACATCTGGCACCAGGCTTCACCCTTAACGACCTTGTTCCAGCACAGTGAATGTGGTTGTTCTCCTGGGTCCACTGGGGCCTTGACTTTGGGGGACCCACACAGCCTCTACCAGGTGTCCTCCCAGCAGGGGACCCACCTCTCCCTGTGTGGCCTGAAGACCCCGGACTCCACTCTGCTCCTGGGGATTTACCCTTCTCACCAGAGCACCACCAGGTATTAAGCTGTGGAGTTGCAGACGCTGTGCTCCCCCTGTTTATATTCTTAATGGAATTTAAACCCTCTCCTTTATCCCTTTTTAGTTCAGCCCCTGCAGCTGTTTCCACTTTTCCATCTTCTCTCCAGCTGCTTTTGGGGGAGTGCTTTTCCTGTATTCTCTCTGCCCCTGTCTCTATCCTCTCTCTGCATCCAAAAGTAGCTCCCTGCCCTCCACGGCTTCTCTTTCCCCCAATTCACCTCTCCATGCCGCATACCTGCTGAATTCTGTGGTTCAGGTTGTGCAGATTGTTGTGTTAATCCTCAGATCAGTTTTCTAGGTGTGCAGGATGGCTTGTGTTGGTCTGGCTGTATTTCATGGGTGCAAGACTCACAGAAAAAACTTACATGCTTTTCCGTCATCTTGTCTCCTTCTAATTGACTCCTGTTTTGTGAGATTTTAAGAGCTGGTATAGGGAGATTATTTCTTTATTATCTTGGCTTTTCTGTCTGGCTCACCATATCTTTTTCAATTTGACCTCTGAGGCTCTCCATGATGCTTCTCTCCACTGTGTCCTCCTCATGCTACTGCTCTCACTCCCCCCCGCCCCTGCCCGCATTTCTGACCTTTATGCTTGACTTGGACTTTTGCAGTAGTCTTCTAATTGGTTTTTCCCTTTGGTGTTAGCTTTCTCTTTAATCCATTCTGCATACAAACCATTTACCATTTGATTTCAACCTATCCTTCAAGCTCCCTCCTCCTGCTCCTTCCTGTCATGCATACCAAGCTTTCATCTAAAGGGGCTATTGGTCTTTCCCTGAACAACCTCCTTTTGGTGGATATTCCATTTTATACCTTCATATGCTCAAATCCAATCTATCTTTTAAATCTAAGATTACATATCCTTTCCCCAAAAACCATCTTTGAGAGATCTGACTGCATGCCCTGATCATATAATGCCTTTCATTAGAGCTCTATGTGTGCATGGCTTATTTCCATTTAAAAGTCTATAAGCTTCATTTCTCTCATCATTACCTATATTCCCTCCATATCTCTTCTCATTTTAAAACAGATTCTTTTGGCCCACCATGATTTCTCCCCTGAATTCTTACCTCATTTAACAAATAAATCCAATGGTAATTTGTGTCAGTGTACTGAAAAGTAATTTTAACACCTGACATCCTAAAGGCACAGATTACATAAGTCATTTTAGGTACTAATCGACAACTAGAAGTCTAAGTGAAAAAAAATGACAGCAACAACTCAGGCTATAAGTTATGGATTCCACTGAGTGTTGCCTAAGTATCCTTAATTAATCAACAAAGAGCCACATTTACTCCCCCAACAACCCTTTCTCTCTTTTAGAAGTGCCAAACCCAAGGGAAAGTTTGCTTAAACTATTTATTTATTTCTTAGCTTCTGAGCTTGACTGGTTTAAGCCTTTGGTTTGTTCTTGAGGATTATGGGATTTTAAAGAATTGAGCCATTCTCTAGTTTGCTCTTCAGAATGTAGACATATTGCATTCATTTAATGCACTGAATTTACAGAACATATAAATGAGGAGTGAGTATAGCATTTATTTGGGTGGCATGAATTTCCATAAAAGAAGATGACAGGAATGCACTTCAGTTCTTCTGGCAGCTCTCATGTTCCTGATGTTGTTTATGGGAACATTGCCCATTATAGTGAATTGATTCCTCTAGACTTGTTTCTCCCACATGGAGCCTATTAAGTTGAGGTGGAGCATGAAGGGCCAACATGCCTTAGTGGATGAACAGCCACCAAGGATATGCTTGCTAAAATCAACACTACTAGAGTGGGACAAAAAGCTTTCAGAACAGGGTGTGCACATATTCAAGTGCATAACCCTATTCCACAAGTTATTAGGTCTGTGAAAGCTTTTCTGTGAATTTGTAGATGCTACTTAGGAGTCAGCTTTGGAAATGAAGTCAGAGTGACCCTTCTTGTGTTCCATTAAATGTAAATATGTTAAGAGAGCTTCTTTCCAATGAAATGCATTATTATGGAGCTATGTTTATGCGGAACTTCACTTTATGTTCACTTAGGTTTATTAAAATAAATGGAAATGCTTGTTCTAAACTATGTCTGGAACTTAATTTGCTAAATGTACTCCCAATCCCAGCCCACTTGACAGAAAATGGCCACCCTACTCCAGAGGACTAATGATAATAATTTAGTCCTCACAACAGCCCTGAAAACCAGGTACTGTTTTTCAGCCAGGAGTGGAAAAGATATGATGGAGGTCAGACCTTGGGCTCTGAAGCCAGACTGCCTGGGTTTTAATCCTAGCTCTGACACTCCCTAGCTCTGTGACCTTAATCAAGTTCCTTAACTTCTCTGTGCCTCAGTTTCCTCATCTCTAAAGTGTGATAATAGAACTTCTTCATAGGGTAAAATTAATTAATAGGTGGAAAATATCTAAAACAATTGCTGAGCACATGTTCAATTCACAAGCAATGTAAGATCTGGAGTTAGCCAGCCGTTTGCTGGCCAAACAGTAGAACAAGTGTGATGAAAGGAAGGAAAAAATGTAGGACTTTGGGAGCAGGCTGATTTTATCCATAGTTCTTGAGATGATCTATGTGACTTTGATAAGGGGAAGAAGCAGATGTATAGAAGGGTTGCAGAATGTGGGTTAGGAGAAGCCAACTCCTGTGATGTGTCCCAAATGTGTCTGTCCCAGCTTGAAGCTCTTGGAGTTTGGGAGATAATAAAAGGCATTTTCTTACATAGACCAGACTCCAGGAAGAATTTAGAACCTCAAGTAATAAACTGCTAAGCTTAAGGTATCACACTTCATTTTTAAACTACTAACTTACCTTCTTAATTTAGATGTGGCAATTGATGAAGCAACTGACCACTCATGATAGGCTTTCCTTTGGAGACCTGGAACATGGTTGCTCACGTATCCAGTAGGGTTGTCAAAAACCCGAGTCACATGAGAATCATCATCTTACACTGGAATTTCTAATGATTTCACTTGGTGTTTTATTGTCATTGTATAGTTTAGATGTTTCAAATATAATTTTGTTCAAAGCTCGCAGTTCATGTTGGACTAATTGATGCCTCCCCTTTACTTTCTAGAAGCACTTTCAGCAGCAGCTTTGGCATTTGTATATTGCTGTCAGCAGCTTCATCTCAGATATCAATGTGGACATGGTTCTGTTTCACAATGATGCACAGGGACAAAATACAGAATTTCTTTGTGTTCTCGGTTTGTTATAATGAGGTATAGTGCATTTTTTTTGGTTAAGAAAAGTTTTACTAATGTATTATTATTTCAGCAAAGTTATTGCAACAGGTTTAAAAGACAGACAGATACACTATTACAAGCTATAAAGTAACAAAGGAATTTTATACAATTAAAATATTACACAGGCTGATGGGATTTACTTAATAACTAACATACCCATAAAAGAGACTAAATCTGAAAGTTGAAATCCAGTATTAGCACCTAAAGTATCTCTGAAAGTAAAACTTTTAACTGTTTCATTCTTTTCTAATGTATTTCTTAACTTCCTTGCAAATACAGTGCTCTCAAAACCCCAAAGATGAATGAAGGGTGTAAGAAACCCTGACACTGACTGGCGTGAGGTGATATCTGAGTGTGGTTTTGATTTGTATTTCCCTGATGAGGAGAGACGTTGAGCATCTTTTCATGTGCCTGTTGGCCATCCGGATGTCTTCTTTAGAGAAGTGTCTATTCATGTTTTCTGCCCATTTCTTCACTGGGTTATTTGTTTTTCGGGTGTGGAGTTTGGTGAGCTCTTTATAGAGTTTGGATACTAGCCCTTTGTCCGATATGTCATTTGCAAATATCTTTTCCCATTCCTTTGGTTGCCTTTTAGTTTTGTTGCTTGTTTCCTTTGCTGTGCAGAAGGTTTTTATCTTCATAAGGTCCCAGTAATTCATTTTTGCTTTTAATTCCCTTGCCTTTGGGGATGTGTCGAGTAAGAGATTGCTACGGTCAGAGTGGCCAAAATAAACAAATCAAGAGACTATAGATGCTGGAGAGGATGTGGAGAAACAGGAACCCTCTTGCACTGTTGGTGGGAATGCAAATTGGTGCAGCTGCTCTGGAAAGCAGTGTGGAGGTTCCTCAGAAAATTAAAAATAGACCTACCCTATGACCCAGCAATAACACTGCTAGGAATTTACCCAAGGGATACAGGAGTACTGATGCATAGGGGCACTTGGACCCCAATGTTTATAGCAGCACTCTCAGCAATAGCCAAATTATGGAAAGAGCCTAAATGTCCATCAACTGATGAATGGATAAAGAAATTGTGGTTTATATACACAATGGAGTACTACATGGCAATGAGAAAGAACGAAATATGGCCCTTTGTGGCAACGTGGATGGAACTGGAGAGTGTGATGCTAAATGAAATAAGCCATAAAGAGAAAGACAGATTCCATATGTTTTCACTCTTATGTGGATCCTGAGAAACGTAACAGAAACCCATGGAGGAGGGGAAGGAAAAAAAAAAGAAGTTAGAGTGGGAGAGAGCCAAAGCATAAGAGACTGTTAAAAACTGAGAAGAAACTGAGGGTTGATGGGGGGTGGGAGGGAGGGGAGGGTGGGTGATGGGTATTGAGGAGGGCACCTTTTGGGATGAGCACTGGGTGTTGTATGGAAACCAATTGGACAATAAATTTCATATATTGAAAAAAAAAAAAGAAACCCTGACACTAAGAACATACAGCCAGAAGAACTATAAACACAGACTCTGACTTGAGAGTTTTAGTTGGAAATCACTGAACTTACTGTATTTGAACCAATCCTAAGATTTCTGTGCACTGAATACTGTATACGAGGAAAGTCTATGAATCATAAGGTTTGCCAGTAGGGACAGTTAAAAATTAGCAATATACAGTATTATTCCTATCAAATTTTTTTCTCATAAGTTATATTTCTAGCAAAACTATAATTAAAATATTTATTATACTTGCTTATTACACATTCAGGGACACAGCAGGGACATTTATGTGTTTGATGGTTTAGCATCCACTTTATTGTGCTTAATTATTTTTGTAAGGAACACACAACACATACTACATCTTCCCAACATTCAAGGTAATGCAATAAAAAAATTCTCCAAAGAAAAATAACTTGAAATTGCATTAAATACTGTTTTAATTAGGAATAACTGTTATAATAAAACAAGTAACATTATACATTATTTTTCCAATGAGCTTCAGTTGGAGAAACTGAACAGCAGAAATAAATCTTTAAGATTTTGGCCATGGAAAAATTGGTAGATCTGGGAGATGTGTTAGCAAAACCACAGACATGGCCTACCTTTCACCAAAATCCCGGAGAAAAGCATTTTCTGAATTTGGGGGAAATAACACTGAACACTGGCTAAGATGGGACTCACTGAAGTCTCAAGCCACCTGGGAAGCTGGCCCCAGGAATGAGAGAACCACTGTCCTGGTGGCAGGTAAGAAATGAATTTTGTTTTGAGCTGACTAATGGCTTATTTTATTAACGGCTTTGAATAAAAAAAGTGAAATGCTTCATTGTGTTTTCTCAGAAACTAATCAAGAGATTACAGAGTCCTACACAATTTGGAGACACAAAGTGGATGCTGAGTGACCAGAGGTCACTCCAGGTGTGGAATTTTAGAAAGTTAGTCCTTGGAGTAAATGGCACCGTGGCTCTGGCAGCAGATACAAAGGAATGATGCTCTGGGGAGGAGGTAGGGGACACTCTGCGATCGGCCAGTGAATAGATGAGGGTCCCAGCTGGAGGAGAGATCTTTAATTCGATGGTTTATCTCCCACTGCTCATGCCTCTGTCTTCATAAATGGTGATTTCAATAACTCGAAGTCCTCTCTCAATGTGATCTGTCAGGAGGAGGCCTTGGGGAGCATATATCTTCTCATTCTGCTCTTGAATGTATTTGGACACTTTCTTCACAACCTTCTCATAATGAGTTTCCATGCATAAGAAGATGGTGTAGGCTGTTAAGCAAGCCAAACAGCCTTCAAGATATGATTGACTCCCAAGCTTCTCTGCTTCTGCATGAAGGTTATTTAGAGTTCCAACTGTTTCTTCAAACTGCTGCCTATCAATCAGGTTCTCCAGCTCCACAGGCAACTTGGTCTGGAACTGGCAGTGTGTGCCACTGCTGTAGTCTCGCTGAATGAATACCTTCCTGGACACTGACACCTGCTGCGGCCTTATGGTGAGAACAGGATGGGCATGCCGCCTCCTTTGCCTTCCGCCTACCGAGGTATAGTGCATTTAAAGAGACCAAACATGCCCCTGGAGAGAAAAGGGGAAATTCAGCCCAACATAGTGGTTTTGGCTTGAGTAAGCTTGATCCCATGTTTTTTACTTGGAGTTGAATTCCAGTTTCTGCCTACCCAAAGGATTTTACAATGCATGCTGAAAGAGATAGCCCCATCCAGCAATACCAGCAATGAACTAGAAGTCATAATGGCCCCTTAGTAGAGAAAGATTCACCAGGACACTGAATGGATAGATTCAAGGTGATATGGTATTCCTTCATTCATTCTTTTCTTTCTTTCTTCCTTTTTTTTTTTAACGTTTTATTTATTTTTGAGACAGGGAGAGACAGAGCATGAACAGGGGAGGGTCAGAGAGAGGGAGACACAGAATCCAAAACAGGCTCCAGGCTCTGAGCTGTCAGCACAGAGCCCGACGCGGGGCTCGAACTCATGGACCGCGAGATCATGACCTGAGCCGGAGTCGGCCGCTCAACCGACTGAGCCACCCAGGCGCCCCTCTTTCTTTTTTTTTTTTTTAAATTAATGTTTATTTATTTTTGAGAGAGAGAGAGAGAGAAGAGGAGATGCAGAAAGAGAGAGGGATACACAGAATCCGAACAGGCTCCAGGCTCTGAGCTGTCAGCACAGAGCCCAATGCAGGGCTCTAACTCACGAACTGTGAGATCATGAGCTGAGCCAAAGTCCAAGCTTAACCGACTGAGCATCCCAGGCACACCTTTTCTTTCTTTTTTAATAGCAGCTTTGTTAAGATATAACTGACACACTGCACAAGTCTTAAAGTGTACAATTCAATGGATTTTAGTATATTCACAGTGTTTTGCAATCATCCATCTACCTAGTTACAAAACATTTTCATCACTCACGAAGAAGACCATATACCCATTAATAGTCATTTCCCATTATCCCTTCTTCCCTCCCAGCTCTGTCAATCACTAAACTGCTTTCTCAGTCTATGGATTTGTCTATTTTGGACATTTTCTCTAAACAGACTCATACAATATGTGACCTTTCATGACTAGCTTCCTTTGTTTAATATAATGTTTTCAAGATTTTTTCATGTTGTAGCATAGAACAGTATTTCATTCCTTTTCAAGGCTGCATAATATTCCATTGTATAGATATACTCTATTCATTCATTCATCAGTCAATGGACATTTGAATGGTATGCACAATTTGGTTAGTGTGAAAAGTGGTTTTACACATTCATGTATAAGTCTTCACCTTGTACACAACTTGTGAAATCATTGTTTTCAATTCTTTTTGGTATATATTGAGAAGTGGAAGTGCTAGGTCATATGGTAAATCTACACTTATTAAACAATCACCACCCTTGAATTTCTAGGATGAATTCCACTTGGTTATGAAATATACTTTTTTTAAATGTGCTGCTGGATTCAGTTTGCTAGTATTTTGCTGAAGAATTTTGCATTTATGTTCATAAAAGATAGTGGCCTGTGGTTTTCTTTTCTTGTTTAGCATTGGTATCAGGGTAATGCTGAACTCATAGAATGAGTTAGAAAGTGCTCTCTACTTTTCTATTTTCTGGAATAGTTTGAGAATGATTGGTGTTAATTCTTTAGGTAATTTGGTAAAATTCCCTAGTCAAGCCAGCCAGTTGGTCCTGGGCTTTTCTTTGTTGGAAGGTTTTTGATTACTGATTCAATCTCTTTACTTATTATTACCTGTCTGTTTAGATTTTATATTTATTGAGTCATATTTGGTAGTTTGTGTGTTTCTAGGAATTAGTTTACTCATCTCTTCATCCATTCTTAGAACAATGTTGATTGAGATTATACCATGTGCCAGGAATTGTGCCATGTACAGACACATGCTCTGCTCCTAGAGAAGTGAAAATTTGGTATAAATATAGATGATAAAATAAGAGATTCCATCACAGTGTAATGCTTTGAAATGCATAAGAGGGTCTCCTAAACCAGGCTTAATGGTTCAGGAAAAATCTTAAAGGGTGGCTGGGATAGGAGTGGTTGGAAGTTTTAATATTTACTCTTTTATCTTTTTGTCAACACTGCCTCAACCTATAAACAAGTCCCATCTTCAAAGTAAAATATTGAATCCAACCATTTTTCGAAACATTTACCCTTTTCCTCTTTGGTCCAAGTTATCATCATCTTTTCAGGTGGCCTCTTTGCTGGCTGCACAGGGAACAAGTGCTGCCCTTCAGCATGCACTGTGCAACTGTGCAACTGTGGCAGAGAGGTTAATTGCAGACTGCTAGGCTGACTAACAGCCCACCAATGAGTCTGCAGCAGCCACAGCCAGGCCTCTCAACAGTGTGGGGAGCACATCCTGCAGAGTGTGCCAAAAGCAGGCAAAGTAGGTCCTTATAGTTGGCTGAGATGAAGGCAATGGTGACTATGTCACAATAGGAGAGAGCACATGCAACCCACATAGGAAGTACCCCTTGAGGTCTTGGGTCTGGTGATCAAGGGGGATTGCACTATAGGGCACTAAGCACCTCTTGTCTACAAGGCCACTACTTTCAAGACCAGAAGATGTAGCTGACCTACTTAATACATATGAACAAATACAGAGAGTTGGACAAAATGAGGAGACAGAAGAATATGTCCCAAATGAAAAAACATGACAAAAATCACAGTAAAGGAGCTAAATAAATGAGACAGAGATAAGCAATATGCCTGATGAAGAATTCAAAGTAATAGTCATAAAGGTACCCACTGGACTTGAGAAAAGAGTGAATGAACTCAATGACATCTTCAACAAAAAGGTAGAAAATACCAAAAAAAAAAAAAAGAACCAGTCAGAACTGAAGAATTCAGTAAATTAAATGAAAAATACACTAGAGGAAATCAACAGCAGATTAGAAGATGCATAAAAACAGATCAACAATCTGGAAGAGAGGATAATGGAAAACAACCAAGCTGAACAGCAGCAAGAAAAAAAGAATAATACAAAGTGAAAATAGATTGAAAGCCATCATCAAGTGTGACAACATCAAGTGTAATAACATTTGCATTATGGGAATCACAGTAGGAGAAGAAAAAAGGGGGCAAAAAACTTATTTGAAGAAATAATAGCTGAAAACTTTCTTAATCTGGGGAAGGAAACAGACATCCACATATAGGGAGCACAGAGAGCCCCTAACAAGATTAACCCAAGGAGGGTTGACACCAAGAAACATAATTAAAATGTCAAAAAGTAATGATAAAAATAGAATTTTAAAAGGGAGACTTTATAAAATCATCAGCTGCTTTTTCAGCAGAAACCCTGATGGCCAGAAGGGAGTGGCATGATGTATTCAAAGTGTTGAAAGGAAAAATCCTACAACCAAGAATATTCTACCCAGGAAGCTTATCATTCAGAATAGAAGGAAAGATAAAGAGTTTCTCAGATAAACAAAAGTCAAAGGAGTTCATCACCACTAAACCACCCTAACAAAATGTGAAAGGGAATTCTTTAAGTGGAAAGAAGAGACCATAATTAGAAGTAAGAAAAGTATTAAAGGAACAAAATTCACAAGTAAAAGCAAACACATAGTAAAGGTAGTAGATTAATTACTTATAAAGACAGTATTAATGTTAAATCACAAATGTAGTTTGTGATTTATCCACAAATCAGTTATATCTACAAAAATTAGTCAAGGGATAAATAAAATAAGAGGATATAAAATATGACATCATATACATGAAGTGTGGTGGGGGTAATAAAAATGTAGTGCTTTTAGAATGTGTTCAAACTTAAGTGACCATCAGCTTAATATAGACTACTATACAAATATAGACTACTATACAAATAAGGTGTTATATATGAATCCAAGTTTAACCACAAATCAGAAACCTATAATAGATACACAAAACATAAGGAGGAAAGAACTCAAGCATAATACTAAAGAAAACAATCAAATCACAAAGGAAGAGAGCAAGAAAAGGAGAAAGGAACAGAGAGATATCAAGAAAACAATTAACAAAATGGAAATATATACCTATCAATAATTACTTTACATGTAAATAGGAAAAATGTTTCGATTAAAATAGGGTAATTGAATGGATAAAAATCCAGAACCCATCAATATGCTGCTTACAAGAGTCTCACTTCAGAACTAAAGACTGAAAAGTGAAGGAATGGAAAAACGTATACCATGCAAATGGAAGTGAAAAAAATAGCTTGGTTAGCAATACTAGTATCAGACAAAATTGACTTTAAAGCAAAGACTGTATCAAGAAACAAAGAAGGGCATTACATAATGATAAAGAAGTCAACCCAACAAGAGGATATATCAATTGTAAATATCTATGCACCCAAAATTGGAGCACGTAAATACATAAAACAAATGTTACCAGAAAAAAAAGGGAGAAACTGACAGTAATATAATAATAATAGGGGACTTTTACAATCCCACTAAATTTGATGGATAGATCATACAGACAGAAAATCAATAATGAAATGGCAGCTTTGAATAATACATTAGACTAGATGGACCTAACAAATAAATATACAAAACATTCTATCCAAAACCAGCATAGTTAGTACACATTCTTTTCAAGTGCACATGGAACATTTTTCAGGATAGATCACACGTTAGGTCACAAACAAGTCTCAATAAATTTAAGAAGATTGAAATCATATCAAGCATCTTTTCCAACTACAATGGTACAAAGCTAGAAATCAACTGCAAGAAAAACTGGAAAATGCACAAACACATGGAGGCTAAACAACATGCTAATAAAAATCAAGGGGTCAAGGAATAAATCAAAGAGGAAATTAAAAAATACATAAAGAAAAATGAAAATGAAAACACGATGGTCCAAAATTTCAGGTGGAGTACTATAATAGCTTCTAACCAGCTTCCCCACTTCTGATATTTTCTCCTGTGACAAATATCATATTTTAGCTCACCTGAACTCATTCCAACCCCAATCCTAGCATACCTTACCAAATGAAAGAGGTTGGAAAGCTAAAGACTATATATCCAGAAGTTTCTCTTGGCTTGGATTCCACAGGTAACCTAGCCTCTGCCAAGAGACAGATCTGAATGTAATTTGAAAAAGTGAGTGGAGAAGAGTTCATGATTTTGCTTCTGTGATTTCTGGTTTTTGCTAGTAAGCATGATGTTAGAGTTTTTACTTTTTCTGCATGGGCAGTAACAGACTTCCTAAGGTGTAGCTCCTGGCTTTGTGGGCATGAAAAAGTAGGTCACTGGGTATCCATTTTGTTTATTTAGATAGAGAATGAAGCATTGTGGTCTTGGAGCCAATATTTGCATTATCTCAGCAGAGAAGATGTGGCCCTGGAGGCAGCAGTGGGGCAGTGGCTTCTTGAATGTCCAGGTTCCTGATGGTGCCAATTATTTGATGTTATTTTGGGAAATGGTCCTGAAATTCCACCTAGAATATGTTATTCTGATTCTTTCAGCACCTCTATAAGCATCTAATTCAAAATCCTTTCTATTTAAATGGGTGAAAATGGTTCTGTTATCTGTAATGTAACTCTACAACCTACTCTCTACAGAGAAGCTAAAGGAAATGTTTATAAAATGGAAACCAACTCCTATAACTTCCTTGCTCAAAACCCTCCAGTGGTTTCCAGTGCTACTTGCAACAAAATTCAAACTCCTAACCTCCTCCTGCTCTCCCCTGGCTCCTTTCACTGAAGTTTTAGTTGCCTTCTTGCTATTCCTCAGACTCGCCAAACACACTCCTGGGCTTGGCATTTGCTGTTCTCTCTGGAGCATTCTCTGGAATACTCCTCTTCCAGATAGGTGCATGGGTAAACTTTTTACTTCATGCCAGTCATCTCCTTGTAATCTAAGGTTAGTCCAACTTTACTCTCTATGACATTGCTCTATTGATATTTTTCAGAACATGCATCACCCACTGAGGTCATTTTCCACATTTCTTTTGTGTGTGTGCATCATCTCTCTCTCTCTCTTTGTTGGAATATAAGTTACACGAGGGTAGGGACCTTGTCTGACTTTTTTATTGAACCTGATGGAAAGCAGTGACCCATACACATTGAGAGAATCACTAGGAATTCAGGAGGGGGAAAAATAAATAAAAGACACTGGCCATTTCTGAGCACTGCTGTGATGTTTAGGGAGTGTTAGAAGGCAAAACACCAAAGACTGAAAACTCAAATCACCTGAGAATGGTGGTGATTTGTGAAGAATATTTTTGCAATTGTGAAAAAGAAATTATATATGCAAGCAATGTGAAGAACTACCAGACCTGTGTCTGTAATGAGTATCATTACATCATTGATATCCAATTAGAAAGGCTTGTTCGTGACCTGCTCTGCAACTCATTTGGGATTTTCTTCTATAAAAGCATGTAGTTGGTCTTTTTTTTTGTCATCTGAGGAGTAATAAAACAGGGTGTTGGGGTTCATGTCATTTTAAAGAGCCACAAAACACTTTGCAAGCCTCTGCTATTTATTCAGTCTAGCACTAGGCATTCTGGGATGGAACTAAGAAGGGAAAAGCCACAGACTCTATCGGCAAAAAAAAAAAAAAAAAAAAAAATAGGCAAGATACTCTCCAGTGGGAGTCAGGGGAGTGACTAGGAGAGGATTGACCTCTCCTAGTCAATCAGATATGCTGGAGAGGGAAGAGGCCAGGAAAGCAGAGAATCAGAAACCCATGGTGTCAGTGAATAGGTGATCTTGAAGTGCTTTGGAACTAAGGAAGAGTTAAATGCCCAATCCACCAGCCTCTAAATAGCAGCTAGGCCACTGAGAAAACAGGTATAAATTAAACTATTCAGGGCCACAGTCAATGCCTGTCTCTCACCTCTGTCCAGGGCCTCAGGCGGCTAAAGCTTGTTTGCTCATTGCTGCCAGCCACTGTCACATTAACTATATCACTATAAGTTCACAATTACCAGTTTCATGTGGATCCTCAACATTGCTTAGTATTCCTACTGTTTCTTTAGCTACCCATTTCATCCTCTCTCTACATTATATTTTCTTACTTTATACATGCCCCTTAAGCATTCTCTCCCATAGAAAATAATCTTGCCATTCATTTTCATGGAGAAAACAGAGAACTCTAAACTCAAATGGAAATTCCCTCAATTTGCTGTCACCAAACTTCCAGCTGCTTACATCAGTCTCCAGCCTTTAATCCTATCCTGGCTTGGACATGATAGAGGGTTTCAGACTGAGTTTGCACATGGAGAGTACTTCAGTGGCCACTGACTGGCTGTGACTGAGTTCCTCTAATAATGCAACATTCCACTGTCTTGGTTCTTTTGTTCATATGAACAAATCTCATTTGGTACTGAATTGATCAGACATTTTTATTCATGCAGCCAGAATGGAAGGAAATATCAGGCTCTGCAGTGTAGATTTCCCATGTCACTGGATTATCTGTATTAGAATCTCAAGGTGTGCTTGTTCAAAATGAAGATTTCTTCTATCTGCCTCATCTTCCACTAAAAATGGTTGCAAAGATTCTGCAGTTTAACAATCTTCCCATAAAAGAATTTGTGTATACACTAAGTTTTGAATGCCACTGATATTGACCATAGCTAATTTGTTAGGTGAAAAGTTCTGGAATGGGTCTTTCATCATGAAGGAGGGTTCTCTAAAAGGTGTTTTTTTAAAAGGTAGTGTCAATCACAAACCAGGGGATTCCTCTTAGACCATTTTCTTGTCCGACAAATTTAAAAATGTTATGTCACATACTATATCTCACTCCAATATTTCCATCTCCACCAAAACACACATACACATCCAGAACCTACTCTAATGCATGTAAGAACATGCTAGTTCTCAACTTCAGCCCAGTAAAAGGATTCAGCTTTGAGAGTATTAAAGTACTATATACAATATTTAAGCCATTTTTGTGAACTATAACACATCTACAGAAAAGTGAATAAAATATAATTACATGGTATAAGGAATAATTATAAGGTGGAGATTCATGTAAGCACAACTTAAGTCAAAGAAAACATGAACAGTCCTCTAGAATCCCTTCATGCTCTTTTCCAACACCAGCTCCCTGGTTATTGTGTATTAGTTTTATAATCTATTTACACATTTACTTTTAAGTTTATAAAAATAACCTCATACAATATATATTATTGTGCGTCTGGCTTCTTTGACTCAATATTTTGTTTATAAGATTCATCCAGTTTGTTGTATATAGCATAGTTTGTTCATTCTCTTTGCTGAATGATATTGCATTTATAGATATTCTGTAATTCGTATAGTCACTCAACTTCTTTTGGTATTTGGATTGGGTCCAGTTTAGGACTATTACAAGTACTGCCAGTCTGGACCTTCTGGGATGTCTCCAAGGTCATGTGTGCATGGGATTCTCTAGGCTAATGGAATTTGTCTAATAGTCATATTGCTATGTCTCAGGGTAAGCATATTTAAAATTTTATGGGATACTAAAATAGAGTGCTTTTTATTCATTTCTAAATATTTATTAATTTCCTTCAATTTAAGGGTTATTTGGTAATATGCTATTTTGTTTCCAAATATTGTGGATTTTTAATGACATCTGTGTTACTAACTTCTGCATAGGCACTATGGTCAAAGAACATAGTTTTTATGACATTAACCCTTTGGAGTCTATTGAGGTTTCCTTTTTCCTAATTCATATTCTACTTTTATAAATGAATAATGTGCCTGAAAAGAATTGGTATTCTCTTTTTGTTGCATGTATGTAGAGTTTTATATTATCTATTAGCTCAAATTTATTATTGTTTCTTTGATATTGCTGCTTATTTTGTTTGTTTGAACTTTCAGTTTCTGAGAGTCCTAGGTTAAAATGTTCAGCTATAGTTGTTAATGTATGTGTTTCACCCACAGTCTTAAAATTTGTTGCACACCTAGTGATGTACAGATATTCCTTAAATTATGATGAAGTTTTGTTCCGATATACCCATCATAAGTTGAAAATATTGTAAGTTGAAAATGCATAACTAACCTACTCAGCATTATAGCTTAGCCTAGCCTACCTTAAACATGCTCAGATCACTTACATTAGCTTATAGTTGGAAAAATAATCTGACACAATAACATTATTATTTTTATAATAAAGTATTGAATAATATAATTTATTAAATACTATACTGAAAGTGAAAAATAGAATGGTTGTGTGGGTACAGAATGTTTTTAAGTGTATCAGTTGTTTACCCTCATGATTGTATGGTTGATGGGAAGTTTTGATTCACTGCTGCTGCCCAGCATCACAAGTATCATACCACATACCACTAACCTGGGAAAGGATCAAAATTCAAAATTTGAAGTGCAGTTTCTACTGAGTGCATATTGCCTTCACACTATCAAAAAGTCATAAGTTGAAACATTGTAAATGGGGGACTGTCTGTGTTCTGAAGATATAAGAGAAAAATTGACATAATTATTAGGAGAAATGAGCAATCATAGTTGGATATTTTAACACACCTCTCCATAATTGATAGAAAAGCAGAACAAAAATCAGTAAACATAAAGACAATTTGAAAAAAAATTAATAAACTTGACCTAATGGAGACGTATCTATATGTATCTATAACCATATATCAATTTCCACACCTATACCCATGTTTATACCTACATCTATATCTATGCCTATATCTACCAACCAAATGGAGAGTGTAATTTTTCCCAGCATGTATAACATTTACAAAAATTGACTATATTATATTCAGAAAGCAGGTATCAACAAATTTCAAAGAACTGAAACCATACAGAGTGTTCTCTGACCACAGTGGAATTAAGCTAGACATCAATAACAAATGCCAGTTAGAAAAATCCCTACATGTTTGAAAATAGTCAATTTAAAATAACTTATAGATAAAAGAAGAAATCATAATAGGAATTTAA
Organism: Panthera tigris; assembly: GCF_018350195.1. Classification (NCBI taxonomy): domain Eukaryota; kingdom Metazoa; phylum Chordata; class Mammalia; order Carnivora; family Felidae; genus Panthera; species Panthera tigris. Next base: position 124,617,028 of record NC_056677.1, on the reverse strand, counting down.
AATAATTTGAACTGAAAAACAATGAAAATACCAAATAACAAAAATTTGGGGATGTAGTTAAAGTAGTAATAAAGTGAAAGAAGAAAGACTGAAAATTCATGAGTTAAGTATTTCTATCAAGAAGTTAGAAAAAGGACAACATGTTGACTAAAGAAAATAGAAAATTAAATTAAAAAATAAAATTTGATATTAAAAATATGAAGTACTCAGGAACAACTCTAACATAAAATGTGTAAGACCTTCATAGAGAAAATGATGGACAACGAGATACATGAAATAAGCCTGAAATAAATACAGATGCCATACTCATAGACTGAAAGATTCAATATTATAAATATGTCAATATTCTCCTAATTTATTGACAATTCAATGCAATTGCAGTAAAAAAATTCTAATACATTCTATTTTGTGGAATTTATCAATCTAGCTTTAAAATTTGCATATAAAAGCAAAGGTACAAGAATATTCAAGATACTTCTAAAGAAGATGGTAGGAGAATTTGCTCTGCCTAATATCATTATAAGGCTATAATAATTAAGACACTGAAGTCCTAGCAGAAGGATAGATAAATACATCAGTGGAAAAGAATAAGGAACCCAGGACATCTTCACTCCAACATCTGCTCTGAATGATTTCTTCATCTTCAAGCCGTAACTATGCCCCAGTTATTTGCTGAAGATACAGCTTACTCTGAAGTCTTAGCTTACCTTGAAGTCCTCTCCAGTGGAGGCTTTTTTTTTTCTCAAACACCGTGTACCTTAGGACTGGAAGAAAGATGGGTCTTCTTTACTCCCATGTTGCTTCTAGGCCAAATAATATCTGCCTTTTTGAGATTTATGCCATTTTGCTATATCATCTATGCTTATTCATGCTACCACCCATTGACCTCCTAGTTATTCTATCTTATCAAGGAATTGGGAGTCTGGCTAATGATCTTCCTCTCTGCACCATCCTATCATCTCCCAGATGACTTCAACATCCACACTGACCACCCAGCAATTTGGACTTCTCATTTCTGGTGGACTTCTCTAGCTCATACTAGACACACTCTCCCACAGACACTGCCTGGGTTTATTATTCATCAGAAACTACTCTACCTATGAATGCATACATTAAAATATCCCAGATCACAACCTCCTAGCCATTCTGCCCTCTCATTCTTCTTTTACATTTCTTTTCTGATCTTACTAAGATCTTTGTAGCTTGACCTATTTCCTGCCCATCTGTCCTCTCCCTCTTCTGTCTCATTTCCTCATTGATTTGGTTCAGTGAAATTCTCTCTACTTTCTTTTTCTGTTTACATGCAGACTTACTAAGTTGTTAATACATCCACTATCACTTATCTCCCTATATTAGCAGCATCTCCTGCATCCCCACATCCAGTTACGGCCCACATGTGACCAATTGTTGATTCTAAATTCTATGTATTTCTCATTGTGTCTTCTGCTAATTTCAGCATTTCTCACATAAATATTGCTGTAGTCTCTAATACATTGTTGCCCTTCTTTGATCCTTTCTTCACATTGCTTCCAGGGTGATACTTCTAAAACACAAATCACTTCCCTAATTGAAGCCTTCTGATGGCTTCTTGTAGCCTTAAGGATAAGCCCAAATCACTGACTCTGGCATCTGAAGCTCCTTCCAGCCTCTTTATCCTTGCCTTCCATCATTCCACCTCTCAAAATCCTTTGGTACACTCACACCAAAACACATTGGCAGTACCCCGAGTGCATAAAAATCTTTCATGACTCCTATTTTCTTTGAACATTTGTTCCCTCTGCTTGGAAATCCCTTTTCCCTTTACCACTTTTCTAAGTACCTCCTCCTAGTTCAAAACTTAGTTTTCCTCACACTTCTGTGTGCTCACTTTGCACTATTATGGCATTTATCCTACTGAGCTACGGTCATTTACTCTGCTAGTTGAGAGATTTTTACCACTAGACTTTGAGCAACTTTGAGGTCAGAAATCATCTTGTGTTTCTGTCCCTAGTTGTGAGATCAAGGCCAGATAATATAGTAGTTTCTCTTTCTCTCTTTCTGTCTTTAATAGCAGTAGCTCAAACTTATTTTTTTTTTAAATCTAATGATTATTTTTGAGACAGAGAGAGAGCGAGAGAGAGAGAGCATGAGCAGGGGAGGTACAGAGAGAGAGAAAGACACAGAATCTGAAGCAGACTCCAGGCTCTGAGCTGTTAGCACAGAGCCTGATGCAGGGCTTGAACCCAGGAACAGTGAGATCATAACCTGAGCCAAAGTCAGACGCTTAAACGACTGAGCCACCCAGGCACCCCAAAGTTTCTCACACTTATTGAGAGCTTACTTGATTGAACTAGGTGCTGTGCTCAATTCACTGACTCCTTACAACTCTGAAGGATAATAATTATTATTATCTCAATTTTACAGATGAGGTGCCTGAGTTCTAGAGAAGTGAAAAAAGTTGCCCAAGGTCACAACTCTAGTGGCTAGGATTTGAACCCAAAATGTTTTACTCCAGGGCTAGGGTCTTAAAGCACTATGCACCTTCTTAGGGTTGCAAAGAACTTAACCATGCATTAAGGGAACAAGCATGGAACAAGTTACTTCCCCTAACAAACATTGGAGTTACCATCTCAGGAGGACTACAGTTAACAGCCCATTGCTAGAGGCTTTTTGAACAGGCTTAAAACTTGATATCCTCATGTAAGTAGATGTTCTTTTAATAAATTTTTGTTGGTTGAATGAAGAAATGAACTAGTATGGTCCTAATGATGCCTTGGAAAAAGTAACATAATATTTTTCCAAGTTTTAGAGAATTTGTTTTTAACAAGACAGAGCTTAGTCAGAGTAAAACTCCTTGTTTTGTACCCCAAATTAAATGTGAGTCAACCAGATTGTTGCAAAGGCTGTCCAGAGACCTGTCATCTAGATTCAGTTTGGCAAAAGAGCACCTCAAAATAAATCCTTGAGTTTATCAGTAAGTCTTAAGATAGAAAGAAACAAATTTGAATGCTTAGAAGTCTGAGTAGTTGGGATACATGATAGAGATTGATGTAAAGGAGACCTATGCAGTTTTGGGCCTCAGCATGCCAAGTCTTCTGTGGTTTAAGGTATACCAGATAATGCATAGATAAAGTAGCATCAATGTCACTGACTTTCCTCAGCCACACACTGAGGAACTCCAAAGCCCAAGTTCACTGATACTTGCAGGGTAGTCTCTTATGCTAAAGAGTCAGGAAAAAAAGGGTTTTAAAGAAATGCAGTTATGACTGGTCATTACCCAGAACATAGAGTAGGGAAAGAATAGGGTGGAAGTTGGCAACCTTTACACAGGGCCTGCTTTCCAGACTTTCTTTCACTCTTTACCCCAAACCAGGGAGTTAAAGACAGCCTTTTTTTTCCACATAGGGTGGGCAAAGGAACATTTGAAAGAAGATACAGCAATGGGAAGTCTCTTTTTTGCCTTCTTCTCTAAGTTTAGAACTGACTCAGGATGAAGGCTCCCTAATTAGGACCCCAGTGCCTCCCCCAACACAGCTCCATTGGGCCCAGGATTCAAGCCATGACACATGGAGTACATGGCTCTTGTCCTGCTCCCTCACCATAGCCTCCTTCACCTCTTTCAATTTTTCTAAAGAAAAGCAAGTGAATGATAACAAAATTAAAGATAGTGGTCACCTCTGGGAGGAAATGAGGATATAATTTAGGGAGAGTACACGTGGGTTTCAGAGGCATTATATTCTAGTTCTCAATCTTGGTGATAGGCATATAGGTTTTCACTTTATTATGATGCATATTGTTGTGGAAGCAGGTATTGCAAACCTGCTGCCCCTCTTTGGGATTGCCCAATTAGTGCCCTGAGCCTGGAACATTCTTCTATATGAAATATAGCTGTCTTTTGGCCCTGAATTTTTATTTCTTTTTTAAAAGTATATTTATTTATTTTGAGGGGTGTCTGGGTGACTCAGTTGGTTGGGCATCCACTCTCGATTTTGGCTCAAGTCATGATCTCAGGATTCTTGGGATTGAGCCCTGTGGTGGGCTCTTCACTGATAGCACAGAGCCTGCTTGGGATTCTCTCTCTCTCCATCTCTCTGCCCTTCCCCAGTTTTCGTGTGTGCTCTCTCTTTATTGAGAGAGAGAATGAACACACAAGTGGGCAGGGAAAGGCAGAGAGAGAGGGAGAAAGAGTACCAAACAGGCTCCATGCTCAGCACAGAGCCCCACATGGGGCCCCATCCCACGACATGAGCCATATCAAGAGTTGGAGGCTTAAATGACTGAGCCGCCCACGTGACCCCGAATTCTTCTTTCTTTCAATTGTACTTATTTTCTTTTATTTTTAAAATTTTCTTTATTTTTTTATTTTTATTATTTTATTTTTTTAAATTTTTTTTAATGTTTATTTACTTTTGAGACAGAGAGAGACAGAGCATGAACAGGGGAGGGTCAGAGAGAGGGAGACACAGAATCTGAAACAGGCTCCAAGCTCTGAACTGTCAGCACAGAGTCCGACGCGGGGCTCGAACTCACGGACCGCGAGATCATGACCTGAGCCGAAGTCGGCCGCTTAACCAACTGAGCCACCCAGGGGCCCCTAATTTATTTTCTATATTTACATCCAAGTTAGTTAGCATATAGTACAACAATGATTTCAGGAGTAGATTCCTTAATGCCCCTTACCCATTTAGCCCATCCCCCCTTTCACAACCCCTCCAGCAACCCTCTTTTTTCTCTCCATATTGAAGAGTCTCTTATGTTCTTCCCCCTCCCTCTTTTTATATTAATCTTGCTTCCCTTCCCTTATGTTTATCTGTTCTGTGTCTTAAAGTCCTCATATGAGTGAAGTCATATGATATTTGTCTTTCACTGACTGACTAATTTCGCTTAGCATAATACTCTCCAGTTCCATCCACGTAGTTGCGAATGGCAAGATTTCATTCTTTTTGATTGCTGAGTAGTACTCCATTGTATATATAAACCACATCTTCTTTATCCATTCATCTATCGATGGACACTTGGACTCTTTCCATACTTTGGCTATTGTTGATACTGCTGCTATAAACGTTGAGGTGCATGTGTCCCTTCAAAACAGCATACCTGTATCCCTTGGATAAATACCTAGTAGAGCAATTGCTGGGTTATAGGGTAGTTCTATTTTTAATTTTTTGAGGAACCTCCATACTGTTTTTCAGAGTGGCTACACCAGCTTGCATTCCCACCAGCAATGCAAAAGAGATCCTCTTTCTCCGCATCCTCGCCAACATCTGTTGTTGCCTGACGTGTTAATGTTAGCCATTCTGACAGGTGTGAGGTGGTATCTCGTTGTGGTTTTGATTTGTATTTCCCTGATGATGAGTGATGTTGAGCATTTTTTCATGTGTTGGTTGGCCATCTGGATGTCTTCTTTGGAGAAGTGTCTATTCATGTCTTTTGCCCATTTCTTCACTGGATTATTTGTTTTTTGGGCGTTGAGCTTGATAAGTTCTTTATAGATTTTGGATACTAACCCTTTATCTGATATGTCGTTTGCAAATATCCTCTCCCATTCTGTCGGTTGCCTTTTAGTTTTGCTGATTGTTTCCTTCGCTATGCACAAGCTTTTTACTTTGATGAGATCCCAATAGTTCATTTTTGCTTTGGTTTCCCTTGCCTCCAGAGATGTGTTGAGTAAGAAGTTGCTGCGGCCAAGGTCAAAGAGATTTTTGCCTGCTTTCTCCTCGAGGATTTTGATGGCTTCCTGTCTTACATTTAGGTCTTTCATCCATTTTGAGTTTATTTTTGTGTATGGTGTGTGAAAGTGGTCCTGGTTCATTCTTCTGCATGTCGTTGTCCAGTTTTCCCAGCACCACTTGCTGAAGAGACTGTCTTTATTCCATTGGATATTCTTTCCTGCTTTGCCAAAGATTAGTTGGCCATACGTTTGTGGGTCCATTTCTGGGGTTTCTCTTATGTTCCATTGATCTGAGTGTCTGTTTTTGTGCCAGTACCATACTGTCTTGATGATTACAGCCTTGTAATACAGCTTGAAGTCTGGGATTGTGATGCCTCCTGCTTTGGTTTTCTTTTTCAAGATCGCTTTGGCTATTCAGGGTCTTTTCTGGTTCCATACAAATTTTAGGATTATTTGTTCTAGCTCCGTGAAGAAGGCTGGTGGTATTTTGATAGGGATTGCATTGAATATGTAGATTGCTTTGGGTAGTATCGACATTTTAACAATATTTGTTCCTCCTATCCAGGAGCATGGAATATTTTTCCATTTTTTTGTGTGTCTTCTTCAATTTATTTCATAAGCTTTCTATAGTTTTCAGTGTACAGATTTTTCAACTCTTTGATTAGATTTATTCCTAGGTATTTTGTGGGGTTTGGTGCAATTGTAAACGGATCAATTCCTTGATTTCTCTTTCTGTTGCTTCATTGTCGGTGTATAGGAATGCAACCAATTTCTATGCATTGATTTGATATCCTGCCATTTTGCTGAATTCATGAGTCAGTTCTAGCAGTTCTTTGGTGGAATCTTTTGGGTTTTCCATATAGAGTATCATGCCATCTACGAAGAGTGAAAGTTTGACCTCCTCCTGGCCAATTTGGATGCCTTTTATTTCTTTGTGTTGTCTGATTGCTGGGGCTAAGACTTCTAATACTATGTTGAATAACAGTGGCGAGAGTGGACATCCTTGTCTTGTTCCTGATCTTAGGGGGAAAGCTCTCAGATTTCCCCCATTGGGGATGATATCAACGTTGGGTCTTTCATATATGGCTTTTATGATCTCAAAGTATGATCCTTCAGTCTCTACTTTCTTGAGGGTTTTTATAAGGAAAGGATGCTGTATTTTTTCAAATGTTTTCTCTGCATCTATTGAGAGGATCATATGGTTCTTGTCCTTTCTTTTATGGATGTGATGAATCACATTGATTGTTTTGTGGATATTGAACCAGCCCTGCATCCCAGGTATAAATCCCACTTGGTCGTGGTGAATAATTCTTTCAATGTATTGTTGGATCCGGTTGGCTAATATCTTTGTGAGGATTTTTGCATCCATGTTCATCAAGGAAATTGGTGTATAGTTCTCCTTTTATAGTGTTTTTGGTTTGTCTGGTTTTGGAATCAAGGTAATGCTGGCTTCATAGAAAGAGTTTGGAAGTTTTCCTTCCATATCTATTTTTTGGAACAGCTTCAAGAGAATAGGTGTTAACTCTTCCTTAAATGTTTGGTAGAATTCCCCTGGAAAGCCATCTGGCCCTGGACTCTTTTTTTTTTTTTTTGTGGCAGATTATGGATTACTAATTTAATTTCTTTACTGGTTATGGGTCTTCTCAAATTTTCTATTTATTCCTGTTTCAGTTTTGGTAGTGTATTTTCTATTTCTTCCAGTTTCAGCTTCTAGGAATTTTTCCATTTCTTCCAGATTGCGCATCTTATTGGCATATAATTGTTCATAATATTCTCTTACTCTTGTTTTTATTTCTGCTGTGTTGGTTGTGATCTCTCCTCTTTCATTCTTGATTTTATTTATTTGGGTTCTTTCCTTTTTCTTTTTGATCAAACTGGCTAGTGGTTTATCAATTTTGTTAATTCTTTCAAAGAACCAGCTTTCGGTTTCATTGATCTGTTCTACTGTTTTGTTTTGTTTTGTTTTGTTTTGTTTTGTTTTGTTTTTTGGTTTCAACAGCATTGGTTTCTGCTCTAATCTTTATTTTTTCCTATCTTCTGCTGGTTTTGGGTTTTATTTGCTGTTCTTTTTTCCAGGTGTTTAAGGTGAAAGTTTAGGTTGTGTATCTGAGATCTTTCTTCCATCTTAAGGAAGGCCTGGATTGCTATATACCTCCCTCTTACGACTGCCTTTCCTGAGTCCCAGAGGTTTTGGGCTGTGGTGTTATCGTTTTCATTGGCTTCCATGTATTTTAAATTTTTCTTTAACTTCTTGGTTAGCCCATTCATTCTTTAGTAGTATGTTCTTTAATCTCCAAGTATTTGCTATCTTTATAAATTTTTTCTTGTGGTTGATTTCGAGTTTCATAGTATTGTGGTCTGAAAATATGCACGGTATGATCTCCATCTTTTTGTACTTGTTGAGGGCTGATTTGTGTCGCAGTATGTGATCTATTCTGGAGAATGTTCTATGTGTACTGGAGAAAGATGTATATTCCATTGCTTTAGGATGAAATGTTCAGAATATATCTGTTACGTCCATCTGGTCCAGTGTGTCATTCAAAACCATTGTTTCCTTGTTGATTTTCTGTTTAGGTGACCTGTCCATTGCTGTGAGTGGGGTGTTGAAGTCCCCTACTATTATGGAATTATTATCAATGAGTTTATGTTTGCGATTAATTGACTTACATATTTGAGTTTTTCCACATTTGGAGCATAAATGTTTACAACTGCTAATTCTTCTTGGTGGATAGAGCTCTTAATTATGATACAATGCCTTTCTTCATCTCTTGTTACAGTCTTTACTTTGAAGTCCTAATTGTCTGATATAAGTATGGCTATTCTGCCTTTCTTTTGTCGACCATTAGCATGATAGATGGTTCTCCATCCCCTTACTTTCAATCTGATGGTGTCTTTAGGTCTAAAGTGGGTCTCTTGCAAACAGCATATAGATGGATCTTGTTTTCTTATCCATTCTGGTACTCTATGTCTTTTGAATGGAGCATTTAGTCCATTGATGTTTCGAGTGAGTACTGAAAGATATGAATTTATTGCCATTATGTTACTTGTAGAGTTGGAGTTTCTGGTGATGTTCTCTGGCCCTTTCTAGTCTTTGTTGCTTTGGTCTTTTTTTTTCATCTTTTCTCCCCTCAGAGAGTCCCCCTTAAAATTTCTTGCAGGGCTGGTTTAGTGGTCACAAACTCCTTTAATTTTTGTTTGTCTGAGAAACTTTTAATCTCTCCTTCTATTTTGAATGACAGCCTTGATGGATAAATTCTTGGCTGCATATTTTTCCTGTTTCAGCACATTGAAAATATCTTGGCATGCCTTTCTGGCCTTCCAAGTTTCTGTGAATAGGTTTGCTGCAAACCTGATCTGTCTTCCTCTGTAGTTTAAGGACTTTTCCTCCCTTGCTACTTTCATGATTCTTTCCTTGCCTGAGTATTATGTGAATTTGTCTATGATATGCCTTATTGATGGTTGGTTTTTGTTGAATCTCATGGGAGTCCTCTGTTCCTACAGGATTTTGATGTCTTTGTCTTTCCCCAGGTTAGGAAAGTTTTCTGCTATGATATGCGCACATAACCCTTCTACCCCTTTTACTCTCTTCATCTTCTGGGGCTCCTATGAATCTGTTGTTCTTTTTTTGATGAGTCACTGATTTCTAATTCTTTTTTTTTAATCTTTATTTTTGAGAGAGACAGAGACAGAGAGAGAGTGGTGGAGGGGCAGAGAGAGAGGGAGACACAGAATCCAAAGCAGGCTCCAGGCTGTGAGCTGTCAGCATAGAGCCTGATGCAGTGCTTGAACCCATGGACCATGAGATCATTACCTGAGATGAAGTTGGATGCTTAACTGACAGAGCCACCCAGGCACCTCTGATTTCTCTAATTCTTAAATTGTGCTCTTTTGCCTTAGTCTCCCTCTTTTTCTCTGCTTCTTTATTCTCCATAAGTTTGTCCTCTATATTGATGATTTGCTGTTCTGCCTTATCCATCCTTGCCACTGTGGCATCCATTTGAGATTGCAGCTCAGTTATAGCATTTTTTATTTCATCCTGACTAGTTTTTCTTCTTTTATCTCCGCAGAGAGGGATTCTAATCTATTTTAGACACCAGCTAGTATTCTTATTATCGTGATTATAAATTCTAGATTCTAAATTCAAGACATCTTGCTTGTGTCTGTGTTGATTAAGTCCCTGGCTGTCGTTTTTCTTGCTCTTTCTTTTGGAGTGAATTCCTTCATTTTGTCATTTTGAAGGGAGAAAAGGAATTGATGAGGTAAATAAAATTAAAATTAAAAAAATTAAAAAAGCACACACACACAAATCACATAATTGACGCTAGATTCTAGGTGTGTTTTGGTCTGGTTACTGAAAGGAGCTTGACAGATTAGAGAAAAAAGGAAAAAAAAAGGAAAACGTTTGAAAATTTGAGAAAATGAATACAGTGAAATAGAATAAAATGGAATGATGGAAGTCAAATAAAATTTGAAAAATATACAAAAAAGGAAAAAGTATAGTGGAAAACATAAAGAAAATATTTTTAATAAAAATTGAAAATAAAAATAGATTTTTTCTCTTTCTGTGTTCACAAAAAAAAAGAAATGAAAAAGAAGAAAAACAAAGAAAATTGAATAGACGGACCAATGAACAGACTGAAGTACGACTGAAATTACATCATTTTCCCGTAGAAGTCAAACTATGAAGACTTTATCGTCTGTAAACTAAGCAGGCGGAGAGATTTGTGGTGTTTCTGAAGAGCAAAGTTGGCCAAGTTGGGCGAGGCTTAGTGTAACGGCTCCGTTCTTCACCAGATGGAGCCGCTTAGCTTACTGGGGTGGATGGTTATGGCTGAGGGTGAAAATGGTGTCACCCAGCTACCCAGTCTCTAGTATCGGAACTCTACTCTCCCTGACCAGCAATCGTGCACCTGTCCTTTGTCTCCAGCTTCGGTCCACTCCCTGCTTTTACACTGTCTGTTACCAAGCTGTCACGTTGCCAGGTGGCACCTCTCATCCGAGTTTTATCTCAAATGCTGATGTGTTTCCCGACCCCTTACTTCTGAGGGACTGTGGCTTTGACTGCTCTACCCCTCTGCAGGGGGGTCTCATGAGCAATGCCCGGGTGCTGGCCGTACACAGGAACGTTCACAGGACCATGCTGCTGCCATTGCATAGAGACTGCAGCTGTGTGCCATCCCACACCAGAAAAAGTTCATGTGATTGCATGGCAGCAGCATTTCACAGATTATGGCAAGTCACAACACACATCTGGCACCAGGCTTCATCATTAATGACCTTGTTCTAGCACCAGCAAATGTAGTTATTCTCTGGGGTCTGCTGGGACCAGGTGGCCACACAGCCTCTACCAAATGTCTTTCCAGTAGTGGAACTGTTTCTCCCCATGTGGCCTGAGAACTTCCTGGAACCCACTCTGCTCCTGGGGGGTTCTCTTTTCCCACTAGAGCACAGCCAGGTATTGAGCTGTGGAGTTTCAGACCCTGTGTTTCCCCTGTTTATAGAGTCTTAATGGAATTTAAACCCTCTCCTTTCTTCTTTGTCCATTTTTAGTTCAGTCTCTGTGGCTGTTTCCACTTTTCCACTTTCTCTCCAGCTGCTTTTGGGGGGTGCTTTTCCTGAACTCTTCCCCCATCTCCATCCTCTCTCTGCAAACAAAAACATCTCCTTGCCCTCTGTGACTTCTCTCTCCCCCAGTTCACTTCTCTGCACTGCATACCTGCTGAGTTCTGTGGTTCGTGTTTGTAACAATATTCAGTAAGTTTGTTATGTTAATCCTGAAATCAGTTTGCTAGGTGTGCAGGATGGTTCAGTGTTGATCTGGCTGTATTTCATGGACACAAGACAGAAAAAAACTTCCATGCTGTTCCACCGTCTTGGCTTCTCCTGGAATTCTTTCCTATTAGGAGAAGATTTTTCTCTGTTCTGGGTATAAAGTAAATGTCCCTGTAATGCTTAAGTGTGAGTGTCATATGGCACCTGGCCAGGTCCACCAGTATATCTTCCCCACTGTGGGAAATTTACAGGGTTTTCACCTGCAACATAGAGGGAATGCATGTAGTCCATTGTCCTGTATTAGAGGGACCCACTGCCCATCAGAGACCAATGCACAATACTGACACTGACCTTGCTGTGTCTTTTCTGTGTGTAAGGAAATCCTTGTTCCAACCAGTGCATTCTGTGTTGAGCCTTCTTTGGTAACTCAAAATCCTTAGAAGGTGCAGTGGGCTAAGGTCTGTGGGCTCCTCTTTAGCTGTACCTAAGGAAACAACAAAACATCTTTACCTTTATTGTGTGTGGGGGAGAGGAAACTGGCTTTTTCTTAGAAGAGGCACAAGGTTTTCAAGGTTGAAGGACTGAAGGACTTGCTGAGAACATATTTTACCCATGTGAAAATAGAAAAACCCACAAATACGTAGATAAACAGGAACCACAGGAAATGGCCCTGACCCGATATGGGGATGAGCACTCAGAGACTCAGGGAAGCCTGATACATTACAGCCGTATCAAACTGCACAGAACAGTAAGTCTAACTTCTGTGTGTGGATGTAGGAGTGGGCACGGGCTGAGAGGGAAACCTTGTCTGTCACCCAGAGGCAGTGCTGAGGTTATAACCAGATCTGCTACTCCAAGCTCGATGCCTTTGTTGTTTTCAGGGGTTAAATTTCCCAGAAAATTTACAGATATTGCTATTCTGAATGTTAAAGCAAGAAGTAACCTTAGTTTTTATAGATTCAGTAAAATTTTCTCTTTATATTGGTGAGAAAACTGAGACCTGGAGAAAAGAAGTGATTGTTAAAACTTACATATCCACAGGGTAGGCAGTTTGGAAGGGAAGATGAATGTAAGGTGGGAGAGAGCGAGGACAGACCGGTAACCACAAGCACAGGATGGAACCCATGTCTATTCCTTTGCGTTTAATGATGTATCCTTGCTTTTTGCTCTGCAGATCTTGGGTATTTGGCCCTTTGTCATTGAGGTAAACATATACTTGGTCCAGAGGTCAGAGGATTTGAAATAGAGTCTAGAGGAAGGTGGAGCATTTGCAGGCTTGGCTACTGTCTTATGCCAACAAAGTGAGTCAGCAGATAAGGGGCAATGTGTGTGAGCTACAAAATGGCGACTTTTTCCTTCCACCATCCAAATTTCTCACAAGAATCTCTCTTGTGAGATTGTAACCTACAGTAAAAGTAATTCTGTGAAATGTAGTTCAGTTTAGCCAAGTTAACACATTATAAAGCCAAGTGCTATGTGGAGAAATAGGGGAGGTACTGCCTCATTGGAAGGGGGAGAAGATATCCGGCTGATGGGCATAGATGGGAGGTGTGGAATGTGTTTAGGAATAAGCAAGTAGTCTAGTTTGTCAGATGCTTGAATTATATGTAGGAAATATGCAGATATTAACCCAAAAAGGGGGCTTGGACAATATTAAGTGGCTCGTGAATACCAGAGTGATGAAACTAATACCATAATAAATGGAGAAATTATTGCAGGTTGCTGAGCAGGTGCATAGAATTTTTGGAAACTTAATCTGACAGCAAGTACAGGATGGGTCAAAGGGAAGACTCTGGCAGGAGAAAATATTGGTACAAACAGAAGAGTTTAGCTCATTTCTTCTTTATTCCAGCCTTCAAGTACTGGAGAGACTTGAGAAAGAATAGAAATTGCTCAAATTCTCCATGGTACTCAGTTGCCAGCTTTGCTTTTCTTTTTGATCCTGCAGATTCTCTGGCCTTAGTCGCCAAATGCTCTCATCCCTCAAATATTCCTCTAGCTATTAAGATGTTTTTTAACTATTGGTGGTTATTCTGAAAATGAAAGAGGCAGGATTTTCCTAAGAGGATGGGTGCTCAGGAATATCTCAAAGGGTTGTTAAAAGCTGGCTGTATACCCAGATCAATTAAATTCAGCTCTGGGAGGTACAGATGGGCACATTTGCACATTAGGGGGAAATAAGATGAAAGAAGAAGCCCCTCTTGGTTTTAGATTTTGCAATAATTCTTCATCTCTCACCTTAGTAGGTTGTGAGAGCAAGGACCTCACCGGCAAGTCCAGCACACTTAGTATGTGATTGGAAAGTCCAGTCTAGATCAGTACCCCAGCCCCAGCTCTGAAACTTGGAGTCAGGGCCCCAGTTACAAACTGGAACTAACCTTTCTAAATGTGGGGTCCTGCACAACCACTCTTCTTCACAAAGCCTCAGTTTCTTTGTGTGTGGAGTTGAAGTCATAACAATCCTTGTTACCTCAGAGCTGCAGTAAAGGTCCTGTGAGATGGAAGCTGTGAAAGTACTTGGTTAACCGTAAAGAGCTGAGTCATCATTGTGGTTTATTATAAAAGAGGATCTTTACTGGGATGAGCAATTCTGTGGACCCAGTAGTGCTTAATAAAGAATTCCAGGTGGTGCTGCTGCAACTGAGCATTTGACTTAGAAAAAATTACACTTAGAAACAGAAACTGGGTAACTTTCACTGTGAAGTAAAGGTAACACAGTAACCATCAGTGAGGGGGCCTGGGAGAAGGGGTCCCTCCTGCTGACTCCTTACCACTTCATTCCTTCTTTTGGATGTCTCTTTTTTCAGCTTTTGCTCCTCTCCCTTTTTTCATCAACTGAATTCATCTCACAGCCCACCTCCTGAACCTCTCTCCATTTCTCCTTTCTTCTAAATTCATTCTTACTCTCTCTCTCTCTCTCTCTCACTTTTCTTTGTGTATTAAACTCTCCTCTTTGCTTGTCTGTCTTTAAATTTTGTTCTGTCTCTTTCTATCCTTTTCTCTTGTTTCTCCCCTTCTTTCTCCTGTCTCTGTCTCTGTCTGCCTGTCTCTCTCTGTCTCTGTCTCTCTCTGTCTCTCTCTCTCTCTCTCTCTCACACACACACACACACACACAAAGACACTTTTAAAACCAATTCTCTCTGCTGAGAGGCTCAAGAAGAGCCTCCCAGCTAGTGTTGCTAGGCAACCCAGTATCACATGGCCAGCTCATTATTTGTCTGCTTCTTCAGTACTCTATTCCTCAGACTATATACTATATAGCTCAAATTGAGCATATCTGAATAAAGAAAGGGCTCAGTTGGTTCACTTACAGTTGGCCAAAGGTGACAGCTTTGTGGGATATCTAAGTTGCTGTAAATATAGTAGAGGGTGGAAACTAAAGGAGTAAGAGCTGCAACAAGGTGCCATGCATTTTTACAAACAACTCTCTGGAGCAGGGGGCTTGTATCCATGGACCTCCTAGGTATACTATGGAGAGGCCACAGGGACTGTAATATCCCTAGAAATATCATGCAAAATTAAATATTTATCCTTAGTTGAATTTTTTGTTGTTGTGAAGGTTTATAGCTTTCATCAAATTATCAAAAGGAAAAAGGTTTTCCAGGAAGTTCTTACATGTATTTTCAACTCCTATCAAGTTGTCTGTGCTGAATGTTTTTCATTGCCCACCCCCCATATCCAAACTTCCTATTTCTACATATTGCTTTGATTTGCATGGGCTTAGCTGCTTCAGTGGGTCCCCTTGTTTCTGTGGCTTCCAAGTTGGTCCAGTCAATGGGAGGCACTAACAGAAGATCAAAGACAGGGGTTTGAAAAGGGTTAGAACTGAGCATTTATCCCCCTGGCCTCCTCCCTGTAAGCTTGCTAAAAGTTTGTTATACTCCTCTACTGAAGATCACAGATATGTCTTGAAGCTTTCTCCATCTAGCTACCATCTTCCTCTGGGGTCTGGTAACTGCTATGTCCTCTTGCCCCTTCAGGCTCAAGGACAGTAAGGGCCCCACAGTAAACACCTCCAGGGAACCTGGTTGATGCCCTTAAATTATGACCACACTTCAGTAAATAGTCTTTTTATTAAACTCTATTCAAATTATCCAGCTTGAAAGAGTTGTACATTTCCTGTAGGACCTTACTAGTAAATGGAGTCATAAAAAATTAAAAGGTGGAGGCAAGAGATAAGGATTTGGAAGTTATCTGCAAATAGGAAGTATTTGAGTAGGAGTGGCCATTTTCAAAATCCAGCTTTAATGACCATAGCATTCTCTCTGAGATGCCTTCATGTTTTTCTACCAAGATTCATTGCCAGTAAAGGAAGGAACATGACTATTTCATGGTTCCTAACTCTGACATAATTTCAGTGGATCAACTGATGGTACTTGCCTCCACAACAGTGGTAATGTGAGATTAAGAGGGAGCCTGATAGCAATGGGTGTTTCAACGCTCTTGATTCCATGGGATATCTCCAGATGATTTTCTCATGCCACTTTGCTCAGCTGTTCAGGAGTTTATGAGGATCCAGGACTGCTGAACAGTTATATACAGGTAAAGATCCTGCTTGACAATTGATCAATTGAGCAATGGGCTCCTTTGCACATGGCTTTCTGATTCTGGCCACTGATGAAGTTTTCTTCTGTGAGGCCTCTGACTCTCCCCCTCTACCTCTACTTCCCCTCTCTGACTCTACCTATTTCCCTGTACTCCCTTCCTTCTTTTCTCCCCAGTCTGTGGAATCTGGGGCATGAGAAAAAAAGTAGGTTACAAATGCTTCCAAATCTTCTCTGCCTTACACCTGAACCTCTGGCTTTTGAAAAACTCAACAGCCAAGATTTAGACACCTTTTTTTCCCCTCTGGTTACATTCTGACAACTTTCTTAAAGCCATGGTGACTCATGTCTGGCATCTTGGCTGGGAGGGAGAGGGTCTTAGAAAAAATTTATTGAAGCATAGAAAAGGAAAATGCACAGGTTAATGTTTCAATACCTTATCTTGTCATGGCCACTTTATGTTGGCTATAGATGTCTTGAGCATTCAGGGCCATTTAGACTTAGAAGTTCCTCTTTTTCTGAACTGGCAGACTTTTTTGAATAAAATTGTGGGGGGCAAACAATATGAAGGAAAAAAAGGGGAGGACAAAGAATTTCTGGGCTTTTCATATGTGTAGGAGGGTTTCATTTGAAATTGAGGACACCATTTGGGAAGTTCTCAGTAATTCATCAGACAAGATGATTTGATCCAGAGATACCACTTTTCTAAGTCAATTTCACATTTTCACATTTTTATGTTCCTGGTTTCACATATAACTGGTCATTCTAGAGATATTGCAGTAGAGCTTATAGCTGGCTAGTCATGTTCACCTAATGTAATAGAAAAGATCAAGATGTTGTCCTGACAATGATGAGCTGGTTCATTAAGTCCCTTGGGATTTTTCTGAGAAAAGATGGGGAATTACACAGCAAAAACAGCATAGTGCTGGATGCACAGAGTCTGTGTCTCAGGAAGAATGTTGTGTTCCATTTATTGCCTTTGTGCACCCAGACCTGATTATAGATTCCTTGGAGGTTTTACTTTGTGAACCATCTGGTCTATCAAAAATGTTTGAATAATTCAGGGATAAGAGGAAACACTTGCCCATTTCTCACAGTAAATTGGTTGAGTATTGTAATCAATATGAAATATTTTTGTTTCAGTTTTTTATTATTTTTCTTTGTGCAATACCCTGGCTAATGATGTATAAGATTGTGTTAGAGGGGTGGGGATATGGATAGATTCAATAAATACATCAATTTCCTGTGAAATCGCTTATATTAAAAGTAGATGATTGAGTTGTTTGAGTCTTCTAGGAAGCAGATGCTGAGTTGGAGATGTAGGAGTACAAGAGGGAAACATCTGTGAAAAAGAAAAGGGGCATGAAACATGACTGGGGTGGAAGACCCTTAGATTTCAATGCATATCTTGAATGATTAGTCTCATCCAATCTAACAGAAACTCTGGAGCAAGGATTTCCTGTTAGAGGAATTATTTGTTGGGCATAAATGGCCAGGCTCTTGTTAATCAATGGCTAGGAACTACCAAGAAACTGTGTGGTCTCCTTTCAAAAAGTGAGATGGATAATGAATGTACTAATAGCTGGAGGCTGTCAGATAACTGCACTCTTTTTAGCTGAACTGCAAGTTCTTGCTTGAAGGGAGATTTGAACGGTACACCTCCATAGCTGCCACAATGATCTACTGAGTTTGGTAGTAGACATGTTTTGATGATTTTATTCTGTCTTTCATCTCACTTCACAAACATTTGACCCTGTGGCCATTGAATGTCATGAATAACATATATAAAAGCCTGAGACTTCAGATAAGTTGTGTGTTCTTTATGCAACCTTAGTATGAAAATGAGTCATTTGGAAGTGGAGAAAATGCATATAGAGTGGAGCATATAGAGTCATTTGGAAGTGGAGAAATGCTCTAAAGAATGACAGTGTCCAAGAGTCCTAAGAACCAAGGGAATGTAGCATTCTGAATATCTTTGGAAATAGCACTCCAAATTTTTGCATTGTGGCAGATCCAGAGGTGAAGACCTCTAAACAATCTTACCCATAGCCACTAAGAATACTTGTGCCATAAAATGGTGTCTGTCCTATAAACCTGCTGTTTACAGAACTGGCTGGAGCCTTAGGGACACTCAAGGCCAATACAGATAATTTCTTAAGTATTTAAACTCATAGTTGATATAAGTATTTTCATGGAGGCTTTTATCTTAACTATCTAATCCATGACACACTAAGGCTCTCCGCTGAGAAAAAAAAAATCTTCATAATAACCTGGTTCCTTGGAAGACCATTTCTCAACCTCTGAGAGGCTTTGCTTCTACTTATTTGGTTTCAGATATTACCATCCTCTGTGGTTACCAACAAAGACCCTTCTAGGGAAAATCCCCCTATGCCCATCCCCTACCCCTAACCTAACTAGTGTCAGTTAAGTTCCTCTAATTAGGGTATGGTAATTTGTGCAGGCTCATTCCTCACAGTCTAAGTGACTCCTAGCCTGGCATAGAAGAATTTGGTCAACTCATTCCATTTGGTGTATGAAGAGTAAGAGTAATGCTACGCTAATATTATTGATGATACCCATAATTTTTGAGCACTCATTGTTTTCCAAGTACTGTGTATGTATGTATATACATACGTATGTATATGCATACGTACGTACGTATGTATATGCATATATATGTATATAGATATGTATGTATGTACATATATATTGTGTATATATACATATGTATGTATACATACGTATGTATACATATATATGTATACATACGTATGTATACACACATATGTATATATACACATATATACATATACATATATATGTATACACATATACATATATATATATACTGTGTGTATACATATATGTGTGTGTGTGTATATATATATATATATATATATATATATATACTGTGTATACAAATATACACACACACACATATATATATATATATATATATATATATATATACTGTCTATGTGTGTGTTTATATATATGTATATGGTATATACAATGATTGTCCTTATTTTACATATGAGAAACTGGAGACTTGAGATATTAAGTAACTTGTCCTAATTCATCTCAGTCTGTGAAAGGTGGAGCTGAGATTCAAACCCAGGCTCTTAATTACTACACTGACGCAGAGTCTGTAGGTCATCTCAGCCATATGAAGTAAATCTCCCTCTCAGAAGATTTAGGAAGTATTAACAGACAAGAAGCAAATAATTTATATGGGGGTCATTAGACCTAAAGCTCAATTCTTTTGGAGAAGGAAGATATTTCGACAGCCAAAGAAATGGAGATGGCAGCTACAGCCAGGCAAACTAGTCAGAGAATGGCATGGTAAAAGAGAACTGCTCATGAAGATGTCTGCCTTAACCCACAAGGGCATTCACTATAAGGCATGCTCTGGTAGTCAGTTATTTTACTTCCTGCCTTGGCCTAGAGAAGGTATCATGCCAAAGTATGGTCAGTATGGAAGAGGGGTACCTTCTTAGTATATTAGGAACCTAAGTATGCAAAAACCTATGGCAGAAACACAGTTCTAGCCAAGCCACAAATCAAGTCTCAAGGAGTTAAAAAGGATAAGGAGGAGCAAGCATGTGCTACAAATCCAAGATAGTTAGCAGTTAGTTAAGATCCAGAAACCAGAAAGTCAGAGCTTACAAGCAAGCAAAATTAACAAATAAGTTGGATGTTCATTAAAGATAGAAGCTTTCTGACCTCTGCTATTTCCATCCTGCCTTTTGAATCAGACCTCCTGAAGCCAGCTGGCTGGATTGTAGAAAACAAGAAACCTGCTGGTGATTCCCATGCTTGAGTACAGAGAGTTACTCTCATGCTTCAGGCATTGTGAAATTTCAGTGTGACTTGTAGTTCATGTTTTACATATGTCTACTACGATTTTAGTCATGTTGTATAGAAAAGGAAGCAAATACAATACTTATAAATTTTACATTAAGCAGAAATCAGTGATTACACCAATGTCAAAATGGGTCTTGATTTTCAGTGAATTAATTTTTCACAAGAAGGATTAAAAAAATGCAACTTTGGGTTTACCAAAATTGAATTAACAAGGTTAAGAATTTGAGTAATAGAGTTAGAAAGAAATATAAATTTTTGTGAGGAAGAAATTTTGTTTCAAAATATAATTTGAATTTAAATAGACGAGACAGAGGATCAGAGTTGGGGGCCATTGCAAGAGTTTTGAGAAAGTGCAGGTTAGGCACTATTAAACTTGGAGCAAGCATTTATTTATTTATTTATTTATTTATCTATTTATTTCCAATTGATATTTTTGTTTTTTTTAATCTTAAATATAATTTATTGTCAAATTGGTTTCCATACAACATCCAGTGCTCATCCCAACAAGTGCCCTCCTCCCTGTCCTTCACCCACTTTCCCCTCTCCCCCACTCCCCATCAACCCTCAGTTGGTTGTTAGTGTTTAAGAGTCTCTTGTGGTTTGCCTCCCTCCCTCTTTGTAACTTTTTTTCCCCTTCCCTTCCCCCATGGTCTTCTGTTAAGTTTCTTAGGATCCAATAAAAGTGAAAACATGGTATCTGTCTTTCTCTGTCTGATTTATTTCACTTAGCATAATACCCTCCAGTTCCATCCACGTTGCTGCAAATGTCCAGATTTCATTCTTTCTCATTGCCAAGTAGTCTTCCATTGTATATGTAAACCACATCTTCTTTATCCATTCATCAGTTGATGGACATTTAGGCTCTTTCCATAATTTGGCTATTGTTGAAAGTGCTGCTATAAACATTGGGGTACAAGTGCCCCTATATGCATCAGCACTTCTGTATCCCTTGGGTAAATTCCTAGCAGTGCTATATCTGGCTCATAGGGTAGATCTATTTTTCATTTTTTGAGGAACCTCCACACTGTTTTCCAGAGCGGCTGCACCAGTTTGCATTCCCACCAACAGTGCAAGAGGGTTCCCGTTTCTCCACATCCTTGCCAGCATCTATAGTCTCCTGATTTGTTCATTTTAGAGCAAGCATTTGGACTCAAATGAAAGAACAGGTTAGGCACTATACTCTCCTTCAAACTATACTCTCCTCAGAAAATGAAAGTGAATTTAGCTTCCCTACTTGTTCTTTCACTTGGACCTGACCATCACAACCATCAGAAAGTACAAAAATCAGTCCAAGAACATGGGCTTTGTCTTTTGGGAACCAAATGATGCTAAATAACAGATTCTGCTGACTTTTTACTGAATATCTTTTTCCTTCTCTCTTTCTTGTCTTTATCCCTAATCTCTTTGTCTCCAGCCTTCCCTTCTTCAGCCTTTGATTCTTGGTAATGAATCCCACAGTAGTTAATACATTCTGTTCCAAATTGCTTTTGGCTTCTTGGTAGTGATTGCTTTTAGCAGACATTTTTCTTTCCAAATATGTGTCATCAATAAATATTTTTAGAAGAAGAGTGGATTAAAGGTTGGGAAAACCTCAGTCCAACAGTGTTCTATTCTCCCTTTGCTCCATTTAAGAATTATTAGTACTTGTTAAATGCTGTGTTCTTCTTTTACTGAGTCTAGGCATGTCCTTGCCATCGCCACATTCTTCATCTTATTTCTTACTGCACCATAAATTATTTTGAGGGCAAAGTCTGTATCTTATTGATCTCTACTATTCCAAACCCCAAAGAAGCAGTAAATGCTTAACAAAGTATTGTTGAATGAATGTTATCTTACTTTGCTTCACCCCAGTTTTTAAAATTAATTAATTAATTAATTAATTAAATTTTACTTAAGTTCCAGTTCACTAACATACAATATAATATTTCTTTCAGGTGTACAATATACTGATTCAACACACTGTGCCCATCACAAGTGCATTCCTTAATCTCCATCACTTATTTAACTCATCCTTCCATCCACCTCCCCTCTGGTAACCATCAGTGTGTTCTCTATAGTTAAGCTGGCTTCTTAGTTTGCCTCTCTCTTTTTTCCTCTGTGATCATTTGCTTTGTTTTTTAAACTCCACATATGAGTGAAATCATATTGTATTTGTCTTTCTCTGACTGATTTATTTTGCTTAGCATTATATTCTCTAGCTCCATCCATGTTGTTGCAAATGGCAAGATTTCAAGATTTCATTATTTTTTATGGTTGAGTAATATTACATTATATATATATATATATATATATATGCACATGTGTATGTATGTATCACATCTTCCTTTATCCATGCGTCAGTTGATGGAAATTTTGGCTCTTTCCATAATTTGATTATGTTGATAATTCTGCTATAAATATTGAGGTGAATGTATCCCTTATCCCCTAGAAATAGTATTTTTGGATTCTTTTGGCAAATATCTAATAGTGCAATTAATGGATGATAGGGTACTTCTATTTGTAACTTTTTGAGGAACCTCCATACTGTTTTCCAGAGTGGCCACACCAGTTTTCATTCTTACCAACAGTGTAAGAGGGTTCCCCTTTGCAACATCCTCACCAACACCTGTTGTTTCTTGTGTTGTTAATTTTAGCCATTCTGACAGGTGTGAGGTGATATCTCATTGTAGTTTTGATTTGTATTTCCTTGATGATGAATGATGTTGAATATGTTTTCATGTGTCTGTTGGCCATCTGTATGTCTTCTTTGCAAAAGTGTCTATTCATGTCTTCTTCCCACTTTTTAACTGGATTATTTGTTTTTTGGGTATTTAGTTTCATAAGTTCTTTATATATTTTGGACACTAACCCTTTATTAGTAAGCCGGTAGGATACAAAATCAATGTATAGAAATCTGTTGCATTTTCATACACCAATAATGAAGCAACAGAAAGAGAAATCAATGAATGAATCCCGTTTACAATTGCACTAAAAGCCAATAGATATGTAGGAATAAACCTAACCAAACAGGTGAAAGACCCGTACTCTGAAAAGTATAAAACACTAATGAAAGAAATTGAAGATGACACAAGAAATGTAAAAGCACTCCATGATCATGGATTGGAAGAACAAATATTGTTAAAATAGCTATAGTACCCAAAGCAATCTACACATTTAATGCAATCCTTATCAGAAACCCAGGAGTATTTTTTTCACAGAGCTAGAACAAACCATCCTAGAATTTGTATGTAGCCACAAAAGACCCTGGATAGCCAAAGTAATCCTGAAAAAGAAAAGCAAAGCTGGATGCATCACAATTCTGGACTTAAAGTTATATTATAAAGCTGTAGTGATGAAGACAGTATGGTACTGGCACAAAAAACAGACACATAGATCAATGGAACAGAATAGAAAACCCAGAAATGGATGCACAACTATATGGTAAGATAATCTTTGACCAAGCAGGAAAGAATATCCAATGGAAAAAAAAAAGTCTTTTCAAGAAATGGTACTGGGAAAACAGGACAGCAACATGCAGAAGAATGAAACTGGACCACTTTCTTACACCTTACACAAAAATAAATTTGAAATGGATGAAAGACTTATATGTGAGACTGGAAAGCATAAAAATCCTAGAGGAGAACACAGTCAGTGACCTTTTTGACAGGTGCAGCAACTTCTTACTAGATTGGTCTCCTGAGTTAAGGGGAACAAAAGCAAAAATAAACTATTGGGACTTCATCAAAATAAAAATCTTCTGCACTGTGAAGCAAACAATCAACAAAACTAAAAGGCAACCTACGGAATTGGAGAAGATGTGTGCACCACAGTATTTCTATCTTTAAAATACTCAAGTAGCCAACTCTTAATTAATTAATTAAGATGTTTAGTTTTTTATTTCTCCTGTGCCAGGGACTGTGCTCTAACAAAACCCATGGGCAAAAAAGGAAGTAAATAGGGAATCTATTGTATGGTAAGATAATTGCTGAAAGTATCTAGGAACAGAATCTAATTAGGTAAACAGTGTCAGGAATGTTTCTTGAAGGTAATACTTGATCTGAATTCTGAAAGATGTATAGAATTTGGTTAGTTAGGTGAAATAAGAGAGAGGTGAGTAGGGAGAGCAGCATGTGTAAAAGCACAAAAGCAGGACAGAATATAAAGGGTTTAGGAAATGGCATGACATTCAAGAAGACCAGAGAGTAGAGTATGGAATGGAAAGATGAGGCTTTAAAGGTAGGGGGATCACAACTCACCACATTATATGAAGTCTTTAGGGGATTAAACTTTATTATATGTGCAATGGAGAATGACATCAATTTGTAAGTTATGACTCTGGTGGCCCTATGGAAGATGGACTAAAGAGAGTGAGACTGGCTGCACAGAACTGGGTAGGAGGCTATTGCAGGAGTTCAGGTGAAAAATTGTGACTTGAACAAAGGTAGAGGCAATGAATATGGAAATGAAGAATTTGGTTCAAGAGATACTTAGAATGTTGAACTAAAAATAATCACATATGGAAGGGCGACGGAGGTAAACAGAGTCATGGATGACTCAAATATTATGGTGTCAACAACTGAGGTGTAAGCAGGAACAGTTACAGACAGAGAAAAGATGAAAAGATTTGACATGAATTTAAAGGATACATAGTACATCAGAGTCAAGATCATATTCTTTAGGAAGTTGGGTAGGAGAGATAGGAGAGTTTAAGGAGAACATGGCAGATAGAGTTTCATGTCATTAGCATAGAGGTGAAACTTGAAATTGTAATATATAAAATCAAGCAGGGAGTGAGAAAAGAAGGGAGCCTAGGAATGAGCCCTAATAAACACTAATTTTAAAAGCAGGTAGAGGGGCGCCTGGGTGGCGCAGTCGGTTAAGCGTCCGACTTCAGCCAGGTCACGATCTCGCGGTCCGTGAGTTCGAGCCCCGCGTCAGGCTCTGGGCTGATGGCTCGGAGCCTGGAGCCTGTTTCCGATTCTGTGTCTCCCTCTCTCTCTGCCCCTCCCCCGTTCATGCTCTGTCTCTCTCTGTCCCAAAAATAAATTAAAAACGTTGAAAAAAATAAAAAAATAAAAAATAAAAGCAGGTAGAAGAAGAGAGCTTCTGAGGGAGACTGAGGTGGATCAGTCAGAGAAGCCCTCAGCTGTTAAAAACCAAGGATATAAGGTTTCTGGAATTGGAAAATGACCCCAAGGCCTCTTTCTGCTTTCTCTCTTTCCTTGCTGCTCTGGTTTTAGCTCCTGGTGATTAACTTTATTTTCTTGTGAGGTCAGTTACGCACTTATAGGGAAATTTGCTGTGATTTATCCAGCATTTTGCTTTGTGGAGCAAGAAAGTATTTCAGAATACCTAACCCACCATACTGTCAGGAGTATTCTACTGTATTACTTTTAAAATTAAAAACAGCTGCTTACAAACTTGATAAAAGGTATTCATGGAAAACCTATAGCCAGCATCATACTTAAAGTTGAAAGACTGTCTTCTTAAATTTTCTTTCATAAGCTTTCTATAGTTTGCAGTGAACAGATCATTTATTTACCTCTTTGATTAGGTTTATTCTTAGATTTTTTATGGTTTTTGGTGCAATTGTTAATGGGATTGATTCCTTGATTTATTTTACTGCTTCTTCATTACTGATGTATAGAAATGCAACTGATTTCTGTGCATTGATTTTATATCCTAAAACTTTGCTGAATTCATGTATCAGTTCTAGCAGTTTTTTGGTGGAGTCTTTCAGGGTTTCCATGTACAGTATCATGTCATCTGTAAAGAGTGAAAATTTTACTTCTTCCTTGCCAGTTTGCATGCCTTTTATTTCTTTTTGTTGTCTGATTGCTGAGGCTAGGACTTCCAGTACTACATTGAACAACAGTGGTAAGAATGGACATTCCTGTTGTGTTCCTGACCTTAGGGTGAAGCTTTCAGTTTTTCCCCATTGGGGATGATATTAGCTGTGGGTCTTACATACATGCCCTTTATTATGTCGAAGTATGTTCCTTATATCCCTAGTTTCTTGAGGGTTTTTATCAAGAAAGGATGCTGTATTTTGTCAAATGCTTTTTCTGCATCTATTGAGAGGATCATATAGTTCTTATCCTTTCTTTTATTAATGTGATATATCATGTTGATTGATTTGCAAATATTGAATCAGCCCTGCAATCCTTATCAAAATAGCACCGCCATTCTTCAGAGCTAGAACAAACAATTCTAAAATTTGTATGCCACCAGAAAAACCACTAATAGATGAAGTAATGTTGAAAAAGAAAACAAAAGCTGGAATCATCACAATTATGGACTTTAAGCTGTATTACAAAGCTATAATAATCAAGACAGTATGGTACTGGCACAAAAAAACAGACACACAGATCAATAGAACAGAGAATGAATCCAGAAAGTGACCCACAAATGTATGGCCAACTAATCTTCAACAAAGCAGGAAAGAATATCCAATGGAAAAAAGTCTCTTTATCAAATGGTGCTGGGAGAATTGGACAACAACATGCATAAGAATGAAACTGGATCACTTTATTACATCATATACAAAAATAAATTAAAAATGGATGAAAAACATAAATGTGAGACAAGAAACCATCACAATTCTAGAGGAGAACACAAGCAGCAACCTGTGACCTCAGCTGGAGCAACTTCTTACTAGACATGTCTCTGGACACAGGGAAAACAAATGCAAAAAGTGAAATATTGGAATTTCATCAAGATAAAAAGCTTCTTCACAGCAAAGGAAACAATCAACAAAACTAAAATGTAATTGATGGAATGGAAGAAGATATTTGCAAATGATTTATCAGATAAAGGGTTAGTATCCAAAATCTATAAAGAAGTTATCAAACTCAACACCCCAAAAAATAAATAATCCAATGAAGAAATGGGCAGAAGACATGATGGTAAGAAGACATGAATAGATACTTTTCCAAAGAAGACATCCAGAAGGCTAATAGACACATGAAAAGATGCTCAACCTCACTCAAATACAATGAGATACCACCTCACACCTGTCAGAATGGCTAAAATTAAGAATGCAGGAAACAACAAATGTTGGTGAGGTTGCAGAGAAAGGGGAGGTTTGTACTCTTGGTGGGAATGCAAACTGGTGCAGCCACTCCAGAAAGCAGTATGGGTTTTTCTCAAAAAATTAAAAATAGAACTACTCTACTACCCAGGAATTGCATTACTAGGTATTTATCCAAAGGATACAAAAATGCTGATTCGAAGGGGCACATCATCCCAATGTTTATAGAAGCACTATCAACAATAGTCAAATTATGTTAAACAGCATTGGTGAGAGTGATCATCCCTGTCATGTCCTGTCACAGGATATAAAACCAATGTACAGAAATCGGTTCCATTTCTATACACCAATAATGAAGCAACAGAAAGAGATATCAATGAATCGACCCCATTTACAATCACACCAAGAACCACAAAATGTTTAGGAATAAATCTAACCAAAGAGGTAAAAGGTCTGTATGCTGAAAACTATAGAAAGCATATGAAAGAAAATGAAGAAGACACAAAGAAATGGGAAAACATTCCATGCTCATGGATTGGAAGAACAAATATTGCTGAAATGTTGATACTACCCAAAGCAAGCTACACATTCAATGAAATTCCAATCAAAATAGCACCAGCATTCTTCTCAGAGCTAGAACAAACAATCCTAAAATTTGTGTGGAACCACAAAAGACCCCGGATAGCCAAAGTAATGTTGAAAAAGAAAACCAAAGCTGGAGGCATCACAATCCTGGACTTTATCCTGTACCAAAAAGTTGTGATCATCAAGACAGTAAGGCATTGGCACAAAAACAGACACATATACCAATGGAATAGAATAGAGAACACAGAATTGGACCCATAAACGTATGGCCAACTTATCTTCAATGAAGCAGGAAAGAGTATCCAATGGATAAAAGACAGTCTCTTTAACAAATAGTGCTGGGAGAACTGGACAACAACATGAAGAAGAATAAAACTGGACCACTTTCTTACACCATACACAAAAATAAATTCAAAATGGATGAAAGACCTAAATGTGATACATGAAACCATCAAAATCCTAGAAGAAAAAACAGGCAACGACTTCTTTGACCTCGGCCACAGCAACTTCTTACTTGACATGTCTCCAAAGGCAAGGGAAATAAAAGCAAAAATGAACTATTGGGACCTTATTAAGACAAAAACTTCTTCACAGCAAAGGAAACAATCAACAAAACTAAAAGGCAACCTGTGGAATGGGAGAAAATATTTGCAAATGACATATCAGATAAAGGGTTATTATCCAAAATCTATAAAGAACTTATCAAACTCAACACCCAAAAAACAAATAATCCTGTGAAGAAATGGGCAGAAGACATGAATAGATATTTTATTCAAAGAAGACATCCAGATGGCTAACAGATACATGAAAAGATGCTTAACATAGCTTATGATCAGGGAAATACAAATCAAAACTACATTGAGATACCACCACATAGAGTGGCTAAAATTAACAACTCAGGAAACAAGAGCTGTTGTTGAGGATATGGAGAAAGGGCAACCCTCTTGCATTGTTGGTGGGAATGTAAACTGGTGCAGCTACTCTGGAAATCTGTGTGGAGATTCCTCAAAAACTTAAAGATTTAATTACTCTACCATCCAGCAATAGTACTGCTGGAAATTTATTCAAAAGATGCAGAAGTGCTGATTCATAGGGAACATGTACCACAATGTTTATATCAGTGCTATCAACAATAGATAACTAATGGAAAGAGCCCAAATGTCCATGAATTGATGAGTGGATAAAGAAGATGTGGTATATATACACAATGGAATACTACTCGGCAATGAAAAAGAATGAAATTTTATCATTTGCAACAATGTGGATGGAACTGGAGGGTATTATGCTAAGTGAAATAAGTCAGTCAGAGAAAGACAAATATCATATGTTTTCACTCATATGTGGAAGTTGAGAAACTTCACAGAAGACCATGGAGGAAAGGAAAGAAAAATACATATAGTTACAAACAGAGAGAGAGGCAAACTGTAAGAGACTTTTAAATACAGGGAACAAACTGAGGGTGGAAGGAAGCGGGGGGTCGGGTGGGGAAATGGGTGATGGGCATTGAAGGGGCATTTGCTGGGATGAGCACTGGGTATTTTATGTGAGTGATGAATCACGGGAATCTACTCCCACAACCAAGAGCACACCCTATACACTGTATGTTAGCTAACATAACAATAAAATATATTAAACAATAAATAAATAAAATTTATGGAAATGGCTAAAAAAACAATGTCAAATTATTTGAAAGAGCCCAAATGTCCATTAAGTGATGAATAGATAAAGAAGATGTGTAATGTGGGTATAAGCTATAGCATCTTTTATTTTGCAATGATAATATCAGAAATCTAAGTGAAAACTGGTTTAAATGTTGTAGATAAAATGACTAGAGATGCATAAATTGGATGACTTCTTTTTCTGAACACGATATTAAAATATGACTCCTTCTTACTCTTAGAAGCTGATTCTCATTTGGTCTATATTAATCATCCCAATTTTAGGGCTGACATCATAACCATTCTGCTCTGAGTATTATAATGGCTTTTGGCTAAAAGCAATACAATCTTGATGTGATCAGAATATCAGGAAAATGTTCTAATAAAGGAAGTGGTCAAACAGCAAAGCTGTCAGAGGACTCATTGATAGAGTCCCTTCCTGTTCTAACTTTTGAGGATTCTATTACCTCTTATACTACATAGGATATTAACATGGAATCTGATCACCACTTGAAAATGCAGGCAAATTTTTGAAATTTCTGGAGAAAAGGTCAAACTTTTTGTCACTTTTCTCCCTCCCATTATAAG
The DNA here is from genome assembly GCF_018350195.1 of Panthera tigris. Lineage (NCBI taxonomy): Eukaryota > Metazoa > Chordata > Mammalia > Carnivora > Felidae > Panthera > Panthera tigris. The sequence continues at coordinate 124,587,358 of NC_056677.1, read as the reverse complement.
CTATTCCCAAGTCATATTCTCTATTCCAAATCTAAGTTATTCATGAATTTGTCCTTTTATGAATGTAAGGAGAGGGTGGGAGAGAGAGAAAGAAAGAGAGTGAGAGAACTAGAGAGCAAGAAGGCAAGAGAGAGAGAGAGAAAGGAGTTGTGTGGGCTTCCTATTTGAAGACACAGCTGTGGCATTTGAAATCAACAGGCCTGGGTCTGGTTTTGATTCTGTCAGGTACTGTGTGTGTGACTTTAGTCAGGTGCCCTTCCCAAATCTTGGCCTGTTTTGTTATCCCTTAAAATTAAGAGTTTGAATTAGATGTTTGCTAAGAGCCTTCCTTTCCAGTTCTAATTTTTGGGGGGTCCTATGTTCTAAGGAAGGATTTAACCTTGATTCTACTTCCAGTTCCCCAGGTCTTTGGTGTTTTTCTCTTCTCTGCCAAGGGTCTGCATCAGAGTGATACATCTGTCGAGTTATATCAGCTTCTAGACTCACTTAGTACCATTGCTCTGTATGACAAAGACAAGGCTTTAACAATGACAAGGACTGCTTGCTGCCTTTCCCACTGAGGTTATCTGAGGCATAGTCTATCCATCACATTCTCTGACAGAGGGTAAAACTTGGATCCTTTGATGGCTTGCCCCACAGCCATATCCCAACTCCCTGTACTTGATCAATTCACCATTTAGCAAGTTGTGGTCACTATTGTCATAAGACATCAAGTCAATAACAAAGTTCAGGTTCCCACAGTGTTTGCTTAGAAATCACCTATTCTATAACCCTTTCCACCATAACCTCATTGATTTCCAGATATGTGTGAGGATAAGGAGAGGGAAGGAACTTGCACAAAGTCACACATAGAATTTACAGGTTCTGACTCCATGTTCAGTGCTATTTCCACAGCACTTTGTTGTCAATCATATTGCCAGGCACAATAACTTATTTTATCTGGTTATTCATTCATTCTTTTATTAAAAACAATCATGAGGGGGCGCCTGGGTGGTCCAGTCTGTTAAGAGTCCAACTCTTAATTTTGGCTCAGGTCATGATCTCATGGGTCATGAGTTGAAGCTTCACATCAGGCTCTGTGCTGTCAGCACAGAGCCTGCTCAGGATTCCCTCTCTTCCCCTCTCTATCTGTTCTTCCCCCACTTGTGCTGTTTCTCAAAAATAAATAAATACACTTGAAAAATATTAAAAACAATCATGAGCCACTATTATGTGCCAAACACTGTGCTTGCTGCTGGGGAAAATACTGCCAGAAGCAAGCCATCTTTGTCCTAAGGTGCTCCCAAGCTGTAGACTAAGATTGTTTCTGGTAGTACTAACTTGGGCTTAGTGCAACAGAACAAGTTGATTATCATCATTTCCATTATCTTCACAACCAAGCACCCACCCACCTGCATTTAGCTAACTACAGTCTAAAATGCTTTGAAACACAAGCAACACATAGCATTAACACCACTTTGTTGATTCACTTGAATGCACAAGCATTCACAGAGCATCTGCTGATTCAATCCTAACTTGGATGGAATTAATCATCAAAAAAGAAAGTTCAGGTTCCCACAGTGTTTGCTATGAAAAGTAGTTCTATATTAATCACAAAGATCCTTTGTAATGGTCATTTTCATATTGTATTTGACTTTTACAACTGTGTAAAATGGGAGTTTGAAAATTGTTATCCACAATTTACAGAGGCTCAAAATGTCTAGAATGTGCTAGAGTTGAAGCTCCTGATTTCTACTCCCTTATAATTCTCTCTCTCTCTATTTTTTTAAAATGAAGCTACCACATAGAGCAGTTTGTTTTAATTTAAGAAATATGAAAAACAATACAATTAGCTAAGAAACACAGTTTTCTGCTTTGGCAAAAGAAATTTTCCTAAAAAGCAACTTTATTTTAGGGAGTTGATTCCAAGAGAATGAGACACAAAGGAATGGGTACAAATAACAAGGACCAAGTTCATGAAGTAAAGGAAGTAGGAGACACCTGGAAAATTTCCTAGTCTGTGGTGTGCATCAGGGCAAGACCTAGTGGAAATAAAAGGAGTGGCAAGCAGGTGCTGGATAGTCAGGGGGAATGCAAATTCTAGAAAGGAAGTAAAGGTGGGAAGAAGCAGGTAAGTGTCATGAGCTAGTATCCTCTCTGGCAAGGGGGGAAAAGGAGGGAGAAACAAGCAAGTTAGCAAGTTGGACAGAGAATTTATTGTCTTCTAGGATTTTAACTTACAAACATTCAAATATACTTGCCAGCAAAAGACATGGGGCAGGGGTGGGAGGAGCATGATTGATGCTGCCTCTCAATCAATTTACAGCCTAGGGTGCTTATGATGAAGAGACATAATCCAGATGCAGTCTCAATGGGTCTCACTCCTTAGAGCTTCTAATCTTGGGAAAAACTGAGCATGATTTCAGTAGTTAAAGAGAGGCATTTTGCAACCAGTGTGGCTGTGGCTCCTAAATGGAAGCCAAAGACATCATCTGGTGCTCAGCTGGACACAGTGATCTCTTCCTGTGCTGAGGGGAAGCTGGGAGTGATGGACATACTGACACATGGTATGCCTGCACATCCTACTTGATGGTAGCAGTTGAAGTGAGCCTTTTAAAACCAAGTACCATTAGAAGGAGCTGTCTGCAGTGGCTAAGTGGGTGGACTTTGGGGCCAGCCTACCTGGCTTTGCAGCCTGGTTCTTCCACATACTAGCTGTATATCCTTGGGAAACTTGCCTAGTCTTGCCTGCCTCACTTTCCTTGTTTGAATGATGTGGACAGTAACAGTACCTATCTGCTTGAGGAATGTGGGGGAATAAATATGTTGGAATCTGTAAAGTCTACACATGAGTTGCTATCATTGTTGTGTCACTTATTCACTCAAAACTCTGCAATGGTTTTGCAGTTTTGTCCCTCAAAGTAAAAGCCAAAATTCTTACAATGGCCTTGTAAAGCCCTACACAATCTGGCTTCCATCACCTTTCTGCCCTTAACTTCTACTACTCTCTCCTTGGCTCACTCAGCTACAGTCATGTTGGTCTCCTTCCTGTTCCTCCAACATGCCAGGCATGTCCCTGCCTCACTGGCTGGTCACTCTACCTGGATATTCAGTGCAAACTCTCTCACCTCCTTCAAGTTCCTGTTCCAATGTCAGATTCTCAATGAGGCTTACCCTGACCATCAGGTTCAAAGTTGCAGCCCCACCCCAATACTCCTGATCTTTTTTATTTTGTTTTCTGTTCTTGTTTCAAATTGCACTTATTATCTTCTAAAATTCTAACTAATTTAGTTATTGTATTTATCATTTATTGCCTGTTTCCTGCTGGAAGGGAAGCTTTATAAGGCAGGAAACTTTGTCTGTTTTGTTCATTGTTGCATCTCAAGCATCCAGAACAGTGCTTTAGCACACAGCAGGTGCTCAATAAATATTTGTTGATTAAATGAATGAGTTGTGGTTTAAGGATTTTCAAGTCTTTGTGTGATCTTGTTTTTTCCATTTAGATCTTTAGATGCACAGAACAAAACTGATTGTACTTCGGTAGTTCAAGGCACACCAATGTCATCAAACAGTGTGGAGTCCCTTTTGTTTTATTTTATTCTATTGTTTTCAATTTCATTTCCCATCCCCTTTCCAGTATCTTTTCTTATCCCACTCTTGTGTATTTAGTGTATGTCCTTAAAATCCAATTTCCATGTGAGTGTTTATATTTATATCTTCAAAAAAATTATGGCGCTGTTGTATTTAATTAAAAAATTGCATTGTATTTTAGATATCTACTCATTTCTCGCCCCTTTCTTGCTTTTTTTTTTCAAGCAACATTATGTTTTGAAGTCTACCCTGTGGCTGCATGCAAACATAATTCCTTATTTGTAGCCATTGCTTACTACTCCAGCTACCTAATGATGGACATTGAGAATACTCCTGTCCTTGCCCTCCTAAACACCACTTTAGGAAGCACTTATTTACATGTCTTCTTTTGGATCTTAGTGAGAGTTTCTCTTGGTGTATAATTTCATGTACAGTGTTGCCTATCATACCCTTCGCTCATTTTCCTAGTGGAATTCCTGTCTTATATTAACTCCTCGGAAAAGGTTTCTTGTCCATCCTAGATACTATTCCTTTGTTTTTAGACAAGACAGATATCTTTCTCACCCTCCACTTAACTCTGTCTGTGGTGTCCACTGTTGAAAATAAATCTTTAATTTTGGTATAGTCAAATCCATTGCTTTTTTTAAATCTTGCTGTTTGTGCTTCTGGAGGTTTATTTAAGAACTCCCCGGGGCGCCTGGGTGGCTCAGTTGGTTAAGCGTCCGACTTCGGCTCAGGTCATGATCTCGCGGTCCGTGAGTTCAAGCCCCGTGTCGGGCTCTGTGCTGACAGTTCAGAGCCTGGAGCCTGTTTCAGATTCTGTGTCTCCCTCTCTCTGGCCCTCCCCCATTCATGCTTTGTCTCTCTCTGTCTCAAAAATAAATAAACGTTAAAAAAAATTAAAAAAAAAAAAGAACTCCCCTATGGTGAAGTCTCAAAGATATTCTTCTTAGTTTGCTTTATTATCTTTATAGTTTTACCTTTTATATTTAGTTCTTTAATTTGTTTGAAGTTTATTTTTGTACATGGTGTAAAAAGGATACAAATTCTTATTTCTCCATGCAGTGAGCTTATTTTATCAATAATGTTTGCTAGATGATGTATCTTCCCTACACTAACTTGTGATACTGGCTCTATCATATAGTAAGATCAAATACACACATGGATGTTTGCGGACAATTTTGTTCCATTGGATTGATTTCTAGTTCCTGAAGTACTGCACACTATTTTTTATTACTAGGGCTTTACAATAATTCTTAATGTCTGTGAGATGCTTAAAGATGATGTTATCTAATTTTTTTCTATTTTTTTATTTACTTTTTAAAATGTTTATTTATTTTTGAGAGAGACAGAGACAGAATGTGAGTGGGTTAGGGACAGAGAGAGAGGGAGACACAGAATCCAAAGCAGGCTCCAGGCTCAGAGCTGTCAGCACAGAGCCCAACGCGGGGCTCGAACTCATGAGCTGTTGAGATCATGACCTGAGCCAAAGTCGGTTGCTCAACCAACTGAGCCACCCAGGTGCCCCTGTTATCTAATTATTTTTAAAAACAGTCTAAAGATTGTTGCATAATACACATTTTCCCAATATTTTTGCTAGCATTTACTGCTACACACAATCACTTGAAAAAGTTTGTCCTTCAATCTCAGATCTACAAATGTGGCAATGAGTCAATGCAATAAACTTTCAAAAATAAAGAAAGTGCCTCTGAATATCCATCTCCAGCTCAGCTTTCACTAATGCCTACCATTTTTAGCATCTTCTCTGTATTGAGAAGTATTGGGATACAGTATTGGGAGTACCTTTATAGCAACTGTGCATAAAAAATACTCCCAATCTCAAGGCATTTCAGTGTGGTAACTTTTTTCAGCAGATTCCAGCAAACAAACTATTTTCTCTGCAAGCAACCAGTAGTTGTTAGCAAGTCCTGCTATGTTGGTACTGTTACCTCCAAAGTACAGTATTAAGAATTTTGCCTCTTCAGTAAGCCCCATTTTAACATGTAACAGCTGCTGTTCCATCTTGTTTGAATATCTTATAGAAGTACACAAGGAAGCATTCCATGACACGTATCTTTCTGCTGAAGGCCTGGAGTTCTATTGTTTCTTCTTGTGTGATTATGTTTAGGATCTAAGCAACAAAGGAAGCCTCAGGGGCAAATGCTTTTAGGAAAACAAAAGAGTTTACTTGTTAAAAAGTTCTGCAAGAAGTCAAGACTCTAAAAGGAATAGGGAGGTGTTTAAAGGAGGGAGCAGTAAAAACAAAAAAACCCACAGGTTAACAAGGTGGTTACTGAATTTATATTTAGTTTATAGTGGAAGATAGTTTTCTCACATGATTATAATTTTTTTTAAGGATTGTAGCATATCTGCAGGCATTGGCATCATAAAAGGAAGGAGAGAATTGGTTTTGTTAGTAGCTGAGAGGGAAGGCGTATGGATTGATCTATTTTGGGGGGGTGGGCTAATATTAGAATTAGTTTTTGTAAGTTTGTTATTTTGTTTATCTCAGAGTGTAAAGCGTTTTCTGCCCCCTTTCAACTATGGGATGTGAGATCTATAATTATTAATAATGACTTCAGAGTAAGGTAGCATTTCTGCATCCACATGATTAATAAAAATTCCAGAAAGGAAGAGCAGAAAAAAAATAGATGGCAGGAAATTATCAAAATAATAATACAAGCAAGTTTCCTTGAACTGAAGAAAAATATCAATCATGAGCTTGAAAGAGCCTAGCAGGCATCCAGTATAGTAAATAGATTTTTTTTAAAAATATGAAAGCAGATTAACATGAAATTCCTAAACACCAATCATAAAATGTAGATCCTAAATATATCTAAAAAGGAGTGAAAGTCGGTTACAATAAAAAAACCAAAATCTCCCAAATCTGAGAGAAAATTAATTTTGACCTAGAATTCTAAACCTTAAAAATTATCAATCAAATGTGAGAGTAAAATAAAGACATTTAGAAAATTAAGTTTAGACAATGTAATGCCCCCAATTTTGAATCAGAGAGACCACCAAGGAGCTGATACCAATGCAAACGCAGGAGGGTTTATTTGCAAGCTCGAACTTGGGCCCAAGTATACCTGACACAGCAGAGCAGGGACTTGGACCCCTAGGTTAAGAGGGGTTGCAGTTTTATAGGGGCCAGTGGCCAATGAGATTGTAACACACACAGAAAGTTGCATAGTCATGTCAGTCCACACGCAGGTGGCCAATTGAATTACAATTTACCCTATAGTAACTGTTTGAACTAGCCTATCACTCTGGTCAGAATTGGCGTGTAAGTTTGGCAGGCAAAAGGCGGGGTTTACATTCTTTGGCGGTTAGGGGTTCCGTATTCCTATATGAGCCGGTTTCCAGTAAGGATGTGCTCAGCAGCTTGACTAGGGTGGGGGAGTGTCTTAAGCAATAAGTAGGTCATGTGGGAGTTATACATGAGATGGTGGGTGTAGCACAAAATGGAGTTAGTCTTGCTCTGCTTGTCCAGGGGTAGGGGATTTTTGTTAAATTCCTTGGGTCCCACAACAATTGAATCTCCATGCACCTTTTCTTAGTATGTTCCTTGAGTATGTCTGTAAAAATGAGGTATAAACCAAGTCAATCCAACCAAGTAGCTCAATGAAAGGAATTCTTGGGATGACAACTGAGCAATAAATCTAAAGAACAATTTTTCCCCATGGAAGTAGGAGGACATTCAGAGGGGAGCATCTGGGAATAAAGAAGATTCCAAAAATTTATTAGGATCCTTAAGAATATGGATCATACTAAGAAGATGATAAAGGTAAACAAATAAAGGGAACAAGATATAAAAAATAGAGCCTCAGGAAAGCAAAAATATTTTACTAGGAAAAGAAAATAATACATTACTGAGTTGTGTAGTAAGCAATGTTTACTAGCCATAACAATACAAATGTTGTATATTGATTTTCAACTTTTAAAACCAACTATAGACAAAGCACTTGTTGACTTATACAGCAGAATGAAATGTCATCAACCTTGATAATAGAAAAATATAAGTATAGAAACAGTAATGGGTACATAGAAGTGAGGAAGAATAAATGTAGGGAAGAGTAACAGTGTTCTACATTCATTTTACATGGGAGTCAAGAAATTTTATGATAACTCTAGAAAGAAGAAATGAAAGTTTAAGTACAGGAATGTCTCATTATACAAATTTAATTCATTCTTGAGAATATGTTGGAAAGAAAATATTCAGATAGCATCAGAGTTTTTCCATTGTTTAAATAGAAAAGAACACTTTATTTATTCATAGCCCATTCAAAAACCCTAACCTATTTCCCTAAATATTACTAAATACTCTGAAACATCTATATTACAACCTATCAAAGATTTCCACATAACAGAAAGCATTTTAAGCTCCAATTACCTAATTATTTAACAGTTAAAGACCTCATTAGTGGGCATGTTTGTGAACAGTAGGCAACAGTACATGAGCAGGGGAGCCTCTCTGGTCTGAGGGGCTGGTGAGCATCATGGTTTATGTTCCTTCTCCACCTTGATAGCATGGTTGAGAGCTGGGTCTGAATGCCATAGCTGGCCTGCTACCTCAGCAAGCTCCAGACCTCTAGTCTACACTGGCCCCAGATACTTTGGAGCATAAAAAAAAAAAGCTGTGCTTTAAAATAGCAACTAGAATATAGAGGAACTAGCCCTAGAACCTTGCCAAATGGCAGGGGAGCTGCTGGAACTCTCTCCAGGTTGGAGGGGCTGGTGAGTACCACAGCTTACATTTCCCCATCCACCTTTATAGTGTGGGCAGGAGCAGGATTCTGGCACCCTAGCTGACCTTCCATGTCAGTGAGCACCAGACTCCTAGCCCACACCAGCCCCAGCCACCCCACCAAGGAAACCCCAGAGTACACACATTAGTCAATGTTCACTAGTCATTGTACCAAGGTGACACAGGTGCAAAGCACCCTGGAATACTCCAGACCCATTCCACCCTTACTCCCAATAGCTTACTAGTGTACCCTTGGCACAAAACATTCCAGGACCTCCTGACTCACACCTGCTTCAGCTGCAGCTGCTCCATCAGGGTGCTCCCTGTGCAGAGTGCCACAGGAACCCTCAACGACCCCTCTAGGGAACCCCTTGAATGGAATACCCTGGGACCCCTGGCTTACATCCTGTATTGGCTCCAGCTGCCCCACCAGGGTGCCACCTGTGTGTAGTGACCCAGGACACACCAGCCCATGCTGGTCTTGGCTCCAGTTGCCCTGCAAGGGCACCCTCTGCACTAAGCACCCACCAACAATCAGTTGATTTTTCAGCAGAAACTTTGCAGGCCAGAAGGGAGTGGCATGATATATTCAAAGTGTTAAAAGAAAAAAAAAAACACCATGATGAAGAATACTCTACCCAGCAAGGTTATCATTCAGAATGGAAGAGAGTTTCCCAAACAAAAATTAGAGCTTATCCTTACTAAACCAGCCTTACAAGAAATGCTAAGGGGACTCCATAGATGGAAAAAAGGCTATAATTAGAAGTAAGAAAATTATGACTAAAAAGATGTAAAATATGACAATATACATAAAACATAGAGGGGGTATAAAAAGGAAGTTCTTTTAGAATGTGTTCTAATTTAAGTGACCATCAACTTAATATAGACTGCTATATACTTAAGATGCTATATGTCAACTTCAGGATAACCGCAAATCAGAAACCTATAAGAGGTACACACACACAAAAAAAAAAACAAAGAGAAAGAAAACCATGCATACCACTACAGAAAATCACCAATCATAAGGACAGAGAGTAACAGAAGAAAGGAAGAGAGAATAACTACAAAAGCAGTCAGAAAATAATTACTAAAATGCCAATAAATATATACCTATCAATAATTACTTTACATGTAAGCGTCTAAATGCTCCAGTCAAAAGTCATAGGGTGTCAGAATGTATAAAAGAAAAAGACCTATCCATATGCTGCCTACAAGAGACTCACTTCAGAACTAAAGACACATATATACTGAGAATGAAACAGTGAAAAAAAGATATTTCATGCAAATGTAAATGAAAAAAAAGCCAGGATAACAATACTTATATAGACAGCATAGCAATACTTACAAAGATGAAACAAACTTTAAAACAAAGAATATAACAAGAGATAAAGAAGGGCAATGGATAATGATAAAGGGATCAATCCACCATGATATAACAATTAAAAACATTTATGCACCTAAATACATAAAGCAAACATTAACAGATATAAAGGGAAAAATTGTCAGCAATATACTAATAGCAGGGGACTTTAACACTCCACTTACATCAATGGATAGATCATCTGGGCAGAAAATCAATAGAGTGTCTTTGAAAAACACATTAGACTAGATGGACTTAACAGATATACACAGAATATTCCATCCAAAACAGCAGAATACACATTCTTTTATGTGCACATGGAATATTCTCCAGGATAGATCACATGTTAGTCCACAAAACAAATTTGAAAGACACATAACAAGATTGAAATAATATCATGTATCTTTTCTAACCACAAATAGAAATCAATTGCAAGAAAAAAAAACTGGAAAAAACATGAACACGTGGAAGCTAAACAACGTGCTACTAAACAGCAAGTGAGCCAAAAAGAAGTCAAAGAGGAAATTAAAAAAACACATAGAGACAATAAAATGAGAACAGAACAGTCTAAAACCTTTGGGATGCAGTGAAAGCAGTGCTGAGACGAAGATCTATAGTGGTACAGCCACTTGTTCAACAAACAAGAAAAATATCAAATAAACAGTCTAACCTTATACTGAAAGGAACTAGAAAAAGCATAGTAAACAAAACCCAAGATTAGTAAAGGGAAGGAAATAATAAAGATCAGAGCAGAAATAAATGAAGTAGAGACAAAAAAAGAAAAAATCAATGAAATCAAGAGTTGATTTTTGAAAAGATAAACAAAACTGACAAACCTTTAGCCAGACTCACCAAGAAGCAAAAGGAGAAAGGACCCAAATTTAAAAAATCAGAAATGAAAGTGGAGAAGTAACAACCAAGCCCACAGAAATACAGACAATTATAAAAGAATACTATAAAAATTATATGTCAACAAATTGGACAGCCTAGAAATGTACAGTCTTCCAAAACTGAACCAGGAAGAAATAGAAAATCTGAATAGACCAATTATTGATAATGAAATTGACTTGGTAATAATAATAATAATAATAATAATAAACCTCTCACAGAACAAAAGTCTAGGACCAGATGGATTCACAGGTGAATTCTACCAAAAATTTAAGGAACAGTTAATATCTATTCTCTTCAAACTATTCCAAAAAATAGAAGGAGAAGGAAAGCTTCTAAACATATTTGAAAAGGCCAGCATTACCCTGATACCAAAACCAAAGACAGTACAAAAAAAAGACAACTACAAGCCAATATGTCTGGTGAATATAAATACAAAAATCTTACACAAAACGTTAGCAAACCACATTCAACAATACATTAAAAGGATCATTTGCCACAATCAAGTGGGATTTATTCTGGGAATGCAAGGATGTGTTTTTTTAGTTTTTTTTTTAATATTTATTTTTGAGAGAGAGAGAGAGAGAGAGAGAGAGAGACAGAGCACGAGCAGGGCTCAAACCCATGAACTGTGAGATCATGACCTGAGCTGAAGTCAGACACTTAACTGACTGAGCCACCCAGGAGCCCCAAAGGATGGTTTAATATCCAAATCAATCAACAGGATACCCTGGATCAATAAACTAAAATACAAAAAATATATAATCATCTCAATAGATGCAGAAAAAGCATTTGACAAAATTCAATATATCTTCATGATAAAAACTTTCAACAAAGTGGGTTTAAAGGAAACATACCTCAGCATAATAAAGGCCATATATGAAAAACCTACAGCTAACCCCATGTTCAACAGTGAAAAGCTGAGAGTTTTTCCTCTAAGGTAAGGGATAGGACAAGGGTATCCATTCTCATCACTGTTATTCAACGTAGTACTGGAGGCCCTAGCAATCAGAAAAGAAAAAGACATAAAAGGCATCCAAGCTGGTAAGGAAGAAGTAAAACTTTCACTATCTGCAGGTGACATAATACTACAGATAGAAAACCATAAAGAATCCACCAAAAACACTGTGAATAATAAATGAATTCAGTAAAGCTACAGGATACAAAATTAATATCCAGAAATTGGTAGCATTTCTATACACTAATAAGGAAATACCATAAAGAGAAATTAAGAAAGCACTTCCATTTACAACTGCACCAAAAAGAATAAAATACCCAGGAATAAACTTAATCAAGGAGGTGAAAGAGTTGTACTCTGAAAACTATAAAAGATTGCTGAAAGACATTGAAGTTGGCACAAATAAATGAGGAGATATTTCATGCTCATGGATTGGAAGAATTGATATTGTTAAAATGCCCATACTACCCAAAGCAATCTACAGATTCAATGCAATCTCTATCAAATAGCACTAGCCTTTTTCACAGAACTAAAACAAAGAATCCTAAAAATTTGTATGAAACCACAAAAGACTCTGAATAACCAAAGCAATCTTGAGGAGGATGAACAGGGCTGGAGGTATCACAATCCCAGATTTCAAGATATACTACAAAGCTGTAGTAATCAAAACAACATGGGACTGGCACAAAAATAGACACATAGATCACTGGAAAAGGGAAGAGAGCCCAGAAATAAACCCATGCTTATATGGTCAATTAATCTATGACAAAGGAGGCAAGAATATACAATGAAGAAAAGGCAGCCTCCTCAATAAACACTATTGGGAAAATTGGACAGCTACATGCAAAGAATGAAACTGGATCACTTTTTTACGTCATACAAAAAATAAACTTAAAATGGATTAAGGACCTAAATGTGAGACCTGAAACCCTAAACCTTCTAAAAGAAAATATAGGCGGTAATTTCTTTGACATTGACCTTAGCAACATTTTTCTAGACATGTCTTGTCAGGCAAAGGAAACAAAAGCAAAAATAAACTATTGAGACTGCATCAAAATACAAAACTGCACAGTGAAGAAAACCATCAACAAAACAAAAGACAACCTCCTGAGTGGGAGAAGATATTTGCAAATGATATATCCAATAAGGGGCCAATATTCAAAATTTACAAAGAACTTATACAACTCAACACCAAAAAATAAATAATCTGATTTAAAACATGATCAGAGAACCTTAATAGACATATTTCCAAAGAAGACATAGAGATGGCCAATAGACACACAAAAAGATGTTCAACATCACTAACCATCAGGGAAGTGAAAATTGAAACCTCAATGAGATATCACCTTACACCTGTCAGAATGGCTAGGATCAAAAAGACAAGAAAAAACAAGTGTTGGCCAGGATGTGGAGGAAAAGGAACCCTTGTGTACTGCTAGTGGGAATGTAAATTGGTATAGCCACTGTGGAAAATAGTATGGAGGCTCCTCAAAAAATTAGAAATAGAAATACCTTATGATCCAATACTGCCACTATTGGGCATTTACCAAAAGCAAATGAAAACACTAATTTGAAAAGATATATGGACCTCTGTGTTTATTGTAGCATTATTTACAATAGCCAAGATATGGATGCAACCCAAGTATCCATTGATAGATGAATGGATAAAGATGTGGTATAGATATATAATGACATACTCAGCCACACAAAAAATGAAATCTTGCCATTTGTGATAACGTGGATGGACCTAGTACGTATTATGCTAAATTAAATAAGTCAGACACAGAAAGACAGATGCTGTGATTTCACTCATATGTGGACTCTAAAAACCAAAACAAATGAACAAATAAAATGCAGAACCAGACCTACAAATACAGAGAACAAACTGATGTTTGCCAAAGGGGAGGAGAGTGGAGCATTGGGCAAAATGAGTAAAGGGAAATGGGAGATACAGGATTCCAGTTATGGAATGAATAAGTCACAGGAATAAAAGTCACAGCATAAGGAGTATAGTCAATGATACTGTAATAGCGTTGTATGGTGACAGATGGTAGCTACATTTGTGGTGAGTATCGCATAATGTATAAACTTGTGGAATCATTATGTTGTACACCTGAAACTAATGTAATATTGTGTGTCAACTATACTTCAGTGAAAAAAAAAAAAAACAGTATGACACATAGCGGCAGCAAAAGCAGATGATTTAGAGATATGGTTTAAGTCTTCTGGTGACCAGATAAAAATCAGAAATGTTCAAAAGTTTCCTTCGAGGGAGCAGGACTGGAGTCATGTAGACTATTGCTTTGCATTATTAAATCTGTATATTGTTTGATTTTTAAAAGCCCAGGGCACATATTTTTTGCTACAAATAAATTTGAAAATTTGTTTAAGTTTTTTTAAATGTTTATTTATTTTTGAAAGAGAGAGAGACAGAGTGTGAGCTGGGGAGGGGCAGAGAGAGAGACACAGAATCTGAAGCAGGATCTAGGCTCCCAGCTGTAAGCACAGAGCCTGATGTGGGGTTCAAACTCACAAACCATGAGATCATGCAAACTGAAGTTATATGCTTAACCAATTGAGCCACCCAGGGGTCCCATGAATATTTGTTTTTCAAGAAGGAAAATCTGGCCAAGTCACACCATAGCTATAATAGTCTTCAAAGTTGCCTCCATCCTCCCTCATTCATTTCTTTTTGTTTGCCTTTGATTTTTGGACATAGCACTCTTAAGACCATTTTTATTACATATATTTATAAATGCGTCTCTACATTCCTTACAGAATGACTGTCACATCAATTGCCTTAAATAAAACCATTCTCAATATAGGAAGTGGGTATCACTCTTATGAAAATATTTATTACATGTGTTTTTATTTTTATTTTAAAGTATTAGCTTCTTTTAAGTGGAAATATAAGTAACATATAACATTGTGTAAGTTTAAGGTGTGTAACATGTTGATTTGATGGATTTCTATATTGCAATATTACCACAATAACTTTAGCTAACACCTCTATCACATCACATAATTATCATTTGTTTTTTTGTGGTGAAACATTTAAGGTTTCATCTTGTAGGATCTTTAATGTTTAAAATACAGTATTATTATCATCACTATGTTGTGCATTAGGTCTCTAGAACCTATTATTTTAGTTGCAAGTTTGTACCCTTTAACAACACCTCCCCAATTTTCCCATGACCTAGCCCATGGCAACTACCATTCCACTCTGTGTTTCTATAAGTTTGGCTTTTTACCTTCTACATTTAAGTGATATCATATAATATTTGTCTTTGGCTGGCTGATCTCACTATGCATAATGCCCTCAAGGACCATTCGTGTTATTGCAAGTGCAAGATTTTCTTTTTTCCTCATGGCTGAATAATATTTCATTGTCTATATACATACCACATCTTTTTTATCCATTCATTAATTGTTTCTATCTCGGCTATTGTGAGTAATACAGCAATAAACATGGTAGTGCAGATATCTCTTCAAGACCCTGTTTTCATTTTATTTTTATAAATACCCAGAAATGGGATTACTGGATCCTATGGTAATTCTATTTTTAATTTTTTTTTGAAAAAAAAAAAAACAACTCCATACTGCTTTCCATAATGGTTGTACTGATTTACATTCTCACCAAAAGAGCAAAAGTATTTCCTTTTCTTTATATCCTAGCCAACACTTGGTATGTTTTGTGTTTTTGATAATAGCCATTCTAACAGATGTGAAGTGGTATCTCACTGTGGTTTTGATTTGCATTTCGCAGATGATTAGTGATGTTGAGCACCTTTTTATACACCTGTTAGCTATTTGTGTGTCTTATTTTGAGAAATGTCTATTCAGGTCTTTTGCCCATTTTTAAATCAAGTTATTTGTTTTCTTGGAGTTGTTTGAATTCTTTATATATTTTGGATATTAACCCCTTATATGATTTGCAAATATGTTCTCCCACTTTGTAAGCTGTCTCTTCACTCTGTTGATTATAATAAATTGTAATAACCCATGTGTGATTTACCTCAAACTGATAGTGATGATCACAATGGCTTGCACCTGATATGACAAATAGGCAAGGAGAAGAAAATAACAAAAAAAATGGCACCTTGACTCTCCCAAGCTTAGTTGGTGGTATTATAAGGAGAAACAGCAACTGCCATGCTTTCTACCCTCAAGGAGGCAAGCAGTCAGGAGGTAGGGCTAGCAGACACAACATAAGCTGACTTTCAGTCATACCTGGTATAACCCTTGTATAACCCTTTCCCTAGAGTGTGAGCAATACCTGAAACTTTCTTTTAAACACCAGTATGAAACAGAAAATGCGATGTCACTTTCATGACTATGTGATGTTATTTAAGACTCTATCCTAGCAGACTAGATTCTGATGCTGGCCTTGAAGAAGCAAACAGCCATATTGTGACTGCCTTAGCCTCTGGGACCTGAGGGGAGCCTACAGTTAACAGTCAGCAAAAATCAGGGCTCTCAGTTATATAGCACAAGGAAATGAATTCTGCCAGCAACTTTTGGAGCTTGGAAAGGTACCCTAAACTCCAGATGAGAAGGCAGACTTATTGCAAACCTTTATTGCAGCCTTGTAAGGTCCTGAGCAGAGGACCTAACTAAGCTATACCTAGACCCCTGACCCATGGAAAGTGAGCTAATACATGTGTGTTATTCTGCAGCTATTTATAGCTGCTAAATTTGTGCTATTGTTAAATAGCAATATAAAACTAATACAGGGTGAGAGAGGGTAGGAGGAAGATAGAGGAGAAATAAAACCAGTTGGTGTCCAACAAATAGGTTGGTAACTTTGCTGTGAGTGGTTATTTTTTTTCCAGGCCTGAGTCAAGCATTTGCTTCTGAGGAGGACCCAGATTAGAAGAAGGTTGAGAACATCAGTCTGGGCCCAAAGTGAAGGCTGATGTAAATACTTATTTTGCACAGAATTAATTGGCAACTTTGAGCTTTCTAACTTTAGCAGTGCCATCTCAGCATCTCACCACATTTGACATTCAGTGACTCAGGAACCAAGGAGCCAGCTTGCATGCATGCAACAGGACTAAAAACTAGTGGTTTGAAGTAAAGGAACTATTAACTATGGGATGATAGTTAAGCTACTTTCATGCATAAACTGCAGTTATTCCTGCTACTTGAGGAATGCTCTCAATTGGAGCTCTCATGCTTATAATGATAAAGCATGGATTTGATTACCCAGGTTTGTCTACTCACTATTTTCTTATGAAATGTAGTACCCAGAGTCATAGCTCATCATTTAAATCTTACAAACCTAGTGAAAGGCAAGTCATAGGAAAGCCTGTAATAAATCAATTTTGAAAGTGGAAGGGTAGGGGAGCAGAGTAAGCAGCAGCAGCAGAAGCAGCAACATTTCCTTAGCTATTAAAGAGGTCCATTGACATACACCTACTCAGCCACCACTGAGGTGAATCTGAAGGCTTTCCCCAGACTCCCCAGGAGTCCTAATGAAACTCTTGTTCTAGGCCTAGAACTCTTCCCCTTGAGAACCTCTGTATTCATTTGCTTGGGCTGCCATAACAAAGTACTAGACTAGGTGGCTTAAACAACAAATATTTATTGTCTCACAGTTTTTAAGGCCACAGTTGTGAAGTCTGAGATCAAGGTGTCAGCAGGCTGGTTCCTTCCTGTCTCCTTGGCATGTAGGTGGGCATCTTCTCCCTCTGTCTTCATATGGTCTTTCCTCTGTATGTCTGTGACCTAATCCTTCTGTGTGTGTCTGTGTCCTAACCTCTTTGTAAACATACCAGTCATATTTCGTTAGGATCTGCTCTAATGACCTCTGTAAGACCCTATCTCTAAATATAGTCACAATTTCATGTCCTGTGGGTTAGGACTTCAAAATATGAATTTTTGGGAGACACACTTCAGTCCATAACAAGTTATAAATATGCATTTCATTTTTTTTACTTTAAATTATTTTATTTTTAAATATAATTTATTGTCAAATTGGTTTCCATACAACACCCATTGCTCATCCCAACAAGTGTCCTCCTCCCTGCCCATCACCCACTTTCCCCTCTCCCCCATCAACCCTCAGTTGGTTCTTAGTATTTAAGAGTCTCTTGTGGTTTGCCTCCCTCCCTCTCTGTAACTTTCTTTCCCCCCCTCCTTCCCCCATGGTCTTCTGTTAAGTTTCTCAGGATCCACATATGAGTGCAAACATATGGTATCTGTCTTTCTCTGTCTGACTTATTTCACTTAGCATAATACCCTCTAGTTCCATCCATGTTGCTGCAAATATCCAGATTTCATTCTTTCTCATTGCCAAGCAGTATTCCGTTGCATATATAAACCACATCTTCTTTATCCATTCATCAGTTGATGGACATTTAGGCTCTTTCCATAATTTGGCTATTGTTGAAAGTGCTGCTATAAACATGGGGTACATGTGCCCCTATGCATCAGCACTCCTGTATCCCTTGGGTAGATTCCTAGCAGTGCTATTCCTGGGTCATGGGGTAGTTCTGCTTTTAACTTTTTGAGGAACCTCCACACTGTTTTCCAGAGTGGCTGCACCAGTTTGCTTTCCCACCAACAGTGCGAGAGGGTTCCTGTTTCTCCACATCCTCTCCAGCATCTATAGTCTCCTGATTTGTTCATTTTAGCTACTCTGACCAGCGTGAGGTGGTATCTCAGTGTGGTTTTGATTTGTAATTCCCTGATGTTGAGTGACATTGAGCATCTTTTCATGTCTGTTGGCCATCTGGATGTCGTATTTGGAAAAGTGTCTATTCATGTCTTCTGCCTATAAATAGGCATTTCAAACACAGCTTTTAGCTCAGTCATGGACTGTGCTTACCATAAGGCTAATGGTGATTAAAGGACACTGTCTAGGGGTGCCTGGGTGGCTCAGTCAGTTAAGCATCCAGCTCAGATCATGATCTCACAGTTTGTGGGATTGAACCCTCTGTCAGACTCTGTGCAGCACAGAGTCTGCTTGGGATTCTCTCTCTCTCTCTCTCTCTCTCTCTCTCTGCCTCTCTCTCTCTCTCTCTCTCAAAATAAATAAATAAATAAACTTAATAAAAAAGACACTGTCTAATACATAAAATATAAAGTTTCATTAGGTCAACAGCAAGGATGTAACTGTATGGAGCTGTCTGCACAGGACTCAACAGCACTCTCTCCATCAGGGGAATAGTATTTAGATTTTCAAGTCTCCACAAAGTAGCTCCTTGCCAATGATATCATCTGCTTTGGGTTTAATTGCATCTCCCCGAAATCCATATGTTGAAGTTCTAACCACCAGTACCTCAAAAGTGACATTATTTGGAAACAGGGTCACTGAATATGTAATTACTAAAGACCAGGCCATAGTAGTATAGGGTGAGTCCTTAATTCAATATGGTTGGCATCCTTATAAGAAGGAGAAATTTGGTCACAGACATGTACACAGGAAAAATCCTATGCAAAGACCAAGGCAGAGATTGGGGTGACACATCTACAAGCCAAGGAAACACCTAGTACAAATAGCTCCCCTCATAGCCCTCCGAAAGAACCAATTCTACCAATGCCTTAATCTTGGATTTCTAGCTCTAGGACTGTGAGATAATACATTTCTGTTGTTTAAGCCACACAATTAGTGATACTTTATTAGAGCATCCCTAGAAGACATTTGGTGGGGTAAGTTCCCACCAAATTCTTTGATAAGTTCAATCTGGGTCCTTCTCAGGTAAGTAGGGATTCTGTATTACTCAAGGAAATTAATGCTAGCTGCTGTATAAAGAACTCCCAATCTCAGTGGTTTAACACATTACAAGTATATTTCTTGTACATAACACAGTCTGAGGAGAGTTTGATGGATCTCTTGCATAGTTGTTCATTAAGTGATGATTCAGAGATCAAGGCTCTACTGTGACTAGGGCCTTTGGGCTCTACTGAATCCTCTCCATCTGACAGGCTGATAAACAGAGAGTGTGGAGAAGGAATACCAGCTTTTAATTTCCTTGGGATTGTCAGATCCTGGTGAATGAAGATGAATATTCCTTGGGTAAGATGTACTTATAGTCTTGCTGCCTTCTGTATAACAAATGAATGCTCGGGCACCTGGGTGGCTCAGTCAGTTAAGCATCTGACTTTGGCACAGGTCATGATCTCATGGTTTGTGAGTTCAAGCCCTGCTTTGGGTGAGCTCAAGGCCCACTTCGGGTGAGCCCCATCTCTCTCTCTCTCTTTCTCTCTCTCTCCCTCTCTCTTCCCCTCCTGGGATTCTCTCTCTCTCTCTTTCAAAAAAAAAGAGCAGTTGGGAATGGTCAGAATGGTATATACAGTTTGTTCACTAACACCTGATTCTTCTCTCTTTCTTGGATACATAGCTACATTTCCCAGACCCCTGCAATTAGATGGGCCATAAAAATATGTTTGTATAAATGGAGTAGTCTTCAGGTCTGCCTGAAGTTCCTATCCCACAGGGATCTGAACTCCATCCTTAGCTCATATGCTCACTGGTGGTTGTGTGACCTCAGACAAATCTGTTTCATTTTCTCTTTGAGACTTTCTTTTCCTATATGTCCATTGGGAAGTATGGATCAGATGACTGCCTTGGGAGGAATAAGTTCTTGGTCTAAGCAGAGGTGAGACCAAGAGAGTGTTAAGTCATTTGTGTGAATTTTGTCAGAAAGTTTGATGAGGATGAGGGCTGACTCTTGACAGAGTGCCTAGAGGAAAGATGATGGGGGAAAATTTCATGTTAGACATTATCCGCTATCTACACAGTGAGCCTTACCTCCCATCAGTATTACATTTTTTTACTATAGATTTAAAAAGAAAAATAGGTGAAAAATGCCTATCTCTTGTAATTCCCTACCCCATTTCCCATGTGTACCATATTTTCTTGCTTTAAAATTGCATTTGATTTTCTACATGTAACATGTATTCCTGGCTGGGATATCATTGATTTAAAGTAAAGCTGAAGCCTGTTGATTTCTAAGGAATTGGACAAGTTGATGAGAAAAAATCTTATGTTGAGGTCCTTCCTGAGCTCTGTTAGGCTGTGTTTCTCTGTCTCTGTTTCTATACCTCTATCTCTGTCTCTCTCTCTTTTGCTCTGTTCTTCTCTTATCTGGGAATGCAGAAATGTCAGTTCCCACACTGAACCTCTAATTTCAGTGGATATCTCTAGTATTTTGAACAAGGTTTCAATACTTTCTTGATCTTTATTCTCTAGAAATCAAAGTGACAAACAAGAAAGTAAAAATATCCTAGATAATCCCTTTAATAATTTGGAATCCATTGTTATGCTTATCTTGCTTATCTTTTACAAAGTCATATCATCCCTGTAGTGTTGCAATCAATGAATAATGTTTCAAACCATCAAATATTACTGGTAAAAGGAAAATATAATGAAAATTTAATTTGAATTATCTTAATCACCATTCATTATCAGCAGTGCTCAGAAGCTCAGAGATTAAAGAATGCTACCTATGGAGCATAGGAATTCATGCATTTCTCAAGAACTCACTTTGAGTCATTCTCTTGTACAGTGTAGAGAAACTGGAGGGCTGATAATGCAGGTATTCATTTGTAAGTTTAGGATAGATAATCAAGGAGACTCCAGTATGCCTAAGGGAATGGTTCATGTGTATGTTGGTGTTGAGTAGGTAGAAAGGTACTAGAGGTCAAATCTGTTGATTCCTAGTGCATTCCTCTCTTTGAAGTTCTAGTGTACCATTCCCAGTTCAGTTCTCCCTTTTAGAATCCCATTTAGAATAGTGTTATTTTTCCAGTTTTCATTAGTGTTATACCATTCCCTTTCAATGATTTTGTGCAGTCTACACATAAAATTTTCTCAGATTATTAATTTAATACGTGTACCAATTTAGGTTCTATGGGAAACAGACACTGGGATGGAGTTAGGAGTGCTAAAATTTGTTTGTGGAGTAACAGTTGTGAAAAGAAAAGGTAGGAAATATAACTGGGCAGAGGGAGTAGTCATATTCAAATGTAGACATGATAA
Organism: Panthera tigris; assembly: GCF_018350195.1. NCBI lineage: Eukaryota > Metazoa > Chordata > Mammalia > Carnivora > Felidae > Panthera > Panthera tigris. The sequence continues at coordinate 124,565,850 of NC_056677.1, read as the reverse complement.
ACTCTCTGCTATACCAAAGGAGAGATAAAAACAAAGACTGCCTCTTACAGGAATACTACTAAGATGTCTTGCTAAGTCCCACTGAATGGAAACAGCTAGGTCCTCATACTGCTATTTTTCTGTCATTAGTTGAGGCCATCTTGTTAAGAGTGTGACTTGCTCAATGCTGAGGTGGGCTCTTAAGGAGTTCACAATTGAAAGATGTCTACTTACATCTGGGCAGCAAGTTCTTTTTTGAAGGCTGTTCTAAGTGGCACATCCCCATATCTGCTAAAACACTCTTAATGTTTAGCATCGATTTTATAAGAACACAAAAATACTTTTTCCTTTTAATTTTTAAGGTTTGAACTTATGCTTCTGGAAGTATGGTCAAATAAATTTTCTTCAAAAGCCCTTAGAATACCCTCAGAGGGTGGAATACCCTCAGAAATGTTGTATAAAATAGAATAAACCTCTTATCTTAGTTCAGGAGAAAGTAATAAGCCACTACCAAGTGTCCTGAGAAGAGATGGGAATGCAGAATATACGCTTGGCCCTTCTCACAGACCCCTTCAGGCCTAGCACTCAATAGTGTTCCTGCCCCACTGCCTGTAGCACAGAGGTTATTCCAAGACCAGTACATTCATGCCAGGGGCCAGCCCTAGGAAATGATACTGGAGCTCTCTTTCCTATAAGTCTGGATTTAGTGTAGTTTTGTGATGTTTATAAGCCTCTTAAGTCTTTCAGAAAATGTTCTTACAACTTTACCCCTGGGATTCGATCAGAAAACTGGAGGTGAGAATGAGAGGTGGTACATCAATGTTTGTATGGGCCTCCGATTGGGGCTTAATTTGTAGTTGAAAGAAAATTCTAAGTCATGGTGCTCAAACCTCAATAAGCACTTTGATTATAAGCACTTCTTGTTAAATTGGAGTATTTATATACTTTATGTAAAAGTTAGATTTTAAAATTATTTGTAAAGCTACTGGATTTCCTTTTTCTGAATATCAGTCCAGCAAAGATGGTCTTTGTAGTTTCTTCTCCAAATATCACCAACAGTTTAACGTCTCAGGAGAGAGATTTCAATATTGAATAAAATAAAATTATTCAACTATACCACTGATTCTCCTGATTCTCAATAGGGCATGTATAGATAAGAAAGAAGAACTTGGGGAAACTTGTTCAAATTACACAACCATCCCCTTTCTTCTTTTCTTCTGGTCCCTTGCTCATACCCTCCAAATGAAAACCACTAATCTACACAATCCTTATCCCCTTCTTCCAATCCATAATTATACAGGTTTCGTGGCCCTCATACTGAGTTTTGATGTTCTTTCAGTGGACACATTCACATAGGCTTGAATTTGGGGCAGACTTCAGGAATAGTGGATGCAGGTCATTGGAGATAAACTTTAGGGTCCAGTACATACTCAAGAGGTATATTAAGTCATATCTGTAGGTAGTTCTAGAGTTGAAACTTACTATTCCATGGGGAGAAGTAGTCTTTCAGATGTGCAATGAGACTATACTGGCTTGTTAATTTTGTTATTTGAGAATATACTGAAGGCAGGGAAATTTCTAACTGGAGAACTTGCCCTGAATTTTACCTGGGGCTTCATACCTGCTAGTATATCTCACTAATGCTGAAAGATTGTTTCCTTAGGACATAAGCATTGTCTTTCTCTGAATTTCCCATCATTATACTTGGGCCACCTGTTGGGATACTCCATCTCTACCTAGGCTTGGACCCTTGTCATCCCACTTCTTTAAGCTATAGCTGCCACTATACGGCACCTTTACTTGCAGACCGAATTGTCTTCCAGAATCTGTCATTCATGTACTTGTTTTGCTTCATTAATCCAGCATATTTTCAGGTCTTGGTCCCATCTAGCTTGTCTTGTCCTGCAGTAAACCAGGTCATACTTAGTCCTATTCTTAGCTAGAATAGAAGTGTCCATAGACATGGAAGTTCAGATGCATTTACAATTGGGTTATACTTATTTGTTCATGTACCTGTCTTTCACACTAGATAATGAAGTCTGTGAAGAGTGTTACTCTGTGCCTGCAGGATCTTGGCATAGAGTAGGCCCTCTATGAATGTTGGTTGAAATGAAAATGAAAGTGTAACTGTCCACATGCCTTCTCAGTGACTTGAGAGTCACCTCAGGAAATCCCCAGTGGTGCTGCCACTGACCTGGGAGGAGCATGAAACTCCTTGGGAGGAATGAAAGGTCCTCTGAGAGTAGATGAGGAGTGGTTGGAAACTTGCATCTATGGGATGCTTCCTCCAAATTCTTCTCTGCTGTTGGATGTAAGCTCCTCTCCATGATTTTCAAGAAATTGTGTTGAGAAGTGACAACTGGGTGAAAGATAATTTTATTTTAAAAATGAGATAATAGTCATTTTTAGAAAATAGTCACCAGTGAACTTCAAGTTCCAAAAATTTGGCCGAGGAGAAATACATGTTTTGTGGGCACTTGGGGAATGAGGTGACCATCAGCAGAAGATGATATGGTGATGTGGAGTATAGATCACTCCACACATCATCATTTTTCTCTTTCTTTTTAAATTTTCAATCAGGTTTCTTACTATCCTTGTAGATCAATGAAATGTTGAACACAGTGAATATGAATTTGAGCAAGGCATCTGACAAAGTCCTTCATGATATTTTCATGGACAAGGTAGAAAGAAATGAGAAAATGAGAAAATATTCAGGCAAATTTCTTTAAAAAATTTTTTAACATTTTATTTTATTTTTTTGAGTGGTGGAGAGAGACAGAGTGCGAGCAGGGGAGGGGCAGAGAGGAAGACACAGAATCCAAGGCAGTCTCCATGCTTTGAGCTGTCAGCACAGAGCCCGATGTGGGGCTTGACCCCATGAGCCATGAGATCATGACCTGAGCCAAAGTCAGACGCTCAACCAACTGAGCCACCCAAGTGTGATTAGGTCAATTTCTAATTAGTTGAGTGGCTATAGCCTCAAATGAACTGATTAAATTAAGAATATTATTACCATTTACAGATGAAGAAATAAATTCAGGGAAGTAAAGTGACGTCTATGATCACATAAGGAGCATTAGGCTGTTTTGAAAGCACTTTGTATTAATCCAAGGGATTATTACTGCATGGGTTTTTCCTTATGGAACATGACACAAGGTCATCATAAAATGTGACTCTTTTCCTTGCTTCTGCCTCCTGGTGAAACCTGTGACCACTCACCCTGCCTACCTATGAACATCAATTTGAAAGAGAAACTAAAAGAAAGAAAGAAAACTGAGAGGCTCTTATATAAATGGATTACAAAAAGCTTCCAAATGCTAACACTGAGTTATGAAGAACATGAAGCTAAGTGGCTGGATAACTGCCTATCGACAGATGCTTTAAGATGATTTAGTTCTGCTTAAATTCACATTAAAATAGAAACAGAACATGTGAAATTGGTGGAGCATCTCATTGGGTAAAATAATCTTTGGATGGGCAAATTAACAACACGACCTAGATTGTAAGACTTTCCTTCCCAAGGACCATGTCACTCTTGTATTATGCGACATGCTAGGTGTAAAAAAGAGGGTGAGGACTTCTCTGTGGTGTGTGTGTGTGTGTGTGTGTGTGTGTGTGTGTGTGAGACAGAGAGAGAGAGAGCATGTATGTATTTCTGTTTATGTATTTAATCATATGTGTGAGTCCAGGAGTGTACTCTATGCATTTAAGGTATTACCAATATGTGTCTGTATGCAACATAACACAAAATAATTTAGTAATCATATCCTTTTCATTTATTTTTGCCTTCTGAAGAGGAACCCAGGGCATGTTTGCCTACAAAGATCAGTTTAAAGTAGAAACTGAAAATTAGATAAAGAAAATCATAGGCTATTAGATGAATACATTACAGAAATATTATAGATGATAATACAGGGCTATAAAGAATGTGAAACTAAGTGGCATGTGAGGAAAAAACAAAATAATTATCATTTTTGTTCTGACTTTGTTGGTACATATTTAAGTCTTTCATCACTAACCCATTAGATAGGCTTGGCTCTTGATGATTTGCAAAATATTTTTACACATGTCATCTTATGGGACTTACAGTACTCATTAGGTAAAAATTAGGGACTAAAAAAATATCTCCATTTTACAAAAGAGCAAACTGAGAAGCAAACACTAGTAGAGTTTTGCCAAAATCACACATGCCAAAAGGCTTTTTCTGCCTTCCCTCTCTGCATTACTTTTGGTTTCATTTCCTTACCCTCCAACTCCTCCATTGGCCATTTGTCTTCTTTACATCTTATTTCCCACTTGATTAGGAAAATTCCAAAGCAGAAAATAGATATGTCAGCTGATATGGGAAAACCATTTACATTTCCAAACTTTAATCTTGGGTGGAGAAGAATAGGGATATATGACTAACATGAGTGTAAGGAATGGGGAATGCAAGAGTTGAGGTTCAGGCAAAAGTTGAGATCAGTAAGACCAGTCAGGACAAGAATAAAACTTCAATCTTGACCATAGTTCCCAAAATGAAGTTTCATAATAGAACATCAGCTCTACTAATGTCCATTTAAAAAAAAAAAAACCACTTTATGGAGGTATGATTGACATACAAAAATTTGCATATATTTGATATAAACAGCTTAATGAGTTTGGAGATAATGTTACACCCTTAAAACCATCAGCACAATCGATGGTATAAACATATCTATCGCCTCCAAAAGTTTCCTCTGACCATTATTATTATTATTATTATTTTGTGTGTGTGTGTGATAAGAACACTTAACATAAGATCTACCTTAATAGCATGCTCTACAATATGTTACTGTGTATTATAGGCACTCTTCTGTATGGTAGATCTTTAGGACTTACTCATTTTGCATAACTGAAACTTTGTATCCTTTGACCAACATCTCCTGTTTCCCTCTTCCCCCAGCCTCTGGCAACCACAATTCCACCTTCTGCTTCTATGAGTTTTACTATTTTAGATTCCTCATTATAAGTAGTATCATGTTGTATTTGTCTTTCTGTGTGGCTTGTTTCAGTTTCAGTTAGCATGATGCTCTCCAGGTCCATCTATGTTGTCACAAACGGAAGCATTTCCTTTTTAAAGGCTGAATAATATGCCATTGTTTATATATGCTGCATTTTCTTTATCTATTAATCCATTGATGGACATTTAGGTTGCTTTCTTGTCTTGGCTATTGTTAATAATGCAGCAGTGAACATGTGAGTGCAGCTTTCTCTTCAAGGTCCTAATTATAATTCCTTTGGGTATACACCCAGAAATGAGATTGCTGGATGATATGTCTACAAATCTTTTGACTGGTTTCTAAAGCATATACATATCTGCTCTCAATCAGTAGTGCAAACCATCACACTAACAATTGTTTAATGGTAAACCTTAAGTGTTCCGACCTAAAGCTCGGTAAAATAAATGGTTCTGTAATTTCTTCACTTAAGATTTCAATAGACCATACTGAATCTACAGAATGGATTTACTAACCCTAAACTTACAGTACGACGTGTGGCCATCTTCATGTTTGGCAGAGAACATCTCCCTAAAGCAAGCATACCTTCACACTGTGCAGGGAAACCTGGTGACAGCATACTTCCAAATAGCTTTTGTAATGTAAACTCAAGTCTGGGAAGAAGACAGATGAAAAGCAGTTGGGATTTCCAGACTGGAAGAGGTGGGCATTTTGGCTCTCTGAAATGCCACTGCCTACACAACAACAAAAAATAGAAAATGAGGACCAAGGAAGGAAGAAATATGCTACCAAAGGGGTTGATATTGTTGCTGTGATTTAAATTCAGATTTGGTTTTGAGTTTTCTGACAGCCATGACAAAAATGAAAAATGACCTGAACCACCTCTCCTGTCCCTGATAATCTGACTAGTGTTGGAGTTACACAGGCAGTTATTATATTACTTCTTTCAAACATTAAAAAAAATCAAAGACCTTTCTTTTTCTGTTTATTATATCCACATATGATTTAACCTCTAATCTCCTGTAATTTTTAAAAATTTTTTTTCTCATGAAAAATAGGTAACTGGGGTTTTGGTGGACCAAAGGCTTTTAAAAAGTATATTGATGTGATTAATTTAATTCATCTATCCCTGTCATTCATTGGTGTGGAATTTGTTTACAGAAGTGGTAAGTGAGATTGTTTTTGTACCAGTGATTTACTTGTGTAAATATGAAAAAGTAACATACATGTTACTTGCAGAGTGATTCTACCCTAAAGGACTAATTGTTGTAAGGGTTGTTAGTCTGATGATGTTTCTCCATGTTGGCAACTCTTTCATAGCCATGCTATTTGCAATCTCTGCATATACCCTTTGCTATGTAAGGCTAACACTCAACAGACTATTTATTTCACCCTGTTCTCTCTGCAATTTGAATAAGCTGCCAACAAGTGGAAGGTGTGTTTTGGTTATGGTATCATGTCATGAATAGCTTGGCATGATAAACAGAATTAAAGAGAATTATCATGATTTTCCACTAATTTACATTTTTTCCATAGAGAGAGAACACTTTACTAAATCAACTATGCATAAATAGTAACTAGTATTGGTGTAATTATTAAATATAAACAGGATATCACTTAAAGCAAGATTTAGAGAACTACAAACACCTGGGTACAATTAGGCATCTTACTCATCTTTGTTACAAATTTTAATGTTTTTACTTGTTTTGCATCCGGTTTTAGTGAGAAAAATATTTAACTCTCTTTTACCTATCTGCAGCATGAGAAAGAGCTCTGGTCTTGTGTTCAGTATTCTGACTGTTGGAGTGAAAGCTATAGCATTCTTCCGGGGTCAGAGATGGCCCCCTGTAATTGAGTAGAAAATTAAAACAATTCTCCTTGATTCTGTGAATATATCATAGACTGCTCTTGAGTTAATTCCTCCAAGTTTTCCTCTTTACAGATATCTTCTTCCTTTTAAGCTTCTTTGCAAAAATTAGAATACAAATATCATAGCCATTATGGAGTCCCCTATAGCTCAGGTCACTTACTATACTTTAATCCTATATGATTTCATCTAGTGCTATGGATTTAAATATTGCCTCTGTGTTTGCATGCAATTTATAACTCTATTCCAACTGCTTACCTGATTTTTCCACTTGAATATCTCATAGATATCTCAAACCTTATTTCCCAAACTGAACTCTTGATTACTCTACCACCATCTCATTCCTGCCCAGTAAGGGGTACCACCATCAACCCAATTGTTGAATCCCCAAACCTAGAAATAATCCTTGATTCCTACCTTTTCCTCATCCTCCACAGAAAATGTGTCTTAATCTCTCTCTAAAATATATCTTTAGTTCATCTACTTCTCTTCATATCCAGTGCTGCCACCCACCTCGGTCCCAGCCACCATACTGTGTCACTTGCATCATGGAGCTCATTGCCTCTTCCATTGCTCCCTTAAATTCCATTCTTCATAGGCAGCCAGAATTTTCCTTACAAAAATTAACCAGTCCATTTCTATCCTCTTATGAAACCATTTAAGGTTTCCCATAGCATTTGGAATAAATTCAAATTTCTCTCCACAACCTATAAGGCTGTAGCTGATCTATTTCCTGGGTAACTTGCCAACCATCTCCTTCATGGAACTACAGTCTATCTGGGTTTTTGTTGCTTGTTCCACAAAGTTCATTCCAGTTTCAAGATTACATTGCAATTGCTATTCTCTTTGTCTGAAACACTTTCCCAGATCCTTTGAGTGCTTTCCTCCTTGCTATGCTTCAGATTTTGGCTCACATATCCTTTCCTAGGGTCGCCTGGGTGGCTCAGTCAGTTAAGCGGCCGACTTCGGCTCAGGTCATGATCTCACGGTCCGTGAGTTCGAGCCCTGCGTCGGGCTCTGTGCTGACAGCTCAGAGCCTGGAGCCTGCTTCAGATTCTGTGTCTCCCTCTCTCTGACCCTCCCCCGTTCATGCTCTGTCTCTCTCTGTCTCAAAAATAAATAAATGTTAAAATATCCTTTCCTAGGGTAGTCTTCCTTGATGGTTTCTAAAATAGCCTCACACTCCCCTTCACTCTATCACATCCTCCAGTTTTATTTCTTTCATATCACTTATCAAAAATTTTATTTACTTGTTTCTGGTATGTCTACCCCTAAATAGAATGTAATCTCCTGGAGGACAAGAACCTTGTCTGTATTGACAGATCTTTATTGTAGAATCTTAAGCTCTACCAAGAACTCATGCATATTTAATAAGTATTTATCAAACTCCAAATGAAGGAATACAAAATGTATACCACCAGTAGTGTGAATACAAGATTCTTTCTTTAAAAGCAATATTGAGAGTATTGTGGCCTTTCAAAACAGTAAAATTTCTTTATCTGTTTAAGTATTTCTTTGTGGTATATATAATTAAAGTATGCTGAATAAGACCTTTTCTCTTATATCTGTGGCTAAAGGACCAACTCTGCCAATAACAGTTTCTGAGTAACCCTATGATCTAAATAGGGCCACATTGCCCTATCTTTGCACACATTCCATAGGACAAAGAAACCATTTGCGTATATAAGTAGAAAGGGAGACCCAGAGGAGGGAGGGGTAGTTGTTAGAGGGCAATCTCTTCCTCACTTCAAGTTGTACTGGAAGAGCCCTACCTAGCACTTGCTTAGATGGGGAAGTTCTGAGATTAAAATTTGTGGGGCGCCTGGGTGGCTTGGTCGGTTAGGCACCTGACTTCAGCTCAGGTCATGATCTCAGCGCTTGTGAGTTCGAGCCCCGCGTCGGGCTCTGTGCTGACAGCTCAGAGCCTGGAGCCTGTTTCGGATTCTGTGTCTCTCTCTCTCTCTGCCCCTCCCCTGTTCATGCTCTGTCTCTCTCTGTCTCAAAAATAAATAAACATTAAAAAAAATTTAAAAAAAAATTGCAATTGACTGAATTAGCCTGCAATGGAATTGTTCCTGCTGCAAATTCTGTGAGGTCTGCCTGAAATGTCATTAGAAAACAAGGACATACTGGAAGTCAGTGATGAAACTGGGAGTGGATGGTGGTGGTAGTATGAACTTCATGTTTATAACTCACTACTTTCTGACTTGTTAGTAAATTATGTAATTATGATTACAAAGCTCACGTTTCCTTGATCAGAACTAAAATGATAAAGCCTGCATGACTTTTATTACCTGGTTTCTTAAAAAATATCCATGTCCACCCCTCTCCACCTCCCTTCTGGTAGCCATCAGTTTGTTATACAGGTGACGGGGATTAGGGAGTGCACTTGTGATGAGCACCAGGTGATATATGTAAGTGTTGAATCATTATATTGTACACCTGAAACTAATATCACACTATGTTAACTAACTAGAATTTAAATAAAAACTTTTTAAAAATCCATGTCCTTTATATATTTTGGATACTAACCCTTAATCGGATATGTCATTTGCAAATATCTTCTCCCATTCCATAGGTTGCCTTTTCGTTTTATTGATTGTTTCTTTTGCTATGCAAAAGCTTTTTATTTTGATGAAGTCCCAATAGTTTATTTTTTGCTTTTGTTTTCCTTGCTTCAGGAGCCCTATCTAGTAAGAAGTTACTGCAGTGGATGTCAAAGAGGTTGTTGCCTGTTTTCTCCTCTACGATTGTGATGGTTTTCTGTTACATTTGGTCTTTCATCTATTTTGAAATTACTTTTGTGTATGGTGTAAAAAACTGATCCAGTTTCATTCTTCTGCATGTTGCTGTCCAATTTTCCCAACACCATTTGTTGAGGAGACTGTCTTTTTTCCATTGGACATTCTTTCCTGATTTCTTGAAGATTAGCTGAGCATATAGTTGTGGGTCCATTTCTGGGTTTTCTATTCTGTTCCATTGATCTATGTGTTTATTTTTGTGCCAGTACCATACTGTTTTGATCACTACAGCTTTGCAATATAACTTGAAGTCCGGAATTGTGATGCCTCCAGCTTTGCTTTTCTTTTTCAGGGTTATTTTGGATATTTGGGATCTTTTGTGGTTCCATATGAATTTAGGATTGTTTGTTCTAATTCTGTGAAAAATGTTTGGTGGTATTTTGATAGGGATTGCATTGAATATGTAGATCACTTTGGGTAGTATTGACATTTTAACAATATTTGTTCTTCCAATCCATGAGCATGGAATGTTTTTCCTACTTCTTTCTGTTCTTCAACTTCTTTCATCAGTGTTTTTTTGAGTTTCATATTTTCATATTTATATTTTCATCTTAAGACAGAGGGTCATTTTGTTCTCTTGCACACAACAGTAATTTTTCTTTTTTAATCCAAATTTTTATTTAAATTCTAGTTATCATATGCTGCAATATGAGAATATTCCTATTCAGGAATAGAATTCAGTGATTCAATACTTACATAAAACACCCAGTGTTAACCATAACAAGTGCCCTCCTTAATACCCATCACCCATTTAGCCCATTCCCCACCCGTCTGGTCCAGTGTGTCAGAGCAATGGAAAAGTAATTACTACCATATAGAAAAATCTACAAAAATATTGATTATGTTAAAAAGAAACAACAGGGGCACCTGGGTGGCTCAGTTGGTTAAGTGGCCGACTTCGGCTCAGGTCATGATCTCGCGGTTGGTGAGTTCGAGCCCCGCGTTAGGCTCTGTGCTGACAGCTCAGAGCCTGGAGCCTGTTTCCGATTCTGTGTCTCCCTCTCTCTCTCTGACCCTCCCCCGTTCATGCTCTGTCTCTCTCTGTCTCAAAAATAAATGTTAAAAAAAATTAAAAAAAAATAAAATAAAATAAAAAGAAACAACAATGTCATTTAAATGTAAATATTATATATATATATATTATATATATATATCTGACCATAAATAGCACAAGTGGCAGGAGAGAGTTAATTAAATTAAAGTGTTTTAATACCCCACGTGGCCCTGTACTAATTCATATTATAGTCCAAAAATTAAGCCATACATTTTGCATTCCCTAAACTAACTACTAAAAGAATAAGCAGATACAAAAAATTAGTAAGTATATAGGACAAGTAAATATGGTTAACATGCTTGACCAACTGACATTTAACAATGGTGGAATGTACTTTTTTTCAAGTGCATACAAAATATCTACCAAAATTGAGCATATATTGTCCCAAAAACCAAGTTTCAAAAGATTCAAAACATACAAATTGTCTGACTGTAGTAGAATTAAACTAGAAATAAATAACAAAAAGATAACTAGAAACCCCCACGTTTGGAAATTAAGCAACATATAACCAATGGGTCAAAAATGGAATCATAGTGGAAATTAACAAATACTTAGAACTGAAAGATAAGGAAAATGAAATATAAAAACATAATGGAAAGAAAAAAAACAAATTGTCATTATATGCATTTCTAATTATAAAATCCAAGAAAATTAGCTTGAAAACTATTGGAACTAAAAAGCACTCATAGAAATGACTGATTACCACATAAAAATCAATAGCTTATTCATATATTAGCAAAAGCTAATTAGAAAATATGGTAAAAATATTCCACATGGCAATAGCAAGAAATACTACCAATACCTAGAAAGATATCTAACAAGAAACTTTATACCTTACTGATTATGGATACAATGACAAGAATAAATAAAGCATACTTGGAGCCTGAATGGGATGTAGTGTACAGTTAAGATTACTGACTCTGGCTCCAGAATTTGGAGCTTAGACTGCTCAAGTTCAAATCCTGGATCTGTTACTTCCTAGCAGTGGGAACTTGGCCAAGTTATTTAACCTCTTTATACCTCAGTTTCTTTTACTTGTGGTAATAATCATGATAGTCTGTACATTATAGAGGCAGGACTAAATTAGTTACTGTCCCATGATGAATGTTTATATGGCTATGACCTGTACCCTGTTCTCCTGACCTTCACATGTTACTCTCCTCAATTTTTTTCTTTTCTGTAGCATTTACTATCTTTTAACATGCTATACATTTCTTTATTTCTTATATTTATTGCTTATTGCTTGCCTACTTTTATTAAAATATATGCTCATTGAGGGAAAGAATATTTTTTTTCTATTTTTGTAAAATGTCTATATTTTTGCAAATGTATCCCAGATGCTTAGGAAATTACCTGGCACATAATAAACACTATTATTAAAGTGTCAATTCTCCAGAAATTATAAATGTAATTCAATCCCAATAGATATCCCAGTGAGATATTTTCTAGAACTTGAGAAACTGATTCTAAAATTCCTTAGAAAGAGAAATCAAGTAACAACAGCCAAGAAAAAGTTTACGAAGAACATGGGGGAAGGGCTTGTGTCACTAATAATTAGTACAATGAGTTTTTTTTTAATGTTTATTTATTTATTTATTTATTTTTTTAATATATGAAATTTACTGTCAAATTGGTTTCCATACAACACCCAGTGCTCATCCCAAAAGGTGCCCTCCTCAATACCCATCACCCACCCTACCCTCCCTCCCACCCCCCATCAACCCTCAGTTTGTTCTCAGTTTTTAACAGTCTCCTATGCTTTGGCTCTCTCCCACTCTAACCTCTTTTTTTTTTTTTCCTTCCCCTCCCCCATGGGTTCCTGTTACGTTTCTCAGGATCCACATAAGAGTGAAACCATATGGTATCTGTCTTTCTCTGTATGGCTTATTTCACTTAGCATCACACTCTCCAGTTCCATCCACGTTGCTACAAAAGGTCATATTTCATTTTTTCTCATTGCCACATAGTATTCCATTGTGTATATAAACCACAATTTCTTTATCCATTCATCCGTTGATGGACATTTAGGCTCTTTCCATAATTTGGCTATTGTTGAGAGTGCTGCTATAAACATTGGGGTACAAGTGCCCCTATGCATCAGTACTCCTGTATCCCTTGGATAAATTCCTAGCAGTGCTATTGCTGGGTCATAGGGTAGGTCTATTTTTAATTTTCTGAGGAACGTCCACACTGCTTTCCAGAGCGGCTGCACCAATTTGCATTCCCACCAACAGTGCAAGAGGGTTCCCGTTTCTCCACATCCTCTCCAGCATCTATAGTCTCCTGATTTGTTCATTTTGGCCACTCTGACTGGTGTGAGGTGATATCTGAGTGTGGTTTTGATTTGTATTTCCCCGATAAGGAGCGACGTTGAACATCTTTTCATGTGCCTGTTGGCCATCCGGATGTCTTCTTTAGAGAAGTGTCTATTCATGTTTTCTGCCCATTTCTTCACTGGGTTATTTGTTTTTCGGGTGTGGAGTTTGGTGAGCTCTTTATAGATTTTGGATACTAGCCCTTTGTCCGATGTGTCATTTGCAAATATCTTTTCCCCTTCTGTTGGTTGCCTTTTAGTTTTGTTGGTTGTTTCCTTTGCTGCGCAGAAGCTTTTTATCTTCATAAGGTCCCAGTAATTCACTTTTGCTTTTAATTCCCTTGCCTTTGGGGATATGTGGAGTAAGAGATTGCTACGGCTGATGTCACAGAGGTCTTTTCCTGCTTTCTCCTCTAAGGTTTTGATGGTTTCCTGTCTCACATTCAGGTCCTTTATCCATTTTGAGTTTATTTTTGTGAATAGTATGAGAAAGTGGTCTAGTTTCAGCCTTCTGCATGTTGCTGTCCAGTTCTCCCAGCACCATTTGTTAAAGAGACTGTCTTTTTTCCATTGATGTTCTTTCTTGCTTTGTCAAAGATGAGTTGGCCATACGTTTGTGGGTCTAGTTCTGGGGTTTCTATTCTATTCCATTGGTCTATGTGTCTGTTTTTATGCCAATACCATGCTGTCTTGATGATGACAGCTTTGTAGTAGAGGCTAAAGTCTGGGATTGTGATGCCTCCTGCTTTGGTCTTCTTCTTCAAAATTACTTTGGCTATTCGGGGCCTTTTGTGGTTCCATATGAATTTTAGGATTGCTTGTTCTAGTTTCGAGAAGAATGCTGGTGCAATTTTGATTGGGATTGCATTGAATGTGTAGATAGCTTTGGGTAGTATTGACATTTTGACAATATTTATTCTTCCAATCCATGAGCAAGGAATGTCTTTCCATTTCTTTATATCTTCTTCAATTACCTTCATAAGCTTTCTATAGTTTTCAGCATACAGATCTTTTACATCTTTGGTTAGATTTATTCCTAGGTATTTTATGCTTCTTGGTGCAATTGTGAATGGGATCAGTTTCTTTATTTGTCTGTTGCTTCATTGTTAGTGTATAAGAATGCAACTGATTTCTGTACATTGATTTTGTATCCTGCAACTTTGCTGAATTCATGTATCAGTTCTAGCAGACTTTTGGTGGAGTCTATAAGGTTTTCCATGTATAATATCATGTCATCTGCAAAAAGCGAAAGCTTGACTTCATCTTTGCCAATTTTGATGCCTTTGATTTCCTTTTGTTGTCTGATTGCTGATGCTAGAACTTCCAGCACTATGTTAAACAACAGCGGTGAGAGTGGGCATCCCTGTCGTGTTCCTGATCTCAGGGAAAAAGCTCTCAGTTTTTCCCCGTTGAGGATGATGTTAGCTGTGGGCTTTTCATAAATGGCTTTTATGATCTTTAAGTATGTTCCTTCTATTCCGACTTTCTCAAGGGTTTTTATTAAGAAAAGGTGCTGGATTTTGTCAAAGGCCTTTTCTGCATCGATTGACAGGATCATAGGGTTCTTCTTTTTTTTTTGTTAATGTGATGTATCACGTTGATTGATTTGCAAATGTTGAACCAGCCCTGCATCCCAGGAATGAATCCCACTTGATCATGGTGAATAATTCTTTTTATATGCTGTTGAATTCTATTTGCTAGTATCTTATTGAGAATTTTTGCATCCATATTCATCAGGGATATTGGCCTGTAGTTCTCTTTTTTTACTGGGTCTCTGTCTGGTTTAGGAATCAAAGTAATACTGGCTTCATAGAATGAGTCTGGAAGTTTTCCTTCCCTTTCTATTTCTTGGAATAGCTTGAGAAGGATAGGTATTATCTCTGCTTTAAACGTCTGGTAGAACTCCCCTGGGAAGCCATCTGGTCTTGGACTCTTATTTTTTGGGAGATTTTTGATAACCGATTCAATTTCTTCGCTGGTTATGGGTCTGTTCAAGCTTTCTCTTTCCTCCTGATTGAGTTTTGGAAGAGTGTGGGTGTTTAGAAATTTGTCCATTTCTTCCAGGTTGTCCAATTTGTTGGCATATAATTTTTCATAGTATTCCCTGATAATTGTTTGTATCTCTGAGGGATTGGTTGTAATAATTCCATTTTCATTCATGATTTTATCTATTTGGGTCATCTCCCTTTTCTTTTTGAGAAGCCTGGCTAGAGGTTTGTCAATTTTGTTTATTTTTTCAAAACACCAACTCTTGGTTTCGTTAATCTGCTCTACAGTTTTTTTAGATTCTATATTGTTTATTTCTGCTCTGATCTTTATTATTTCTCTTCTTCTGCTGGGTTTAGCCTGCCTTTGCTGTTCTGCTTCTATTTCCTTTAGGTGTGCTGTTAGATTTTGTATTTGGGATTTTTCTTGTTTCTTGAGATAGGCCTGGATTGCAATGTATTTTCCTCTCAGGACTGCCTTTGCTGCATCCCAAAGCGTTTGGATTGTTGTATTTTCATTTTTGTTTGTTTCCATATATTTTTTAATTTCTTCTCTAATTGCGTGATTCGTTAGTAGGGTGTTCTTTAACCTCCATGCTTTTGGAGGTTTTCCAGACTTTTTCCTGTGGTTGATTTCAAGCTTCATAGCATTGTGGTCTGAAAGTATGCATGGTATAATTTCAATTCTTGTAAACTTATGAAGGGCTGTTTTGTGACCCAGTATATGATCTATCTTGGAGAATGTTCCATGTGCACTCGAGAAGAAAGTATATTCTGTTGCTTTGGGATGCAGAGTTCTTTTTTTTTTTTATTTTTTTTATTTTTTAATATATGAAATTTACTGTCAAATTGGTTTCCATACAACACCCAGTGCTCATCCCAAAAGGTGCCCTCCTCAATACCCATCACCCACCCTGCCCTCCCTCCCACCCCCCATCAACCCTCAGTTTGTTCTCAGTTTTTAACAGTCTCTAATGCTTTGGCTCTCTCCCACTCTAACCTCTTTTTTTTTTTTTTCCTTCCCCTCCCCCATGGGTTTCTGTTATGTTTCTCAGGATCCACATAAGAGTGAAACCATATGGTATCTGTCTTTCTCTGTATGGCTTATTTCACTTAGCATCACACTCTCCAGTTCCATCCATGTTGCTACAAAAGGCCATATTTCATTTTTTCTCATTGCCACGTAGTATTCCATTGTGTATATAAACCACAATTTCTTTATCCATTCATCAGTTGATGGACATTTAGGCTCTTTCCATAATTTGGCTATTGTTGAGAGTGCCGCTATAAACATTGGGGTACAGGTGCCCCTATGCATCAGTACTCCTGTATCCCTTGGATAAATTCCTAGCAGTGCTATTGCTGGGTCATAGGGTAGGTCTATTTTTAATTTTCTGAGGATGGGATGCAGAGTTCTAAATATACCTGTCAAGTCCATCTGATCCAATGTATCATTCAGGGTCCTTGTTTCTTTATTGACTGTGTGTCTAGATGATCTATCCATTTCTGTAAGTGGGGTGTTAAAGTCCCCTGCAATTACCACATTCTTATCAATAAGGTTGCTTATGTTTATGAGTAATTGTTTTATATATTTGGGGGCTCCGGTATTCAGCGCATAGACATTTATAATTGTTAGCTCTTCCTGATGGATAGACCCTGTAATTATTATATAATGCCCTTCTTCATCTCTTGTTACAGCCTTTAATTTAAAGTCTAGTTTGTCTGATATAAGTATGGCTACTCCAGCTTTCTTTTGGCTTCCAGTAGCATGATAAATAGTTCTCCATCCCCTCACTCTCAATCTAAAGGTGTCCTCAGATCTAAAATGAGTCTCTTGTAGACAGTAAATAGATGGGTCTTGTTTTTTTATCCATTCTGATACCCTATGTCTTTTGGTTGGCTCATTTAATCCATTTACATTCAGTGTTATTATAGAGAGATACGGGTTTAAAGTCATTGTGATGTCTGTATGTTTTATGCTTGTAGTGATGTCTCTGGTACTTTGTCTCACAGGGTCCCCCTTAGGATCTCTTGTAGGGCTGGTTTAGTGGTGACAAATTCCTTCAGTTTTTGTTTGTTTGGGAAGACCTTTATCTCTCCTTCTATTCTAAATGACAGACTTGCTGGATAAAGGATTCTCGGCTGCATATTTTTTCTGTTTAGCACACTGAAGATATCGTGCCAATCCTTTCTGGCCTGCCAAGTTTCAAAAGAGAGATCAGTCACGAGTCTTATAGGTCTCCCTTTATATGTGAGGGCACGTTTATCCCTTGCTGCTTTCAGAATTTTCTCTTTATCCTTGTATTTTGCCAGTTTCACTATGATATGTCGTGCAGAAGATCGATTCAAGTTACGTCTGAAGGGAGTTCTCTGTGCCTCTTGGATTTCAATGCCTTTTTCCTTCCCCAGTTCAGGGAAGTTCTCAGCTATTATTTCTTCAAGTACCCCTTCAGCACCTTTCCCTCTCTCTTCCTCCTCTGGGATACCAATTATGCGTATATTATTTCTTTTTAGTGTATCACTTAGTTCTCTAATTTTCCCCTCATACTCCTGGATTTTTTTATCTCTCTTTCTCTCAGCTTCCTCTTTTTCCATAACTTTATCTTCTAGTTCACCTATTCTCTCCTCTGCCTCTTCAAGCCGAGCCGTCGTGGTTTCTATTTTGTTTTGCATTTCGTTTAAAGCGTTTTTCAGCTCCTCGTGACTGTTCCTTAGTCCCTTGATCTCTGTAGCAAGAGATTCTCTGCTGTCCTCTATACTGTTTTCAAGCCCAGTGATTAATTTTATGACTATTATTCTAAATTCACTTTCTGTTATATTATTTAAATCCTTTTTGATCAGTTCATTAGCTGTTGTTATTTCCTGGAGATTCTTCTGAGGGGAATTCTTCCGTTTGGTCATTTTGGAGAGTCCCTGGAGTGGTGAGGACCTGCAGGGCCCTTCCCCTGTGCCGTGGTGTATAACTGGAGTTGGTGGGCGGGGCCACAGTGCGACCTGATGTCTGCCCCCAGCCCACCGCTGGGGCCACAGTCAGACTGGTGTGTGCCTTCTCTTCCCCTCTCCTAGGGGCGGGATTCACTGTGGGGTTGCGTGGCCCGTCTGGGCTACTTGCACACTGCCAGGCTTGTGGTGCTGGGGATCTGGCGTATTAGCTGGGGTGGGTAGGCAAGGTGCACGGGGGCAGGAGGGGCAGGCTTAGCTCGCTTCTCCTTAGGTGATCCACTTCAGGAGGGGCCCTGTGGCAGCGGGAGGGAGTCAGATCCGCTGTCGGAGGTTTGGCTCGGCAGAAGCACAGAGTTGGGTGTTTGCGTGGAGTGAGCAAGTTCCCTGGCAGGAACTGGTTCTCTTTGGGATTTTGGCTGGGGGATGGGCGGGGGAGATGGCGCTGGTGAGCGCCTTTGTTCCCCGCCAAGCTGAGCTCTGCCTTCCGGGGGCTCAGCAGCTCTCCCTCCCTTTGTCCTCCAGCCTTCCCGCTTTCTGAACAGAGCTGTTAACTTATGACCTCCCAGACGCTAAGTCGCGCTTGCTGTCGGAACACAGTCCGTCCGGCCCCTCCTCTTTTGCCAGCCAGACTCGGGGTCTCTGCTTGGCCCGCGAGCCGCCCCTCCGCCCGGGCTCCCTCCCGCCAGTCCGTGGAGTGCGCACCGCCTCGCCGCCCTTCCTACCCTCTTCTGTGGGCCTCTCGTCTGCGCTTGGCTCCGGAGACTCTGTTCTGTTAATCCTCTGGCGGTTTTCTGGGTTATTTATGCAGATGTAGGTGGAATCTAAGTGATCGGCAGGACGTGCGGTGAGCCCAGCGTCCTCCTATGCTGCCATCTTCCCTCCTTCAGTACAATGAGTTTTTGGCACAGAAATAAACAAATAGATCAGTGAGACTCTCTCTCTCTCCCTCTCTCTCTGTGTGAGTGTGTCTGTGTGCGTATGTGAAGATGGAATTTCATATAGGTGGGGGAAGAATAAACTCTTCCATATATAGTGTGGGGGTAATTGGCTATTGGTTATTTATCTATAAGATCACTCCCACACACTGCAAACTTAAAAGCAATCCCCAATGGTTTAAATAGCCTTTGTGTTTGATCATCCACTATCATGTTTTTTAAATCAATATTTTCCCATTATTGCTTACAACGATTTGCAGGTAGTTATATCTGAACTCTGTACATGTATTAAGCTGGACCCAACTCAAAAGAGCCCTGTTTATGGGGCGCCTGGGTGGCTCAGTCAGTTAAGCGGCCGACTTCGGCTCAGGTCATGATCTCGCGGTCCGTGAGTTCGAGCCCTGTGTCAGGCTGTGTGCTGACACCTCAGAGCCTGGAGCCTGTTTCAGATTCTGTGTCTCCCTCTCTCTGACCCTCCCCTGTTCATGCTCTGTCTCTGCCTCTCTCTCAAAAATAAATAAAACGTTTAAAAAAAAAAGAGCCCTGTTTTCAACTCTTGCAGCTGCCACTAATTTTCTTTCTGTCCTTGAGCAAATCACTTCCCCTTTCAGTGCTCAGTTCCATTGTCTACTAACTGAAAACGTTTTAGTAGATTAATTGATTAAGATATAGATAGGTTCAACTATAATCTCTTGAGTTCCTGCAACTGTTTGGTGATTTTAATTACTTCTCACAATTCCATTTCTCCCCTTTTAGTTGAGGAAACTAAGACTCAAAATAAACTAGTTTTCTCAGGATCCCACAGCCAGAAGCTGTTTGTTCCAGTTTGAGTTAGGTTTGCCTGTTAATAAAGAGGCCTAATGAGATAGAAGTTTATTTTTTCCCAACAAAGTGTTAGGCAGTCTAGGATCAGTATGGCAGCTTCTCAGCCTTTGGGGGTTGTCAGAGATCCTGGTTTCTTATCTGTATGCTTTGTCATCCTGAGTGCTATCTTCCATCTTCAGTGGTGCCTCAGAGGCTTAAGAGGGTTACTCTAATTCCAGTTGTGACATGATGCGGGGACAGAGAGGTAAATGGTGCCTGTTTTCAAACCAAGTCAATTCACTCTGAAGAGCTTTCTGAGAAACGCCAGCTAGAATTTCCATCTTATTGGCCACTCTCAGATGCAAGGGAGGTTAGTTTATTGAGTTGAGGATATTGTTGCCTCGAGTTAGTTTTTAAGGAAGAAGAGGAGAATTAAAATCAACTGAATAACTAGCATTTCTGCTATAGTGGTAAAGCATCGTGTCCAGGTCTACTGTCACAAGTGTGATACTCTTTTCATGAAATCTATAGTTCTGACCCTTATATTTTAAGTGAATCCTTGGAGAGAGGATCAGGGTAAATTTCACGGAGGAAATGGCATTTGGGTTGTGCCTCCATTGATGATTAGAAGGCAAATGGTTGGAGCCAGGACTTAGGGAATGCACTATAGTGGTAGGAACACAATAGTCACAGACTGGGAGGTGAGGGGGTAGATAAGGGTCAGGTTGCTGCTCAGATTGGCTAGGGCCCAGAATGGGTAATGAAAGGCTTGCAGAAGCCCAGGTTACTAGTAGGTGGTTTGTAAAGCATACTTTCTTACAGCCTCTGTCTTAAAAACATTATATACCTGGGCAACCCTTGCAATGATCCCAACCCCACATACACAAATTCTGAAACAGCAAAATTGTAAGAGGCAAGAGGATTGAGGAGATAGTACTTTATTTATTTTTTAATGTTTATTTATTTTTGAGACAGAGAGAGACACAGCATGAGCAGGGAAGGGGCAGAGAGAGAGGGAGACACAGAATGTGAAGCAGGCTCCAGGCTCTGAGCTGTCAGCACAGAGCCCGACGCGGGGCTCGAACTCACGAACTGTGAGATCATGACCTGAGCCGAAGTCGGACGCTTAACTGACTGAACCACCCAGGTGCCCCGAGGAGATAGTACTTTATGTGGAGAATTGGCTCAGCTCAAAAAGTTAGCTCCTGCTTGCCTGTCCAGGGTTCTCAATATCTTTTCTTTGGGTTCAGATAGTGGTTCTCAAACTTTGCTGTACATTGGAATCACCTTTTTAATCATCTTTAACAAATATTTCCCACTCACTCCTGACCCAGAATTCTCCTGATTTGATTGCTATGGTGTGCCACCTGGGCATTGGTGGTGAGGGGGTTGGCAAAGTTCTCCAGGTGATAAGAACATTTAGCCAATTTTGGGACCCACTGGGTTAAGGCATTGAAGAAAAATATTAATGAATTAATTATATTTGACACCATTATATTGTTATTACATATAACATTATTTATAACATTACATATTACTATTATCAATAGAATTTCCCATCAGCTTCCCCATTGGTAGGTGGGCATTCTGGGAGGTTGTGTCACAGCCACCCTGTCTGCAGAGAACCAAATAACTCAGAGGTTATCACACAGTAAGAAGATTGCCTCCTTCCTTGTTGGAAGGTGCCATATTTGGAAGCATCTAATTCAGAGGTGCTGCGTCCCCCATTAGCACTTTCACAAAATGCTTTAGCACACATTTGAGGCCTTCTGGGTTGAAAAGCCAACACAAGCAATTGCAAAGATGGATCTCCTGGGATTTAAAATAAAGTACTGATAGAGTCGCTTGGGTGGCTCAGTTGGCTGAGCATCCAATTCTTGATTTCGGCTCATGTCATGAACCCAGGGTTGTGGGATGGAGTCCAGAACTGAGCATGGAGCCTGCCTAAGATTGTTTCTCTCTCTCCTTCTTTCCCTCTCACCTGCTTGTGCTCTCTCTCTCTGTCTCAAACAAACAAACAAACAAACAAACAAAATAAATAAATCTCTTCTCCCCCATCCCCCAACTAATGGGTCAGGTGGCCTTGTTTTAGTTCTGTGTAGGATCTGAGCTACACAGGGGTTAAAGTCCAGTTGGCAGTCTGTGGGCAAGCCTGGATCTGCTCTGGAGCTAGTGGGGATGCCAAGCCCTGACTGGAGTCCCAGGCCAGAGTGGGGCTCAGGAGCCAGAGCCAGGGCAGATCTGGAACCCACCCCTCCTCATACTTCTTTTCCAGAAGAGAGGCTGGAAAGCCAGAGAAGGAACCACCATCTGTGTAAATTAACTCGTTATCAGTAAAATTTGCACCACCCGGTGTAAATTTTTATGGGTTCAAAGTTGTCACAGAAAAGGATACAATTAGACTGAGAGCCTGCCTACTGGCTGCTGGGTAAGGGAAGGGTGTGAACAAGGGGTTTGCAGAGGCCAGTCAGGCTTAGTTTGCAAATGTAGGGGGAGGGAGGCTGAGAGTGGTTTTTAGCTGAAATTGCTGCCACTGACAATAGAGATTAGCAATTTAACGAGTCAAAAGTGCCTTGAATGTTGATTGAATTTATTTATAAGCCATATAATTTTGAACATGAGTAGAGGCAGCTTACCAAAAAGACAGGGCATGATGCATAAACTATTTTGTTTATTTTAGCAAAAATGGAAGTAAATAACATTTGTTATTTCAGTATCTCCTCATCAAGTTCTCACCAGAACAATAATTCTGGAGTGCATCCAGGGTGGGATGGGCCAGTCCAATTGCTAAACTACTGCAACTAAGGCTGGGCAAGAGGGATTTGCTACTACCAGGATAGGTGCAGAAAAGGAGAAAGGGCAATTGTTGGTGTATAGCTGGAGGTATTCACTAGCCCAATGAGGTCCAGATTTGCTGAAGAAAGGAGCCAGCTGTAAAGGTTTTGGTCAAAACAAAAAGGTTTTGTGTAGGATGGCTACAACAAAAGTTTTATTAAGGATGCTTTCCTCAAAAGATGGATAAATTATGGAAAGTGAGAAAAAAATACAGTTGGAGAAAGATATGAATGAGTTTTAAGAAGGGATTTTGGATGATTTAAAACAAGCTTGCAGGTTAAGTAAAGAGATAAAGTAATAATGGTTTAATACTTACCTAGTTCTAACGACATGCCAGACACTGTTCCAAATGTTGTACATGTATTAACTCATATTATTCTCATACTAAGTTTGTGAGGTAGGTACTGATATTATTCTCATTTTATAGTTGAAGAAACTATAGATAAAGAGAGGATAAATAACTGGTTCAAGGCCAAAATGCTAGTAAGTGGTGAAACCAAAATTTGATTCTAGGAAGTCTGGTTCCAGACCCCATTCTTTAAACCAGTAGTGTTCAGTGCTGGACCCACAGCATCAGCAGCACCCGGGAATTCATTTAAAATGCAAACTCTGAAGCCTCCCCTGAGACCAGCTGACTCAGCGACTCTGGGGTGGAGACAAGCAATTTGATCTAATTTAATTTCTCTCTTTCTTTCTGCATTTGTGTCTTGTAAAAATTTCAACACTTGTGAATATAGAAGATAGAAGTCTTTATCCTTATGTTCCCTTCTCCAATCCCATTTGCCAGAAATTATGTATTAGTTTTTGTTTGCTTCTGTAACAAATTACCACAAATTCAGTGGCTTAAAACAGGATACATTTATTATCTTACAGTTCCAAATGTCAGAACTGTGCTACAGGTCTCACTAGGCTTAAGTCAAATTATTGGCAGGCTGCATTCCCTTCTGGAGGCTCTAAGGGAGAATCTGCTTGCAAGCTCATTCAGGTGTTGACAGAATTCAGTGGCCTTGCAGTACTGAGGTCCTTCTTGCATCACTGTCTTTCAGGGGCTGCTCTTAGCTCCTAGCAGCCTCTTTCTGGTCCTTCCCATTGGCCTTCTACCTCTCAGAACCAGCAAAGGGTTGTCAAGTACTTCTCACATTGCCATCTCTGATTCAGCTGGGGATGTTTTTCCACTTTTAAGGACTCATGTCCTTGGATTGAATTTACCCAGATAAACCAGCATGATCTCCCTATTTTAGGGGCCACAGCCTTAGTCACATCTGCAAAGTCATTTTTGCCATGTACGTTAACATAGTTACATATACCAGGAATTAGGATGTGAATATTTTGGGGAGGCCATTATTCTGTCTACCATAGCTTACCAGTTTGTTCCATGTACTTCTAATTTTTCTCTGCTTCTATAAATTGATGTGAATGTGCATGCATGTGTGCATGTGAATGCTCTATATATTTTCTTCTTTTTTGCTTTTAAGTAAACAAAGATTTTTACCATTTTGTTTCACAGTAAGTATTTTGTTCACCTAACGGTATATCATATGCATCTTTCCAAATCATTATGTATAGTTACGCCTCATTCTTTTGAATGACTTCCTAGTGATCCAGGAGATGGTTGCACCACCATTTCTTTAACCTATTCTCATTAATGGATATATGAACTATTTCTATTTTGTATTATTTTAAATGCAGAGGCAGTAATCATCACTGTACATTTCTATATGTTTGTTCTCTTAAAATCTGTTCTCCATACAGCAACCAGATTATGATCATGATGCAAAACAAGCCTAATTAACACTTTTCAACGTTTTCCCATCTCACTTAGCTAGAATCTAACTTCTTCACCATGGTCTATCAGGGCCTTCAGGATATGGCTACCTGTCACCATGATCATCATTTTTCTTATTTCTCACTCCACTACAGCCATAATGGCCTTTCCTTAAACATACCAAGCAGCTTTCTGCTTTAGCTGCTTTGGATTTTTTGTGTGACTCACCCCCTAACTTGCTTCAGGTCTCTCTGACATGTTATCTTATCACAGAAGTGTTTCCTGGCTTTCCACCCAATAAACAATGACATCCCTCCTTTCCCCCAACACTCCAGTCCCCTTATCATGCTTTTTATTTCAATTTTTTAAGTTTATCTACTTATTTTGAGAGAGACAGAGTGAGAGTTGGGGAGGGGCAGAAAGAGAAGGAGAGAGAGAATCCCAAGCAGTCTCCAGGCTAACAATGTGGGGCTTGAAATCACCAAATTGTGAGATCTTGACCTGAGCCAAAATCAAGAGTTGGATGCTTAACTGACTGAGCCACCCAGGTGCCCCTGTCTTTCATTTGTTATATATTATTTGATACATATGAAATTCGTGCAAAATAATGCGTGCCATGTATATTTAAATTATGAATGATTATGAACAAGGAAAGCAAATGAACACTATATTTTATTTTCCTTCATAGCACTGATCACCATCTAACATAGTTTTTGTAGTCTCACTCCCTGCAGGAATATAAGAATCCTATGAGTCTGTAACTTAGAGTTGTTTAGTGCTATCTCTTCATTGTCCAGCTCAGTGTCTGGCACATAGTAGGTGTTTTTTGTTGGACAATAAATTTGTGAAGATGAATTACTAGAAGTTTAATTTCTGGGTCAAAGGAATATCAAATTACCTTTTATTTATTTAAAAAATGTTAATATTTTTTTTTTGAGAGAGAGAGAGCGAGCATGAGAGGGGGAGGGGCAGAGAGAGGAGACACAGAATCAAAAGCAGGCTCCAGGCTCTGAGCCATCAGCACAGAACCTGACGTGGGGCTCAAACCCACCAACTGGGAGATCATGATCCGAGGTGAAGCTGGATGCTCAACCAACTGACCTACCCAGGCGCCCCTCAATTTACCTTTTAAAAGGTCACACTACCATATACTCCCTCCAATGGTACATTGTTTCTATTTTAATAACTTTTTACGTGAGGTACTGTTTTTGAAATATCTAGATTGTTAGTTATAAATAAAAATGAATCACTGGGGTGCCTGGGTGACTCAGTCAGTTAAGTGCCTGACTATTGATCTTGGCTCAGGTTATGATCTCATGGTTCATGGGACTGAACCCTGCACCAGACAGGGCTCTGTCTGCTTGGGATTCTCTCTCTCCCTCTCTCTCTGCCCCATATCCAGCTTGTGTTGTCTCTGTCTGTCCCTTTTTCTCTCTCAAAATAAATGAAGAAACTTAAAACAAATGAATCACAGGACTCTGGCAGTAAATAATCACTTTTATTTTTATTACAGAGGCTATGCTGAAATGTTAACAATGGAGGAATTTATCTTCAGCTTGCTTTCCGTAATTTGGGAGAAGGTCTATTCTCTTAAAATATTTTTCAGCTGGAAGAAAATGTTGAGAGCAAGGCAAGAGGAGAGTAAACTTGTCTGTGACATAAAGAGATTAGAGATTAAATGCAGTCAGATAAACTGTTTTCTTCTCATGAAAACCTTCTTAGAGTAGTCTATGTAATATCATAACCCCCATCCCATTAATTTTTTATCAGTTGTATTGAGGCTTTATTTCCATAAAATAAAATTCATACATTCTAAGTGTTAAATGGTGTGTGACCCTGAGGTACTTCTTGGATGATTAGAGGATTGTTTCCTACTGGGAGGACACACTGTATTTGGTCTTTAACAATTTGCACTTTAATGTAAAGAGCTTGATATAGGCAAGACAACTGGACTAGGAGATAGAAGACATGGTCTAGTTGCCACTAGCTCCTGAATTCACAGACTACTTAGATATTTAAGATATATGACATATAATTGTGATGCAAAGCAAAAAATGAAAAATTTTCTAGAATGTTCTTAGGAATGTTCAGATGAGGGAGAGATTAATTCCAGCTGCTGGGATCAAGGGAAATTCTATTAAAGTGGTGACATCTGAACTGGCAAATTCTATGGAAGTGGTGACATCTGAACTGGCATTTGTGATTCTTGCAATTTGAACATTTGGAAATGGAGAAACAATATAGACAGAAACACAGAGCCTAGAAGGTACAGGGTATGTATAGGGAGCATTGGGTAATTGTTTTCTGAAAAGTGGATTATATTGGATGAGGAATGTGGGATGAATATGGATAGATAAGTCTAAGTATGATCATGGAATGTATAATGTTCCCCTTTAAAACTTCAACCTCATATGATCTCACTCTTCCCTTCCTTTGGCTTCTCATGCTTAGTGGTTGTTGGTCTTTTCAAAACTAACGTGGCTAAATACTCAGAGAAGCCAGTAAAGAAAGTCAAAATCCAAATGGGCACATGAAAAAATGTTCCATGTCATTAGCCATTAGCAAAATGCAAATTGAAAACATAATGAAATGTCACTACAAGTGGTATGGCTAAAACAAAAAATAAGGACAACACCAAATGCTGGTGAGGATGCAGAGAAACTGATGGAATGTAAAATGGTACAGCTGCTCCAGAAAACATTTTGGCAGTTTCTTTAAAAAAAAGAACTAAACATGCAACTACAATCCAGCTCAGCAATTGCATCTCTGGGCATTTATCCCAGAGCAATAAAAACTTATGTTCATACGAAAATCTACACAAGGATGCTTGTAGCCAAATATTTGGGGGAAAAACACTCACATGTCCTTCAATGGGTAAATGGCTAAACAATCTGTGGCACATCCATATCATGAAATATATTTAAGCAATAAAAAGTAATACACTTTTGATACATGCAAAAACTTGGATTGATCTCAAGGGTGTTATTCTGAGTGAAAAGAAAAGAATCTCAAATGGTTACAAAATGGATTATTCCATGTAAATAGCATTTTCAAAATGGGAAAATTTGAGAGATGAACAGATTGTTGTTTTCCAGGAGCTACAGATGGGGATAGGAAGGTGGGAGGAAAGTAAGCAAAATTATAAAAGGACAACATGAGGGGTCGTTGTGGTGATAGAATTATTCAGTATTGTGACTATCATTGTCACACACACGCACACACACACACACACACACACATCCACAAATGAATACAGATAAAACAGGAAATCTGAATAAGATCAGTGGATTGTATCAAAGTCAATATCCTGGTTGTGATATTATACTGTAGTTTTGCAAAATATTACTGTTGGAGGAAACTAGATAAACTGTACCTTGGAAATCTCTGTATTATTTCTTGCAACGGCATTAGAATGTACAATTATCTCAATAAAAATTACAGTTAAAAAATACCAATGGCACATGGTTCTCAAACTCAAGTTTTTGAACTAAAGTAACATTAAGCCTTAAAAAGCATATATCTTCATAGTTCCTTTGCCTGGCCCCCAACCCCTAATTAATCTTCATGTGGCCATTCATCTTATTTTATACTTCTCAGAAACTGGTCAATGTGTTCTCTTTTTGAACATGTACAAAAGTTTAGATTCTAACACTGTCATCTACCTAGGACTCTCCCATCCAGCCCTGTTTTCTAATTCAAAGGACCTGCCTCACTCAGAGATGATTGAAAAAATGAATGGCTATAACTTCCAGGTGAGATTTGAGCTCCAAGTGTGGCAGCCATGGAGATGCATTGCTTGGATCTACCTTTAAGAAATAACTTGGCTGTTCATCTACAAGGAGTGCAGTGAGCTGTGTTGAGGGACATCATCAAAAAGACTTGACCTTCAGTTGATCTGTAAGCTGGACTCTGGCACCCAGATGCTCCTCATCTCCTCTCCTGTCCTTGGAATTTGGATTCCACTTGTGTTTTCCACTCTGCTCCCAGAAGCTGCCCCAAAGATGTAGCCTTGAGATAGTGATGTGGTGTTGGGAACACCTGCATGGTTTACATAACTGAACCCAGTTAAGGCCTCTTTATAAACTTTTAAGGTTTGGCAGGTAGGTGCAGGGATCCATTCATCTTGCTGTTGCCCAAGACAAGACTTATATGTAAGTTTCCCTTGCTTATTAATACTGCTACCTACCAACCTGGCCTGTCTCTTCTTTCAGTCTTTTTATGCCTTCTGAGTACAGGGGTCAGTTTCAGATTATACCAGGGAAGCTTCTGGGAGGTTTTGTACTAACAAGCTGACATCCTCCAGGTGCAGCAGTTTTATGATCTGCCTCAGTGTTTGAGGGGAGGCCATGCTCTTCTCGGGTGGCCTCTAGCCAATGACTGAGCTCCGTGTAGTTACTAGTGCCTGGCCCTTTCTGTCCTCTGAGGGATACTTTTAATGGATAATCTTTGTTCCAGATCTCCCCACTGGGTCTGCCAAGAGTTTCTCAGACCTGGAATTGATCTGAAGCTCTTTTTGCCAAATCTTTCTTCCTCCCCACTTTCCTTTAAAAGATCACAGATCTGCATCAGTTGGAAGGCTTTTCCTACACATCCTGTTTCTTTCCTTTTTTCTTTCACAGGCATTACTCCTCAATAAACCTCTTGCACTCCTAAACTCCTCAAGACATACAATAATAGTAACTTTAAAAATCCCTCCAGTTATAGCCTCACCATATATCAATTCTTTTTTTAATTTATTTTAATTTATTCTTAAAATTTTAAATTTATTTATTTAAATTTAAGTTAGTTAACATACAGTGTAGTATTGATTTTGAGAGTAGATACCCAGTGTTCATCCCAACAAGTGCCCTCCTTAATGCCCATCAGCAGTAGAGGAGGTATAGCTCAGGGGTAGAACATTCGACTGCAGATCATATAACAATTCTTTAGCTGAACAGTAACCATGAGAACCATACTCCAAGAATTATGAAAATTCAATAATAGGATGATTGTTTTCTCATGATAGTGGTTATAGTCAGTATTGTCAGATGTTTTATAGTAAACTTGGCTTAAGGTGTTAAATGGCTGGAGTGAAATGCAGATACAGCAAGGAGTTCAGTGGGATTAATGAGGGGGATTGTGAGGAGGGATAGCATGGCTAGGACATTCATTGTGACACCATTATGGATGTCAAAGTTCCAATGTCAAAAGTAGAAGACAGGTGGGGAAGAAAAATCTCAGCAGTTAAATGAGACACCTACTTATTGGATTGGTTAATATTTATATTTATTAAAAATTAAGTGATGATCTTATTAAGGCCAAAATTCAGAATCAATACAAGGACTTTACCAAGTTCCTCCTCACTGCTTTAGAGAGAGGTTTTCACTTAACCTAGTAGCCTCATGGCTTTTTATAAAATCCATGATAACTTAAAATTATTGCAATAATATTATAGGCTTTTGATTTTTAAAAAATCCAGGAAACATAGGGGTTCCTGGGCAGCATATATATATTTAATCAGAAAATCATTTCGTATTTTGAAAAAGACACCCTTCTCACATATTTCCCCTGCCTTCTTAGGAAAAGGCTCCATTTCTGTTACTCCTTTTGATATGTCAGATTTTTCTGTCATGTCATTTTGACCCTACTGATCACAACTAGAATCCATGCTGGCAGATTCTCTGGGTATAGTGGGTCAACTAGAGAAAGAAAACAACTGTATTTAGTAAGATGTTTTCTTTTTTGTTCTGAATGCAAATTAGGACTGTATGAATTAGTTTATTTTGTGCAGTTCAGATTCTTTTAACTTTGTTTTATCTTTTGCTATTCATTGGGATTTTGAATTCGTGGTATTTTAATCATTCAAGGTTTATTTTGAGTAAACTAATGTGGGATTAATTTCATTTTCCAGATTAAATATCTCCAGAAAGATACAGAAATTGAAAGGCTGAGTAACTTATGTATTATTAGCAACATATCTAGCTATATACTTCTATTTTATTTTTTTTAACATTTATTCATCTTTGAGAAACAGAGGCAGAGCGTGAGTGGAGGAGGAGCAGAGAGAGAGGGAGACACAGAATCTGAAGCAGGCTCCAGGCTCTGAGCTGTCAGCACAGAGCCCAATTCGGGACCTGAACTCACTGACTGTGAGATCATGACCTGAGCTGAAGTCCGATGCTTAACCGACTGAGCCACCCGGGCGCCCCACTTCTATTTTAATTATGATGTGAAAAGTGTCAAGAATATTTAGATTTCAGATGATACAACCTGACTGTTTTTTAAAGTTTGTTTCTTTATTTTGAGAAAGAGAAACAAAGCACACGAATGGGGGAGGGGCAGACAGAGAGGGAGAGAGAGAGAATCCCAAACAGGTTCTGCACGGTCAGCAAAGAGCCTGATACAGGGCTTGATCTCATGAACCATGAAATCATGACGTGACGCAAAGTGAAGTGCCGAACGTTTAACTGACTGAGCCACCCAGCTGCCCCGCAACCTGACATTTAACTCTATATCTAAATCATTCATCAATTTGTTTATTCTTTCAACAAAGTTTTGAGTACTTTCTGCATGCCAGGCATTATTCTAGGTCCTGGAGTTTGCCACAGTGAATAAGGACAACATTCCTCTCTTAATTAAGCATATAGATTAGTGGGAGAGATAGATAATTAGATTTATAATGTTGGATATTGATAAATGTGATGAATAAAAATAGAGCAGGGTAAAAGGCTAGAGAGATCTAAGACATTCTGTTTTAGAAAAGCTAGTCAGAAAAGTTTTTCTTCCAAGGATGTATCATTTGGACATAGATCTGAATGAAGTGAGAGCAAGCCATGAAGATTTCTAGGGGAGGAGTGATCCAGTCAGAAGAAACAGCAAAGGTAAAAGCACTGAGGTAGGAGTTGCTTGGAATGTGTGAAGTATAGTAAGAAGACTGCCATGTTCAGAGTATAATGAGGTAGAAAAAGTCATCAGGAGCAAGACACTGTAGGACTCTAGGCCATGGCAAAGGTAAAAATTGTTTTTAAGCATGGAACTTCCATTATTTTTATCACCTTAATCAGTCAGTCATCACATTTATCAGCATTGTCAATTAGTGTCTGATCCCCTCACCCTAAATTGCCTTTGGATTATTTAATACTCATTTACTAGGCACCTATTTTGAGTTAAGCACTGTGCTCATTGTGTTTAGCTGTAGACCTAAAAGGAGATGCAATACCTAGTCACTGCCCACTGACTGCTTACAGTCCAATGAAGGAATGCAGACACATGCAATAACACCATTTGCCTTTTGTTATCATACCTTGAGAAAAGTATGAGGCACTATGGAATGCTTTCTGCTAATTTACCTATTGTAAGGGAGGGATTGCAGGAATAACACCCCAAAAAATAATTTCTTACATTTTTATAGCATTTACTGTTAACAAGGCATTTTATATTATGGTCATAATCTATACTGAAATGAGATAATTTTTTGCTTTATTTATTTATTTTTTTAATTCCCACACAGATTCAGAGAGAGGTAAACACATGCACAATTGTGAAAGGAATATACAAGATATTGAGACCTTCCAGTCCAATAACTTGGGGGACATAGATGTACATGGTTGACATATACAGAATCCTCACACAAAAGGGAAAAGTTTATAATATACATACTCTCATTAAATTTTTTACTTTCATTAATTTTTAATGGTTAATTTGTCCTGTTACATGAAAGATTTTGAAAAAGTAAAGAGACGTATTAAAGCACATTATTTTAAATTTCAATTTTTAAGTAAGTCAGAATAAGAATTTACTATAATTTCACTTTCTGGCATTATCTTTTTTTAATGCTTATTTATTTTTGAGAGAGAGAGAGAGAGAGAGAGAGAGAGAGAGAGAGAGAGAGAAAGTATGAGCCGGGGAAGGGAAGTGGGCTCTGTGCTGACAGTAGAGAGCCTGATGTGGGGCTAGAACTCCTGAAACATGAGATCATGACCTGAGCTGAAGTTGGACACTTAACCAATTGAGCCACCCAGGTGCCCCTCTTGTATTCTTTTTTCAAGTTTTTATTTAAATTCTAGTTAGTTAACATACAGTGTGATATTAGTTTGAAGTGTACATATACTGATTCAATACTTCCATACAACACCTGGTGCTCATCACAAGTGCACACCTTAATCCCCATCACCTATTTAACCCATACCCCCCATCTCTCCTTTGGTAATCATCAGTTTGTTCTCTTTAGTTAAGAGTCTCTTTCTTGTTTTTTTTTCTCTCTCTCTCCTTTGCTCATTTGTTTTGTTTAAGTTCCACACATGAGTAAAATCATATAGTATTTCTCTGACTTATTTTGCTTAGGATAATACTCTCTAGCTCCATCCATGCTATTGCAAATGGCAAGATTTCATTCTTTTTATGGCTGAGTGGTATTCCATTGTATATGCCACCTCTTCTTTTTTAAATGTTTATTTATTTATTTTGAGAAAGAGAGAGAATAAGTGGGGGTGGGGCAGAGAAAGAGGAGAGAGGATCCTAAGCAGGATCCATGCTGTCAACACACAGCCTAATTCAGGGCTTAATACTGCAAATCATGAGATCATGATCTGAGCTGAAATCAAGAGTCTGACACTTAACTGACTGAGCCACCCAGGCATCCCCACCTCTTCTTTATCCATTCATCAGTTGATGGACACTTGGGCTGTTTCCATAATTTGGCTATTGTAGATAATGCTGCTATAAGGATAGGAGTGTATGTATCCCTTTGAATTAGTATTTTTATATTCTTTGGGTAAATACCTAAATGGTGTTGGGAAAACTTAACAGCAACATGCAAAAGAATGAAACCGGACCACATTCTTACACCGCACACAAAATAAAATAAAAAATGAAGGAAAGACCTAAATATAAGACAGGAAACCTTCAAAATTCTAGAATAGAACAGACACTAACCACTTAGACAATGGCCATAGTAACTTCCTTCTAGATATGTCTCCTAAAGCAAGGGAAACAAAAGCAAAAATAAACTATTAGGACTACATCAAAATTAAAAGCATTGCACAGCAAAGGAAACAATCAACAAAACTAAAACTCAACCTACAGAATGGGAGAAGATATTTGCAAATGACATATCTGATAAAGGGTTAGTATCCAAAATCTATGAAGAACTTATAAAACCCAACACCCCCCAAATTAATAATCCAATTTAAAAATGGGCAGAAGACATGAATAGACCTATTTCCAAAGAAGACATACAGATGGCCAGCAAACACATGAAAAGATGCTCAACATCATTGATCATCAGGGAAATGCAAATCAAAACTACAATGAGATATCACTTCACACCTATCAGAATGGCTAAAATCAACAACAGGAGAAACAACAGATGTTGGCAAGGATGTGGAGAAAGGGGAACCTTTTGCACTGTTGATGAGATAACTTTTAAAAACACCTAACACAGTGCCGGTACATACAGGTACTTAGTAAATAAATGGTAATACACTTTTTCTTCACAGCCATTGAAACGTTGCTCAGGTTGCTAGGTATATTCAGTGATGAAGTAATGGGTTCATTCCCAAATAGCCAGTAAATGGCAGAGGAACGATTTTCTGTCAGCTCCTATTGTTACAAGAACATAGACTCGTTCAGGTAAATTCACACGTTAAAGGGATTGGTTTGGGATGGTCAAGATTTGTGAAGAAATGAGCAGGAATCTCAGTGAAAAAAGCTATATAGTTGGATTTCATGAGGACTGGAAGGAGGTTTGGGGCAACTAAGATTTTCAATATTCAACACAGCTCTGGTAAATTATGAATTGTTGGTAACTGGTTGCAATGGAATCCCAATATGGGTGACTGGACAGGGAACAAGATTGGGCATCATCACTGCCTAGCAAATTGCTTTTCCAAATTATGTCTACAGATTCAAGAGACCCTACCACAGGTTACTGGCCAAGAATTGTATGATTAAATCTGTCAAATGTTTTCTATTTTTCAGTTTTATTGAGTTATAATTGCCCAATAAAATCATAAGATATTTAAAATGTACAACATGATGATTTGATATATGTACACATTGTGGAAGGATACCCCTCACTGAGTTAATTAACACATCCATCAGCTCACAGATTTACCTTTGTGTGTGTGTGTGTGTGTGTGAGAGAGAGAGAGAGAGAGAGAGAGAGAGAGAGAGAGAGAGAGAGAGAGGACATTTAAGTTCTACTATCTTAGTAAATTTAAATTACACAATAGAATTATCAACTATAGTCACTATGTTTTACATTAGATCCTCAGACCTTATTCATCTTATAACTGAAATTTTGGATGCTTTTGCCAGCTTCTCCCCATTTCCTCCACATCCCAGCTCATGCCCTGGCAACCATTTTCTACCCTATTTATGAGGTTTTCTTTTCTCTCTCTCTCTCTCTCTCTCTCTCTTTCCTTCCTTCCTTCCTCCCTTCCTTCCTCCCTTCCTTCCTTCCTGTCTTCCCTGTATTCCACATGTAAGTGATACCATGCAGTATGTGCAGAATTTGTCTTTCTCTGTCTATTTCACTTAGAATAAATCCCTCGAGTTTAATCCATGTTGTCAAAAATGGCAGAATTTCTTCTTAATTTTTTTAATTAAAAAATGTTTATTTTTGAAGGAGGGAGAGAGAGAGACAGACAGAATGCAAGTGGGAGATGGGCAGAGAAAAAGAGACACAGAATGTGAAGCAGGCTCCAGGCTCTGAGCTGTCAGCACAGAGCCCAATGTGGGGCTTGAACCCATGAACCATGAGATCATGACCTTAGATCATGACACTTAACCAACTGAGCCACTCAGGCTCCCCTATATTTTCTTTTTAATGTTTATTTATTTATTTGGGGGAGGCACACAAGTGCATGCACATAAATGGAGAAGGGGTAGAGGGAGCAAATGCCAAGCAGTCTATGCGCTGTCAGCCCAGGGCCCGACCCAGCTGGATCTCATAAACCATGAGCTCATGACCTGAGCTGAAATTAAGAGTAAGACGCTCAACCCACTGAGCCACCCAGGTAGTCAAGAGGAAGTTTCTTTTTTTGTTGTTAATTTTTTAATGTTTATTTTGTTTCTGAGAGACAGAGAGAGAGTGAACACGAGCAGAGAAGGGGCAGAGAGAGGAAGACACAGAATCTGAAGCAGGCTCCAGGCTCTGAG
The DNA here is from genome assembly GCF_018350195.1 of Panthera tigris. Taxonomy (NCBI): domain Eukaryota; kingdom Metazoa; phylum Chordata; class Mammalia; order Carnivora; family Felidae; genus Panthera; species Panthera tigris. The sequence goes on along the minus strand of NC_056677.1, from coordinate 124,530,450 downwards.
CTGTCAGCACAGAGCCTGATGCAGGGCTCGAACCCATGAACTGTGAAATCATGACCTGAGCTGAAGTTGGATGCTTAACTTACTGAGCCACCCAGGAGCCCCAGATTTTCTTCTTTAAGGCTGAATAATATTCCATTGTGTATATACACTACATGTTCTTTGTCCATTCATCTGCTGGGACAGGTTATTTCCATACCTTGGCTACTGTGAATAATGCTGCAGTTGAACATGGAAATACAGATATCTCTTTGATATAGTGATTTTGTTTACTTTGGATCTATACCCAGAAATAGGATTGCTGGATCATATGGTCGTTCTATTTTTAATTTGTTGAGGAACTTCCATACTATTTTCCAAAGTGGGTGTACCAGTTTAATTTCTAGCCAACAGTGTACAAAGATTCCCTTTTCTTCACATCCTTACCAGCATTTGGTATCTTTTGTCTTTTTATATTTTTTAATTTTTTAAATGTTTATTTATTTTTGAAAGAAGTTGGATGCTTAACCGACTGAGCCACCAATGCACCCCTCTTTTGTCTTTTTGATAATATCCATCCTAATAGATGTGAGGTGATACCTCATTCTGGTTTTCATTTGCATTTAACTAATGATTAACTATGTTGATCATTTATATTGGCCATTTGTATGTTTTCTTTGGAAAAATGTCTATTCAGGTCCTTTGCCCATTTATAAATTGGTATATTTGTGGTTTTTTGCCATTGAATTGTATATGTGTTCCTTGTGTGTATTGGATAATAACCATTTATTGGATATGTTGTTTGCAAATATTTTCTCCCATTCCACAGATTATACATGAATTCTTCTCGACCTCAGTGAATGTCTTTATGATGGTTGTTTTGAGCTTTATCAGATAAACCACTTACCTCTGTTTCATTAAGATCTGTTTCTGGAGATTTTTGTTTATTTATTTATTTTAATGACATTTATTGTCAAATTGGTTTCCATAACAACACCCAGTGCTCATCCCAACAGGTGACCTCCTCAATACCCATCACCTACCCTACCCTCCCTCCCAACCCCCATCAACCCTCAGTTTGTTCTCAGTTTTTAAGAGTCTCTTATGTTTTGGCTCCCTCCCTCTCTAACCTTTTTTTTTCCTTCCCCTCCCCCATGGTCTTCTGTTAAGTTTCTCAGGATCCACATAAGAGTGAAAACATATGGTATCTGTCTTTCTCTGTATGGCTTATTTCACTTAGCGTAATACTCTCTAGTTCCATCCATGTTGCTACAAAAGGCCATATTTCACTCTTTCTCATTGCCATATAATATTCCATTGTGTATATAAGCCACGATTTCTTTATCCATTTGTCAGTTGATGGACATTTAGGCTCTTTCCATAATTTGGCTATTGTTGAAAGTGCTGCTATCAACATTGGGGTAAAAGGGCCCCTATGCATCGGCACTCCTGTATCTCTTGGGTAAATTCCTAACAGTGCTATTTCTGGCTCATAGGGTAGATCTATTTTTCATTTTTTGAGGAACCTCCACACTGTTTTCCAGAGCGGCTGCACCAGTTTGCATTCTCACCAACAGTGCAAGAGGGTTCCCATTTCTCCACATCCTCACCAGCATCTATAGTCTCCTGATTTGTTAATTTTGGCCACTCTGACTGGCATGAGGTGGTACCTCAATGTGGTTTTGATTTGTATTTCACTGATGATGAGCAATGTTGAGCGATATCTTGTTTGGCATCTGGATATCTTCTTTGGAAAAGTGTCTATTCATGTCTTTTGCCCATTTCTTCATTGGATTATTTGTTTTTGGGGTATTGAGTTTGATAACTTCTTTAAAGAGTTTGGATAGTAACCCTTTATCTGATATGTCATTTGCAAATATCTTCTCCCATTCTGTACGTTGCCTTTTAGTCTTGCTGATTGTTTCCTTCACTGTGCTTTTTATCTTGATGAGGTCCCAATAGTTTAATTTTGCTTTTATTTCCCTTGCCTTCCTAGACATGTCAAATAAGAAGTTGCTGCAGCTGAGGTCAAAGAGGTTGATGCCTGTTTTCTCCCCTAGGATATTCTGGTTTCCTGTCTCACATTTAGGTCTTTCATCCATTTTGAGTTTATTTTTGTGTATGGTGTAAGAAAGTGGTCCAGTTTCATTCTTCTGCATGTTGCTGTCCTGTTCTCCCAGCACCATTTGCTAAAGAGACTGCCTTTTTTCCATTGGATACTCTTTCCTGCTTTATTGAAGATTAGTTGGCCATATATTTGTGGGTCCATTTCTGGTTTCTCTATTCTATTCCATTGGTTTATGTGTCTGTTTTTGTGCCAATACCATACTGTCTTGATGATTATAGCTTTGTAATACATCTTAAAGTCTGCAATTGTGATGCCTCTACTTTTGGTTTTCTTTTTCAGGATTGCTTTGGCTATTCCTGGTTTTTCTGGTTTCATACAAATTTTAGGATTGTTTGTTCTAGCTCTGTGAAGGATGTTGGTGTTGTTTTGATAGGGAATGCATTGACTGTGTATATTGCTTTGGGTAGTATTGACATTTCAAAATATTTGTTCTTCCAATCCATGAACATGGAATGTTTTTCCATTTTTTTTGTGTGTCTTCTTTAATTTCTTTCAGAAGCTTTCTATAGTTTTCAGTATACAGATATTTTACCTCTCTGGTTAGGTTTATTCCTAGGTATTTTATGGTTCTTGCTGTAATTATAAATGGAATTGATTCCTTAATGTCTTTGTGTTGCTTCATTATTGGTGTGTAGAAATTCAACCTATTTCTGTACATTGATTTTATATCCTGCAACTTTGCTGAATTCATGTATCAGTTCTAGCAACTTTTTGGTGGAGTCCTTCAGGTTTTCCATGTAGAGTATCATGTCATCTGTGAAAAGTGAAAGTTTGACTTCTTCTTTGCCGAGTTCGATGCCTTTTATCTCATTTTGTTGTCTGATTGCTGAGGCTAGGACTCCCAACACTATGTTAAACAACAGTGGTAAGAATGGACATCCCTGTCATGTTCCTGATCCCAGGAGGAAAGCTCTCAGTTTTTCCTCATTAAAGATGATATTAGCTGTGGGCTTTTCATATATAGCTTTTATATATGTTATGTTAAGGCATGTTCCTTCTATCCCTACTTTTTGAGGGCTTTTATTAAGAAAGGATGCTGTATTTTGTCCAATGCTTTTTCTGCCTCCATCAACAGGATCAAATGGTTATCCTTTCTTCTACTAATGTGATATATAATATTGATTGATTTGCAAATATTGAACCAGCCTTTCAACCCAGGTATGAATCCCACTTGATCATGGTGAATAATTCTTTTAATGTACTGTTGAATTCGACTTGCTAGTATCTTGTTGAGAATTTTCTCATCCATGTTCATCAAGGATAGTGGGATCTTTGTCTAATTTTGAAACCAAGGTAATGCTGACTTTGTAGAATGAGTTTGAAAGTTTTCATTCTATTTGTGTGGTTTTTTTTAGAACAGTTTGAGAAGAGAAGGTATTAACTCTTTAAATGTGTGGTAGAATTCCCCTGGGAAGCCATCTGGCCCAGAACTGTTAGTGGGAGATTTTTGATAACAACTATTCAATTTCTTTGCTGGTTATGGGTCTGTTCAAATTTTATATTTCTTCCTGTTTGATATTTGGTAGTATGTGTGTGTGTAGGAGTTTGTCCATTTATTCCACATTGTCCAGTTGTTGGCATATAATTTTTTATAGTATTTTCTAGTAATTGTATTTCTGTGGTGTTGGCTGTGATCTCTCCTCTTTCATTTGTGATTTTATCTATTTTTCTCCTATCTCTTCTCTTTTTGAGAAGTCTGGCTAGCGGGTTATCAATTTTGTTTATTCTTTCAAAGTCCCAGCTCTTAGATTCATTGATCTGTTCTGTTTTTTGTTTTTTGTTTTTTCATTCTATATTGTTTATTTCTGCTCTAATCTTTATTATTTCTTTGCTTCTGCTGGCTTTGGGCTTTCTTTGGCTGTTGCCTTTCTAGCTCTTTTAGGTGTAAGGTTAGGTTGTGTATTTGGGACCTTTCTTGATTCTTGAGATACAGCTGGATTGCAATGTATTAGCCTCTTAGGACTGTCTTTGCTGCACCCCGAAGGGTTTGGACTGTTGTGTTTTCATTTTCATTTGCTTCCACATATTTTTTAATTTCCTCTTTATTTCCTGGTTAACCAATTCATTCTTTAATAGGATGTTCTTTAACCTCCATGTTTTTGGGAGCTTTCTAAAATTTTTCTTATAGTTGATTGTAAATGGGATCAATTCCTGATTTCTCTTTCTGCCTCTTCATTATTGGTGCATATAGAAATGCAACCATTTCTGTGCATTGATTTTATATCATGCAACTTTGTTGAATCCATGTATCAGTTCTCACAGTTTTTTGGTGGACTCTTGTGTGCTTTCCATGCTATCTGCAAAGAATGAAAGTTTGACTTCCTCCTTGCTGATTTGAATAACTTTTATTTCTTTGTGTTGTCTGATTGCTAAAAAACTCAGACTTCCAGCCCTATGTTGAATAAGAGTGGTGAGAGTAGACATCCTTGTGTTCCTGACATTAGGGGGAAAGCTCTCAGTTTTTCCCCATTGAGGATGATATTAGCGGTGGCTATTTTGTATATGGCTTTTATAATCTTGAGGCATGATCCTTCTATCCCTACTTTCTTGAGGGTTTTTATAAAGAATGGATGCTGTATTTTGTCAAATGCTTTCTCTGCATCTATTGAGAGTATCATGTGGTTCTTATTCTTTCTTTTATTAATATTATGTATCACATTGATTGATTTGTGGATATTGAACCAGCCCTGCATCCCAGGAATAAATCCCACTTGATTGTGGTAAGTAATTCTTTTAATGTATTATTGGATCCTATTGGCTAGTATCTTGTTGAGGATTTTTGTATTCATGTTAATCAGGGAAATTGGTCTGTCATTCTCCTTGTTAGTGGGTTCTTTGGTTTTGGAATCAAGATAATGCTGGCCTTGTAGAATGAGTTTGGAAGTTTTCCTTCAATTTCTATTTTTGGAACAGCTTTGAAAGAATAGTTGCTAACTCTTCTTTAAGTGTTTGGTAGAAATCCTCTGGATAGCCATCTGGCCCTGGACTCTTGGTGTTTGGAAGATTTTTGATTACTAATTCAATTTCTTTACTGGTTATGGGTTGGTTCAAATTTTCTATTTCTTCCTGTTTCAGTATTGGTAGTTTATATGTTTCTAGGATTTTTTTCCATTTATTCCAGATTGCCCAATTTGTTGGTGTATAATTGCTCATAATATTTGCTTATTATCATTTGCATTTCTGCAGTGTTGGTTGTAATCTCTCCTTTTTGTTTCTTGATTTTATTTATTTGGGCCCTTTCCTTCTTTTTGATCAATGTGGCTCAGGGTTCATAAATTTTGTTAATTCTTTCAAAGAACCAGCTCCTGGCTTTAGTGTTATGTTCTACTTTTTTTTTTTTTCAGTATCATTGATTTTGGATCTAATCTTTTTTTTCCTCCATCTTCTGCTGGTTTTGGGCTTTATTCACAGTTCTTTTTCCATTTCTTTAAGGTGTAAAGTTAGGTTGTGTATCTGAGACCTTTCTTCCTTCTTTAGTAAGGTCTAGATTGCTATATGCATCCCTCTTATGACTGCCTTTGCTGCATCCCAGAAGTTTTGGGTTGTTGTGTTTTCAGTTTTATTGGCTTCCACGTACTTTTAAGAAAGACTTTAAAATGAATTCATTTAATACCCTCATAGAAAGTCAACATGAATTCAAAATAATAAAACAAGAACATACTGCTATGAAACTGTATCAGTCTGACTTCTCATAAATTACAATATTTATTAAGTTTTAAAAATTCAACATAATAGAAAACGGGGGTGGGGGGAAATGGCTAAAGATTAAGTTAGTGATTTGGAAGAGCTAACTAGGATATTCTCTTCAAAATCTCTAAGAAAGGAAAATAATATAACTATCAAGACAAAAACAATAGATGAAGTAGAATATTTGAATAATCCTATAATGATATGAAATACCCTGTAATTAAAACTGTCCCACTGATAAAGCTTCAGGTCAAGATATCTTTGGTGAATCTGATCAAATATTTATAGAAGAAATAAAGGCAACATTACCCAACCTCTTTCTACAAAGAGAAAATAAGGCAATACTTCAACTCATGTTATAAGGGCAACATAACCTTGATACCAAAACCTTACAAAAATGGTAAGGAAAAGAGAATTAAAGGTGATTCTTACTCATATAGAAGTAAAAATCCTAAACTAAAGGTTAGCAAACTGAATAAAGAAATATATTAAAAAGATTTTAAAAACATTATGAGCAAGTTTAATCTATTTCAGAGATGCATGGGTGGCTAAAAAATTTTAAATCAATGTAATTCATCACATTAATGAAATAAGGGAGAAACCTATATATAACATGTCAACAATGAAATAAAAAGTGTTCCATCAATAAAAAAAAGGTCTTAAAAACTAGGAATGGGTAAGAACTTCCTTAATCTAATGAAGAATAGCTACAAACAAATCTACAGCGAACATCATAGTTAATATAATCTTAGTAATTTTCCCTATAAGATTAGGAGTGAGCCAAAATGAAAACATCTTAACTTTTAATCAGCATTGTACTATAGAGGTTTTAGCCAATAAAAAAAGGAAAAAGGAGTACAATTGGAAAGTAAACGATAAAATCATCATTTTCAGATACCATAAGTGTGTATATATAAAATCCAAAAGAGTCTATACATCATTAGAATAAATAAATTTAGGGATGCCTGGGTGGCTCAGTCAGCTAAATGTCTGACTCTTGATTTGGGTCATGATCTCACAGTTTGTGGGTTTGAGCGCCACATCACGCTCTGCACTGACAGTGCAGATTCTCTTGGGATTCTCTCTTTCTCCCTCTTTCTCTACCCCCCCCCACCTGCTCTCTCTCTCAGAATAAATAAACCTTAAAAAAATAAATAAATTTAACATGGTTTCTGTATTTCTACATACCAACCATGAACAATTATAAAATAAAATAAAAATACTACTTACAATAGCATAAAAACTAAACTAGTTTGGAATAAATCTATCAATAGTTGAATATTGCCTAAATAGTGGGGACAAATTAGTTATAGATGAAAGGCTGTTCTGGACTTGCCTAACAAAGCTGAAAAGCAAGGCTTAAACAAATCAAAAATTTTATAAGTAATTTAACTTTGTCCCAGAACAAAATATAAAAAATATTTAAAGAAATACAAAAACAATCCAATATACAATTTACAACACAATATATGGCATCCAATAAAAGTTTCCAGGCGTGAAAAAAATAAAAGCTATGATCCATTATAGTTCTTATTTGCATTTCCTTGATGATAAGTGATGATGAGCATCTTTTCATTGGCCATCTGTATGTCGTCTTTGGAGAAATACCTGTTCACATTTCTCCCCACTTTTTAATTGAATCATTTGTTTTTTGGGTGTTGAATTTTGTAAGTTCCTTATATATTTTGGATACTATCCCTTTATCATACAATGAGATATTACCTCACATCTGTCAGAATGACTAAAATCAACAATATATGAAAGAACAGGTGTTGGCAAGGATGTGGAGAAAAAGGAAACCTCGTGTACTATTGGTAGGAATACAAACTGGTACAGCCACTCTGGAAAACAGTATGGAGTTTCCTCAAAAAGTTATAAATATAACTCCCTTATGATCTAGCAATTGCACTACTGGGTATTTACCCAAAGAATACAAGAACATTAATTGGAAGGAAAACATGTACCCCTATGTTTATAGCAATATTATTTACAATAGCCAAGTTAGCTATAGCCCAAGTGTCCACTTACTGACGAATGGATAAAGAGGATGTGGTATATATACACAATGGAATATTATTCAGCCATAAAAAAGAATGAAATCTTCCCATTTACAATTACATGGATGGAGCTAGAGCGTATAATGCTAAGCAAATACAACAGTAAGAGAAAGATAAATACTATGTGATTTCACTCACATGTGGAATTTAAGAAACAAAACAAATGAACATGGGAGGAAAAAGAGAGAAAGATGCAGACCAAGAAACAGCCTCTAAATTATAGAGAGAAAACTGATGGTTACCAGAGAGGAGGTAGGTAGAGGTATGGGTGAAATAGGTGATGGAGATTTAAAGTGCATTTGTTGTGATGAGCACAGGGTGCTGTATGGAAGTGTTGAATCAGTATATTGTACACTTGAAACTAATACAACATTGTATGTCAACTAACTGGAATTTAGTTCCATAAACAAAATCTTTTAAAAATTCCATAATTCAAGAAAAATTAATCCACAGAGAAAGAACTACAAATGACACAGATGATAGAATTAGTAGACAAAGATGATAAAACAGAAATTATAAATTATACGCCATACATGCAACAAGATAGAGGAAAATATGAACATGATGAGGAAAGAAATAGAAGATATAAGATCCAAATTAAAATTCTAGAGAAAAATATAATACCTGGGATGAAAAATCACTGGATTAAATTAACAATAGATTAGGCTTTGCAGATAAAACCCTGTTAAACCTTCAAGCATAGCAATAGAAATATACAAAATGAAACAGAGAAAAAGAATTTTCCCTTATCAATTCTTTTAATGATTTCAGGAATAGAATTTAGTGATTCATCACTTACATACAACACCCAGTACTCATCCCAACAAGTGTCCTCCTTAATGCCCATCATCCATTTAGCCCATCCCCCCACCCAACACTCCGCCAGCAACCCTGTTTGTACTCTGTATTCAAGAGTCTTTTATGGTTTGCCTCCCTCTCTGTTTTTATCTTATTTTTGCTTCCCTTCCCCTATATTCATCTGTTGTGTTTCTCAAACTCCACATATTAATGAAATCATATGGTATTTGTGTTTCTCTGACTTATTTCGCATAGCATAATACATTCTAGTTCCATCCATGTTGTTGCAAATGGCAAGATTTCATTCGTTTTGATTGTCAAGTAATATCCCACTGCATATATATACCACATCTTCTTTATCCTTTCATCAGTCAATGGACATTGGGCTTGAGAGAATGAATATTTTTAAAAGTGGTTAGAGTGTTAGTGAGCCATTGAACATCAAGTGATTTAACATATATGTAACTGGAGACTGAGAAGTGGGAGAAATTATTTGAAGAAATAATGGCCAAAATTTACAAATTTGATGAAAACTATAATCCAAGCCCAATATTAAAAGGAATTCTGCAAAATGGAAAACTAGTTTGTGAATTCTGATTTTCAGGAGTGATTTTTCTTTTCTTAGACATTTCCTTCTATTCTGATACTAATTTATAAGATTGTTTTTGAGTATCAGATAACACTACAATTCACAAGTTATTCTTGGTAGTTGGATGTCTGTTAGATGCTACTAAAAAATATAGATGAGCTTCTTTTCTGAAAGATTTTGATGTTGTGTTGGAATAGTATGCTGTAGATACAACCAGCTGCCTTGTTACATTTAACGTAGGCATCTGTAAATATTAAAACTTAAGAAGATGGCAGGTGATGTCTCTTTAAACCCTCACCTATTCAGATTTGGCTTAACTATCATAGCTTTTCCTTTTTCTTTAAAAAAAGAGAGACTTATAGCTCAATAATGTCTTTTTATATTTCTAATTATCTGCCAATAATATATATGAATTTAGCATGCTGTGTAAGCTGTGTCCTAGTTGCTGAACAGTTTGTGCAGTGCTACCTTGCCAAATAAATTTAAAAGTAAAATAGGGGAAATATAATTGTTTAAATAAAAAATAATGGCAACATAGTGAGTATGGGGCTTCAAACATATATGGAAATAAAATGTGGAACAAAAAATAGCACAAAAGCTTGGGGAAAGAAATGGAAGTATACTGCTGGTTGTTCTGCTATGGAGAGTAATATAATATTTTAAGGTAAGAATCCTGTTCAAAATTGTACTGGAGGTGTTATCCACTGCAATAAGAAAAGATACAGGGAGAACAAGTGTAGAGTTTGAAAAGATAAAGATTAAAAATTATATTTATTAGCAGAAGACATGATCATCTGTGTAGAAAATAATTTTAGAGAATCCACAAATAAGTTACAGGAACTAATATGTGAATTATGAAAAAATTTAGGGAGCACATAAGGTCAATATACAAAATTAATTGCATTTCTATGTACTAGCTATGAACACTTAGAAATCAACATACAAATTTAAAATTGCCATTTAGAACAGCACCCCCAAAATTAAAAATTAAGTACTCCTAAATAGCATCCAGAAAATGTTCAAATGAAAAGGAAAATTTTGACAATAGATGTGCAAGATATGAAAAACAGCATCTACAAAGCATTGTTGGGAGAAATCAAAGAAGACCAAAATAAATGGAGAGATATACCATGTTGACAGATCAGAAGTTTATTATTGTTAATATTGATCTATAGATTCAATGCAATACCAATCAAAATCTCAGCAAACTATTTTGTAGATGCTGACAAACTAATTCTAACATTCATTTGGAAATTCAGGGAATGTAAAATAACCAAAACAATATTGAAAAAGAAAATAATTATAGTTATTTAAAGAATTACTATAAAACCACAACCATCAAGACAGTATAGTATTGGTATAAATATAAATATACAGATCACTAAAACAGAGTGAAGTGTGTAGAATAGACTCACACATATATTGCTAATTGACATACAGACAAAATGAAAAGGCATTAATTGAAGAAAGAATAATCATTTCAACAAATGGTACTGTTAATGGAACAGTGAATATTTATATGAAAAAGAAGAACCTTAACCATTACATCTTACCATACAAAAACATTAACTGGAAATCAATCATAGACTTAAATGAAGAGTTAAAACTATAAATGTTCTAGATGAAAACTTAAGAAAACACTTGAGTAACTTTGGAACGGGAAAATATTTTTTAAATAGGACACAACCACCACAAAATCTAAAAGAAAAAGTGAATTGGACTTCATGAAAATTAAAGGTTTTTTTTTCTCTTCCAGAGATGCTGTTAAGAAGATGAAAAGGTAAGCCACAGACTAAGAGAATTTTTTTACAAAAAATGTGGAAAAAGTATATATATCTGACAAAGGAATTGTATAGAGACCATATCAAAATCCTACAGTTCAAGAATAAAAAGGCAGGCAGCCTAATAAGTGGCAAAATATTTGAACTCTCACTTTACCAAATATGCATGAATCTCTAAATTTCACAGAGAGAAAGAAGCAAGAACCAATACAATAAAATATATACACTCTGATTACATTTATATAAAGTTCAAAAAACAAGCACAACTGTATAATATTGTATAGAGATGCATATATGTGTGGTAAAACTGTAAAGGAAACAAAAACATCCTAATAAGAAATTTCAGGTTATCAGTTTCTTCTATGAAGGAATTAGAGGGAAATGATTTCCAAGGGACATGCAGTGAACTTCTAGGGTGCTGGTAATATTCTATCTCTGAACTGAATCATGATTACATAGCTGTTAGCTTTATAAACATAGGTATTTGCTCTCTATAAAATTGATGAAAAGAAAAAATTTTAAGTAACCATGGGTAGAATAAAAATAAAAAGTGAAAACCAGCCACTAGAGAATAAAATAGAATACAGAAAATTTAATAATAATTAATAAATTTGTCAAAATGAACATAGTGTTATCAGAGAAAATAGCATAATAGGGAACTCCATGGCCCCGTGTTGACAAAAGCAACAGATAAATTTGCTAAAACCTCAGAATTAACTTTGTAAGACTCTATAAACTAGACAAAAACTTACAACAACTAGAGGAAATTTTTAAAAATGTTTTTGATTTGCATTTCCCTTAGGATTAGTGATGTTGAGTATCTTTTCACATGTCTGTTGGCCATCTGTATGTCTTACTTAAAAAGATGTCTACTCAGGTCCTCCGCCCTAAATAATTACATGAAAGAGAGAAGTCAAAAGTGACTACAAGATTTTATATATGAACAACTAGAATGTTGGACTTGCCATACACTAACAAGGGAATATTTTTAAAGAAACGTGTTTGTGAGTAAGGACAGAAATTCAGTATGCAATACATTCATTCCTGCTATAACATGACATATGTGTTCCCCCAAATCACTGTGATGTGCAAAATTACTCAGCAAAAACCCAGAGTTTATGGGAAAAAATGGTGTTATGAACACGAAACTGAAAAATTTCATCAATGACACATTAAAAAAAGGAGCCTATTTTAAAATGTAGCACAGTGTTACATACGTCAAATGGTTAAGATATATATATATATATATATATATATATATATATATACACACGCATATATACTGCACAATAAACAGGCTCTTTATCTTGAAAAAGACAGGAAAATTGCTGGTGGAAGAGGGTATCAGAAGGGTTAAAGTTTATGAGTTACTTTGAAGAGATGGAAAGGGGGTTATCTAAAATTGGAGGGAAAGTTTTAAGGTCATATATGGATCAGTGTGGCTCCTAACACACATGGTAATTGAGGTAGCTGGTAGCTGTTTAAAGTGTGTGCAGATGTGTATTTTGTGCAATCCTGCACAGCTCAATTCAGCTAGAGATCTGTGTTCGCCAAGTGTTTTTTCTTGGACAAAATCACACATAAGCGAAATCCACATTACACTTAAGTTGTCCCCAAATTTATCAACCAAATTGGAGCAAATTCGTGTCTTCAAAGCAAGTGTTATGGCATAAGTGACTATATGTTAAACATCAAAATGAGCATGTTAAGTAGGCAGTTGGATTGACGTCTAGAATTTATGGTACAAGTATCAGTTAAATCTAATTTGGAATTAATCAACATATATATGCTATTGTGACTGAATCAGACTAGGGAATGAATATAAAAATTGAGCCCTAGGACATCCCAACATTTAGAAGTTAAGAAAGATGATAAAAAATAAGACGATTCTGAGAAGGAGCTAAGACATTGGAGGAGGATCAGGAGAGTAGGTTCCCCTAGAAGTCAAGTGAAGAAAGTTTTCAAGGAGTAGGGAACAATCAACTATGTCAAATAAAGCACATAGGCCAAGTACCAAGAACTGGGAATTGTTCTTAGAATCTGGTTAACTGAAGGTGACTGGCAATTTTGACAAGAACATTTGAGCGGAGTGGTGAGAAACAAAGTTTGTTTGGAAGCAGATGAAGGGGAATGGAGAAAGAGGGAATGAAGACACTAGTTACTATAGGGAACCATTGGGAAGAGAAATAAGGAAAAGGGCAGTGTGAGACATCAACATTTTTTTAAGGTTGGAGAAACCACAGCTTTTTTGTATGATCAGAATTATTTAGAAAACAGAAAAAAAATTGATCATATAGGAGGCAGGGGAAAATTTTTGGATTTGCCATTGTACTAAGAAGCTAGAGGAAATGGAATATAGTGCAGAGATGCTAGGAGTATGAACAGTTCATCCACAGTAACAAAAGTGAAGACAGAGTTCCTGGGCACAAATGTAGGTAGGTGGTGGAGATGCTGGTAGTATGTGGAGATTTTCTTCTGTTTTCCTCTGTTTTCTCTGTGAAGCAGGACGTAAGATCATCAGCTAAGAATGAGTTGGGGGGGAAGTATGGCATATTCCAGAGGAGAAAAACAAAATTGTTCAGAAGAGCTTAAAGGTGAAAGGAGTAGGGTAACATGAGAACACATTTGTACAAAAAAAACACCTGCATATAGAACTGTTGTATGTAACAGAGTACATACAATTTTCACTTTGTTAAATACTAATAGCTCTCTGAGGTTGCATTAGTTCATGTTCCCACATGTAATAAGTCTGCTGCCTCAAGCTTTTGCCAACACAGTATGCTATCAAACATTTTCACCCTTTGCAATCCAACAGTTAAAAATAATATAATTGCAATTTTAATATCTATTTTTATTTTTTTAAGTTTATATATTTATTTTGAGAGAGGATGAGAGCTGGGGAGGGGCAGAGAGAGGGAGAGAGAGAGAATCCCCAGCAGGCCCCATGCTGTCAGTGCCTGATGTGGGGTTTGAACCCACAAACCATGAGATCATGACCCAAGCCGAAGTCAGGTGTCAGACGATTAACCAGCTGAGCCACACAGGAGCCCCCATGTTTCTTATTTAAATGAAGTTGAGCATCTTTTCTTATGATTAATGATCAAGGACCACAGATATAACTGGATCATTCCAGGGAGCTGTGATTTGGTAGATTAGACAAGAAATTTCTTTTTGTCTTAGGCCTCTACTCACTCAACCAGTATTTATTGGGTGCCTACTATGGATCATACACTGTTGTATTGACTAAGGGATATAGCAGCAAACAAACAAACAAACAAACAATGTCAGAACCTAAACTGGGCCCCATAGCCCAGAATAACAGAAACTCCAAAGGAGAAGAGGTCTCAGATAATCTCTAATCCAAGATCACAAAGCAAAGATCAAGACTAGTACTCAAAACAGAGATCAAGCTTTCTGTTAGGTGCTGTAGAGAAAGATACAAATTTTTTTTAAGTAGACAAGTGGCATAAATCAGAGCTAAGGTTTAGGATGATGAATCAATGCATGTGTTTGTGATTGAGGATGAAAGAGAAGCAGTGGCTGGTTCATAGCAAGCACTTAATGAGTATGAAAGGAAAAAAAAAAGAAGAGGAAGGACCATCCAAGAGGGAAAAGTGGCTCCAGATACAAAAGTAGCCTTCTTCTTCATAGAACTCTGAATCAAATTGTCTTTTAGGGTTCCCAGAGAGAAATGGAATACAGAGGAAACAGCTGTGAAAAGCTGTGCTCAGCTACTCTCCCAGGTCCCCAGACTGTAATTTTCCAGACATTGTATGCAGTGGGAAGCTCTAGAGCAGAGCTGGAGGTGTAATGCCTATTTAAAGATAGATTTGCAGTCTTAAATAAATTCCTCCTGGCAATGTTCTCAGCTCTTGCCCCTGGGGCTGGTGCAAATTTCTGTTCAAGTATCAAATGGCCAAATATGCTGAACTATTTAACTCAAATTTGTCTGAATCAAGTTCCTCAGTGATAATCTAACATACAAACCAAAAGAACAATGCTATTTGAGAGATTTTGTTACTTTCTGCCTCCATTGGCAGTTCCCACATGTTTACAATTCTAGTCAACCAGGTAAATTGGCAAACTGTCCAATCAAAATAGAAAGCATCAAGGGGAGATGAACAAGATCATGACACAAAAGGCTCCTGAACTTCCCTCCTCCCACAGACACACCAAATGTACAGCTATACATGGAGCAATTCCCTCTGAAAGAAATCCAGAAAGTAGCCAAGCAACTTCTACACATAAGGTGAATGAGAAAATACTCATATCAAAATGGGTAGAAAAGGCTGAAACACACTCTCACCATAAACCCTACCCAAGCAAAGTACTGTACAGTTGGGAGGGAAGCCCCAGACCACAGCTTCTCACTGAGAAGAAAATAGTTTTGCTTGTATATCTAGTGCCCCAACTTTTAAGATTTCCACTCTCAAATGGGCCCCCAAAACACCTACCTCTGAAAGCCAATAGGACTTTTGTACATAAGACCTAGATGACAATAGCAAAGAAAGAGGCAAATCTTAATGGGTGTAAGCAGGGCTTATATAGCATAGGTCCACCAGGTCTCAGCACAGAGAGAACAGACCAAAACACCCATCTCCCAGTCTTTCCTTGAAAGGGGTATAACTGTATATTTTATAAACTGTTGTCTGAAGGTCTGGATCCTAACTTCAACATGCATTTAGAAACTGGCTGCAATCCTCTCCAGAGACAGGGAAGCTAAGGGTAACATCCCCTACATCCTTCTTCCTCCTGGCTCAAATGATAAAATCAAGTCACCAGTATCTCCCCGGAAGGAGCTTATACACAAATCTGGCACCCAACCTTTTGCAGCTGCCAGCCAGGATGGGAACCCAAATCACTTAGCTCTGACAGAAAACAGGGCTTGCATTCATAAGTCCTACAAGATATATACAACAAAGAAATTTTTAAATGGGTGCAGGAGGACTCCCTACATGGCTATTGCCCCAGGGCACAGCACCAGGCCATCTCCCAGTTTCTCCCCGGAAAGGTCTTAACTACATACTTTACCAGCTACTGCCTGAGAGTCCCATTTCTTCCTTTTTTTAAAAAAAAATTTGATGTTTTAATGTACACAAATGGGGGAGGGACAGGGAGAGAGGAAGAGACAGAATCTAAAGCGACTCCAGGCTCTGAGCTGTCAGCACAGAGCCTGACACAGGGCTTGAATTCCCAAGGCATGTGGTCATGATCTGAGCCAAAGGCAGACACCTAATTGACTGAGCCACCGAGGTGCCCCCTGAGAGCCCAGTTTCTAATCACCTTGCATCTAGGTGCTGATTTCGATCCTTCCCTCTGGGACACTGATGGGACTTGACACATCTTCAACTACTGGGATCCACTAATAACAAAGAAAGTGGCTTGGACAATCACACAAGTTTGAGAGACA
This sequence comes from Panthera tigris, assembly GCF_018350195.1. Lineage (NCBI taxonomy): Eukaryota > Metazoa > Chordata > Mammalia > Carnivora > Felidae > Panthera > Panthera tigris. Next base: position 124,514,024 of record NC_056677.1, on the reverse strand, counting down.
AACAGGAACTCAAGGCTGATTGAGGAAGTTCATCTACTACACAAGACTACTTGAAGGGAATAATTAGAAAGCGGAGTAGTAAGGGAACCCTGGGCTTATCTCATCCCTCGAACACAGCTAGATCAAAATCAAACCATTTTGAAGACCTAGGAAATTGATCTGGGGATTAACAGAACAAGCTGCATAATTTGAGGAGAGAACATGGCAGGTACATGGTGTGGAGAGGTGAGTTGGGGGAGAGAAGAGCCACTATGCCACACAGGGGAGGGAGTCATTTTCACAGAGAGGAAAAACATAGGGGGGATAGAGCAGCAGCACATTCAGTTTTCTCCAGAGAGTACTCTCCCTGAAAGCATCTAGAGAGAGAGTGAAAACTTGCACAGGAGACTGCACAAGAAAACTGTTCCCCAAAACCACTGATGGGGGGAAAAGGAGAGGTTTTCAATACCACCAGTATTTTATAAACAGTGGAACACAGAATCTGAAGTTTCAGAAGTCAGACCCTGGTGGTACTCTAGCGAGGAAGCAGAGCAGAGACTCAGGAGCAGACAGTGCATTTCTGAGGATCCCATGAATCTCAGGGGGAGAAGCGGTTCCCCTGCTTGGAGTGCATTTGATAGAGGTGATACAGCCTCTCTGCAGATAAAAGACCCTGTGGGCATCAAGCTACCACATTCACCCATATAAGAACGAAGATGCTGGCTGAGGGCAGCAAACACTGGTGCCAGCTGTGTATTGCGATTTACCATAAACTCTGAGCAGCTTCCCCTGTGTGGTGGCTTGACTGGTTCTTGGGACAAGCCAACTCTGGCCACAGCACAGTGAGACCCTCCCCCAGAAGATCATTGCAGGTCTGAATCACAGAGGTCCCCGAAGTTTGGGGTTTTGTAACACAGCTGTGTCAGAGATAAAACTCTGGAGAGAGGTGCTGCTTGGTAGGTGGACAGCATGAACCTAGGCGGGAAGCTGATGGAAGCAGAGGTCACAGGTTGGTGTCTGTGAGGGTATGAACTTCCCACTCTGGACACTAGAGAGAGGGGTGAAGCCATTTTCACCATTAGCCCACCAACACTGATCGACTCCAGTGAGTTAAATATCACAACCAAATGGAGAATGGAACCAATACACCAACTGCTCCCCCTTGTGCCCTACAGTCACATCTTCAGGAGAGTAAGTCAGCCTGAGAATCAGACAGCAGGCCCCTGCCTCAGAAGACCAGCACAAATCCCTTCCATGCCCTTAGTTTACTAATCATATAGTGCTGCAAAAGTTTCAACTCTAGGGGCAACTGGATCTAGGTTCATTTGTTTTTTGTTTGTTTGTTCATTTGTTTGTTGTTGCTTATGTTTTTGTTTAATGTTTTTTTTTCTTTCCTTTTGTTTCTTGGATACAGAAGGAGTAAAAATTTTGTTATTTTGCTTTCACTATTTCTTGAATTTTTTCTTTTTTTTCTCCTTTCACTTCTTTCTATCAATCTTCTCTTAACAAGCAGACCAAAACACCAAGGATCTAGCTTCCATTATTTTATCTTTAAAAATTTTTAAATTTTTATTTCATTCTGTTGTTGTTGTTGTTGTTATTGTTGTTTTCTTTCTCTAAAAAGACAACATGGAGAAGTTCACCTCAAAAGAAAGAACAGGAAGAAATGATGGCCAGGGATTTAGTCAATGCAGATATAAGTAAGATGTCTGAATTAGAGTTTAAAACAATGATTATAAGGATACTAGCTGGGCTTGAAAAAAGCATAAAAGACACAAGAGAATCCCTTTCTGTAGAGATTTTAAAAAACCCTAAAATCTAGGGGAACCTGGGTGATTCAGTTTAAGTGTCCAACTCTTGATTTTGACTTAGGTCATGATCTCACAGTTTCATGAGATCAAGCCCCATATTGGGCCCTGCACTGTCAGTGCAAAGCCTGCTTGGGATTCTCTCTCCCCCTCTCTCTCTGTCACTCCCTTTATCACGCATGTGCTCTTTCTCTTTCTCTCAAAATAAATAAACTGGAAAAAAGAAAAACTAAATCTAGCCAGGCCAAAATTTATAATGCTATAACCCATATGCAAAGCCAAAATGGAGGTCATACAAATGAGGATGGATGAGGCAGAGGAACAAATTGCCAATATAGAAGATAAAATTATGGAATATAATGAAGTTAAAAAGAAGAGGGAAACAAAGGTCAGTGATCACAAAGGCAGACTTAGGGAACACAGAAATTTATTGAAAGGTAGTAATATTTGTATCATTAGAGTCCCAGAAGATGAAGAGATTAGAAAAGAGGCAGAAGGTTTATATGAGCAAATTATAGGTGTAAATTTCCCTAATCTGGGGAAAGACACAAAACATCAAAATCCAAGAGGAACAGAGAACTCCAATTAAATTCAACAAAAACTGGCCATCACCAAGACATATCATAGTCAAGTTCACAAAATACACAGACAAGGAAAGAATCCTGAAAGCTGTAAGGAAAAAAAAGTCCTTAACTGATAAGGGAAGACAGATCAGGTTCACAGAAGATCTGTCCACAGAAACTTGGAAGGCCAGAAAGAAGTGTCAAGATACATTCAACATGCTGAATGGAAAAAATATGCAGCCAAAGAACTCTATTCAGCAAGTCTGTCATTCAAAATATGAGAGATAAAGAGTTTCCAGGCAAAGAAAAACTAAAGGAGTATGTGACCACTAAACCATCCATAAAAGAAATTTTAAGGGACTCCTTGAGTGGAGAAAAAAGAAAAAGACCAAAAGCAACAAAGACCAGAAAAGACCAGAGAGCATCACCAGAAACACCACTCTACAGGTAACAAATGGCACTAAATTCAGAGCATTCAATAATCACTCTGAAGGTAAATGGACTAAATGATCCAATCAAAAGACATAGGGTATCAGAATGGGTAAAGAACAAGATCTATCTCTATGCTCCCTACAAGAGACTCCTTTTAGACCTAAAGTTATCTGCAGATTGAAAGTAAGGGGATGGAGAAAACGTCTATCATGCTAATGACTGTTAAAAAAAAAAAAAGAAAAAGAAAAGCCAGAGTACCCATACTTATATGAGACTGGAGTTTTTTAAACAAAGACTGTAACAAGAGATGAATAATGGCATTATATCATAATTAAGGGTTCTATACATCAAGGAAATCTAACAATTATAAATGTTTATGCTCCCAACTTGAAACACCCAAATATTTAAATCAATTAATCACAAACATAAAGAAATTCACTAATAATACAATAATAGTAGGGAACTTTAACACCCCACTTACAACAATGGACAGATCACCTAAGCAGAAAACCAATAAGGAAACAGTGACTTTGAGTGACACACTGGACCAGATGGGCTTAACAGATATATTCAGAAAATTTCATCCTAAAGCAGCAGCATACGTATTCTTCTAGAGTGCATATGGAACATTCTCAAGAATATATCACATACTGGGTCACAAATCAGCCCTCAACAAGTACAAAAAGATGGAGATCATGCCATGCATATTTTCAGATCACAACGCTATGAAACTTGAAGTCAACCAAAAGAGAAATTTGGAAAGCCCTCAAATACGTGGAGGTTAAAGAACATCCTATTAGGAAATGAATGGGTTAACCAGAAAATTAAAGAAAAAAATAAAAATAAATACACGGGAACAAAGGAAAATGAAAATATGGAAAATATGACAGTCCAAAACCTTTGGGATGGGGAAGGAAGTTAAGATGACAGAGAACTAGGGGGACTGGGGTTTCCCTCATCCCTCAAACACAGCTGTATTGAGGTCAGAACATTTGGAACACCCAGGAAGTCAATCTGTGGACTAACAGAAAAATCTCCACGGGTAAAGGGAAACGGCTTAGTGGGACAAAGCTGCGAGTATGCCAATTGTGGGAGATAAAACAGTGTAGGCACGGAGGGGAGGGTACTACTTCTGTGGAAAGACAAAAGGGAGAAAAACACAGAGAGTCTGTGGAATTGTAGTATTGTGCTAGTACAAGAGAAAAGCCTTTCTGGACCATCGACTAGGGAATGAGAAATATGGAAAGTGCCAGTTTTTACTTTGCAAACAGCTTCAGGAGCTGAAGATTGGAGTTATCAAAAGTGCATGACTTTCTCTGGACTGGAGCTGGCCATGTGTGTGCACCTGGGTTGGGAAGTCAGCCCCTGGGCATGGTAGTGATATCAGGAAAGCATTGGAGAGAACAGTTCCCTTCCTTGAGTACTGTGGGAAGAGGGTTTATTGCATATCGAAGGCCTTTAATGGCAGGGCTGAGTGGCACTACATCAGAACAGAATCCTTGTGGTACAGGATCTCTTAAGACACCAGGTTTTGAAACCCAGATGAGTGCCTAGGAAGCGTGAGAGAACTGTGGAGCAGGGCAAGCCAACTGCCCGCACTACTCTGTCAGGGATGCCTAAATGGTGTGGTTTGACACTCCAAGTCTGGGGAGGAGAGATTGGGGTGTTGCCATATTTCCCATCACCAACACAGTGGAGCTTCAGGTAATAGCACAGTGGCCCCAATGGAGGTGGGACCCACTTAAAATAAACCCCACTCCTCCATGCCTGATAACTACTTATCTACTGGAGTGGGACTAACACTGAGCAAACCAAATGGCCTCTCCTCCAGACCAGCACAGCCACCGGTCACAGGCACCAACAGACAACTATCCTATGGTTTTGTGTTAGTTTGCTTGTCATCTTTCCTTTCCTTTCCTTTCCTTTTCTTTTCTCTTCTCTTCTTTTCTCTCCTCTACTCATTTCTCTTCTTTGTGTTTCTACCCACTTCTTTTTTTCCTTTGGAATCAGGCTCATAGTTTCTAATTTGATTTTTTTGTCAATTCTTATTATATATATTTTTTTTCTTTCTCTGTTTCATTTGTTTAGTCAGGCATTTTAACTCTATTCATTTGTACCTTTTCTATATCTCCTTTTTTATTTTTCTTTCTCTCTGTATTAAGACTTATAGTCTTATAGTTTCTTTGATTCGCTGTTTGGTCTTTTATTTCACCCCTTTAATTTTTTCTCTTTGTATGGGATCATGTTCCCTGTCTTTTCTTTTTCTGGGGTTAATTCAATGAACAAATAAAAGCACACCTGATTAAAGATCCAAAAACTCCACCTACAAGCAAGGAGGACCTTTGCAGAGGAGTGAGCAGTGGGATAGAGCAGCCAAATATGCAAAAACAGAGTGCACACAACACACTCCAAAGACACTTCCTGAAGTGCCAGGTCCTGGACAGTGTATGAACCCTTTTAAATATAGTAGTACTTGCAGATGCAGGACACATAACAAGCTACTAAAACACGTAAATGACAAAACCTAGCCAAAATGATGAAACAGAAGAATTCTCCTCAAAAGAAAATCCAGGAAGAAATGGCAGCCAGAGAATTGCTCAAAACAGATATAAACAATATATCTGAACAGAAATTTATAATAACAATCATAAGACTAATAGGTGTGCTTGAAAAAAAGCATAGAAGACAGCAGAGAATCTATTGCTGCAGAGATCAAAGACCTAAGAAATAGTCACAATGAATTAAGAAATGCTATAAATGAGATGCAAAATAAACTAGATACAGTGACAGTGAGGATGGAAGAAGAAGAGGAGAGAATATGTGAAATAGAATATAAAATTATCGAAAATGATGCAGCTGAAAAAAAGACAGAAAGGAAGTTACTGGACCACTCTGTAGAATTAGAGACCAAAGTGATTCAATGAAATGAAGTAATATCTATATCATAGGAGTTTAAGAAGAAGAAGAGAGAGAAAGGGGCAGAAGGTTTATTTGAACAAATTATACATGAGAACTTCCCTAATGTGGGGAAGGAAACAGGCATCCAAGTCCAAGAGGCACAGAGAACTCCCTTCGAAATGAACAAAAATAGGTCAACACCATGACATATCATAGTACAACTGGCAAGATACAAAGATAAAGAGAGAATTCTGACAGCAACTAGGGACAAATGGGCCTTAACCTACAAGGGTAGACACATAAGGGTAGTAGCAGACCTGTCCACTAAAACTTGGCAGGCCAGAAGGGAGTATCAGGAATTACTCAATATGCTGAATAGGAAAAATATGCAGCCAAGAATCCTTTATCCAGCAAGGCTGTCAATCAGAATAGAAGGAGAGATAAATGCTTTCTCAGACAAACAAAAAATAAAGGAGTCCATGATCACTAAACCAGCCTTGCAGGAGATCCTAAGGGGGACTCTGTGAGTGTAAAGCAGCAAAGAGTACAAAGAACCAAAGACAGAAGAGTGGAGGTGCCAAGATGGCAGAGCAGCTTGGAAGTTCTCAGCTTCCCTCATCCCTGAAATGCAGCTAGGTCAGCATCAAACCACTTTGCACACCTAGGAAATTGATCTGAGTTTTAACACAACAATCTGCATAACTTGAAACACAGAACTCAGCATGTATGTGGTGTGGAGAGGTGAACTGGGCAGAGAGAAGCCATGGAGGGTAGGGAGCTGTTTTTGCAGAGAGAGGACAGAGAAAGGGGAGGGGGAGAGTTCAGGAAAAGCATTCCCCCTGAAAGCAGCTGGAGACAAAGAGAAACAGTGGAAACACCCACAAGGAACTGAGAAAGAAATCTGTTCCTCAAAACCATTGATGGAGAGAAAGAAGGTTTCAATACCATTAGAACTCTATAAACAGGGTAGCACAGAGTCAGAAATTCCAGAGCTCAATATCTGGCAGTGCTCTGGTGGAGGAAAGGCAAATTCCCAGGAGCAGGCAGATAGTTCCGAGGGGTCTGTGGGCCACATGGGGAGAAGCAGTTCCCCTGCATGGAGGGCATTTGGTAGAGGCCATATGGCCTACCCACAGGCAAAGGTCCCAGCAGACCTTGGAGAAGAGCCACATTTGCTGGTATCGGAACAAAGATGCCAGAGTGTGCTGAAATCTGGCACTGGCTGTGTGTTGTGATTTGCCATAATCTCTGAACCTCTGCCACCACATGATTGCACAAACTTTTTCTGGGGCAAGCCAACACCCAGCCACTGGTGTTCAGCAGCTCTGAACCTCTGCCACAGTGCAATCACACAAATGTTCTCTGGGGAAAGCTGGCACCCAGCCACTGCTCAGTGAGACCCTCCCCCAGAGGGTGAGAGTGGGTCCAAACCACAGGGTTCTCTGAAGTGAGGGGTTTAGAAATACAGCCCCATCTGAGATAAAATTTGGGAGGGAGGTGCTGCCAGCCTGGCACACTAATGGGTTGGACATGGATGGTGTAGAAGCAAGGAGTGGATGGAAGCCAGAGACAAAGGAGGGGTGCTAGATAATGGGTTGGTGAGAGCACAGTTCCTGAGTCAGAGACTAGGAACCTGGGTGAAGACATTTTCACTTCTCTCACACTTGTGCATATATGCACAGCACGCCACACTGATCCACCACAGTAAGTTAAGAAGTGCCACCTCGTGGAGAATAGAGACGTCACACGAAGTCTGGCTCAAATGAGCCCTCCTAGCACATGCCCTAGAGGACCACCACAAGTCTTTCTGCTTGCTTAGTGACTATATTATAAAGTGCTTCATAGTTTCAGTTCTAGGGGAAACTGGATGTAACTTCGTTTGGGTTATTTCTGTTTACTGATCCATCTATTTTTTTTTGGTTGTTTTTTGTTTTTCATTTTCTCTTTCTCTTCTTTTTCTTGGATACAGAAAGAGAAAAATATTTTTATTTTCCTTTTTTAAAATTTTTAAAAATTCTCTTTACTATTTTTTTGTATGTTTTTTATCCTATTTCACTTTCTTCATTTATTTTATTATATAATTTTTTAAAAATTCTCAAACTTTTTCTAATTTTTTTGCTTTTCTTTCCCTTTTTTCTCTATTCTAGCAAGCTTCTTTCAACAATGAGACCAAAACACACCTAGCTTCCTTTATTAGATTTTTTTGTGTTGTTTTTAATTTTTTAATTTTTATTTTATTAATTTTTTTCTTCATCAAAAATTACAAAGTGAAGGAATTCACCCCAAAAGAAAGACAAAAGGAAGAAATGACAACCAGGAGATTAATCAACATAGATATAAGCAAGATGTCTCAATTAGAATTTAGAACCATGATAATAAGAATACTAGCTAGGGTGGAAAAAAGCATAGATCCCTTGTTGAAAAGATAGAAGAAGTAAAATTTATTCAGGACAAAATTAAAAATGTTGTAACCAAAATGCAATCTTGACCATTCAAGATTGGTGCTATGGTGGCAAGGATGGATGAAGCAGAGCAATGAATCAGTGATATAGAAGAGACAATTATGGAGAATAATGAAGCAGAAAAGTAGGTGAAACTAAGGCAAGAGAGCATGATACAAGAATTAGAGATCTCAGTGACCTATTAAAAAGGAATAATATCTGATTCACAGGAGTCCCACAAGATGAAGAGAGAGAAAAAGTGGTAGAAGGTTTATATGAGCAAATTATAGTGGAAAACTTTCCTAATCTGGGGAAAGACACAGACATAAAATTGAAGAAGCACAGAGAACTCCCACTAGATTCAACCAAAACTGACCATCACCAAATCAAATTCACCATATCATAATCAAATTCAAAAAATACACAGACCAGGAAAGAATTATGAAAACAGCAAGGGGAAAAAGTCCTTAACCTATAAGGGAAGACAGATCAGGTTTGCAGCAGACCCATCCACAGAAACTTGGCAGGCCAGACAGGAGGGTCAGGATATATTCAACATGCTGAATCAGAAAAATATGCAGCCAAGAATTCTTTATCAGCAAGGCTGTCATTCAAAATAGAAGGAGAGATAGTTTCCCAGACAAACAAAAACTGAAGGAGTTCATGACCACTGAACCAGCCCTGCAAGAAATTTTAAGGGGAACTCTTTGAGTGGAGACAAGACAAAACAAAACAAAAAAGACCAAAAGCAACAAAGTCTAGAAAGGATCAGAGAACATCTTCAGTAACTAACTCTATAGGCAACACATAATGGCAATAAATTCATATCTTTCAGCACTCACTGTAAATGTCAATAGACTAAACTCTCCAATTAAAAGATACAGGGTATTAGAATAAGATAAGAAAACAGGATCCATCTATATGATGCCTACAATAGATTCATTTGAGACATAAAGACACCTTCAGATTGAAAGGGGATGGAGAACCATCTATCATGCTAATGGTCACCAAAAGAAAGCTGGAGTAGCCATAATTATATCAAACTAGATTTTAAAATAAAGGCTGTAACAAGAGTTGAAGAAGGGCATTATATCATAATTAAGGGGTCTATCCACAAAGATCTAACAATTGTAAATATTTATGCCCCCAATATGTGAACACCCAAATATATAAATCAATTAATCATGAACATAAAGAAACCCATTGATATTAATACCATAATAGTAGGGGACTTCAACACCCCATTCACAACAATTGACAGATCATGTAAGCAGCAAATCAACAATGAAACATTGGTTTTGAATGACACACTGGACCGGATGGACTTAACAGATATATTCAGAACATTTCATCCTAAAGCAGCAGAATACGCATTCTTCTCAAGTGCACATGGAACATTCTTCAGACTAGGTCACATACTGGGACACAAATCAGCTCCAAACAAGTACAAAAATATTGAGATCATACCAGTATATTTGGTATAAAACCACCAGGCAAACCAGAGTTTGTCATTATTATTATTTTCAAAGTAAGGAAGTCTTCATCCTGGGGCAGAATACTTTAGTGTATTTAACTCTTGTGCAGAGCTGTATTTCCCCTCATCCCCCAATTTTTTGGTTGTCACTTGAAGATATCACTTTAGTCCCAGTACACATTATGAAAGTCCATCATGAAATATACTCCATGTTTTCAAAACTTATAACTGAGGTTAAGGGTCAAAATACTGTATCCAGATACTCTTTATACATAACTTGGTATTTGTATTGGTGTTGTAAGATGTAGATAACTGTTTCAGCTATTCTCCAATATTTTGTCACCATGATGATTTTTCTGTGACCTGCTTATGCTACCTGCTTTTACTTCCCGAAAGCTTGTAATTTCTTTGAAGTGCCATCGTTAAGCATGTCTGTTATCTCTGCAATAGTTGTCTCCCTACTCTTCCTATTTTTACATCGTGTAGTCTGTGCTCTGGTTTTGCCATCAATGTTATACTTGCTTTCTATCTTGTAAAAATTCTTCAGAATTTTTGATGCCTCCCCTATTTGTATTTTTTCACTGCAATGTATTATTTTCTTTATATTTTTCTTTTTCTTAAATTTAAATTAAAGTTAGTTAACATCCACTTCAGGAGTAGAACCCAGTGATTCATCTCTTACTTATGACACCCAGTGCTCATCCCTAAAGGTATTTCGATCTTCAAGGAGGTAAATAATTGAGCTAATTTCATAGTCTCAGAGTAGAAATCCACATTCTCTTTCTAATATTAGCCTCCTTTGCATCCCTTTTCAACTGGACCTTTCTTCCTGCTTTTCCTGAGTTACAAGGAGGTAGTAGATATTCCCTGTGTGTGTGTGTGTGTGTTTCTTTTGCTTTATAAAATAATTCTCACCTAGCTTCAAAATGTTGAACTAATTTAATTTACTTTTTTACAGATAATCTTCTACAGCCCATGGTTGTTGGGAGAACTTCTAAGATATTAATTATTATCAAAGATTTTTTTTCCCTGATAAATCAGAGTTATTAGCTTAAAGCCTTCAGTAAAGCTATTTAATATAGACTGTAGATAAATAGATGTCACACATAGGCTTGACCAAGGGGAATAGGCTAGACTTTTCCAATAACATTGTGTCAGAGCAAAATGGGCCTTTAAAGACCATTAAGTCTAACTCCTTCATACATATGTGGTATAAACTGAGTTAAATAAATTGCTCAAGTTCACACAGCTAGCTAGAAATAGAATCAATAGTGAATCTTAGACCTCTTGCCCCTTACACTATAACATGTGCTTCTTACCATAAAATAATGATGATAGTAAGCTCTGTTCTTTAATGTTATCAGAGCGGTTTAAAGTCCAAATCCAGTTTCCTAGCTTTCAAATATTCTAGTCATGTGACCACCCTATCTACATTTTATCACCTTATTTGCTACATCTATTTACTTAACCAACAACTGGACTGTTACTTGCAAACTTGTCTCTGTATATTTTCTCTTTTTGTAAATATTTTTCCCTTTTATCATGGATTGTTTAATTTTTATTTATTGTGCAGGGATACCTTTCCCATGAAGACTTCTCAACATTTCTCAGTCATCAGCAATAGTTACCATATTTATGTTCCTATAGTACTTGTTCATGTGTTTGTCATGGTGCTTATTTTATGGTTCTCATCAAAAGTTGTGAGTTGTAACACATATTAGAGATTTTTATTTTATAATGTCTTCTTTGTGTTTACAATTGCTCTTTCACAATCAGTATTGTGCCAAGAATTATAAAGGAATCATATTACCTTATCATGATGTGATGGAAGGAAAGATACAATGTCATTTTTAGAAGTGGAGTCAATATTCTTCTCATAAAGGACAGGAAGTTTGGAGAGAGAAGTCACTAGAAGAGACTAGGTACAGAAATGGACCTTGGAACTTCCCCTGTGGATATGAAGATTTCTCTGGTGAAGTATTGGCACCCTAATTATGAGTAAACATTAACTGGGTAACGTTGGTCAGAGTAGACATGAGTAGACCATCAAAGAGAAAACACAAACTTATTTGAGCCTGATAATGATGACCAGTTTGTTCCTGCAGGGAGATTTGTGATTGGTTCTGTCCAGTAATGAGACTATGCCTATGATGACATGGGAATTAAATGTACCAACGTTGAGAGAAACCACATGAATAAGTCTTACTTTCAGAGGCTATAAGTTATGTTGGGTACTACTCACCAGGAACTTGGAAGAACTAGGCATATGCAAATAATTTTGAGAGGCCAAAGAGCATTGGTGGGAGTTTGAGAGATTGGGAGAAATTTGGTCTTTATTTGTTGACACTATTTTATTTTGAATCATATCTCTTTCTATAGTGCCTGGATATCCAGGGGTGAAAGTTTGATACTCTAGGTGGAGGTTCAGCCAAAGAGTGATAAATCTCCTAGTGTATACGTTATACCTTTCATCGTAAATGAGTTGTTCTTATATTTGTGTTATTTTCTCTGCTAGAATACAAGCACAGATAGAGCTCATACATTAGGGAGCAGATTGCATTTGTCTCCATGTTGCTTTCCTAGGTTTTCTTTTCTATTTTCAAATCCTTGGCTTGGCACAGAACTTGGTTCAGAGAGATGTTGTTGACTTAGTGCATGTTGGAAGTTTTATTTTGTAAGCCATAGTGCTGGAGACATGGCCATGATGGGAGCAAGGTTGCTTTCTAAATATTTTCCTAAAATCTTAGTGATTTATTAAACAGTTTCCTCTTTCTGTTGAAAACCAGGTCAGACCATTCATCCCAGTCCGATTAAATGATGGAGAAAAGTTTACAGCAGTGTCTGATGAGGCATCTCTAGCTATCAATGACCTTTCTTAAAGCTGCATATGGGCCAATTATTTCAAAGTTTGTATTTTAATTAAAGTTTAACTTTTTGTTGGATGGTTTTTATTATGCTCACACAACTTCATCTATCTACCTCTCATTATCTGTGCTCATATAACCTGCCTTGCTCCTATTTATTTGAACTATATGCATTTCTAATGTTTATCCCTCCACTTATACAGCACTCCAGTAAGTCTCACTTCTCTCTTGCATCACCAACTTTTCCTTTTCTACTGAATTATTTGTGTCTGTTGACAAACATACTATAATACTTTCTATCTTAGTACTAAAAACAACTCCTTGGGCCTCACATTCCCCTTCTGATTCCTTAAGTGTGCCTCTACTTTTCTTTACAACAAATTTTCTCAAAAGAATTTTCTACACTTGCTGTTTCCCCTTTCTCATACCATTCTCTCATAAATCCATTGCAACCAGGTTTTTCAATTTCATCACTGCACTGAAACTTCTCTTGTTAAATTTGCCAAAGAACTTTATTAAATCCAATGATCAAGTCTCATTCCTCATCATACCCAATTTTTCAGAATCATCTGAAACTTTAGTTTCCTTTTCTTCTTGAAATTCTACCTTCCCTTGGTTTCTGTTGCCCCATTCTCTCTTAATTATTCTCCTTCCTCGTTGGCCACTCTCAGTGTTTGTCATTCATTTCCTTTCCTGCCTTCCAAATATTGGGGTGCCTCTGTGCTCAATCCCAAGACCTCTTATATTGATTTATTCTCTTTCTAGGTGATCTTCTTAGTGACTTTAAATATGATCTCTATGGTGACAACTCATATCTCCAGTCTTAACACCTTTCCTAACAGGTATATTTCCAACTACTTAGCATCTCCACTGAGATTCGTGTCCCAAATCCAACTCCCGGTTGTCTATTTCTCCTAAAACAGAAAACAAAAACCCAGCAGCAATAAGCCATCACTATGCACACCCTTCATTTTTCCCTACCTAAATTATCCCTGAGGTTACCTTTATCTGCCGCACAATTTGGAACAGCTGGTGTAAAGTTAACTGATGTCAGACAGAAAGTAGAACTACTCACCTTTAATTTTGTGCCCATGTTTTCCTGTAAGGGAGAGGAGTTAGAAAACTGGAATTGATAGATTAGTAGGCAGGACCCAGATGTGCTATCAAGTGCTTCAAATTGCAGGATGGTGTATGATAGAGAATTGTTCCACTTCAGATGCCACCAATGCCCTCATTGCAAAAAACTAGAATATATATTTTTTTAGAAAAAGAATTACATTCCAAGAAAGGATGGACAATAAATAAATAAATTTAGTTCATAGAAGAGGTGAATTTCATCTTAGAACACTGAAAGAACTTTATGCTATCACATTTGAGGCTTTGTCAGTCTCCTTTGAAGAATTATTGTAAACAACATATGGGAGAAGATCCAGTTTAGTATCCAAACAATAAAATAGCCTTAAAGTACTATAATTCACTTTAGTTTAAATATATGAATATTTATTGGGCATCTATTGCTTCTTAGCCAATGGTTAATCCTCTCCTTGTGTTACTTGAACTTTCAGCTGCATAATCTTTGAAGTTCTTTCCAATACTGGAATGTGAAGATTCTGAATTTTTGGTTCTGAGAGATAAAAGCAAATAGGAATTATTTGATGATTCTTCCAAGAAGAATAGCCCTTTACTGGGCATCAGCAACTTGGAGTATGTCTGTTTGTACTGGGTCGAGTTATGTCTTGCTGTTGTGAAAGTAGTTATTTAAATTATGAAGTTTCATACCTTTGGGCAGCTGGGTTAGCAGCATGGGATGATATGGCATATGTATGTCCTGATTTAGTTCTGTAGAGAACAGGCACTGCCTTCCCAGGCCAATGTCCTCTTCAGGGCCCTTTCTACATGCTGTACCAGCCTCTGCCATCAGGAAGAAGTGTAGAAGTATTACTACCATTCTCCAACGCCTCCTTACCTAAATGGGGAGGAGGAAAAGGTAGTTATAATTTCCTTTTGTTTGTCATGATCTTTCTCCTTTCCCCACCTAACCACTGTGTAAGTGCTCACTTATATGTTATTTCTATGATGCATTCCCAAGATTCTACTACAGGTAGTTTAGTTATGCCTAGAGCACCAAACTCTGCTACTGCTTTTAGTAACAAACCTGTTCTAGTATAGAGAATCTGACAGGTTTTAAGTTTGTGTTATTTTTCACAAAGATCAGTGACTCTGAGATAAATTGGTACTAGAGCCTCTCCCACGTGTCACATATTGTGATAGTCTCAGTTCTGAAATTTGCCAAAATCGTCTTACATTTCCGTGGAATTTTTATCCTAAGCTTCAGGTAGCTGATTTTTAAGGACTTGGTAAGTTAATATCTTACCTTCCAACCCTGATAAGTTACCTATAGTTTGTCTGTGTTCTTCAATGTCTAAACATAATGGAATAGTTCTAATGTAGACACAGCAGCCATTGTAACAGACTTGTGAGGGCACAGTTCTTCCTGGGGCATAAAATTAAATTTAGAGCCCATTCCCCCAATTTTTCAGAGACCCTGAGATTTATATACTGATGGTGAGCAGTTCATTAGGGATAGTGGTGGAGGAGCAAGAGGTCAGCTCTATGGATATAGCAGTTGCTGCTAAAGGATATCTGAAGCTAATGTACATAAATACAATTGAAGTAATAAAATAATAATAATAGCTGATATTTATATGGAACCTACTACATGCTGAATATTACTCTAAGTACCTCACTCATATTAAATGCATTTAAACCTATGAGGCAGGTTTTGGTCTAATCCCCATTTTGCAGTTTGGAAGCTGAGGTACAGAAGCATTCAATAACTTTCACAATGTCATAGAGCTAGTAAGTGATAGAATTGTGATCTTAGCACAGCCAAATCTGGCTCCAAAGTCTAGGCAATTAACTACTCCTCAATTTCCCTTTCCTCCTCCCACACTTCTCTTTGAGACTAGCACATTGCCCTTTAAACTCTACCTCTAGTAGCTGTGTAGCTTTGGGAAATCACTTTATTTCTCTATGCTTCTGTTTTCTTGAGAGCAAAATAAGACCTTTTTGACAGGCCTGGTGTAAAATTTATAGGAGTTCATGTATGTAAAACATATTGCTTTAGGGCACATAATAGGTGTTTTGTATTAACACAATCTGAATTTAATAATCTATTTTTGCCTCATTATTTCTTTGAGGGATTCTTGAACTTTCAGGTACATCAGATTCATATGGTCTGTTATAAAGATGCAGATTTGTGAGTTTCATCCAAACACTGACTCACTAGTCTTTTGCAGCACACAGCAATTTTCATTTTGCAATAGATTCTGCTATACATACATATACATACACTTTGAGAAGCATTATATATCATGAAATGCCCTTTCCTCTCCATACCTACCCTGTTATTCTCTCTAAATATATTTAAATATAGATGTATGGGTAGTGCATTTGGGTATTTGGCATGGGAATACAGTCTTTATGTAAGGGTAGAGTATCATCTGTAAGGTCATTCACCAGGGAGAAAGAGAAGAATATAATTCAGCTTAGAAATCAGAAATCCAGATATGAGTGAAAAGATTTTAATAAGTAGTCAATATAGGGGGAATCAATATCTTGTCTGCCTCTGTCTGTCTGTCTGTCTGTCTCTCTCCATCCAATGGATGTTATTATCTTGTGCAGGGGGAATCTTTGGGTGGAACGTTGATGAAAACAAGATAACACAGTAGTCATAAGGTAAAGAAGGGATCAAGGCAAGGTACTGTGAGGTTGTGTCAGTTCTTTAGAGCAAGAGCAGATGGCGTAGATGGGGTCTATATACACTGAACTGTGTATCTTTTTTTGTGTTTTGTATTATTTATTTTCATGTTTAAAAATTCCCTTATTAAAAAATGGTTTCTTGCTTTGAAAAAAATCTGATCTGTCTCAGTTATGCTAAGGAGAAACCAAGTAAAAGGGTTTGGGGGACACAAAATGTTAAATTGCACCCTTGAGGAAAAAGTGAGAGTCAGGATTATGTAGAATTAGTACTTATAATTAGGTGTCCTCAACTTAAGATTCAATTTCTAGTATCAAACTTTTGTCTGTGTTTTTTTAATTAAAAAAATTTTTAATGTTTATTTTTGAGAGAGAGAGAGAGAGCGCGCGCGCATGAATGGGGGAGGGGCAGAGAGAGAGGGAGACACAGAATCCAAGGCAGGCTCCAGGCTCTAAGCTGTCAGCACAGAGCCCAACACAGGGCTCGAACCCATGAACCGTGAGATCATGTCCTGAGCCGAAGTCAGATGCTTAACCGACTGAGCCACCCAGGCGCCCCGTCTGTGTTTGATTTTACCATAGAAGGTACATGAGTCAACTTAATCCTACTACAAAGATGGCTGAAGCAGCATCCATTCTGAGGGCCAGAGCAGACATGGATAGCATAGGTTAAGACTATGTAATATGTGTAGACTGGTAATATCTGTAGGGCATGCCAGGTTCCTCCAGTAGCCTTGCGTAGAAAGTTTTGGGTCCTACCTCTAGGGCCAGATCATCCATCTTTATGACATATTATAAAAATTGTGATATCTTGACCAAATTTATCTTGAATGTGTATACATTTTAGTCCACCAAATCTTTGCCAAGGGCATTAAATATTGTTTTTTTAAATTATTTATTTATTTTCAGAGAGAGAGAGAGTGAGAGAGAGCAAGTGGGGGAGGGGCAGAGAGTGAGGGAGAGAGAGAGAATCCCAAGCAGGCTCCACAGTGTCAGCATGGAGAATGATGTGGGGCTTGAACTCATGAACCGTGAGATCATGGCCTGAGTAAACCAAGAGTCAGATGCTTAACTGACTGAGCCATCCAGGTGCCCCAATATTGTTTTCATATAAAGTATATCTTATATATTAAAACTATTGAAAGATAGCACAGTCTTCTTCAATTATTCACTCTGTCAGAGCATACATGTTCAAAACAGCACTGACTTGATTCCACCTTATATTGTATTAGGGTGACTAGATTTCTGCTGCCCTGTTAGACTTTGAACTTCTTGAGAAAAGAAAGTGACTTTCAACCTGGAATCATTTCCCATAATTTATTCTCAGGAAATGATTAGTTGAAAAAATATATAAGAAAAGCAAAGAAATAGCTATGTAAAAAATTATCTGTAAAAAACTAGTTATAGACCTAAAGGTCACCTTCATTTGTAGCAAGTTGAAATGAGACTATGCTCTAAACAGACCCGAGCATCTGGTTTCAGGGGGAGAATATGCTCAGGCCTCACATTACTCTTTCCATGGTGATCAGCACAAGTAGATGTTCTGTTCACTTCTTTTAGAATAAATGACTCCCAATTGGCTTTCTTTATCTACCTCTTCAGACAGAAAGTATTCGTATCTTACCTGGCAGTAGAGAGACTAAATGCAACCTAAGCCACTTGGCAAAGGATTTGGAGATGCCTGTCTGTGAGAGTGTGTTAGTCAGGTTTGGCTAGGCAATGCTGTGGTAACAGATATCTCCCATCCCCAACTTCATGTTTAAACACAACTAACATTTGTTTCTTCCTTCAAGTACCTTTCCAGTACTGGCCAGCGTGGAGAGCTCTGCTCCAGTCACTCAGGGACCCAGACTGATGGCATCTTATGGCTGCATCATTTGGCACATTGGCCTTCACGATTCTCATGGCAGAAGAAAGGAATTGGAGAATGATACAGGGGCTTTTCACCACCTCACCATAGAAGTGGTACATGCCCTTCCACATACATTGAGTTGGCCAGAACTAGTTATATGATGCTGCTCAACATGAGGGCAACTTGGAACTATCAGAGAGCAAAAGGAATATTTGGTGAACTTTAATGTCTCTGTCAGAGAAGCCAGAAGCATATGGAAGGTTGAGTGGTAAATTCTTGCATTAGGGGAGGAGCCTGATGATAGGGCTGGTGGGTAGTGGCAGATATGAATAGTTGGCAGACAGATGGCTTTGAACTTTATGACAATAGAAGCAGCAGAACATCTTTTTTCTTCCTTATGAAGTATATTGGTCACTATCCTAGAAGCTTAGAGTCGGAAAATACCTTACTGGTCATGTAATTCAACCTCCTTTTTGACACACTAACCACATGGAAAATAGCCCTGTTAAATAGCTGTCTAGCCTCTCTTTTATCCCCTACATGCATTGGTAGAGAAACTATATAATATATAATCCAAACTGTAATACATTTGTAAGTAAAATCGGGCACTATGAATAATTATGCTGGAACAACAGGTAGAACCTGAGAATTTTCTGCACAAAATGGAAGGTATGGTCACCATAAGTATTGAAGACTCACTCACCATCTCTTGTAATTCATTCCATTTAGAAAAATTCTTTAAAAAATTCTTTTTGGGGTGACTGGGTGGTTCAGTTGATTAAGCTTTTGACTTCAGCTCAGGTCATGATTTTGCGACTCATGGGTTCAAGTCCTGTGTTGGGGCTCTGTGCTGACAGCTCAGAGACTGGAGCCTGCTTTGGATTCTGTGTCTCCTTCTCTCTGCCCCTCTGCACTCATGCTCTGTCTCTCTCTCCTTCAAAAATAAATAAACAATAAAAAAATTTTTAAATTCTTTTTGAGGTAACATATACACATAGTTACATCAAACAGCACAGCCAGCCTCCAAAGTTAGATAAATGCCTGATGCTGGAGCAGTTGAGCACGATTGGCAAAGACTAAAAAATGGGTAATATGGTGGTTTGGTGCCAGTAAAAAATCATGTTTTTCTTCCATTCTCAGCTAAAACTTCAACTCTGACTGTCATTCTATATTTTTGTCTTTTGGCTGGCAGAATCTGGGTTTTTTTTTTGTCCAAAAGTCATACAACAAACCATAAGATACAGCTAAGATCTAGACCCAGCCTATCTCAGAGAGACTTTCACATAGCCTTTTTTTCCTACTAGCAATGCCACACATATGACATGGTTTTAAAAGCCAGATAGTAATGTTAAACTTCAAAAGAAAAAAATTGTCTCCTGCCCTAATTCTCTTCACATCTGATTCTTTCTACCCTGATATAATCACTTGAAACTTTACATATTTTTTCTGTTAATTTCATATTTCTAAATAACATTTATAAACTGTTATTTATTTGTATTTTTGTATTTTTATATTATCTATTTGCTTTCTATATGGATGATAAAGACAACGTTCTCACAGACATTCATTCCCATCAACAAATGCACACTCAGAGACATACACACACTCAGACACACATACATATCTCTTTTTCCTATCCTCTCGATAGAGTTTGGCAACAGTATAATACGGTTACAGTTCTCTTATACAACCTGTTGCCTTCCCTGGAGTTCATGGTATCTTGTTTATTTGTCTGTTTCCTTTTTTCTTGATCAATCATTTAGCATAAATACCTCTTAAATATGTTAATAAATATTAAGTAAACTCTCAATTGCATATTTTGGTTGGAGACCTCAGTGTTGCTTCAATTTGGAATAGTTGCTCTTCTAGGTCTGTTACACAGTTATTATCCTAGGAGTATCCATTATCAGGACAATTTGGGAATTTCCTTTTCTACTATTTTGGGGTGGAATACCTATTTTTTGTATCTTATGTTTTTCTCTTTTAAATTATGACTGTTTTCCTGGAGCACCTCTTCTAGTAGCTCCCTGAGAAATAATGTGTTGATGGTAAAATGTTTTAGTCTTCAGACTCTGTAGAAACATTTATTTTATTTTAACTTTATTTATTATTATTATTTTTTTTTAGTAATCTCTACACCCAGTGTGGGGCTTGAACTCACAACCCTGAGATGCATGCTCTTCCAACTAAGCCAGCCAGGTGTCCCTAAAAACACTTATTTTAGCTTCAAAATTGCTTACTACTTTGCTTGGTACAGATAATAGGTTGGAAATAATTATTTTCCAGAACCTTAAAGGAATATCTCATTATTTTCTAACTTTTTGTGTGGATCTGAGAAGTATTTCTTTTTACTAAACATGTTGGAAATTTGTGATTAAGTTGCCTGATTTTTCTGTATCTTACTTTCCTAATGTATTAAAATTTGAGATAATAATAGTAACTACTAATTAGTGTGACTTATAATAGTAACTACTAATAGTGCGGCTTTATATACAGCATCTCAAGGAATTAAAATTCAAAAAAAAATTCAATTCAATTAAAACCCAATAAGGTGCTGTATGTAAAGTGCTTAGAACGATGGCCTGGTGCATAGTAAGCACTATATAAGTGTTACCTATTTTATTTTTTAAATTGCTCATCTACCATGTAGTAGTCTGAATGATGTCACTCAAAAGATGTCCATGCCCTAATACCAAGAATCTGTTAATATGCTACCTGATATAGGAAAAGGGACTTTGCAGATGTGATTAAGTTAAATATCTTGAGGTGGCAAAGTTCTTCATTATCAGGGTGGGCCCAATATAATCACAAGGGTCCTTACAAAGAAAGGCAAGACGTTTAGAATCAAAGATGGACATGTTACAATGAAATCAAAGGAAGAAGAGAGAGAGATAAAGAGAGAGAGAGAGAGAGAGAGAGAGAGAGAGAGAGATTAGGAACTGAAGATACTATGCTGCTGCTTTGAAGGTGTAGGAAGGAGTCATGAGACAATCATGGAGGGCAGGCACAGGAAGCTGGAAAAGGCAAACAATAGATTCTCCCCCTAGACCTTCCAGTAGAAAGGTAGACCTGCCAACCAATTTTAGATTTCTGACCTCTAAAATTTTAAGGAATACATTTGTCTTGTTTTAAGCCAGTAGGTTTTAAGCCAGTGGCAATTTGTTACAGCACAAATAGGAAACTAATCAATTCCTGAATTGTATATCTCATCCGAATTCCTTTAAAAAACTAAGTAAACAAACCACTGACTTTTTCATTCTTTTTGCTGTTGTTTATTAGAATGCTTTACATGAAGGGAGAAGGAATTATAGGTATAATGCTTCATTTGTTCATACATTCCTTTAGTATATATTTATTAGAAACTTTTTGTATGCTGGGAGCTATCATATTTTTGGGGGATGAATTGTATTTTAAAAAGTCAGGCAAACCGTTTGCCCCCATGAAGATTATATTCTGGTGAGGGGATAGAAAATAAACTAATAGAGTTGGTCAGATGATAAGTGCTATGGAGAATATAAAACAGTAAAGGTGAAAGAATATGTGGATATAGGTGATTGTTAAGTTTTAATTTAGTAAGATAGTGAATTCCTCTCTATTGAAGTTAGTTAGAACAGAGACATGAAAAAAGGGAGGGAGACATACACTGGGAGAGAGTGCTCCAGGAAGAGGTGAGCTCATACTTGATGTATTTGAGAATAGCAAAGAGTGAAGTGATGGAGAAGGAGAGTAGTAGGAGATAAAGTTTAAAAAGTTACTTAGGGTTTTGTAGGCTATTATGAAGACTCTAGCTTTGACTCTGAGTGATGTAACAGATTGGAGAATTGTAAACAAATGAGTGACATAATATTATGTATGTTTTAAAAGGCTCACTCTGGTTGCAGGGAGAATAGGCAGTAGGGTTTCAAAAATGGAAGCAGGAATTTATGAGGCTATTACAATAGGCCAGGCTGAAGATGATGATGATGATGATGATGATGATTAAGACTAGAGTGGTAGCAGTTAAAATGGATGTAGTGAGATGTGATTAGTTTATGAATGTGCTTTGGAAGCAGAGTCAACAAGATTTGCTTATGGATTGGATGTAGGATATGAGAAAAAGAATGAAGTTAAAATCACTCTCAAGTTCTTTGGGGTATCTGTAATGGGAAGGTTGTAATTGTTATTTAATGAGATTATGAATACTGTAGGGAGAACAGATTTAGAGGTGGAGATCTATTTTTGGTTTTTGATATGTTAAGTTTGAGGTGCCCTTCATGGAAGATATCCAGTCTAGAAATATAAATTCTGGATTCATAAGCATATAAACCTATTTAAAATGAAGAGACTAGAAGAGATCACCTAAGGAATGAACACAGAAAGAAAAGTTTTAAGCACTAAATCCTAGGGATTTCCAACATTAGTGGCAGAGAAATGAAGAATGGCCAGCAAAGGAGACTAACGATGAATAGCCAGTGCAGTAGAAAGAAAATAAAGAGGGAAGAGTAATGGTATTCTGGAAGTCAAATAAAGAAAATGTTTTGAGAAAGGGTGAGTGGTCACTTAGGTCAAATGTTGATGAAAAGTTGTGTGCATTGTCCATAGGATTTGGATTTGGCAAGGGTGAATTAAGTGGTATCCTATATAAAATTATCAGTGGAGTGGTGGTGGTATTCCCTCTCTCTCCCTTGCATTCTCTCTCAAGAGAGAACATAAAGAGAGAAATTTGGATAGTGAGTTTAGATAACACTATACTTTATGGTTTTACTATAAAGGAGAGCAAAGAAATGAGGCTGTAGCTGAGAAGAGATGTGGGATTTAAAGAAAGTTTTTATTGATGGGATATATTACACAGTACTGATGAGGACAATCCAGACAATCCAGTCAAGTGGGAGAAATGATGATGCACAAGGAAGAGGGTAGAATTTTTGTGGTTCTATCTTTGAAGAAACATAGATGGCAACCAGTGCACAAGTGGAAATGTAGGAGAAATGATAGTTTATTCATATACTAGAAAGAAGCCATAATATATAGGCATGATGCTAGTGGGTGAGTAGATATAGTAAGCTGGTAGATATTTTCTTTTGATCCCTTATCTCTTCTCAGTGAAACAGGAAAAATGCTACCAAGTGAGGGGGGTGGGTGGAAGGAGGCACTGATGGTTTCAATAAAAAGGAAGTGGAAAATAGTCTTCTAGGAGAGTGTGAGAATGGATGGAAAGGAAATGTGGTTGGATTGTTGAGTAGCACCAAGGACCTACCTGAGTTTAGACAGGCCAATTTGGTTATGTATTTTTTTTGGCAAGCCACAATCACAGTATTTGTAATAATATACAATATACAGCAATCTGAATCTTACAAACAAAATGTTGAGCAAAAGAACATCAGCATTGGGCATAAGCCACAAACCCAGAAATAGCTTTTTGACCTGGAGAAAATTATTTAAGCTCTCTAAGCTTCAGTTTACTCATTTGTAAAATGGGGATAAATAATAACAATTACAGAATATAAGTATTATGATACATTTAAAGTAATTAAAACAATGTCTGGATCATAAAAAACCCTCAGTAATAGTTTTACCACATTGTTGTTGTTTTTGTTATTATTGTGAGTAAGAAAATTGTGGTTGGGCGAATTTTTTAGTGTTTTTTGGATTTGACACCAGAAGTAAGATAGCAAAAGCAAAAAATAAGCAAATACATCAAGTTTAATCTTCTGAACTGCAAAGGAAATCATCAACAAAACTAAAAGGCTACCTATGGAATCGGGAAGATATTTGTGAACGAAGTATCTTATAAAAGGTTAGTATCCAAAATCTATAAAGAATTTATCAAAGTGAATACCCCCAAAACAAATAACCCAATAAAAAAAATGGGCAGAAGACATGAATAGACCTTTTTACAAAGAAGACATCCAAATGGCCAGCAGGCATATGAAAAGATTCTCATCATCACTCATCATCAGAGAAGTACAAATCAAAACTACAATGAGATATCACCTCACACCTGTCAGAATGGCTAAAATCAACACAAGAAATAATCGGTGTTGGCAAGGGTGTGGAGAAAAAGGAACTCTCTTGCACTGTTAATGGGAATGCAAACTCGTGCAGCCACTGTGGAAATCAGTGGAGGTTCCTCAAAAAGATAAAAATAGAACTAGCCTACAACTCAGTAATCACACTACTGGGTATTTACCCAAACGAAACAAAACCACTAATTTGGATTGATATTCAGAATATATAAAAAACTTGTAGAACTTAATAGCAAATAAATAATCTAATTTAAAAATGGGCAAAGGACCTGAATGTTTTCCCAAAGATACACAAATAGCTAACAAGTACATGGAAAGCTAGTTTTTATCTTTTTCACTTCTAAATAAATTTTACAATCAATCTATATAGTTCCACAAAATAAAACAAAAACCACTACTAATCTTTTTACTGTCTCATAGTTTTGCCTTTTCCAGCATGTCATATAGTTGGAATCATACAGTATGCAGCCTTTTCAGATCGCCTTCTTTCACTGAGTAATATACGTTGAGGACTCCTCCATGTCCTTTCATGGCTTGATAGCTCATTTTTTAAAAAAGTTTTTATTTTAATTCCAGTTAGTTAACATCCATTATTATATTAATTTCAGGTGTACCATACAGTGATTCAACACTTCCATACATCACCCTGTGTTCATCACAAGTGCACTCCTTGCTCATTTCTTTTTAACACTGAATAAGATTCTATCATCTAGATGTACCATAGTTTATTTACCTATTCACATACTAAGAGACATCTTGGTTGCTTCCAGGTTTTAGAAATTATGAATATAGCTGCTATAAACACTTGTGTGTATGTTTACATGTGGTTGCAAGTTTTCAAAACTTTGGGTGAATGCCACGGAGCATGATTGATGGATTGTAAAGTAAAAGTACGTTTAATTTTGTAAGAAATCTCCAAACTGTCTTACCATTTTTTAAATGTTTATTTATTTTTTAGAGGGGGGGCGAGGGGCAGAGAGAGAGGGAGACACAGAATCCAAAGCAGGGCCCAGGCTCTGATCTGTCAGCACAGAGCCTGATGTGGGGCTCGAATCCACGCACCGGGCGATCATGACCTGAGCCAAAGTGGGATGCTTAACTGACTGAGCCACCCAGGTGCCCCTGTCTTACCATTTTTTATTCCCAATAGTAATGAATGAGAATTCCTGTGCTCCACACCCTCACCAGCATTTAGTGTAGTCAGTATTCCAGATTTTGGCTATTCTAAGAATTTTTTATTGCATGTCATGCACCATGTATAAAAGAACCACAAACAAAAGCTCTTGATGAGATATTCTAAAGAGAGTTCTACCTTTCCCCTTTTAGGCAGATAGGATAAGGGAATGCTTGCCTCAATCCAGTTGGACATTTAGCTGAGTGAGGGCTAGACTGCAGCTTTTTTTTAAAATTAGGTAGTTAACATATAGTGCAATATTGGTTTCAGGGGCCGAATTCAGAGATTCATCACTTACATACAACACCCAGTGCTCATCACAAGTGCCCTCCTTAATATCCATCAACCATCTAGCCCATCTCCCACCCACCTCCCTCCATCAACCCTCAGCTTGTTCTCTATCATTAAGAGTCTCTTGTGGTTTGTTTCCCTTCTCTTCCTCTCCCCTTCCCATATGTTCATTTGTTTTGTTTCTTAAAGTCCACATATAAGTAAAATCATATGGTATTTGTCGAAGAACACATTCTCAATCCATCAAGATACAAGTTACGTTCTTCTATTCTCTGCATTATCTCAATTTTTTTGGTCCCTTTTTCTGTGTTGATCTCTTTCTCCAAACATTTGGTGATTCTTGGTAGCCCATTCATATTTAAAGTTGAGATAACAAGAACTTCTTTGTCCATGGGTGGGCCTTGTCTGCCAGTGGACTTCACAATTAAATAATCAAATGGTTAAATAACTTTTTCATTGAAAAGCCCTCAAATGTCAGTATGTGTGTATCTTCTCTAGGGAAGTTCAGTTTTAATAAATCTCAGTTTACTTCTGGTTTGTTCTTCTCTAGAATGCAAAACCTTGGTGAGACTTTGTTTTTTAAATTGCTGAAAGACTGCAGAAGATCTACATCTGCCATTCAGTTTGCAGTCTCCCATGGCTTCAAATTGGAGCATGTCTGTTTCCTAAAAATTGGTTAGTTGATGCAGATTTCACCTTACCTTTTAGAAATATTTGACCTAGCTCCCTGTATTCTTGTGCAGTACCAGAAGTCAGAAAATGTCTGGTATGGGAAATCTGCTGAGCATTTAAGTCTCATCAACTTTTCAATTTGTCAACTAGTCCTGCCAAACTGTTAAAAGCTTTGTTGGTTTTCCTTTCTCCCAGTAGAGGCTTTTTGCCTGGGTAAGCCTGATCTTCAACCTGTTATTAGAGTTGGTACAATTTCCAGAGGACAAAAATAGTTGGAGATTGTTAATTCACTTTGGAAAAATTTTGTCTTCCTTGGAATGTTAATTTATTTAATGCTTGTTGTTTCCATTACTATCTGGTACATTTAAAACTATTCTTGTCAATTATTTAGTTTTTTCTAGGTATAGAGGATTGTTGGCTCTCATGACTTTTTATTCAGAGGTATCTGAATAGATACGTTTTTAAGGATTAATGTAATTTAAATTTTGTTTTAAGTTTTTATTTAAATTCTAGTTATTTAACATATAGTATAATATTGGTTTCAGGAGTAGAAGTTAGTGATTCATTACTGACATATAACACCCAGAGCTCAATACAACAAGTGCCTTCTTTAATACCCATCACCCATTTAACCCATTTCCCACGCATGTCCTATCATCAGCACTCAGTTTGTTCTCTATTGTTAAGAGTCTCGTATGGTTTATTTCCTTCTATTTCCTCCCCTTCCCATATGTTCATCTGTTGTTTCTTAAATTCCACATATTAGAGAAATCATATGACATTTTCTTTCTCTGACTTATTTTGCTTAGCATAATAAATTCTAGCTCCATCCATGTTGTTGCAAATCGCAAGATTTCATTCTTTCTGATGGTTGAGTAATATTCCATTATATATATATATATATATATATATATATATGCCACATCTTCTTTATTCATTCATCAATTGATGGACATTTGGGCTCTTTCCATAATTTGGCTATTGTTCATAATGCTGCTATAAAAATGGGATGCACGGACCCTTTCAAATCAGTATTTTTGTATCCTTTGGGTTAAGTACCTAGTAGTGCAATTGCTGGGTTGGAGGGTAGTTCTATTTTTAACTTTTTCAGGAACTTCCATACTGTTTTCCAAAGTGGCTGCACCAGTTTGCATTCCCAACAACAGTGTACAGGGTTCCACTTTCTCCACATCCTCGCCAATATCTGTTGTTTCCTGTGTTGCTAATTTTAGACATTCTGACAGGTGTGAGGTGGTATCTCATTGTAGTTTTGATTTGCACTTCCCTGATGATGAGTGATGTTGAGCATCTTTTCATGTGTCTGTTAGCCATCTGTATGTTGTCTTTGGAAAAATGTCTTGAATAGATATTTTTGGTGCTATTATTACTGGAATCTTTTAACAAAGATTTGTTTCTTGCTCATTTATAAAAATATTGATTTTTTTTATATTATTTTGGAATCCAGAAATTTAACTAAAGTTTCTTCTTAATGTAATAATTTATCCATAGATTCTTTTAGACTTTTGTATGTAATCAATAATAAAATCTATGAATAATGATAATTTTGTATTTCTTTTCACATATTTCTTTCTTTTTTTCTTCTTTTTTTTTAATTTTAGAGAGAGAGAGAGCATGAGCCAGGGAGAGGGGCAAAGGGAGAGAGAGAGAGAGAGAGAGAGAGAGAGAGAGAGAGAGAGAGAGAATATCTTAAACAGGCTCCATGCTCAGTGCAGAGCCCTATGTGGGACTTGATACAGGGCTTGATCCCAAGACCCTGGGATCATGACCTGATCCAAAATCAAGAGTAGGATGCTCAAGTGACTAAGCCACCCAGGTGCCCCTCTTTTTTTAAATTCTTAATGAACTGAAGTAAATAGTACTTCCATAATACTGTTAAATAGTAGTCATGATGGCAGCTATCTTGTCATATTCACAATGTCAAAGAGAAGTATTTTAATATACTACAGGTAAGTGTGATGTTTTCAGTAAGTATTTTTATAGGTATATTTTATAATATTTAAGGAAGTTCTCTTTCATTCTTTGTTTGCTATTTTGGGGGGAAGAATGAACATCAAATTTTATCAAAAGATTTTTTCCTATGTGTCTTTGCATAATCAAAATATTGTTCTCTTCTAAAATGTTAATGTGGTGAATTACATTTAAAAAATTTTAACTGGAATTGAATTTCTGAGATAAACCCAACGAGGTCATGATATATTATGCTGTTTATATTGTTAAATATGATTCATGAACAGTTTTTAGGATTTGTTCATCCGTGACTATGAATAGAAAAGACTTACAATTGGGGCACCTGGGTGGCTTGGTCGGTTGAGTGTCCGACTTCAGCTCAGTCATGATCTCGAGGCTTGTGAGTTTGAGCCCCACGTCAGACTCTGTGCTGACAGCTCAGAGCCTGGAGCCTGCTTCGGATTCTGTGTCTCCCCATCTCTCTGCCCCTTACCCCCGCTCACGCTCTCTCTCTCTCTCTCAAAAATAAACATTAAAAATTCTTAAAAAAAAGACTTACAATTTTTTTGCTCATACAGTCCTTTTCAAATTTTAGTGTTAATGTTATGTTGGCCACATAAAATTATTTTTGGAGTGTTGTACCTTTGTTTACTCTATGAAAGAGATTTTGTTAGATTGTAATTACTTCTTTCTTAAATGTTCAATGGAAATTGCAGTGAAGCCAATTTGGCCTGGAGTTTCTCTGTAAGAAAATTTTAGTTTTTCCTTGCTTTAATAATTATAATATTCAGATGATACTTTTGTTTTCTAACTGCCTTATTGTTATGTGATATGAATACAGGGGAAATCACAAATCTTAAATAAACAAAAAGATGAATTTTGAGAAAGAGATACATTCATGTAAGCATTACCTAGATTGAGATACAGAACATTCCATGATCCTAGAAAGTTCCCTGTGTTCCTTCTAGTCACTCTTCACTCCCTTAAGTTATCATTGTTCTGACTTCTTTTATTATATAGATTAGAATTGTCTGTTCCTGCTCTTTATATAAATGGAATGAATCATAGGGTGTGTACTCCTCTTTTATCTCACTTCTTTTTCTTAGCATCATGTTTCTGACATCCATGCCTGCTGTATTAATGAAACTTTTCATTTTAATATTGACTACAACTCCAATGTCTGACTATGCTACAGTATGTCTATACATTCTATTGCTATGGACTGTTTTTCCTCCAGTTTTTAGCTATTATGGATAGAGTTGCTATGAGCTTCCTTATACAAGTGTTTTTGTGAACATATAATTTCCTTTCTATTGGTTATATATCTATGAATAGTATTGCTGGACTATAGTTATAGGTGTATGTTAAGATTTATGAGAAACTGCTAAAGATTTTTTTCAAAATGGTTGTACCATTTTATACTTACACCATTCATGTATGAGAGTTCTATTTGTTTGACATACTTAAAAAAAGTGAATATAAGTTGGTCTTTATTCATCCTAGTAAATGTGTAGTGATACCTCATTATAGTGTTAATTTGGTTTTCTATAAGGAGTAATGATGCATCTGGTGTAGATACACCACGGTGTATCTTAATATAACTTCTTTTTGCAGTGTCTATAAAAGTATTTTTCCAAATTTTTGTTATTTATAAGTCATTTTTAACTGTAGTATAAATGTCAAAAAATATTAAAAATAAATATAACTACAATAATTTTTAATGGAAACACAATAAGAAAGATGTAAATTATGACATGAAAATATAAAATGTGTTTGGGGGAATAATGGGGTAGTTTTCATATGCAATTGAAGTTAAGTTGTTATTATCTCAAAATAGGCTACATAATATGTTTTACTTAAGTCTGGTGATAACCAAAAAGTGAAAACCCATGGAAGTTATACAAAAGAAAAAGAGAAAGGAATGAAAGCATACCACTACATAAATCATAAAATCATAAAGGAATATAGCAAGAGATGAGGAAGAGAACAAAAAAGCTATAAAATAGCCAGAAAACAATTAACAGGATGGTAATATTTAGTTCTTATATGTCAATAGTTACTTTAAACTTAAATGGATTAAATTCTCCAACCAAAAGACAAAGAGTTGCTGAATAGAGAGAAAAAAAAACTTGAAAAAACAACACTCATCTCTATGCTGCCTACCAGAGATTTACTTCAGCTTTAATGACACTCATAGCTCAAATTGAAGGAATGGATATCAGGAGTGGCTATACTTACATCAGATAAACTAGTCTTCATACCCCACTTTCAACATTGAAAAGATAATCCTGACAAAAAAATCAATGGGGAAACAGCAGATTTGAACCATTTTAGGCCAAAAGAACCTAACAGACATATACAGAACATTCCATCCAGTGACAACAGAATACAAATTCTTAAGTGTGCATGGAATTTCTCCAGCATAGATCAAAATCTTAACAATTTTAAGATAATTGAAATCATACCAAATATTGTTTCTGACCACAATTGTATAAAACTAGAAATCAATAACACCAAGAAAAGTGAAAAATTCACAAATACTTGGAAAAGAAGCAACACACTGCAGAAAAAAATCAATGGGTCAAAGAAGAAATCAAAATGGAAACCAGAAAATATCTAGACACAAATGAAAATGCAAACACAACATATGGAAACATATGAGATGGGGCAAAAGCAGATCTAAGAAGGAAGTTTATACTGATAAACATCTACAATAAGAAAAAGAGATCTTAAATAAACAACCTAATTTTATACCTCAGGGAACTAGAAAATGAATAACGAATTAAGCCTAAAGTTAGTATATGGAAGGATATAATAAAAATTAAAGCAGAAATAAGTGGAATGAGACTAGAAAGAAAATAGAAAAAATTAAAACCAAGAGTTAGTTTTTTAAAAGATAAACAAAATTGACAAATCTACCTAGATTAACTAAGAAAAAAGAAGAGTCAAACACAATTATAAATGAAAGAGGACACATTAAAACTGATACCACAAAATACAAAGGTTCATAACACTAGTATAAACAATTATATATCAACAAATTGGGTAACAGGAAAAACAGATAAATTCCTATAAGTATACAACTTCCTAAGACTGAATCATGAAGAAATAGACAATCTGAACAGAACAATAAGGAGATTGAAGCAGTAATCAAAGACCTCCCAACCAAGAAAAACCCCAGAGAAATAGTTTCACTAGTGAATTTTACCAAATATTTAAAGAAAAATTAAAGCTGATGCTTCTCAAATTCTTCCAGAAAATTGAAGAGGAAGGAACACTACCAAACTCATTTATGAGGCTAGCAGTACCATGGTACCAGTGCCAGATAAGGACACTACAAGAAAAAGGAAACTACAGGCCAATATCCCTGTGAATATAGATGAAAATGTTATAACAAAATACTAGCAAACCGAATTGCTATACAATATAGCATATTGTATATATTGTATTATACAATATATACAATATAGAATTGCTATACAATATACAAATACAGCAGCACATTAAAAAAACATACAGCATAATGAAACTGGTTTTATCCTTAGGATGCAAGGATGGTTCAACATATATAAATCAGTAAATGTGATAACCATATTAATGGAATGAAGTCTAAAAATCATATGATAATCTCAACAAATGCAGAAAAAGCATTTGAAATAATTCAACATCTTTTTATGATAAAAACTGCCAAGAAATTGGATATAGAAGGAATGTACCCCAACATAATAAAAACTGTATATGAGAAACCCACAGCTAAAACAATACTTAATGGTAAAACCCTAAAAATTTTTTCTCTAAGATCAGGAATAAGACAAAAGTGCCACTTTCACCACTCCTATTCAGCATAGTATTGGTAGTCCTACCCAGAACAACTAAGCAAGAAAAATAAATAAAAGTCATCCAAATTACGAGGAAAAGCTAAAATTTCTGTTTCTGGATAACATGATCTTATATTTATAAAACCTTAAAGTTTCTACACACTAAAATGTTGGAATTAATAAATGGATTCAGCAAAATTGTAGGATACAAAATTAGCACACAAAAATGAGTTGTATTTGTATATTCTAAAAATGAATAATCTGCACAAATAATTTAGAAAACAATCCCATTCACAATATCATTCAAAATACTGTTCTTAGGAATAAATTTAACTAAGGCAGTGGAAGATCTAGACACTGAAACAATAAGACATTGGTGAAAAAATTGAAGGAAACTCAACTAAATGGTGTTGGTGAAAAAATTGAAGGAAACACAACTAAAAGGAAAGATATCCTAAGTATATAGATCAGAAAAACTAATATTGTTAAAATGTCCATATTACCCAAAGTGATCTATAGATTTAATGCAATCCATATCAAAATTCCAATGGAATTTGCAACAGCAATAGAAAATAATTCTAAAATTTGTGTGGGATCACCAAAGTCCCTAAATAGCAAAAGCAATCCCGAGAAAGAATATCAAAGCCGGAGGCATTCATGCTTCCTAACTTCAAACTATATTAAAAAGCTATAGTAATCAAATCATTATGCTACTATTATAAGAACAGACACATAGACCAATGGCATAGAAGTGAGAGCCCAGATATAAACCTACATACATATGGCCAACTAATACTTCATAAAGCAGCCAAGAATACTCAATAGAGAAGGATAGTCTCTTTAATAAATGGTGCTGGAAAAGTCGATATTCACATGCAAAAGAATGAAATTGGACCCCATCCTGCACCACTCATAAAAATCAAGTTAATAATGGATTAAATTTTAAGTGTAAGACATGAAACCATAAAACTTCTAGAAGAAAACATAGGGGAAAGCTCCTCCATGACATTGGGATCGGCAATAACGTTTTGGATATTATACCAAAAGTGCAATAAACAAATCAAAAGTTAACAAGTAGGGATACATCAACTAAAATATTTATGCTTAGAAAAAGAAATAATAAACACAATGAAAAGGCAACCTACAGAATGGGAGAACATATTTACAAGCCATGTATCTGATAAAGGGTTAATATCCAAAACATACTTTAAAAAAACTTCATAATACTCTATAACAAAAATATAACAAATAATCCAGTTAAAAGTGAGCAAAGAACCAATAGACATTTTCTCAAAGAAGATATATACATGACTTATGGGTACATTAAAAGGCTTCCAACATAAAAAGAAATTATCAGGGTAATGTAATTCAAAACCACAATGACATATCACCTCACACTTGTTAGAATGACTATTATAAAAAAGACAAAGGTAACAAGTGTTGGAGAATGTGGAGAAAAGAGAACTGGCATGCACTGTTGATGGGCATGTAAATGGTACAGCCATCATGATAAACAGTATGGTGGTCCGTCAAATTAAAACTACCAGATCATCCACAAATCTCACTTCTGTGGATATATCTTAAGGAAGAAAAATGACATTAGTATCTCCAAGAGATATCGGCATCCTTAAGTTCAGTGCAGCATTATTTACAATAGCCAAGACATGGAAACAACCTAAGTGTCTATTGATGGATGAATGGATAAAAAATGTGGTATACATATGCAGTGGAATATTAGCCATAAAAAAAGAAGGAAATCCTGACATTTGTGACAACATGGATGGACCAGGAGGTCATTTATGCTCAGTGAAATAATCAGGAAGAGGAAGACAAATACTGTATGATTTCACTTATGTGTGGAATCTAAAAAAGCTGAACTCGTAGAAGCTAAGAATAGATTGGTGATTTCTAGGGGTTGGGGCAAAAAACTGAAAAGGAGTAAATACTCCCAAACTAATTTTGCTAGGCCAGCATTACCTTCATTAGCCAGAGAAGGACACCACAAGAACACTATAGACCAATATCCCTGATGAATATAGATGCAAAAATTCTCAACAAATATTAGCAAATTGAATTCAACAATACATATAAAGTATGGCACATGATGACCAAATAGGATTTATCCCTGGGATGCAAGGATGGTTCAACATACAAAATTCAATAACTGTGATATACCACATTAATAGAATGAAAGACAAAAATCATATGATCATCTCAATAGATGCAGAAAAAGCAGTTGAGAAAGTATAGCATCCTGTCACGATAAAAAGCCCTCAATAAATGTATCTCAACATAATAAAGGTCATATATGACAAAACCACAACTAAAATCATACTCAACAATGAAAGGTTGAAAGCTTTTTCTCTAAGATTGGAAATAAGACAAAGGTGCCCACTCTCACAAATCTTATTCAACATGGTACTAGAAGTTCTAGCTAAACCAAATAGGCAAGATAAAAAAATAAAAAGAAGCTAAAAAGAAAGGTGGAAGCAAATTGTTATTTGCAGATAATATAATCTTATATATAGAAAGTCATAAAGCAAAACCTGTTGGAATTAACAAATTCAATGAAGTTGCAGGGTTTAAGATTTATATGAAATTAGTTGTATTTCTATACAGTAGTGACAAAATATCTGAAAAAGAAATAAAGAAAATTATACCATTCACAATAGCATCAAAAACAATAAAATAGTTGGGAATAAATTTAACCAAGGAAGTGAAATACGTGTACAATGAAAACTACAAATTTTGATGAAATAAATTGAAGAAAACACAAAGAAATGGAAAGATATTCTGTGTTCATGGATTGAAAGAATTAATATTGTTAAAATGTCTATACTGCCCAAAGCCACCTATACACACAATGCAATCCTTATCAAAATTCCAATGCATTTTTCATAAAGTAGGAAAACCATCATAAAATTGGTATGGAACCACAAAAGACCCCAAATAGCCAAAGCAATCTTGAGAAAGAAGAACAAAGCCAGAGACATCACACTTTCTGATTTCAAACTATATTATAGAGCTATAGTAATTAAAACATGATTTTTAAAATTTAAACCTGGTTGCTTTATTTTGCACTTTTAAAATTCACAAAAAGCTTCAAAATATCTGCTTTACCCCTGTTGATCATCAAGAACATGATTTTTTTTTCTTTAACTTTGATTTTCTGTAGTTTGAAAATGATATGCCTAGGTGTAATTTATTTTTTTATTTTTGTGGGGTGCATTTTTCTTGCATGGTGTTCTGTGAGCTCCCAGATTGGTAATTTGGTGTCTAACATTATTTTGGGAGAAATTCTTCGTAATTATTGTTTCAAATATTTCTTTTGTTCCTTTCTCTTTTTACTTCTCTCTCTGGTATTCCTATTATGCATATGTTACAATTTTTGTAGTTGTCCCAAATCTTTGGATAGTGTGTTCTATTTTTTTTTCCAGTCTTTGTTCTCTTTGCTTTTCAGTTTTGGAGTTTTTACTGATATATCCCCCAGTGCAGAGATTCTTTCCTCAGCTGTGTCTAGCCTCATAATAAGCCCATAAAAGTTATTCTTCATTTCTGTTACAGTGATTTTGATTTCTAGCCTTTCTTTTTGGTTCTTTCTTAGGATTTTCATCTCCGTTTACATTGTCCATTTGTTCTTACATGTTTACTTTATCTATAAGAGCCCTTACTTTATTGATCATAGTTGTTTTAAATTCCTGGTCTAATAATTCCAACATCCTTGTCATGTCTGTTTCTTGTTTTTTTAATATTTTTAATGCTTATTTATTTTTGAGAGAGAGATAGAGAGAGAATGTGAGTGGGTGAGGGGCAGAGAGAGAGAGGGAGACACAGAATCTGAAGCAGGCTCCAGGCTCCCAGCTATCAGCACAGAGCCTGACACGGGGCTCCAACTCACAAATCACGAGATCATGACCTGAGCCGAAGTCGGACGCTTAACCAACTGAGCCACCCAGGTGCCCCTTGTCATGCCTGTTTCTGATGCTTGTGTTTCTTCAAATTGTGGCTTTTTTTGTTTTTGTTTGTTTGTTTTGTTTTGCTTTTGCCTTTTGGCATGCCTTGTAATTTTTTCTTGGCAGTTGGACATGATATACCAGTTAGAAGAAACTACTGTATATAGGCCTTTAGTAATGTGATGGTGAGGTGTGGGGGAAGTGTTCTATTCTCCTGTGATTAGGTCTCAGTGTTTAGTAAGCCTGTGCACCTGGGCTGTGAACTTCACAAGGGCTTATCAATTCTTTTCTCTCTTCCTAAGAGAGCATGACGAGAGTGAGCTAGACTTGGCTATTTTTCTTCTCCCATGCAAAAGATTAGAGCCTATTGGAGTTGGTTATTTCCTTTCCCCGGGCTCAGTTATGATCTGATAATACCCTAGCAGATTAGGCTCTGGTTAACTAAATTCTCCTGAGGGCAGGCCTGTTAAGAAGAACAGAGTGCTCTGGCATATTTCAAGATGGTTCCTTTTCCCCTCCCCCTGCCAGAAGTCCAAGGGATTTTTTTCTCTGCTATTTATTGAGAATCTGATCAAGCTCTCAGAGGTAAATGTGACAGTATTGTGGGGGCCTCCCTATTAATGGGTCCCCCTGGAGTTTTTAACTCTTATACTTATCCATCCTGAGCCTCCAAGCAATTCATCAATTATAATTCAGGTTTTCCTACCCTGACATTGAGTTCTTTGGTAGTTTCAGTGAGTGAGTCTCTGCTGTGGTGAGCTGTTACTCCCTAAATTAACTTCTAGGTCTCTCCAGTCTTGGAGATAGCAGTTTGCCTTGTGTCCTCACCTCTTATATGGATTCAAGACGTTCTCGTTCTTGTTCTTGTTCTTGTTCTTGTTCTTGTTCTTGTTCTTGTTCTTGTTGTTTTAGTCTGTTCAGGGTTTACTTGTTAGGATGAAACAGTGACTTTGGGAACTAGAAATTGGAATTACACCCTTAATTTTTCAAAGTTTGTTTAGAGTCAATATTGTACTTTCTCATGTAAAATGTAAGGACCTTGTCAATGTATAGTTCTTCTTATCCCTGCCCCTCTTTCATGTTACAGTTGTCAACTGTATTATGTCTATCTGCATTATTTACTGTACATTCCAATGTTATAACATTTTCTTTAAGTGCTCATGTATAGAGCAAATTAAGATAAATTATTTTATTTATCCACACATTGCCATTTTTAATGTTCTTCATTCCTTTCTGAATATCCAGATTTTCATCTGGTATTATTTCTCTTCAGACTTAAGAATTTCCTTTAATATTTCTGATACTATAAATATGCTGGTGACAAATTGTCCTAATGCTCATTTATCTGAAAATATCATTATTTTGCCTCTATTCATGAAGGATATTTTTGATGTAAAATTCTGTATTGATAGATATTTTCTTCCATTTTATCACTTTAAAGATATCTTTTTTTTTTTTTCTGATGAGAGGTTAACAGTCAATTGTATTGTTGTTCCTCAGTATGTTATTTTTTTCTGGATTGTCTCAAGATTTTCTCTTTATATTTGATTTTGAGTAGTGTGACTGATTTATCTGGGTGTGGTATCCTGCTCAGTGAGGGGCTTACTGAGTTCCTTGAATCTGTAAATTTACATTTCATTATATTTAGAAATATCTTAGGCATTATTTTTCAAAATTTTCCCCCTCTTCTTTTGTTCTTTGCCTTCTGGGACTCCAATTACATGTATGTAAGAACTTTGATATTATCCAACAGATCACTGAGGCTCTGTTAATCATTTTCAATCTTTTCTTTCTCTGTACTTAAGATTGAATAATATTTATTAATTTGTCTTCAGGTTAACTTACTCTTTATTCTCTCATTTCCAATCTGCTGTTAAGCCCACCCAGTGAATTTTATTTCAGATATT
Source organism: Panthera tigris (assembly GCF_018350195.1). Lineage (NCBI taxonomy): Eukaryota > Metazoa > Chordata > Mammalia > Carnivora > Felidae > Panthera > Panthera tigris. The sequence goes on along the minus strand of NC_056677.1, from coordinate 124,476,166 downwards.
TTAATTTTCAGTTATAGAATTTACATCTGATTCTTTTTAATTGTTTCTATATCTCTGATATGATTTTCTATTTGTTCATTTGTTAAAATGTATTTTCTTTTATGTCCATTAGTGTAGTTATGATGACTTAAAATTCTTTTCTGCTAATTCCAACATCTGGTCCTTCTTAGGACTATTGTATTTTCTCTTGAGTATAAATGATATTTTCCTGTTTCCTTGTGTGTTTTTTTCCCTAGTAATTTTGGAGTGTACCCTGAACTTTGTGCCTGATATATTGTAGGATCTCTATATTCCTTTATTTCTCTGTAAAGTTTTTTTTTTTTCCAGTAGGTAGTTAACTGAACTGAAACTCTAAACTCTTCTGTGGTGGACAACACTGAAAACTGTTTAATTCTTTCAGCTTTTTTAGGCTCTTTGGAATCTGTCCCCACATGCATAATTTATGGTTCCACCAGAGATTTGGTTGGGAAATTTATACACAGAATTGGGGTCTCCCACAGTGTTGTTCTTTCAATTCATGAATTTCTCTCATCACACTCCAACTTCAGTGGTTATCTTGAATTTTGTGTTCTGGTTCTTCAAGCCACTAGGACTATGAGCAGTTGAATGGTAGCTGAACGGCACTGATTTGTGAGAGCCAACTGTGCACATCTCTTCCCAACTTCATGTTGATGGAATTGGCCATGGTGGGAATATTTACACTAAGGAAATTGGGAAATATTATAAATCAGGCTTTTATTTTTTCCTGAAGAACCAGTTGTTAAACATTTAACAGCTGCAACACTTGTAGTTTCTTCAAGTTTTAGTTACTGTTTTGGCCTGGAGCCTGCCTCATAGAGCAAAAATTTCTTAGAAAATGCAAATTCACATGGTATTGTACCTTTCTTATGATTGTCAACCTTCCATCATCAACTCTCTCCCAATTTATGTCTACTTATGATCACTTTCCAATGCATTCAGATTGTTGTTTTGTTTATTTTTGTCCAGAGTTTATTGTTATTATCTGCTTGATAAAAACTGCTCCATCACTACTAGAAGTGGTCCTAGTAAAATTTTTTGGTGGTTTACAGTGGATGGGGAATATTTATGAAAATGCTATTAATTTTACACAGAGCTAAAATTATGTGATTTAAATAATAGCTTTTATTATGAGATTATCTTCATCTAGCTTATGTTTATTAAAATATCTTTTCTTTAAAAATGATATCATAGATGGTTTATTTGTTTAGTATATTTATTTCACACAAAAAAAGTTGGCCACTGTAGTGGGTTGAATAGCATGTCCCCCAAATTTTTGTCCACCCAGAGTCTAAGGATTTGATCTTATTTGGACATGTGATCTTTGCAGAAGTCATTAGAGATCTCAAGATGAAATCATTCTGGATTTAGGGTGGGCCTTAATCCAATGACTGGTGTATTTATAACAAAAAATATGGGGAAATCTGGTCATACAGAGACACAGAGGAGAAGACAATTTGAAGAATGAGGCAGAGATTAGAGTGATTCTTCTACAAGCCAAGGAATTTCAGGAGCTACCAGAAGCTGGAGTAAGCAAGGAAAAAGTCTCCTCTATAGACTTTGGGGGAAATGTGGCCCTGCCACCTCTTTGATGTCAGACTTCATGCCTCCAGAACTGTGAGACAAAATTTTTTTTGTTGTTTTAAGCCACCAAATTTATTGTTATTTGTTATGGCAGACCTAGGAAATAACATAGCAGCCTTATGCCAGTTCATAGCATTTTTTTTGCCATTTTGTTAATCAATCAAATCCAACAGACATTTATGCAAACAAATACACTTGCTTTATGTACAGCTTACATGTTGCTTTGGTGGACAAAAATACTGTATCTGGGACCAGCAGACTAGGTGCTTGATTTTGTCACTGATTCACTATGAGATTATATGAGCTATATTTTTTCCTGCAGGCCAGTTTCTGTTTCTGCATAATGAGTTGGTTATCTTTCTGGGTCCTTTTAACTCAGTGACTCTGAGCCTATGGATCCCTGTCTCTCTCTATACTCAGTATATGGGTATATGTTTTAGAAGAAGTATACAGTTGAAGTGGAGCACATGTTCCTCACTGGACAAGAGTAGAGTATTGGGAATTTTGGGTAGGGGGATAAAAATAGCCCACTGTGGGAAAAATTTTAAATGCCTACCACACCTCAGTCATTGTATGTACATTGAGGTCAGTACTTTTATGCTAATTATTATATGTAGGATAGGAGCAGCTTTTTACACACATGCTCATTTTCATATTGCCCTTAAAACATTCAAAATGGAATGTCATGTTAGTGTGATTTGGGGTCCCATTTGGGGACCCATCTTGGGAGAACATTTGAAATTTGGTAGTGTATTTTTCACTATTAACAGATGTCTTCATCACTTGGGATTTTTCCTTTCTAAAGCATAGATTATTAGGTGTCAAAGCATCTTTTAAGATTATCTACATCTATCACCATTCATTTTACCATTGAAGATGAGAGCCAGATTAAACAAGTGACTTGTCAAAGATACAGTGGAGCAATTTTGAGAGGCAGGACTCAAATCTAAGTTCCTTTATTTTATTCTTAGCCTAGGTCTCCTTCTACCCTCTGTTGCACTGTTATTGTACTTTGCCCAGTTTTTTCCCCCAAAGGGAACACAATTCTTTTATATTTTGAGTTTACTAATCTCCGTCTCTTCTCTGTCCTATTCCCCCATGGGCAAACTCAGATGTGGGTTTGCACACTTCCCTATACCTATATTCCCTTCTGAGGTTTTTGAAAGGAAAACATTGTGGTTCTGCTGCTTGTCTGTTTTGCCTGGAGGGAAGCTCCAACTGACAATTCTGAACTGGGTTTACACTTCTACTTGGTTGGGGGTGGAGGTGGCAGTTAGGTCATTAGGGGATCAATGTGGCTGAACCCTTTCTTTTGAGTGGAGGGGGCATGACAACCTCTTTGATGTAATTTTGTAAAGCTGTTATTGTCCTCAGAGATGGAATGTGAACAGACAGGATTGTGAAACCTTTATTTGGAGCCTAAGCTAAGAAGGCACACCCATAGGGATATAAGGGAGACAGACCATTTATTTTCCGTCTTGGAGCAGCTAGCAAGCATTACACATCAGCATGGTAATCCATACTTCCTTTATCCTCCTATTCACTGCTCTTACCATTTTGTTCTCTTTCTCTTCCCCTTGGTTCCTCTGCTCCTACCCTTTCTTCTGAGCTTCCCTTTATTTTTTCTGCTGGAAACATTAAATAATAAAATACTACTTTAGTCTTTCCTGAAACAACCACAGATCCAAAGCCTTGCAGCACTGTATTCGGAGCCCCAGCACAGCCGCGTGCTCAGCACTAGGCAATGGTGAATCTAAAGCCAGCAAAGGGGGAGGGGAGGAGGGAATAGAGAAGAGATAGGGAGAGGCGGGAGAAAGAGAGAGAGAGAGGGAGAGGGGGAGGAGAGGGAGGGAGAGGGGGAGGAGAGGGAGGGAGAGGGAGAGCGTGAGCGCGCGCAAGCTAGCGAGCAAACCAGAGAGACGAGAGAGGGACCAGGAGAAAGACCCAGAGAAAGAGACGAGGAAGCCGAGCTCCGTGAGGACTCAACCTCCAACTTGTTTCAATTCATTCATTCTTCTCTTCTCTCCGCTTCGGGGAAGTGATTGTGGCGCTTGGTAAGGAACACAGATGTCCCTCCTTCCCCCTCCCCCAAGCTCAGGTCTCCTTTAGCGATAGCATCTCTCCCCCGTACTGAGAGTCTCCTTGGGTTGGCCGGGGAGGCTGAGACATGCTCTGCAGCTGTGATGCTATCCTGGGTTCCCCCAGTGGGGCTGGTGGAAGCCCAGAGTTGGCATCTGGGCAGGGAGGCACTGGGGTAAAACCTGATTTGGGGAGGGGGGTTGCGATGTGGTTGTATGCGCGATTCATTGTCAGTGAATTGTTTTGTTCCTTTTTGGAAACAGGTCAGCCTTGACCTTGCAAATTGCTTGGGGGGCCTGGCAGCTGCTGCAGAAAGCCACCCAGTGTCCCTTAGCCAGAGCAGACAGCACTGTCATGACCCCCCAGACAGCCCAAGGCACGGGGATGGGGTAATGGCTGGAGCTTCCTTCCTCCTTTAACTCTTTCTCTGCAGCTGTTTCTCATTGCTGGAATTGAGAAAGAGGGAGAATACCATGCAGCCCTTTTCTCCATCTCCCTATTACCTTTTGCAGATGCAAGTGAGTAGAAAGTTGTAAATAACTGCTTCCTTTGAAAGCAGGTTGAGACCTCCCCCCTTCCTTTAAGGGGTTCATTGTGGGGTTGGGCCTGAGTTCCTTAACAAACTTGGGAGGCTTTTCTTGCTTCCCAATGGGGAGCCCCATTGCTTGCCCTCTCTCCATCCTAGGTAGTAAAGCAGACATGCCAGACCAGGGATTTAGATACCCTACCCCATCCCACTGGCAGGCATCATGGTATTAAGTCCAGCAGTGTCCTTGAGAGGGAAGAAACACCTGATGGTTTGTCTGGAATTGGCTTCCCAGTTTGCTGCTTCCCTAATTGTGGCTGAGGATGGCATAGGCAGGAGAATTGGGGGAGGGGTGGCTTTTGGATTTAGAGCAGGGTGAGAAGCCAGAATTCCTGGTGTGAAATGTATGGTTTATTGAGGATCAGCAGGTTCTGGATGTCTGGAGCTATGCAAGGACTGGCTGAAGGTCTTGTAATATATCCCCTCTGAACTGGTAAGAGAAGGGGTCTAGTTGCTTGATGGGAGCTTTTTCAGTTAGCAACACTGCCATGCCCATGGTAGCAATTATTACATCAACATACTAATTGCTAACATTGCTGAGTGCTTGGTATGTTTTGGATCTTAGGCTTAGGGTCTAATGTGTATTCTTATATCAACACTATGAAGCAGATACTACAATTATCCTTGGTTTACTGATGAGGAAACTGAAGCACAGGTTGAATAACGTGTCCGAGGTTACAGAGTAATTAAATGTCCCAGCTGGGGATTAAAACACAGGCAACCTGGTTCCAAAATGCTTGGTCTTGACCATTAAGCCCTACTTCCTCCTTGGGGAAAATTTTGCACCTTTGTCGGTTAGGCAAGTGGATGTGTGGTAGGAAGGGTACTGCTTGGCGGAAAAAAAAAAAAAAAAGGAAAGTAGTAGCCTAACCTTTGTGTAGAGTAACAGGAACTTAGAGTGGGGCATAGTGGCTGGTCATTGTGGAACTCTCGCCTGGGTTTCCTGGAGGAGCTGCCTAAAAGGTTTTCCTTGGCCAGCCTGCTTTCCTTTGAAAAGGATACCTGGAAAGACTTCACTTTTCCACTGTTGTAGCCTCATCCATCTCACATTCAGCAAAAGACTGCTTTTTTTCAGGACCAGATCTTGCCCTTATTTTCTGAGAGCTTAGAGTCACCTTGTCCTGAAATTTTTAGATTATTAAAACCTTGGAACTGGAAGGTCATTAAGCTTTGCTTCTCCACCAAGTTCTTGAATTTTTCCTAAGCATTCAATTCATTGACTTATTTCTATTTGATCTCCCTGCAGTGACAGAAAGCTCATTAGATGGCTTCTTTTTTATCTTTGAATAATTCTGATTGCCAGAATGTAGCTCCCATTATAAGCCAGGGTCTGTCTCCCTGTAACTTGTATTCATAGGTTCTTTGGGACTAGCTGCAACAAATTTGCTTCTTCTTAGTTGAAGACAGCAATCATACCTCTTCCCTCAGGCCTCAGATCTGATAAGACTGCAACTAAAGGATCATCATTTGCCTCATTTTGGAAGCTAGACTTTTATTAATATGGCCCAGTATCCCATTCTCTTGTCAGCCACACAGTGAGAACACTGAGCTTTCTAAAGCAGCCTGGATAGTGTATGTTCTCTTCCTTGGAAAAGCTTGCTATTTGGTATCAAGTGGACTCATGGGAATAAAGAATCTCTCTTTTTTCCCTAAAGACCAAAAATCAGTTTAGTACTAGTCCTTCTGAAGCCCCAGAATGTCCAAATAGCAGCCAAACAATAGGCATATGGGAAGATTTGAGAACAGGGGTTAAGGGCAATTATCAAAAAGGAGACACTTGAAATAGTGGAGATTCAAGGTCCACACAATATATAGAAGGAAGAAGAATAAATTCTTGTATCAGAAAGTATTTCAGAAACAATGACATCACTGATGGAATCCCACAGAGTGGGATTGGGTGGAATAGGAGTGAGCATCTAGTGTTCTAAAACTGATCTGGGTGTTAGGAAACTTGAGTTCTATTCCTAGCTCTGCTAATTTGCCAATTACCTTGGACACATAAGTCCCTCTCCATGGACCTCAGTTTTTCCATCTAAAAATGATGAGGTGGATTGTATCACCAAAGGTCTTTCAGCTCTATACTTCTCTATCTGAAGTAAATTATAAAATGTCAGGGTTCTAAGGGCTTCAGAAATCATCCAGGCCAGTGTTTCTCAAACTTTTATGTCCAAATGAATCTCCTGCGGATCTTGTTAAAATGCTAATTCTAACTCAGAGGGTCTGGGGTACAACCTGAGATTTTCCATTTTAACAAACTGCCAGGTAAGCCTGAATCTGCTGTTCCAGTGGTTTTCAAACTACCTTGTTGAAAGACCAGTTTTTAAAAATTTTCCAATCCATGACAGACTGCTACTTTAGTAAAATACATTATGGGTTATTAGAATATGAAAGAAAAGAGAAACAAAATATAAGCTCACATTTTTATTAGTAGATTCAACAAACATAAGAATTATCTTTAAATTTCTATAATATTTTATAAGTACTTATTCTCAATTTCTGCACCTAGGTCATTGCTGCTTGGCAATAAAAGTTTGCAGACAGGCATTCATTGGCAGATCACACTTTGAACAGCACTGGTCTAGGCTACTGCTAAGAGGCCCAGATTGGGCCCAGTTATAATTTCTAAATCATTTTTGCCAAATTATTTTTCACCCTGAGGTTATGGGCCCAGCACGCTTCTGCTGTGTGACTCTACTACCACTTTCACCCTCAGGTTAAATGTCTCCTTTGATGGAGAACTTAATATCCTTACAAAGTAGCATTACTTAGATGCTGTGACTGTCAAAAAGGATTTTTTTTAAAGCTTCCATAAATGCCACTCTGAGACTATATATTCCAAGCAAGTAGGGGGCTATGTCATTCCAGTTTATTGTACTATCAGCCACTAGCCTAGTGTGTGGTATAGAGTAGGTGTTTAATAAATGTTAAGTGAATGAGCAAGGCACTTGGTGTTAGTTATGCCTTTTGGAGCTATACATTCATTAAAGAAAGGAAATTTTGGTTTCCTTCCAGAACTGGGGAAACATTGTTTATCCTATTGTATAAATTTCTAATGGTGGCTATAAGGCCACTTTACCTGGCATCCCAAGTTTACTTTAAAGGAATTATATCAAGCCAGGCCAAGATTTTGTGCACTCTAAGTCCCAAGTCTTTACCTTTAAATCACTTGTTCATCAATTCAGTGGGTTCAACGGTTATTTGTTCAGTGATGTGATTAAGCACAATGCAGATGGTACAACGGTGAGAAAACAAACAAGGCCCTTGCTTACTTGGAGCTTACAGTTTGATGGTGAAGTAGCCATAAATCAGATACTCACACAACTGTTATTTCAGTTAGTAATAAATGCTATGAAAGAAAAGTATGAAGGTGGGGTTATGAAGGTATATAACAGAAAAAACTGATCTAGCTTGGGGTTTAAGAAAAGCTTCCTTGATGAAGTAATATTAAGGGTGTGTAGAGACATGGGGGTGGGTTGGGATTATGGGGTTGGAGCAGTTTTGTAGATGAAGAAAAGAACATGCATGAGAGCCCTGAGATGCATAGTGAATTTGAAAAATTGAACAAAAGCTGGTGTGGCCGAAGTGGGACATTGTAAGGATTTTCCAGAAATGCAGGGACTGATTAAAGGCTTTTTAAGCAGGATGACTGATATAACCTAAACTGAATCCATTCAGTATAAGGTTACTAAGTGCTATGAACCAAAGGCAATGTGGAATACAGGCTGATTTAGGAATAGCCCTTGCCCTCCAAGATGACAGGGTCAAGTAAGAGAGAGAAGAAATAAACAACTATAATACTAGGAGAATGAAATCCACACACATTAAAGAGAGGCAAAGGAGATCAAAGACACCTTCCCAGAAGTGGTGTTTGAATTGCACTTCAAAGATTAGGCAAACTTTGGAGATGCAGAGTTTGGGGGATGGGAAAGGTGTTCTAGGAAGATGCCAGAAAAGCAGAGGACATGTATTAGGAACAGTGAGGATCTCAGTTGTGTTGGAGTAAAACATATGGTAAAAGTATGTGAGAAGTATTTGGCAACATCTGTAGAAAGCTTGACTGTAAATGATATTAAATGCTAGCTTGGAGAATTAGAACATTCTCCTATATGCAGTAGAGAGGCAACTCCCTCATTTTATGGATGAGCTAACTGATCTTGAGATGGGGAGTGACTTGATTTGACTGAGGTCACACAGTCTAGCAAAATGTACTAGGTACAGTTGAAAGAAATGTGGAATTGGAGCTCTCAAAAGAAGTCAACTGTTTTGAGAGTCATTGATATAGAGGAAATACTTGAAGTAGAAAGAAGAGATCCAGAGATCTTTTCTCAGGGTAATGATTATGCTGTATGATATGGGAAAACAAAAATAAAAAACAAAGGCTACAGAGGAGAGGGCAGATATGTGGAAGGAACATTAGGAGAATACAGTATAATGAAAGAGCCAAGAGAGGAGAGGCCTCATCCATTGGTTGGATAAATATTTATTGAATACATACCATTTACTGAACATGGAGAATATAATGATGAGCAAAATAAACATGGTTGTTGCCACTTTGGGGCCCATGGTTTAGGTAGTGAGATAGCCCTTATTCTACAAACTATTAAATTATATAGTCGTACATTGTGATAGGTGTATAGAGGAAAATATACTGCTTTAAGAAGGAATGTGTGGTCAGGGGGCACCTGGGTGACTTAGTTGGTTAAGCATCCGACTTCAGCTCAGGTCATGATCTCGCAGTTCGTGAGTTCAAGCACTGCGTCAGAGGTCTGCACTGACAACTCAGAGCCTGGAGCCTGCTTTGGATTCTGTGTCTCCCTCTCTCTCTGCCACTACCCCCTCATGCTCTGTCTTTCTTCCTGATAAATAAGTAAAACATTAAAAATAATAATAATAAAAAAGAAGGAATGTGTTGCCAAGATTATTAGACTTTTCAGTAGAATTTTATACTGATAAATAACACCCAGATTCTAATAGTCCTCCCCACTATGATGCTCATGGTGCTTACTAACTGTTAAGACTGGATGCTCGTATTCATTTTGCTGTTGTTTGGCAGATAATAGTGCTGTAAGGAAAGATAAGATTCCCTCCAGCCTCAAGTCCACAAAAGCACAGGATTACTTGAAACCAGGTTATATGTTATATTGCTTAACTGAAATTCTCAATGAGTCAGCACTCTTTCCAGATCTTCTTTATACTCCCAATTCAACAGGGTAGAAAAAGATGCTTGATAAGAAAAAAATATGAAGAATTAGATATTAAAAATATTTCAGATAATAATGAAATTTCAGATAACCTGGTCTAGATTCTACTCTGGGTTTGGATGCTTACAGTTTCCTGTGACAAATTACTTATTTGAACTTCTTTTTCCATCACTGTAAAATGAGTACGGTTGGACTACATCCAGATGATTTATAAAGACCCTACTAGCAGTAAAGTTCTATAGTTTATGCTCTGTTCTTTACTACATTCTCATGGTCCAGTGCTTGATATTTCAGGCAAGTCATTTATTTAAGCAACACTAAAGATTTTATATGGAATTCTGAAGGTTGCTAATTTTGGTGAAAGTATTCATAGGGCTTGGAAGAGATCACAGGAATGCCCTTTCCTTGTTCTATTACTAAGATTGCTGAAATCATCACTGCCATAAAAGCTAAGAAAAGAACTGACTGTGTTCTAAAATCTGTAGTAACTCTGAGTACTGGGTGATATTTTCACCACTTTTCGTTTTAAAATGAATAAGGGCGCTGAAAAGAAAATGGTGCAGGATACTATGGAGTAGAGGCAAGGTGATTATCTCATCTTCTGAAATGGAGTGGTCTGGACAGTCTCTTCCTAGGGGGAAGATATATGGTCAAGAGAAATATTGGTCAGTAATAGAAAAATATTTTTTATACTTAAAATATGATTTTAAAGGTATTGATATTTGTACAAAATATCTCTTCACTCTACACAGAAGGAAGAATAAAAATCTCCAGGATGTATATTTTGAAGGGTACTCTTTTCTGTTTAAAAATAATGTCCTAAAAGGAATCAAGTATTACATAGATTTTTTTTGAAGGGAAGGGAAGGGAAGGGAAGGGGAGATAGGTGGGGGTGGAATTATGTAAGTGATCATAGCATAAAATAACTCTTTTAAATAGTGTAAGAGGAGCTCAGAAATAGCAGGGTCCTTACCAATCATATAACAGCAATCCTATCAACCAATACATATGGTCATCTATTTTCAGTGTGAATAGTTGCAAGAAAGGTTGGTTAATACCACCAGATAACTGTGATTGTTAGCAAGTACTTCTTCATATTGACGTGAAATCTATCTTCTGAAACCAACCCATTGGTTGCTCCTCAGAACAATAGTAATGCTGACTAATTTCTATTTCCTTTCCCTGTAATTAGCCATTTAAAAGTTTAAAGATAGTTTTTTCTTCTTTTTATCTTTTCCCTAGTCCATATACTGCCAGTTCTTGAGCTCATATGACGTATATTTTTAGTATCCTCTATAGGAGACGCTTAAGTTTTCAGTATCACCCTTAATACATAATGTTCAAACCTGGACCCAGTACTCTAGGCATGGTTGATTAGCACCACCATTTAAAAATTTTGTACATTTATTAATCAACTTTAAGACTGTCATATCTACTTCTAATTTCTTTCTATTCATAAAAATGAAACAGCCTCATAATAGAAAATTTTAAAAATGGAGAGAAAACACATATCACCTGTAAATACCTAGTCCAAAGACAATTTGCTCTGCTTCCTTCCAGATGTGTTCCCGTGTTTGCATAATTGGGATCATACCATATATGTACTATTTTATATTTGGCTTCTCCATTGGTTTTATACTGTGACCATTTTACCATGTAATTCACCAGCCTTCAAACAATTTTTAATGGCTTCATAATTTTCAGTTGCATAATTTGTACCTACTATGATTATTTAACAAATCCCATATTACCATTTAAATTATTGCCAATCATAAGTTATCATGAATAGCCCTTTATACATAAATCTTTGCTTTTTTGAACCTCACTCTTTTAGGTCTTAATGCAAATGTTACCTTGGTACGGTCTCCTATAACAACTATCCATAAAAATGTAAACCTTTCTCCTCTAACACTCACTTTTCTCTTTCCTTGCTTTATTTTTTTCTCCCTGGTCTGTATCATAACCTAATAGCCAAGGTATTTTATTAATTTGTTGTCCAGATCCTCGTTTTAAAATGTAAGCACCTTGAGCATGGAGATTTTTCTTTGTTTTGTATTCACTATTGCATCTCCCAGTACCTATGGCAATGTAGATCCTTACTAGATATTTGTTGAGTGAATGGTTTTCTTAAGATGAGTTTTTATAAGAGTCATTATTGGACCTAAGGATTAAATTTTTAAAGGCTCTTGATATATGTGTGAAGTTGTCTGACTGTATAAGATGGGCAATTTCTGCTCATATACCTTTATCAGTACTGGCTATTGTCATTTTTAAAAAATCTGCCAGTATGATAGAGGCAAATGATATCTTTGCTGTTTTGTTTCTTTTATTATGCTGAGCATGAATACTTTCTCGTGTTTCTCAGTCACTTTTGCCTCCTTCCTATGAACATATATTCATGACCTGTATACTTTTTTCTATTGAGAACTTCTATGTTTCTTATTCATTTGTATAGATAACATATACATTTAATAGACACTAAGCCTTTCTTCTGTGGCATATGTGGAAGTTTCTGTTTTAAATGAACTTTTATGCACAAATTAACGTTTATGTAATTATATATATCTTTCTATTTGTATTTTTTTCTGATGAACTCACATGTAAGAAGTTTTTCTCCACCCAAATTAGATAAGTGCTTAAGTGGATTTTTTCCCATTTTTATTGCTTATGTTTAGTTGTTTAATATTTCTGGAGTTTCTGGTGTGTGGTGTGAGGTAATTTTCTAAACTGTTTTCCCTTTCCATTTTTTCACAATAACAAATATTGAATAATTATTTCCCACTATTCTGTGATGTCACATTTAATATGTATAAATTGTTATATATCTATATATAGATATAGAATGATTCTCTTTGGGATTTATGTATTTTCCATATTTTGTAGGCTGACTCTTTCTGTCCTAGTTACAAAGTTTAAATATTATTGTAGCTTTAAAATAATTTTTATTACTTCAGTACCTCTTATACTTACTAGCTGTGTGGAATCTGACCCTTTATATGTCTATCTGTATAGACTGTACAATAGTAACATTTATGTTATGCTTTTAAGTTTTTGAAGGGGATTTTTCTATCATTATTTCTGCTAATTTATTATGGCTTGTATACAGAGAAATTGCTATTTACAGTATTAATTTCTATTTCTCCATTTTGTTCAAATTTATTATTATAAATTTATCATTTACAAGTTTATTTTGTTGTTTCTGTCTTATTTTTTAATTTTGAAGGATCTAAAATATTTAGAAACTCAAAGAAGAATCTAAAACAACGACCAAATAACTGCATATATACTGCTCAGAATGAATGAGTGTTAGCATTTTGTCATATCTGCTTCAGATATATTTAAATAAATAAAACATTACAGATAAACTTTACTTTCCTGTGTTTAGCTCAGCTTAATTTCTCTTCATATCCTTCCAAAACACAAAACCTACAGCCATTAACACTTGCTTCTTTTTCTTTTTTTAATTAATGTTTTAATTTAATTCTAGTATAGTTAACATACAGTGTTATACTGGTTTCAGGTGTACAACCTAGTGATTCAACAATTCTGTACATTACTCAGTGCTCATCATACTAAGTGTATTCTTTAATCCCCATTGCCTATTTCATCCATACCTCGTCCCACCTCCCTTTTGATAACCATCAGTTTCTTCTCTATAATTAAGAGTCTGTTTCTTGATTTCTCTCTCTCTCTTTCTTTCCCCCTTGCTTGTTATGTTTTATAAAATCCACATATGAATGAAATCATATGGTATTTGTCTTTCTCTGAATGACTTATTTCACTTAGTGTTATACTCTCTAGCTCTATCCATATCATTGAAAATGGGAAGATTTCATTCTTTTTTATGGCTGAATAATATTCCATTATATAGACACCACATCTTCTTTATCTGTTCATCAATTGATGGACACCTGGGTTACTTCTATATCTTAGCTACTGTAAATAGTGCTGCTATAAACATAGGTATAGGTGTAGGTATCCCTTTGAATTAGTGTTTTTGTATTCTTTGGGTAAATATGCTGTGATGCAATTGCTGGATCATAGGGTAGTTCTATTTTTAACTTTTTGAGGAAACTCCATACTGTGTTCCACATTTGCTGCACAGTTTACATTCCCACCAATAGTGCAACAGTGTCACCCTTTCTCCATGTTCTAGCCAACACCTGTTGTTTTTTGTGTTGTTGATTTTAGCCATTCTGACAGGTATGAGGTGATACTACATTGTAGTTTTGAATTGCATTTCCCTGATGGTAAGTGATGATGATTATCTTTTAATGTGTCTTGTTGGCCATCTGTATGTCTCATTTGGAGAAATGTCTATTCATGTCTTATTTGGATTTTTTAGGTTTTTAAAATTGGATTATTTGCAGGAGAGGTTGCATTTTATAAGTTCTTTATATTTTTTGTATACTAACCCTTTATCAGATATGTCATTTGCAAATATCTTCTCCCATTCTGTAGATTGCCTTTAGTTTTGTTGATTGTTTCTTTTGCTATGCAGAAGCCTTTTATTTTGATGAAGTCCCAATAGTTTAATTCTGCTTTTGTTTTCCCTGCCTCAGGAGACATATCTAGAAAAAAGTTGCTAAGGCTGATGTCAGAGAGGTTATTGCCTGTCCTCTCTTCTAGAATTTTTATGATTTTGGGTCTCACATTTAGGTCTTTAATCTATTTTGAATTTATTTTTGTGTATGGTGTAATATAGTGGTACAGTTTCATTGCTTTGCATGTTGCTATCTAGTTTTCACAACACCATTTGTTGAAGAGACTGTCTTTTTTACATTAGATATTCTTTCCTGCTTTGTCTAAAATTAATTGACCTTATAGTTGTGAGTTCATTTCTGGATTTCCTATTCTGTTCCAATGATGTTTGTGTTTATTTTTGTGTCAGTACCATACTGTTTTGATTACTACATCTTTGTAATATAACTTGAAGTCTGCACTTGTGATGCCTCCAGCTTTGCTTTTCTTTATGAAGGTTGCTTTGGCTATTTGGGGTCTTTTGTGCTTCCATACAGATTTTAGGGTGATTTGTTCTAGTTCCGTGAAAAATACTGTTGGTATTTTGATAAGAATTGCATTAAATCTGTAGATTGCTGTGGATAGTATGAACATTTTAACAGTATTTGTTATTCCAACTCATAAGCATAGAATGTCTTTCCATTCTTTTGTGTCATCTTCAGTTTCTTTCGTCGTCAGTGTTTTATAGTTTTCAGAGTATATGTCTTTCACCTCTTTGGTTAGGTTTATCACTAGGTATCTTACTATTTTAGGTGCAATTATAAATGGGATTGTTTATTAATTTCTGCTGCTTCATTTTTGGTGTACAGAAATTCAACAGATTTCTCTAGGTTTTGTATCCTGCAACTTTACTGAATTTGTTTATAAGTTCTAGAAATTTCTTGGTTAATCTTTAGGGTTTTCTGTATAGAGTATCATGTAATCTGCAAGTAGTGAAGGTTTTACTTCTTCTTTATGAATTTGGATTCCTTTTATTTCTTTGTTGTCTGATTGCTGTGGCTAGGAATTCCAGTACCGTGTTGAATAAAGTGGTGATAGTGAACATCCTTGTCTTGTTCCTGATCCTCAGGGAAGAGCTTTCAGTTTTTCCTCATTAAGGATGATGTTAGCAGTGGGTTTTTCATAGATGGCCTTTATTATATTGAGGTATGTTCCCTCTAAGCCTATTTTGTTGAGGTTTTTATCATGAATGGATGTTGTACTTTGTCAAATGCTCTTTTTGCATCTATTGTAATGATCATATGTTTCTTATCCTTTTTCTTATTAATCTGATGTATCACATTGGTTGTTTTATGAATACCGAACCACCTTTGCAAACCAGGAATAAATTCAGCTCAATCATGGTGGATGATTTTTTATAAAACATATTGTTGAATTCAGTTTGCTAGTATTTTGTTGAGGATTTTTGCATCCATGCTCATCAGGGATATTGGCCTGTAGTTCTCTTTTTTAGTGTTGTCTTTATCTCATTTTGGTGTTAGAGTAATGCTGGTCTCATAGAATGAATTTTGAAGTTTTCCTTCCTTTTCTATATTTTGGAATAGTTTATGAATAATAGGTGTTAAATCTTCTTTAAATATCTGGTAGAATCTGCCAGTGAAGCCGTCTGGTCCTGTGCTTTTGTTTGTTGGGATTTTTCTGATTATTGACTTAATTTCTTTGCTGGTTATCAGTCTGTTATAATTTTCTCTTTCCTCCTGTTTAAGTTTTGGTAGTTTATATGTTTCTAGCAATTTATCCCTTTCTTCTAGGTTGTCCAATTTCTTGGCATGTAGTTTTTCATAATATTCTGTTATGCTTGTTTATTTCAGTGGTGGTGGTAGTGGTTTCTCCTCTATCATTTGTGATTTTGTTTATTTGAGTCCTTTCTCTTTTTTTCTTGATAAGTCTGGCTAGAAGTTTATCAATTCTGTTGATTTTTTCAAAGAATCAGCTCCTGGTTTCATTGATCTGTTCTGTTCTTTTGTTTGTTTTTAATTTATTTCTGATCTAATCTTTATTCTTCCTTCTGCTGGTTTTGGGTTCTGTTTGTAATTTTTATTTCTCCTTTAGATGTAAGGTTAGGTTGTTTGAAATTTTTCTTCTTGACATAGGCCTGTATTTCAATAAACTTCCCTCTTAGGACCCTTTTGCTGCATCCCAGAAGTTTCGGACCATTGTGTTTTCATGTACTTTTATTTCTTTGATTTCCTGGTCAACCCATTCATTGTTTAGTAGCATGTTATTTAACTTCCATGTATTTGTGGTCTTTCCAGATTTTTTCTTGTGGTTGATTTCCAGTTTCATAGCATCATGGTCAGAAAATATTCATGGTATGACTTCGATCTTCTTAAATTTGTTAAGGTTTGTTTTGTGGGCTAATATGTGATCTATTCTGGAGCATGTTCCATATGTGCTTGAAAAGGATGTGTATTCTGCTGTTTTAGGATACAATGTTTTGAATATTTCTGTTAAATGTATCTGTTTAAAAGTGTGTAAATCAAAGCCATTGTTTCCTTGTTGATGTGTTTAGATGATCTGTCCATTGATGTAAGTGAGGTGTTTAAGTCCACTACTATTATTGTATTATTATCAATTAGTGCCTTTATGTTTATTATTAACTATTTTATGTATTTGGGTGTTTTCATGTTGAGTGCATAAATATTTATAATTGTTATAACTTCTTGTTGGATTGTACCCTTTATTATATAGTGTCCTTTTTGTCTGTTTTTACAGTCTTTCTTTTGAAGTCCTTATTGTCTGATATAAATATTGCTATCCTGGCTTTCTTTTGACATCCATTTCTGTGATAAATATTTGTCTAATCCCCTCACTTTCAATCTGAAGGTGTCTTTAGGTCTAAAATGAGTCTCTTGTAGGCAGCATATAGATGGTCTTTTTAAAAATTCATTCTGACTCCCTATGTCTTTTTATGGGAGCATATAGTCATTTACATTCAAAATAATTATTGATAAGTATTTATTGTCATTTTGTTATTTGTTTTAGGGTCATTTCTGAAGATTTTTTTGGTCCTTTCTTAATCTTTCTTTCATGTGTTCTCATTTTCTTTAGTGATATATTTGGATTTCTTTCTCTTTATTCTTTGCATACTTATTAGTGGCTTTTGATATATGGTTACCATTAGGTTTATATATAACCTCCTCTGCATATAGCAGTCTATATTAAATTGATGGTCGTTTAACTTTAAACTCACTATTTCCTTCCTTTTCCTGTTTTAGGTATATGTTATTATATTTCATATCCCTTTTTTGGTGAATTCCTTGACTGATTTTTTACTGAAAAATTCTTTTTTCTGCTCTTATGTTTCCTACCACCATATTGTCACTTTTGGCCTCTCCTTTCCACTCAGAGTCCCTTTTAATATTTCTTGCAGAGCTGGTTTAGTGGTCATGAACTCCTTTAGTTTTTGTTTGGGAAACTTTTTATCTCTACTTCTTGTCTGAATGATAGCCTGGCTGGATAGAGTATTCTTGACTGCAGGTTTTTCCCATTCAGCACTTTGAGTATATCATGCCTTTGAGTACATCTGGCTTGCAAAGTTTATGTTGAAAAATATCCTGCTATCCTTATAGATTTTCCCTTGTAAGTTAATGACTTCTTTTGTCCTGCTGCTTTAAAATTTTTTCTTTATCACAGTATTTTGCAAATTTAATTACAGTATGTCTTGGTGTGGATCTTCTTTTGTTGATTCTGTTGGGGGTTTTCTGTGCCTCCTAGAATAGGCTGTCTGTTTCTTTCCCCAGATTATGGAAGTTTTCAACTATTATTTTTTCAAATAAATATTCTGCCCCCTTTCCTCTTTTCTGGGACTCCTATAATACAAATGTTATTATGTTTGGTGGAGACAGTGAGTTCCCTAAGTCTCTTCTTGTTTTGCATAATTCTTTTCTGTTTTGTTCAGCTTAATTACTTTCTATTACTCTGTCTTCTAGGTCACTAATTCATTCCTCTGCATCTTCCATCCTGTTGTTAATTCTAGCAAATGTATTTCTTTTTTTTTTTTTATTTAATTTTTAATTTTTTTTTAAATTTACATCCAAATTAGTTAGCATATAGTGAAACAATGATTTCAGGAGTAGATTCTTTAATGCTCCTTACCCATTCAGCCCATTCCCCCTCCCACAACCCCTCCAGCAACCCTCAGTTTGTTCTCCATATTTATGAGTCTCTTCTGTTTTGTCCCCCTCCCTGTTTTTATATTATTTTTGTTTCCCTTCCATCAATCTGTTTTGTCTCTTAGAGTCCTCATATGAGTGAAGTCATATGATTTTTGTCTTTCTCTGACCGGCTAATTTCACTTAGCATAATACCCTCTAGTTCCATCCACATAGTTGCAAATGGCAAGATTTCATTCTTTTTGATTGCTGAGTAATACTCCATTGTGTGTGTGTGTGTGTGTGTGTGTGTGTGTGTGTGTGTGTGTATGTCACATCTTCTTTATCCATTCATCCATCGATGGACATTTGGGCTTTTTCCATACTTTGGCTATTGTTGATAGTGCTGCTATAAACATGGGGGTGCATGTGTCCCTTTGAAACAGCACACCTGTATCCCACGGATAAATGCCTAGTAGTGCAATTGCCAGGTCGTAGGGTAGTTCTATTTTTAGTTTTTTGAGGAAACTCCATCCTGTTTTCCAGAGTGGCTGCACCAGCTCACATTGCCACCAACAATGCAAAAGAGATCCTTTTTCTCTGCATCCTCGCCAACATCTGTTGTTACCTGAGTTGTTAATGTTAGCCATTCTGACAGGTATAAGGTGGTATCTCATGGTGGTTTTGATTTGTATTTCCCTGATGATGAGTGATGTTGAGCATTTTTTCATGTGTCAGTTGGCCATCTGGATGTGTTCCTTGGAGAAGTGTCTATTCATGTCTTTTGCCCATTTCTTCACTGGATTATTTGTTTTTTGGGTGTTTAGTTTGATAAGTTCTTTATATATTTTCGATACTAACCCTTTATCTGATATGTCATTTGCAAATATCTTCTCCCATTCTGTCGGTTGCCTTTTAGTTTTGCTGATTGTTTCCTTCACTGTGCAGAAGCTTTTTTTTTTTGAGGAGGTCCCATAGCAAGTGTATTTGTTATTTCATTTTTTGTGCCCCTTATCTCTGCTATGTTATTCTTTACCTCTGTGTTAAGTGTCTCCATCATGTCTTCTACTCTTTTCTCAAGTCCAGTGATTATTGCTATGATGATTGCTTTAAATTCTCTATAAGCGTGTTACTTCTGTTGGCTTCCCTTAGATCTATGGCTATGGCCTTGTCCTATTCCTTAATTTGGGATAAATTTCTCTTTCTCCTCATTTTGTCTTCCTCTCTGTGCCTGTTTCTCTGTGTTAATAAAGTCACCTGTATTTTCTGCTTTTGAAAGTAGTGATTTTATGAAGAAGAGATCCTGGAGCACCCTGCAGTGCAGTGTCTCCTGTTCCCTTGAAACTGATACTTCAGGAGAGTCTCCTATGTGTGTTGCTTATACCCTACTATTGTCTCTGAATTACTTTACCTTTCAGTGCAGCTGTCTTCACTGACTTTCTGCCTGTTGTGGGCTGTGCTTGTTCTCTGTGGTGTTAGTTATACTCAGGCCAGCTCTGAGGGGGTATGCCCACTGGGGAACTTGGGAACAGGATGGCAGTGTTAGTAAAATCTGTTCTGGGCCACTAGTCCTATGCTGGATCTTCTGAAACACTGTGGCAGCTGGGGGCTGCATGCTGGGATAGCCGGGGGTGTGAGGCTGGACACAGCATGCTACAGTGTCTGAGGGCATGTGGCACATAAGTGCATACAACTGAGTGCTATGTGCAAAGGAGGGCTGGGCATGTGCTCCATGTCCCTGGGGATGCATGACAGTAGCTGGGGGCTTGTGGCTCAGTGCAGTACTCTCATTGGCTGGGGGTGCACGGCTGGGCACAGCACAGTGGATGTGTGTAGTGCCTAATGGCAGCTGTGCACCCAATGGATGGGCAGGGTGCCTGCATTGCTTTAACAAAATTTGCACTAAGTCTAGGGCTAAGTCCAGCAGGCCTGGAGTGGGTGAGTCCTCAGAACTCATGCGTGTGGTGTACTGCTAGCAGATTAGGTAGCAAATGTCTGTATAACCCCATTTCCTGCATGTGTCTCTGTGCTTATGTGGGGTGGGGGACGGTGAGGGAGGAAAATGGTGCCTGCCAGCTCCCTTGTTTTTGGAGAAGTCCCGTAACACACTCCAAAACAAGTGTGAACAGATTTGCCTCCTGTTTGCCCCAGGCATTGTGTAAACTGCCATTTTTATTTTGGCTCATCTCTGTAGGCTATTGTCTCTTCAAGGGCCATAATCCAGCTATCACTTGCCCTCCATGCTAGCCCAATGCTGAGTTAGCTAGCTGTTAAAGCTCCAGGCTTCACGTCCCACTGGTTATACAAACTCACAGAATTCAGATCCTCTGGTCTTTAAAGCCAAATGCTATGTGGAGCTCCCTGGTGCAAGGGCCCATTTCTCTGTCCTCTCCATGACCAGCTCCCTCCCTCTTGTGGGCAGCCTTCCTCTGCCTTTCTCACCTACAAACCTTTCAGATGCAGCTTCTTCTCTACATTTAGTTGTGGAGTTTTTTCTGCCAGTCTTGGGATTGCTCTCCAGTTTATTGACTTGGATGTGGATGATATCTCATTGTAAACATAGTACAGGGTGAGCTCAGGGTCCTCCTACTCTGTCATGTTCCCAAGCTCCCAATAGTGTTGTGGGGTTTTAAATTTTTTAATTTAAATTGTTTATTGCTGGTATATAGGAAAGTAATTGACTTTTGTATATTAACCTTGTATCTTGCCTTGTCTGTCTTTATTTAGCCATTCTAGTCAGTATGTAGTAGTACCTCATTGTAGTTTAATTTGCATATCCCTATGGCTAATGATATTAAGCATCTTTTCATGTGCTAATTGGGCACCTGTACATATTCTTTGGAGAAATGTCCATTAAAATTGTCCATTTTATTTTAAACTTTTTAATGTTTATTTTTTAAAGAGAGAGAGAGAGTGGGGGAGAGGCAGAGAGAGAGGGAGACAGAGGATCTGAACTGGGCTCTGTGCTGACAGCAGAGAGCCTGATGTGGGGATGGAACTCATGAACTGTGAGATCATGACCTGAGCTGAAGTCAGATCCTTAACTGACTGAACAATCCATGCACCCCTCCCATTTTAAAACTGAGATATTTGTATTTTTGTTAGTAACTTGTAAGATAAGTGAATATTATAATCCTTTAAAAGGTGTTTTGAAAAATATTTTCTCTCATTCTGTGATGTCTTTCCATTTTCTATGTGGAATTTCTATTATGACTTTTACCTTTTGTGTTCTGAGAAGTCTTTGCTTTAACTAAGTTCAAAATGATCTTCTCATTTTTTTTCTTGTAGAATTTTAGTTTAAGTTCTTTGACTAATATCTTTTATGTATGTCTAGATGACTTTTGTCTTTGGGGCAAGGTAAAGTTCCAGGTCTATGTATTTTTTCCACATGGATGCCTAATTTTTCCAGCATTATTTGTTGACAAGATTTATCCTTTGCTCATTGAATTATCTTGGCACCTTTGTTCAAAATCAATTAACCATGTATATGTGTATCTACTTCTAGACTCTTTTTTCTCTGTTTAATCTATATGTGTAACCTTGAAACATTACCACACTGTATCAAATATTGTAATTCAGTGGTTCTCAACTAGGACCATCCCCCTCCCTTGGGGTAAGAGACATTTGGCAATGTCTGGAGACATTTATGATTGTCACTACTGGAGGTGAGTGCTAGTGGCATCTAGTGAGGAGGAGCCAGGCAGCTACCAACAACAAAGTATTATCCAGCCCAAAACGTTAATAGTGTTGAGGTTGTGAAACTCTGCTATAGAATTATAGTAAATCTTGAAATAAAGTATTATGGATAATCCAGCTTTGTTCTTCATTATATATATATATATATATATATATATATATATATATATATATATATTTATTTATTTATATTATAGGTCCTTTGCATTTCCATATAAATTTTTTAACCAGCTGATCAGTTTCTCCCCCTGAAAATCAAACTGAAAGTTTTAATGGGACTAGATTGAATTATACACTAATTTGGAGATAAATTGCATCTTAACAATCTTGAGTCTCTTGATATATGAACACGGTATAGTTTTGCATTATTTATTTCCTCTTTAAATTCTCTCAACAATGTTTTTGTAGCTTTCGGTGTGTAGGTCTTGCATATATTTTGTTAAATTTATTCTAAGTATTACATTTTTGATGTTATGGCATTTAAAATTTTCAAATTTTGAATGTTTATTGTATACAGAAATACAGTTAATTTTTATATATTGACTCTGTATCCCATGATCTTATAAAACTTACTAATTCTAGTACCTTTTTTTAAGATTGTTTGGATTATCTATGTAGATGATTATGTTGTGTAAAAATAAACACATTTTTATTTCCTTTTTTCTAACTTGTATGCTTTGTTTTGTTTTTGCTTTATTTGCACTGGATAGGACTTCTAATAAAATGTTCAGTAGAAGTGGTTAAAGCATATCTCTTTGCCTTGCTCGCAATCTTATTTTCCCCATTATTCACCATTCAATATGAAATCAGCTTTAGATTTTTTATACTTGTTATTTACAAGTTTGAGGGAGTTCCTTTCTAAATGTTTATTTATTTTTGAGAGAGAGAGCGTCTGCAAGCAGGGGAGAGGAAGGTAGAGAGAGAGGGAGACAGAGGATTCAAAGCAGTCTCTGCACTGTCAGTGCAGAGCCTGATGCGTGGGGCTCAAACCCATGAACCATGAGATCATGACCTGAGCTGAAATCAAGAGTCTGACACTTAACTGACTGAGCTACCCAGGAGCCCCTGAGGGAGTTCCCTTCTATCTATAGTTTGCTGAGGGATTTTATCATGAATGTATGTTGGATTTTTTAAAATGCTTTTTCTGTACCTTTTGAAATGATTTTTTTAAGTCTGTTGATGTGCTGGATTACAGTGATCGTCTTTCCAATGTTGAATCACCTTTGCAGTCTCAAGATAAAACTGCTTGGTTATGATGTATTGTCCTTGTTATGTATTTCTGATTCCAGTTGCTAATATTTTGTTAAAGTTTTTTTGTATCTATGTTCATTAGGAATATTGACCTTTAATTTTCTTTTCTTAACTTTATTTGATTTTGGTAAATAGTTATTCTGGTCTCATAAAATAAGTTAGGAAGTGTTTATTCCTCTTCTGTTTCCTAGAAGATTTTATGTAGAATTGGTGCTGTTTCTTCCTTAAACACTTAGTAGAAATCACTACTGAAGCCATCTGTGCTTTTGGGAGTGTTTTTGTCTGGAATTTTCTTTATGATCAAGGTTTTAAAGTGTTAATTTAATTGATTTAATAGATAAAGCTATATTCAGATTATTTCTTCTTGAGAATTGGTGATTTATGTCTTACAAGAAATTTTTTCATTTAATTTACATTATCTCTGTAAATTTGTTCATAATAGTTCCTTGTTATCCTTTTAATGTTTGTAAGATCTGTAATTACATACTTGTCTTCATTACTGATAATGGTAATCTTCCTTCTTTTCCTCTATCAGTCTTTGTAGAAAGTTACTAATTTTATTGATCTTCTCAAAATACTAACTTTTAGTTTCACAGATTTTTTGAAATTGTTTTCCTATTGGGACGTGTGGGTGGCTCAGTGGATTAAATGTCTGACTTCAGCTCAGGTCATGATCTCACAGTTCATGATTGAGCCCTTCTTCAGGCTCTGTGCTGACAGCTCAGAGCTTGGAGCATGCTTTGGATTCTGTATCTCCCTCTCTCTCTCTGCTCCTCCCCTGCTCACACTCTGTCTCTCTCTCAAAAATGAATAAACGTTAAAAAAAATTAAATTGTTTTCCTATTTTCTCTTTCATTGAATTCTATATTTATTGTTTCTTCTGCTTCCTTTGGATTTAATTTGCTCTTCATTTTCAAGTTTCTTTTTTTTTTTTAAATCCCTTTATCTATTTCACCTACTCACCCCCTGCATCCACCTCTTCTCTGTCAGCCATCAGTTTGTTCTCTGCATTTAAGAGTCTGTTGTTATTGTTTGTTTCTTTGTTCATTTGTTTTGTTTTTTTAAATTCTACATATAAGTAAAATCATATGGTATTTGTTTTTCTCAGTCTAACTTATTTCACTTAGCATATTACCCTCTAGAGCTATCTATGTTGTCACAAATGGCAACATCTCATTCTCTTTTATGTTTGAGTAATATTCCATTGTATATATATATACACCACATCTTTATTCATTCAACTATTGATGGACACTTGGGTTGCATCCATATCTTAGCTATTGTAAATGCTCAAATAAATATGGGTTACATTTATCTTTTCTCATTAGTGTTTTTGTTTTAGGGGTTAAGTACCCAGCAGTGGAAGTATTGGGTCATATATTTCTATTTTTAATTTTTTGAGGAATCTCAGCACCATTTTCCACAGTGACTATACCGATTTATATTACCACCAACAATGCACAAGAGTTCCTTTTGCTCCACATCCTTGCCAACACTTGTTATTTCTTGTCTTTTTTATCTTAGGCATTCTGAGAGGTATAAGTTTTGATTTGCATTTCCCTGATGGTTAGCGATATTCAGCACCTTTTCATGTGTCTTTGGCTATTGTATGTCTTCTTTGGAAAAATGTCTATTCAGGTTCTCTGCCCATTTTTAAAATCAGATTTTTTTTGGTGTTGTATAAGTTCTTTATGTATTTTGGATATTAACTACTTATTAGGTATATCATTTGCAGATATCTTCTCTCATTCAGTAAGTTGTTTTTTGTTTTGTTGATGGTTTTCTTCCCTGTGTGAAAGCTTTTTATTTTGTGTTAGTCCCAATAGTTTATTTTTGCTTTTGTTTCCCTTGCCTTAGAAGACATATTTAGAAAAATGTTGCTAAGGCTGATGTCAAAGAAATTACTGCATATGTAGTCTTCTAGGAATTTAATTTTTTCAGGTTTCACATTTAGGTCTTTAATCCAGTTTGAGTTTATTTTTGTGTATGGTATAAGAAAGTGGTCCAGTTTCATTCTTTTGCATGTAGTTGTCCAGTTTCCCCAGAACCATTTACTAAAAAGCCTGTTTTTTCCCCATTGTATATTCTTGCCTCCTTTGTCATAGATTAATTGGTCGTGTAAGCATGTGTTAATTTTTTTCATTTCAAGGTTGTTAGATCTTGATTAGTTCTTAGATAAGATGTTTTTTAGATCTTAGATTTCATAGGTACAATCTTAGGTCATTGATTTGAGGTTTTTTTCCTTATCTAATATAAGCATTTAATACTATAAATACTTTGATATGTACTTATTCAGCTGCATTTGATAATTTTTGATAAATGCCTTTTATTTTTACGTCCATTTCAACTGGGATCCTTTTTCTATTACATTTTTAATTGATATCTGTAGGTTGATTTTATATATAGTAATTTTGAAGATTCTTATTCATTCTTATGTTATTTATTTTTTTAAATTTTCTACAGTTTTTCATATCTCCTGAATATATTAGCAATTCTTTATTCCTTTTAAAATTTTTATATTTCAGTATTATTTTTTCTAATTGTTTTGGCTGGGACATACAAAAGAATATTGCTTAGTGATAGGGATGCAGCAGTTTTAGTTTTGTTCTTAATTTCAGTGAGATTGTTTCAAAAGTGTCTTCATTAAGTACAGCATTTGGTATAGATTTTGGTAGATACTGTTCATCAAATAAGGGACGTTTCCTTGTATCTCTAGTATGCTTTTTATCATGAATAAGAGGAGACTTTCATTGCATGCTTTTTTCTTCATTTATTGAGACGTTCATATACTTTTGATATGATATTAATATACATATTTTTAAATTACTATAGGTAATTAAACCCCTTTTGGACCCTTTTCTTTTTTTCAGAATTGTGAATTGCATTGATAGATTATTTAATATTGAACTGTACTTTGATTTCTTGGATAAATCTAGTTGATTATGTATTATATGTGGCTGTATTTGTGTTTTTTTCCTTTAAAAATTTATCTGTGTTCATAAGTTGATTTTATTATTTATGTTCAAATTTTAAATCAACATTATACTAAGCTCACAAAATGGGTTACGTCATTCTTCACCTTTTTTCATTTCTAGAACAGTTTGCAGAAGGTAAGATTAACTTTCATGATAGTTTAATAACACTGACTTGATTCTTGTGCGGCCCCATTTCCTCTTTACAACAGGGTATGGTGGTATGTTTAACCTGCGGGCTCAATTTTTTATTTCTTCCAGTTTTCTATTTCTTCTATTGTTTCCATAGAAATTTATCCATTCATTTTGTTTTTGAATGTAGTAACCTAAAGCTATTCATAATATTCTGTTACAATTTTTTTTAAATTTGTTTTGACCTTTATCAAAATTATATGAGGATTGAGTTTAAAGTCAAATATTTCTCCAAAATTTGTTAAATAGAACAGTACAGCACAAAAATAAACACTTAGATCAATTGAACAGAATAGAGAGCCCAGAAATAAACACACAGTTATATGGTCAATTAATCTATGGCAAAGGAGACAAGAATATACAATGGGGAAAAGCAGTCTTTTCAATAAATGGTGCTAGGAAAACTGGATAGCTACATGTAAAAGAATAAAACTGTAACTCCTTCTAACATCATACAAAAAATAAGCTCAAAATGGATTGAAGACCTAAAAGTGAGACCTGAAATAATAAAAATCCTAGAAGGGAAAGCAGGCAATAATTTCATGGGTGTTGGCTTTAACAACATTTTTGTAGATATATTTCCTAAGGCAAGGGAAACAAAAGCAAAAATAAGCTATTGGGGCTATCTCAAACTAAAAAGCTTTTGCACAGCAGAGGAAACCATCAACAAAACAAAAAGACAACCTACTGAATGGGAGAAGATAATATCCAAAATATATAAAGATCTTATGCAACTCAATACCAAAAAAAAAAAAACCCAAAGATGAATGGATAAATAATAGAGCAATAAACAAAAAACAGTAAATGAATGGATAAAGAAATGTGTTGTATATACATAAACACATGCACATCCAGGCACACAATGAAATAGTATGAAGCCATAAAAAAGGATGAGATTGTGCCATGTGAGACAACATGGATGGACCTAATATTATGCTAAATGAAATAAGTCAGACTAAAAAAGACAAATACCATGTGAGTCTACTCATAAGTGGAATTAAAAAAAACAAAAAGCAGAATCAGAAATATAAATACACAGAACAAACTGATGGTTGCCAGAGGGTAAGGGGAAGCGGGGTTGTGTAAAATAAGAGAAGAGGAGAGGGAGATATAAGCCTCCAGCTATGGAATGAATAAGCCACAGGAATAGAGGCACACAGCATAAGGAATACAGTCAATGATAATGTAATAGCGATATAATGTGACAGATGGTAGCTATAATTGTGAAGATAGCATAATGTATAAACTTGTCAAATCACTAAGTTGTACACCTGGAACTAGTGTAACATTGTGTGTCAACCATACTAAACAACAGCAAAAACAACAAAACAGAATAAGGCAAGATGTCCATTCCCAACACTTCTATTGAAAAAAATAAGCAGTAGTTCCCTGCTCTTTTCCCAGAAGATACCCTTTCAGATATTTGGTATTTATAACCTATCCCTAAATAACATACTTATATTGATCCTTCTTAATTAAAATTTTTTTTAACATTTATTTTTGGGAGATAGAGACAGAGCACGAGCAGGAGAAGGGCAAAGAGAAAGGGAGACACAGAATCCAAAGCAGGCTCCAGGCTCTGAGCTGTCAGCACAGAGCCAGACGCGGGGCTCGAACTCACAAACCGCGAGATCATGACCTGAGCTGAAGTCAGAAGCTTAACTGACTGAGCCACTCAGGTGCCCTCATCCTTCTTAATTTTAAATGTTTAGGCACTATTTATTAATTTCCCACTCTGGAAGAGTGGAAAGATTTTGGTACTTTGAAAACCCCATCTTGTACAACCTTCATACTCTGCTTAATTGCAGCATAATATTGATTTAATTTTGTGTTATTGTGACTATGTTAATGCCATTCATAGCTGAGCCAGATAATATATTGTATTAATTTTCTGTTGTTGCTATAATAAATTAACACAAATCTAGTGGCTTAAAACAATACAAATTTATCTTATAGTTCTGGAGGTTTTCCAGGGCTAAAATCAAGCTGTTGGCAAACCTGTGTTCCTTTCTTGAGACTCTGGGGGAATATGCATTTCCTTGCCTTTTCCAGCATCTAGAGGCTACCCACATTCTTGGATCTTCTTTTTCTTGGTTAGTTGTTTATATTGAAGAGTGGAACATTAAAAACTGATTGGAAATGCTGAATGAATAGATATATTATCGGATGAGGTTGTTTTGTTGAGAGCTATGATATCAATGTTTGTAGGTTTTTTCCTTTGGACTAAGAAGGTTCAACAGAAATTAATATTTTAAGTATATTCCTTGGAGGACACATATATAATTCCTTGTATTCTGAGTGAGAAATAGGGTTAGAGGAGTCTCGTAAAAATTTTTTTTGGTCATATCTCCCTTTCTCTTTGTTGGTTTGTGAATTAAATTCTTTTACTGCCTCTTTAGTGGGGTTTCAGTACAAAGCAGAAACAAACGCTGATGCTCAATTGACTATATTTAACTGGGAAGGACTCTTAAGTTTTAAAAATTCTTGTAGTTTATAATTTATTATATATTTTCTTATAGTTATTTCTTATAATTATTTTCTCTTTTGAAAGTCTGTAAGTGGTAAACTCTTAGTTTATTATGTCTGCATGTATCATTCTTTTGCCACCACTATTATAATTTAAATTAGCATAAATTTCATATATATATACACATATATATATATGTGCCATTATCACTCTTCTGTACTTATTATTTTCACCTCTAGAACCATTGTTAGTTTTTGGTTAGAGGTTCTAAGTCTGTTCTTCAGGTCTCTTAACTTCTTTTTCATTTTATCAATTTCTTTATCTCTCAGTGTTTCATTCTAAGTCCAGTTTTTAGAAATATCTTAAAATTGACTAATTATTTCCTTAGCCATATCTGGTTCAGGGTTTATGCTGTGTTTTGAGCTTTTATTCCAGAGTCTATACTCTTGATTCATAGGATTTCTATTTTTTAATGTACACATTTTCTGATTTTCATGTCTTTTTTATTTATAATCCCTTGTTCTTGCTCTTCATAAGTTTATTCCTACAGTTTTTTGAGGATGTCAAATGTTTGTTTTAAAGTCCTTTTCAAATTACTGTATTTCCCTAGGACTCTAACATCACATTTTTT
Source organism: Panthera tigris (assembly GCF_018350195.1). NCBI lineage: Eukaryota > Metazoa > Chordata > Mammalia > Carnivora > Felidae > Panthera > Panthera tigris. The sequence continues at coordinate 124,446,874 of NC_056677.1, read as the reverse complement.
GAATTTATTATTTTTTCAATACTTTTTTGTAGGCTTGGAATTTTAACTTGCTGTAAGACTAACTTAAATGAGAAAATTCAATTATTTTATTTGCTATACATCTCCCTTTTAGGTATGGGTGGATTATGTTTCATTTGATCAGCTCCCCAGTTCAGAACAAGTGCTTGTGTTGGCAGTTTGGGCCTTTTGTTACATGAGGATATGAAAGGTCCAGTTTTTGAGCTAGTGGATAGTGTGATGCAAGTCTCAGTTGCATAGCTATCTATACTACTTCCCACCACTCTGATAGCACCTTAGTTGCCGATCTCAGCTTTGTGTACACATCATAGGATTTTTAACATCATAATGATTAGGCAGGAAATTCCTGTTTTCCTTTCTTGTTTTCTTCAATAATCTAAATTTGCTACCCTGCCACAATTCCCACAAAAGTTGGCTGCCTCTGCATGTTTCCTAATAGGTGAGTGACTTTAGATCCCGCTATTGCTAAGTTTCTTTTTTCGTTTGTTTCAGCTCCATGGACATATTTCTCTCTTTCTATTCTTTTTTTTTAAAGCAATAGTGGTTGTGTTTTTATTTTTGAAGTATGTTTTATGACTTAGCTATCATTTTTTAAGTTTATTTATTTATTTATTTTGAGAGAGAGAGAGAGAGAGAGAGAGAGAGAGAGAGAGAGCGCCCATGTGCAAGCTGGGGAGGGTCAGAGAGACAGGGAGGTAAAATCCCAAGCAAGTTTTGTGCTGTCAGTATAGAGCCTAATGCTGGGACCATGAAGTCATAACCTGAGCTGAAATCAAGAGTCTGAAGCTTAACCTACTGAGCCACCCATAGTTTTAAGCAAAGGAGTAAAGTAATTTGATATTTTAATAGGTCCCTCAGGTTCATGTGTGAAGAATGAATTAATGCAGTTTAAAAGTAGCCAGGGTGAATGTAAGGTGGCCAGTACCACTTTGATACAGTGGTATCTGGAGAGAGGGAGAGAGAAGGAGAGAGTAGGAAGATGAGTTTGAGAGATATACTGGACATTGATAGGAATACTATATGGAATATTTACCAAACACTAGTAAGTCCAAAATAGCTGAACTTGTTATTTTTGTTTCAACATTTTTATTTAAATTCTAGTTAGATTTCATTCTTTTTCATCACCAAGTAGTATTCCATTGTGTGTGTGTGTTTATGTGTGTGGATACATACATACATACATACACCATTGTGTGTGTGTGTGTGTATATTTATATACATATACACACATACATATATACATATATGTATATGTGTGTATATATGTATGTGTATATGTATATATATATACACACACATTTATATATATGTATATTTATATACACACATACATATATACATATTCCACATCTCCTTATTCCATTCATCAGTTGATTTGGGCTCTTTCCAGAATTTGGCTATTGTTGACAGAGCTGCTATAAACATTCGGGTGCATGTGCTGCTTCGAATCAGCACTCCTGTATCCTTTGGATAAATTCCTAGTAGTGCAATTGTTGGGTCATAGGGTAATTCTAATCTTGCCATTTGCAACAACATGGATGGAACTGAATGGTATTATGCTAAGCAAAATAACTCAGCCAGAGAAAGATATCATATAATTTCACTCATATGTGGAATTTGGGAAACTTAACAGATAATCATAGGGAAACGGAAGGAAAAATTAGAAAAAAACAGAGAGGGAGGCAAGCCATAAGAGACTCTTAAATACAGAAAACAAACAGAGTTGTTGAGGGTGGGGAAAATGGGTGATGGGAATTGAGGAGGGCACTTGTTGGGATGAGCACTGGGTGTTGTATGTAAGTAATGAATCATGGGAATCTACTCCTGAAGCCAAGACTACACTACACTACACTGTATGTTAGCTAATTTGGGAATAAATCTAAAAAATAAATAAAAAATAAATAAAATCCAAATAAATAACAAAATAAATTCTATTTAGTTAACATATAGTGTAACATTGATTTCAGGAAGAATTTAGTGATACATCACTTACTTTATAATTCCCAGTACTCACGACAGGTACCTTCATTAAAACCCATCACCCACTTAAACCATTCTCCCACCCACCTTCCTCCATCAACCCTCAGTTTGTTCTCTATACTTAAGAATATGTTTTCCTGGTTTGCCTCTGTCCTTTTTTTTTCCTTCCCTGTGTTCATCTGTTTTGTTTCTTAGATTCCACATATGAGTGAAATCATACGCTATTTGTCTTTCTGACTGACTTTATACTTACCATCATTCTAGCTCTATCTATGTCCTTGCAAATGGCAAGATTTCATTTGTTTTGATGGCTGAGTAAAATTCATATTGGGCCCTTTCCATATTGGCTATTGATAATGCTACTATAAACGTTGGGATGCACATTCTCCTTCAAATCAGTATTTTTGTACCCTTTGGGTAAGTACCTAGTAGTGCAATTGCTGGGTTGTAGGGTAGTTATATTTTTAGTTTTTTTTTTTTTTTCAGGAACCTCTATACTGTTCTCCAGAGTGGCTGCACCAGTTTGCATTCATATTGACAGTGCAAGAGGGTTCACCTTTCTCCACATCCTCACCAACACCTGTTGTATCTTGTGTTGTTGATTTTAGCCATTCTGACAGATGTGAGGTGGTATCCCATTGTGGGTTTGATTTGTTTTTCCCTGATGATGAATGATGTTGGGCATCTTTTTATGTATCTATTGGCCATCTGGATATCTTATTTGGAAAAATGTCTACTCATGTCTTCTTCCCATTTCTTAACTGGATTTTATTTATTTATTTATTTATTTATTTATTTATTTTGTCTATTGAGTTTGATAAGTTCTTTATAGATTTTGGATAGTAACCCTTTATTTGATAAATCATAGGTTGCCTTTTAGTTTTGTTGATAGTTTCCTTCACTGTGAAGAAGGTTTTTATCTTGATGAGGTCCCAATAGTTCATTTCTGCTTTTGTTTCCCTTGCTTCTGGATGTGTCTAGAAAGGAGTTGATATGGCCGAGATTAAAAAAGTTGCTGCTTGTGTTTTTCTCAAGGATTTTGATGGTTTCATGTCTCATATTTAGGTCTTTCATCCATTTTGAATTTATTTTTGTATATAAGTTTTTCCTTGTGCAATCCCCTGCATGCTTCTTTATATTTCTCTCTCTCTGTGATCAGGGCTCCCTCCCCTCTACAGCATCTGGGATTTTTTTTGTCTCTCAAAGCATGTCTCCATCTCCACACCTCCTACCTTCCGTGATGTGGCCTCTTTTCTCCACACCTCCTACCTTCTATGATGTGGCCTCTTTTCTCTCTTTAGTTGTGCAGTTTGTTCTCTCAGTCCTCAGATAAATTTCCTGGGTGTACAGAATGATTTGATAATTATCTAGCTGTGTTCAAGGGATGAGACAACCATAAGGTTCTCCTCCTACTCTGCCATCTTGACTCCTCCTCTGCCTATTTTTCAAATTAGCTTCCTGTTGCTTTTCTTCTTTTCAATGGGCTTCTCAGATTTGCCTCAGCATTGGCAATCCTGGTCTGGTGTTGTGTCTGGTAGCTCTACTTGCCCAGGGCCAGCTTGCAAGAGCTGAACTTGTTTTTATGATTGTGCTTATTTTGCTAAGTTTATTTCCTACCAGTTTTCCTGACCTGTCTAATTTGCCCACATATACAGTTATTCTTCTTCCCTTTCTCTTAATTTCACTCTTTCTTCCACTTTAACCTTCAAGCTTCTGCTTTCTCTCACTGACATAAGGTCTTGACAATATTTTTGTGCCTGCATCCTTTAATCAACCTCTAATTTTCTTTATTCTACTTCCACATCGGTGACTAAGAGCATTCTTCATTTTCAGTGGTCTGTATTGCTTTCGCCCATTTCTTGCTTGCTTTCAATCCCTCTTTCTCAGTTTTTAGCTGAGGTTCATTTGAGAAAGAAACTCTCTTGCTCTTGGGGAGTGGGTGTATGCTTGCCAAATGTTTGCAAGAAGTATGTCATTGTTACAAGTGACATTCCAGCAGCACTAACACCCAGGCAGAAATAAGTAAATACTCAATCTTAGAACTCATTTTCATTTTTACTCCAGGAGTGATTTCCTCCTGCTTTCTGAGTGCCTATTTAGCAATATATAAATGACACAGGCTCTAGAAGTATTTGGGGATCCATGGCAGTATCCATGTTACAATAATGCTCACATTTATATGCTCAGTGTGGTCTGGAAGCTGAAATTGGTATATATGAACATAACCTTTCTCCATTTTTGTATCTTGTCTGTAGATTTCCCATTTTTAGATAAAGGTGGGTTGCCTGAACAATGTACATTGCACATTCCTGTTTATAGCTTATGTACCCTGGAGACAAACTACAAATCTGCAGTTACTTTTTAGCATACAGCTTCATCTGTCTGCCTGCAGCCCCAGGGACTACTATTGAAAGTAGCTATTTGGATGAGAGGCAGGACACAGCAGCATAGCATAGTGCCAGGACTCTGAATCACTGTCTGCAGGGTGAGTGTTTTGGAATCTGGGTGCTGAGTTGGAAGGGACTATGAGTCAATACACTCTTAGAATAGAGCCTGTTGTAAATCAGGCCAGCAGTCTGAGGTGCTTGTGCAAATTACACAGAGTGTCTCTCCTTCCTTGGTGACTTAGTTCTTGAATTACTGTCTCTAATTGGTGAGTCTGAGTCTCTGTCTATAAATGGTTTTGTGGCTTTGCCATGTACCTCCCAGTGGCAAGTAAAGGAATAATTTGAGATATAACCTGTATTAGCATAAAAAAGATGTTTAGGGGGGCACCTGGGTGGCTCAGTCAGTTGGGCGGCTGACTTTGGCTCAGGTCATGATCTCGCGGTCCATGAGTTCGAGCCCCGCGTCGGGCTCTGTGCTGACAGCTCAGAGCCTGGAGCCTGTTTCAGATTCTGTGTCTCCTTCTCTCTGACCCTCCCCCGTTCATGCTCTGTCTCTCTCTGTCTCAAAAAAATAAATAAACGTTAAAAAAAATTAAAAAAAAAAGATGTTTAGGGTCATATAAGCAATTCATATGGATTGGTGACACCTTTCCAGATGTTCTGGTGTACTGTAGCCCCAGGCAGAATTTACCTGTGAATATTGTGGCCAGAATTGACAAGGTCAGTGTTCACTTATTGGAGGTCCTGTGTCATCCGTCTCTCCAGAACTTCTCAGATGTCTTCAAGTTCTACTTTATGAACCCCTTTCTTGAGTGTTTGGTTTTTCTTGGTGAGAGACCAGAGATTTTTATTTTCATTTTAATATCTATTTATTAGATAGTATGTTAAATATATCACTTCACTGTGTTAGGTGTTGAGGACATAATAGTGAATCAGATAGACCTGGCCCCCACTCTGTTGGAGCTCACAATCTAAAAGGGAAGAGATACTTCGAACAAGTAATTTGAAGGTAAGCTGAATGCTATGTAGTAAAGAGGGTTATAAAGCAATTAAAGAGCTTTAAACATGAAATGACGTGATCAAAATAACATTTTCCAAAGCTAAGAATGGGTTGGCTTTCAAGAAAGTCTGACAGGTGTGAGGTGATATCTCACTGTAGTTTTGATTTACATTTCCCTGATGATCAGTGGCTGGCTGCTGGTATGGATTCTGAGCTCTGGCAGAGATTGGGGGTAGGGAACAGGGAAGAACTCAGGTGTCTGTCATCTTTGAATGCTATTACCTGTGGGACAATAACTAGTGAAATCTATATGGAGTTTATGATAGCTATCCTGGCCATTGGTTTTTTCAATGAGGAAAACTATTGTGGTCCTCTGCATAGCAGGTTGTGGGTTATGCTGGTAGCCCCAGCTTTTCTTCCTTGTTTCTACTCATATCTCTATGTCTCAGCTTTTCTAGTCTGGGTTGGAGGGTGAAATCAAAGCAGGTCCTTTGTGTGGTGCTTTCAAAGGGAAAGATGGTCACTCACTCCAGTCTCCCTTTCCCAGAATGGAGAACTCCTTCTAGCTGTGCCAGCCAGCACTGAGCAGTACCAGCCTGGAGGAAAGGATGATGATAGTCAAAAGAAATGTTCATCTTTCCCTTTGTGTGCAGTTATTCTCAGGTTTTTCGTTCTACTGTTGCTGGTTTCCTAAGTGGACTCTTGAGCTGTACCAGAGTTGTTTTTGTTCACGAATAGCTATCTATGATCTTTTCAAGGAGATGGAGCCTAGGTCCTCCTACTTTGCCATCTTAGTGATGTCCTTAAAAGGGTTTTAAGTTACAGATTCAATGTATTTAATATTATGGTACTGTTCTGATTTTCTTTTTATAAATGTTCATTTATTTTTTTTGAGAGAGAGAGAGAGAGAGAGAGAGCGAGCCTGTGTGAGTGTGGGAGGGGCAGAGAGAAGTGGAGAGAGAGAATCCCAAGCAGGCTCTGTGCTGTCAGCACAGAGCCAGACACAGGGTTAGCTAATCATGAGATCATGTCCTGAGCTGAAACCAAGAGTCATACACTTAACTGATAGAGCCACCCAGGCACCCCTGTTCTGATTTTCTATTTTGACTTGAGTCAGTTTTGGTAAGTTGCACATTGCTAGCAATTTGTACATTTAAATTATATTTTCAAATCAATGGCATACAATTTTTTATCATATCTTATGTTTTTAAAAGGTTTATTTATTATTTTTTAAGTAAACCTTATACCCAACGTGGGGTTAAACTCATGACTCTGAGACCGAGTCACATGGTCTATTGACTGAGCTAGCCAGGCGCTCCTATATTATGATATTTTTAATATCTGTGGGACCTGAGTTATATATCCTTTAAGTTCCACATTTTATTTGCTCTTTTTTTCTTCATTCGTCCTTCTAATGGTTTATCAACTTTGTTATTTTCAAATAGGCAAATTTTGCTTTGTTGATATTCTTCATTGTGTATTTGCTTTCTGTTTCATTCATTTCTGGTCTTATTTAATTCCTTCCACTTTCTTTGTCTTTAATTGCATTACTTGATTTAGATTAATGAGATGATGCTTAGCTTATTAATTTTCAACATTTATTCTTGCTAATATATGCTTTTGAGGTCAAAAATGTTCCTCTGTGCATGACTTTAGTTGTAGCCCATAAGTTTTCATATGTATTGTTTTCAATATTACTCAGTTTAAAAAGTGTCTAATTTTTAATGTGATTTTTTTCCTAGACCCAGGGTTATTTAGAAGTGTATTTCTTAATTTTGAAGTGATGTGGATTTTATAATTGTAATTTGATTATTTATTTTTTGCTTAATTGCACTGTGGCCAGAGTATACTCCGTAGAATTTTAATTTGAAATTTGTTGAGGGTTGCTTCTTGGCCTGCAACAGAAGTCAGCAAATTGTGGTCCATAGGCCAAATCTGGTTTATGGACTGTTTTTGTATGACCCTCAATCTAAACATGTTTTTTTTTTTTGCTTATTTATTTATTTATTTATGAATGAATGAATGAATGAATGAAGGGGGGAAGGACAGAGAGAGAGGGAGACGGATAATCTCAGGGAGGCTCCATGTGTTCAGTGCAGAGCCTGATGCAGTGTTGGAACTCATGAACTATGAGATCATGACCTGAGCCAAAATCAAGAGTCAGACACTTAACTGACTGAACCACCCAGTAGCCCCTGTTTTTTTTTTTTTTATTTTTTTAAAAGTTTTAAAATGTGGCTAATAAAAAAGAAAAATACATGACAACAACATCATGAGACTCACAAAGCCTAAAGTTTTTACTGTCTGACAAAAAAGTTTGCTGACCTTTGTCCTAAAATATGTTCAGTGTATGTAAATGTTCCATGTGTTTATGAAAACAGTGTGTATTCTTTAGTTGTTGAGTATAGTGTTCCATCTCTGACAGGTCCAATTTGTTAATGTTATTAAGTTGCCATATATCCTTACTGATTTTTTCTCTTTGTTTCATCAGTTACTGAGAAAGATGGATTAAAATCTTCCACTATGATAATGTATTTCATTTTTTTAAAAGTCTATTTATTTTGAGAGAGAGAGAGAAAGAGAGAGAGAGGGAGTGGCAGAGAGAAAGGGAGAGAAATCCCAAGCAGGCTCCATGCAGTCAGCACAGAGCCTGATGGAGGGCTCAATCCCATGAGCCGTGAGATCACCATCTGAGCTGAAACCAAGAGTCAGATGCTTCACCAACTGAGCCACCCAGGTGCCCTTTTGTTAGTGTATTTCTAATTGGGGTTTTGTCTAGTTTTTCTTCATCTCATATCTTACTCATATCTTTTGAGGCAACATTAGGTACATACAAATTTACAATTGTTACAGCTTTCTCATGAATGGGATCTTTTATCATTCTGAAGTGTCTCTTTTTATTTTGCTGGTAATGATGTTTGTCTTAATGTCTACTTTGTCTGATAATTTATTTATCCAAACCAACTTTCTTTTTTAAAAATTGAAGTATAATTAACATACAATGTTATATTAGTTTCAGATATACAACATATTGATTCAACAATTATATACATTACTCAATATTCACCATGATAAGTGTAGTCACCATATAACCTTATTACAATATTATTGACTATATTTCCTATGCTGCACCTGTCATCTCTGCAACTTATTTATTCCATAATTGGAAGTTTGTACCTCTGAATCCACCTTTATCTACTTCAACCATCCCCTCACCTCCCTCCCTCCTGGCAACCACCAGTTCACTCTTTGAATTCAAGAGTCTGTTTTTTTTTGTTTGTTTGTTTGGGAATGTATATTGGTTCATACTGTGGAGAATGGTATGGAGGTTCCCTAAATTATTACAAATAGAATTACCACATGATATAGCAATTCCACTACTGGGTATTTACCAGAAGAAAATAAAAATTAAAACACTAATTTGAAAAGATACATGTGCCCCTATGTTTATTGTGGCATTATTTACAATAGCTAAGATGGAAGCAATCCAAATGTCTAGTGATAGATGAATAGATAAGGAATATGTATATATACACAGTGAAATATTACTTAGCCATAAAAAGAAAGAGATCTTGACATTTGAAACAATATGGATGGGCCTAAAGGGTATTATGCTAAGTGTAGCAAGTCAGAGAAAGACAAATACCATATTATTTTACTTACATGTAGAATCAAATTAGCTTTTTTAAAATTAATGTTTGGTGTATCTCTTTCCAACCTTTTACTTTCAAACTTTCTGCATCCTTGTATTTTAGATGTTATGTCTTGTAACATAGTTTTTGTACATTCAGTCTGATAATATTTGCCTTTATTCAGATAACTGAGTCAGTTTATATATAATGCAATTATTGGTGTATTTGATTATAAATACAAATTATTATTAATGCTTTCTTTTTTAATTTTAATTTTTTATTTAAAAAATGTTTATTCTTTTTTATGAAATTTATGATCAAATTGGTTTCCATACAACACCCAGTGCTCATCCCAACAGGTGCCCTCCTCAATGCCCATCACCCACTTTCCCCTCCCTCCCATCCCCCATCAACCCTCAGTTTATTCTCAGTTTTTAAGAGTCTCTCATGGTTTGGCTCCTTCCCTCTCTAACTTTTTTTTCCTTCCCCTCCCCCATGGTCTTCTGTTAATTTTCTCAGGATCCACATAAGAGTGAAAACATATGGTATCTGTCTTTCTCTGTATGACATTTCACTTAGCATAACACTCTCCAGTTCCATCCATGTTGCTACAAAAGGCCAGATTTCATTCTTTCTCATTGCCACATAGTATTCCATTGTGTATATAAACCACAATTTATCTATCCATGCATCAGTTGATGGACATTTAGGCTCTTTCCATAATTTGGCTATTGCTGAAAGTGCTGCTATAAACATTGGGGTACAAGTGCCCCTATGCATCAGCACTCCCATATCCCTTGGGTGAATTCCTAGCAGTGCTATTGCTGGGTCATAGGGCAGATCTATTTTTAATTTTTTGAGGAACCTCCACACTGTTTTCCAGAGTGGCTGCACCAGTATGCCAAATTATTATACAATGCTTTCTATTCTGAATTCTTTATTTTTTTAAAGAGTTTACTAGGCAAATGGCAATTGAGTTTGTGGGGATATGATGTCAATGCAAAATAAACAATATAGTGCATTGTGGGATCTGAAAGGAGGACCATGTAGCATGAGATTATGGTAGACCTGAGACTGATGTAAATATAGGGCTGAAAAAGTAGTTTGGGCCTGATTATGCAGTTAATTTTTGCCTAGGTTAATAATTATTAATTTCCTTAAGATTATAGATACACCTCATTCTATCGTACTTCACTTGCTTGCACTTTGCAGATATTGTATTTTTTACAAATTGAAAGTTCGTGGCAACCCTGTGTCATGTATTGGTAATTCTCACATTTCAAGATTTTTCATTATTATTGTATTTGTTATGGTGAGCTGTGATCATTGATTATGACTCACTGAAAGCTCAGATGATGATTAGAAATAAAGTATTTTTTTAATTTTTTGGCAATAAAGTATTTTTAAAAATTAAGGTACATATATTGTTCTTTTAGACATAATGCCATTGTACACTCAATAGACTACAGTACAGTGTAAACATAACTTTCATATACACCGGGAAACCAAACATTTTATTTGACTCACTTTATTGCAATATTTGTTTGATTGCAGTGGTCTGGAACCAAATCTGCAATATCCAAGGTATGTCTGTACTTTGAAACCACCAAGGTATTTAAAGTGGTGGGCAGCTGCTGAAAAAATCAAGTTTTGAAATGCTAAACTTGGCTTCAGTGTGTAGAATGATTTAGAAGGAGGCAAGTAAATTCAAAGAAACCAGTTAGCACTGTATCATATACAAGATAGATGCTTAATAAATATTTCTTGTGTGAATGAGGCTTTAGCAGTGGTTAAGAATGAGTTCATGATAGCTTTCAGTGGAGTTATAGAGGACATGTGAAGAGAAATGATGTTTTGAAAAGGGCTTGGGGGGTTAAATTGGTAGAAATTTGAATAGACGAATATGGAGATATTGGAGAGGGAGATATGAAAGATGATTTCTAGTCTTCTGATTCTGAAGTTGGATGGATGATGGTAATGTTTGCTGAAACAGGGGATAATGAAAGAGTATTTAGTTTTGGAAGAATGCTGGGACCCCTAGAAAATGAAAAGTTCAAAAATAAAGTAAATAATGATATCCAGCAGAAATTTTGTTCCTATCACAATCCTTATCAATATTGTTTTCTTCCCCCAACCCTAACAATAGCTAACTTTTAAATCAATGTATTAGTTACCTTTCAATACTTTTAAATGTAGATGTCTTGTTATTTTAACATATATATCTCTAATTGCTATTGAGGTTGAGTATGTATTTATGTTTATTATTCATTTTTAATGTTCTCTGAATTGTTTTTTTAATCCTTTGTTAAATTTTGTATTTTGTTTCATCTTTTAGTTACTGATTCATATAACCCTTTATCTGTCAGAAACATTAACATTTTGCTTATAAATCCCAGTCTGTGGCTTATCTCTAACTTTATCAATGAGAAATTTTATTGCATAGAAGTTTAAAATTAATGTATACTTAAGTCTCTTGGTGTTTCTTTTCATGGCTTATGAATTTTAGGTTTTACTTTGGAGGCTCTTCCCTACCTCAAGTACATTTAGTATTTGTTGTTTATATGTGCTACCATTATATTCCATTGTTCATATGGGTCTCACATTTTTTGAAATTAATTTATTATTTTTAAAAATTTAAATCCAAGCTGGTTAACATATAGTGTAATAATGATTTCAGGAATAGAATTTAGTGATCTATCACTTACATATAACACCCATGGCTCATCCAAGATAGTGCCCTCCTTAATGCCCCTCATCCATTTAGCCCATCCCTCCACCAAACACCCTGCCAGCAACCTTCAGATCTCCATATTGAAGAGTCTCTTCTGGTTTGTCAACCTCTCAGATTTTATGTTATTTTTGCTTCCTTTCCCTTATGTTCATCTGTTTTCTTTATTAAATTACACATATGAGTGAATACATATGATATTTATCTTTCTATGACAGACTTATTTCACTTACCATAATACATTCTAGTTCCATCCACATTGTTGCAAATGGCAAGATTTCATTCTTTTTGATTGCCAAGTAATATTCCATCAGATATAGATATAGATATAGAGATAGAGATAGAGATATATACACATTCACACATATATATAATCTAAATCCATCTCTCTCTCTCTCTCTCTCTCTCTATATATATATATATATATATATATATATATATATATATACATACATACACACACACACACTATATCTTCTTTATCCATTTATCAGTCAATGGACATTTGGGCTATTTCCATAATTTGGTTATTATTGATAGTGCTGCTATAAACATTGGGGTACATGTGCCCCTTCAAATCAGCACTCCTGTATCCTTTGGATAAATATCTAGTACTGAAATTGCTGGGTCTTAGGGTAGTTCTATTTTTAATTTTTTGAGGAACCTCCATACTGTTTTCCAGAGTGGCTGCACCAGTTTGCATTCCCACCAGCAATGCAAAAGAGATACTCTTTCTCCACTCCTCACCAACATCTGTCATTGGTGAGTTGTTAATTTTAGCCATTCTGACAGGTGTGAGGTGGTGTCTCATTGTGGTTTTGATTTGTATTTCCTTCATGATGACTGATGATGAGCATCTTCTCATGTATCTGTTTGCCATCTGGATGCCTTCTTTAAGAGTGTCTATTCATGTCTTTTGACCATTTCCTCACTGGATTATTTTTTGGGTGTTGAGTTTGACAAGTCCTTTATAGATTTTGTATACTAACCATTTATCCAATATGTCATTTGCAAATATCTTCTCCCATTCCACCAGTTGCCTTTTAGATTGCTGATTGCTTCCTTCACTGTGCAGAAGGATTTTATCTTGATTATGTCCCAATAGTTTATTTTTGCTTTTGTTTCCCTTGCCTTTAGAGACGTGTTGAGTGAGAAGTTGCTGTGGCCAAGGTCTAAGAGTTATTGCCTGTTTTCTCCTCTAAAATTTTGATAGCTTCCTGTCTTACATTTAAGTCTTTCATCCATTTTGAGTTTATATTTATTCTTATTATTATTATTTAAAAAATTTTTTAAGTTTATATCCAAATTAGTTAGCATATCGTGCAAAAATGATTTCAGAAGTAGATTCCTTAATGCCCATTACCCATTTAGCCCATCCCCCCTCCCACAATCCCTCCAGTAACCCTCAGTTTGTTCTCCATATTTATGAGCCTCTTATGTTTAGTCCCCCCCCCAGTTTTTATATTATTTTTATTTCCCTTCCCTTATGTTAATCTGTTTTGTCTCTTAAAGTCCTCATATGAGTGAAGTCATATGATATTTATCTTTCTCTGACTGACAAATTTCACTTAGCATAATACCCTCCAGTTCCATCCATGTAGTTGCAAATGGCAAGATTTCATTCTTTTTCATTGCTGAGTAATACTCCATTGTATATATATACCACCTCTTCTTTATCCATTTATCCATCAATGGACATATGTACTCTTTCCATACTTTGCCTATTGTTGATAGTGCTACTGTAAACAGTGGGGTGCATGTGTCCCTTCAAAACAACACACCTGTTTCCCTTGGATAAATACCTAGTAGTACAATTGCTGGGTTGTAGGGTAGTTCAATTTTTAATTTTTTGAGGAACCTCCATACTGTTTTCCAGAGTGGCTACACCAGCTTGCACTGCCACCAACAATGCAAAAGAGATCGTCATTCTCCACATCCTCGCCAACATCTGTTGTTGCCTGAGTTGTTAATGTTAGCTATTCTGACAGGTGTGAGGTGGTATCTCGTTGTGGTTTTGGTTTGTATTTCCCTGATGAGTGATGTTGAGCATTTTTTCATGTGTCGGTTGGCCATCTGGATGTCTTCTTTGGAGAAGTGTCTATTCATGTCTTTTGCCCATTTCTTCACTGGATTATTTGTTCTTTGGGTGTTGAGTTTGATAAGTTCTTTGTAGATTTTGGATACTAACCCTTTATCTGAAATGTCATTTGCAAATATCTTATCTCATTCTGTCGGTTGCCTTTTAGTTTTGTTGATTGTTTCCTTCTCTGTGCAGAAGCTTTTTATTTTGATGAGGTCCCAGTAGTTCATTTTTGCTTTTGTTTCCCTTGCCTCTGGAGACGTGTTGAGTAAGAAGTTGCTGCGGCCAAGATCAAAGAGGTTTTTGCCTGCTTTCTCCTTGAGGATTTTGATGGCTTCCTGTCTTACATTTGAGGTCTTTCATCCATTTTGAGTTTATTTTTGTGTATGGTGTATGAAAGTGGTCCTGGTTCATTCTTCTGCATGTCATTGTCCAGTTTTCCCAGCACCACTTGCTGAAGAGACTGTCTTTATTGCATTGGATAGTCTTTCCTGCTTTCTCAAGGATTAGTTGGCCATTCATTTGTGGGTCCATTTCTGGGTTCTCTATTCTGTTCCATTGATCTGAGTGTCTGTTCTTGTGCCAGTACCATACTGTCTTCATGATTACAGCTTTGTAGTATAGCTTGAAGTCCGGAATTGTGATACCTCCTGCTTTGGTTTTCTTTTTCAAGATTGCTTTGATTATTTGGGGTCTTTTCTGGTTCCCTAGAAATTTTAGGTTTATTTGTTCTAGCTCTGTGAATAATTCTGGTGTTATTTTGATAGGGATTGCATTGAATATGTAGATTGCTTTGGGTAGTATTGACATTTTAAGAATATTTTTTCTTCCTATCCAGGAGCATGGAATCTTTTCCATTTTTTCGGGTTTTCTTCAAATTCTTAAACAATCTTTCTATAGTTTTTAGTGTATAGATTTTTAACCTCTTTGGTTAGATTTATTCCTAGGTATTTTATGTTTTTTTGGTGCAATTGTAAGTGATATCAATTCCTTGATTTTCTTTCTGTTGCTTCATTGTTGGTGTATAGGAATGCAACCGATTTCTGTGCATTGATTTTATATCCTGCAACTTTGCTAAATTCATGAATCAATTCTAGCAGTTTTTTTGGTGGAATCTTTTGGGGTTTTCATATAGAGTATCATGTCATCTGCAAAGAGTGAAAGTTTGACCTCCTCCTGGACGATTTGGATGCCTTTTCTTTGTGTTGTCTGAATGCAGAGGCTAAGACTTCCAATACTATGTTGAATAACCGTGGCAAGAGTGGACATCCCTGTGTTGTTCCTGACCATAGGGGGAAAGCTCTCAGTTTTTCCCCATTGAGGATGATATTAGCATTGGGTCATTCATATATGGCTTTTATGATCTCGAAGTATGCTCCTCCTATCCCTATTTTCTTGAAGGTTTTCATCAAGAAAGGATGCTGTATTTTGTCAAATGCTTTCTCTGCATCTGTTGAGAGGATTATGTTTCTTGTCCTTTCTTTTATTGATGTGATGAATCACGTTAATTGTTTTGCGGATATTGAACCAGCCCTGCATCCCAGGTGTAAATCTCACTTGGACATGGTGAATAATTTTTTTAATGTATTGTGTTGGATCTGGCTGGCTAATATCTTGTTGGGGATTTTTGCATCCATGTTCATCAGGGAAATTGGTGTATAGTTCTCCTTTTTAGTGGGGTCTCTGTCTGGTTTTGGAATCAAGGTAATGCTGGCTTCATAGAAAGAGTTTGGAAGTTTTCCTTCCATTTCTATTTTTTGGAACAGCTTCAAGATAATAGGTGTTAACTCTTCTGTAAATGTTTGGTAGAACTCTCCTGGAAAGCCTTCTGTCCCTGGACTCTTGTTTTTTTGGGAGATTTTTGATTACTAATTTGATTTCTTTACTGGTTATGGGTCTGTTCAAATTTTCTCTTCTTCCTGTTTCTGTTTTGGTAGTTTATATGTTTCTAGGAATTTGTTCTTTTTTTTCAGATTGCCCATTTTATTGGCATATAATTGCTTATAATATTCTCTCATTGTTGTTTTTATTTCTGCTGTGTTGGTTGTGATCTCTCCTCTTTCATTCTTGATTTTATTTATTTTGGTCCTTTCCTTTTTCTTTTTGACCAAACTGGCTATTGGTTTATCTATTTTGTTAATTCTTTCAAAGAACCAGCTTCTGGTTTCATTGATCTTTTCTACTGTTTTTTGTTTGTTTGTTTTGATAGCATTAATTTCTGCTCTAAAATTTATTACTTCCTGTCCTCTGATGGTTTGAGGTTTTATTTGCTGTTCTTTTTCCAGCTCCTTAAGGCTTAAGGTTAGGCTGTGTATCTGAGCTCTTTCTTCATTCTTTAGAAAGGCCTGGATTGCTATATACTTCCCTCTTATGGCTGCCTTTGCTGCATCCCAGAGGTGTTGTGTTGTGGTGTTATCATTTCATTGGCTTCCATATACTTTTTAATTTCCTCTTTAACTGCTTGGTTAGCCCATTCATTCTTTAGTAGGATGTTCTTCAGTCTCTAAGTATTTGTTACTGTTCCAAATTTTTTCTTGTGGTTGATTTCGAGTTTCATAGCATTGTGGTCTGAAAATATGCACGGTGTGATCGCGATCTTTTTGTACTTGTTGAGGGCTGATTTGTGTCCCAGTATGTGATCTATTCTGGAGAATGTTCTATGTGTACTGGAGAAGGATGTATATTCAGTTGTTTTAGGATGAAATGTTGAGAATATATCTGTTAAGTCCATCTGGTGCAGTGTGTCATTCAAAGCCATTGTTTCCTTATTGATTTTCTGTTTAGATGATCTGTCCGTTGCTGTGAGTGGGGTGTTGAAGTCCCCTACTATTATGGAATTATCAATGAGTTTCTTTATGTTTGTGATTAATTGATTTATATATTTGGGTGTTCCACATTTGGTGCATAAATGTTTACAATTGTTAGGTCTTCTTGGTGGATAGACCCCTTGAATATGATATAATGCCCTTCTGCATCTCTTGGTACAGTCTTTAAAGTCTCGATTGTCTGATATAAGTATGGCTACTCTGCCTTTCTTTTGTTGACCATAAGCATGATAGATGGTTCTCCATCCCCTTATTTTCAATCTGAAGGTGTCTTTAGGTCTAAAGTGGGTATCTTGTAAACAGCATATAGATGGGTCTTGTTTTCTTATCCATTCTGTTACCCTATGTCTTTTGATTGGAGCATTGAGTCTATTGACATTTAGAGTGATTACTGAAAGATATGAATTTATTGCCATTATGATGCTTGTAGAGTTGGAGTTTCTGCTGGTGTTGTCTGGTCCTTCCTAATCTTTGTTGCTTTTGGTGTTTGTTTGTTTGTTTGTGTATATTTTCATCTTTTCTCCCTTCAGAGAGCCCCCCTTAAAATTTGTTGCAGGGCTGGTTTAGTGGTAACAAACTCCTTTAATTTTTTTTTTTTTGTCTGGGAAACTTTTAATCTCTTCTATTTTGAATGACAGCCTTGCTTGGTAGGAATTCTTGGCTGCATATTTTTCTGATTCAGCACATTGAATATATCCTGCTACTCCTTTCTGGCCTGCCAAGTTTCTGTGGATAGGTCTGCTGCAAACCTGATCTATCTTCCCTTGTTGGTTAGGGACTTTTTTTTCCCCTTGCTGCTTTCATGATTCTCTCCTTGCCTGAGTATTTTGTGAATTTGACTATGATATATGCCTTGTGGATGGTCGGTTTTTGTTGAATCTAATGGGGGTCCTTTGTGCTTCCTGGATTTTGATGTGTGTATCTTTCCCCAGGTTAGGAAAGTTTTCTGTGTGACTTGCTCACATAACACTTCTACCCCTATTTCTCTCTCTTCCTTCTCTGAGACCCCTATGATTCTGATGTTGTTCCTTTTTAATGAGTCACTGATTTCTCTAATTCTTAAATCGTGCTCTTTTGCCTTAATCTCCCTCTTTTTTTCTGCTTCGCTATTCTCTATAAGTTTGTCCTCTATATCGCTGATTCTCTGTTCTGCCTCATCCATCCTTTGTGCCACTGCCTCCATCCATGATTGTAGCTCAGTTATAGCATTTTTTATTTCATCCTAACGAGTTTTCATTTCTTTTATCTCTGCAGAAAGGGATTCTAGTTTATTTTTGACTCCAGCTAGTATTCTTATTATCATTATTCTAAATTCTGGTTCAGACATCTTGGTTTTATCTGTGTTGGTTAAATCCCTGGATGTCATTTCTTCGTGCTCTTTCTTTTGGTGTGAATTCCTTCGTTTTGTCATTTAGAATGGAGAAAAGGAATTAATGAGGTAGAAATATTAAAATTTAAAAAAATATTAAAATTAAAGAAATATTAAAATTAAAAAAATATTGAAGTCAAAAAATTATAAAAACACATATACAAAATCAAATAAATGATGCCAGATCCTAGGTGTGTTTTCATCTGGGTGTTGGAAGTGGTTTGATAGATTAGAGAAAAAAAAGGGGAAAAAAGAAAAAGGAAATCATTTGAGAATTTGAAAAAATGAATATACTGACTTAGAGTAAAATGAAAGAATGGAAGTAAAATAGAATTTGAAAAACTTTACACAAAAGTAAAGAATGTAGTAGAAAAATCTACAGAAAAATATTTTTAGTAAAAATTAAAAATAAAAATGAATTTTTTCTCCTTCTGTATTCAAGATAAAGAAAAGAAATGAAAAAGGGAAAAGAGGGGAAAAAAAGAACAAAAAAGGAAATCGTTTGAAAGTTTAAAAAAGTGAATACACTGTGGTAGACCAAAATAAAATTATGGAAGTAAAATAGATTTTGAAAAAAATTGCATGAAAGTAAAAAATATAGTAAAAAAAATTAAAAATATTTTTAATAAAAATTAAAAATAATTTTTTTCTCTTTCTGTATTCAAGAAAAAGAAAAGAAGTGAAAAAGAGGGAAAAAAAGAAAATTGAATAGATGGACCTGCTAATAGTTTGAAATATGACTGAAATTACTTTGTTTCCCCTAGAAGTCAAACTATGAAGTGCTTTATAGTCCAAAAAATTAAGCAGGAGGTGAGGCTTGTGTTCTTGAAGAGGGAGGTTGGCCCAGTTGGGTGGGGCTCAGTGCAAAAGCTCTGTTCTCCACTAGATGGCGCTGGTAGACTACAGAGGTGGATTGTTGTAGTGCTCATAGTTACATACGCACTTGCACGGGAGCAGTGAAAATGGCATCACCAAGCTACCCAGTCTCTAGTATTGGAACTCCGTTTTCCCTGATCAGCAATTTTGCACTGGTCCTCTGTCTTCAGCTTTCGTCCACTCCCCGCTTTTTCACTGTCAGTGATCAAGCCCCAGTCAGTACCTCTCTCTTGAGTTTTGTCTTAGATGTGACTGTTTTCCCCGGCTGGCCCCTTACTTCTGAAGGACTGGGGCTTTGACCCTTTCTGCCCCTTTGTGGGAGGGTCTCACCGAGCAATTGCAGAATGCCAGCTGCACCCAGGAACGCTTGCTTGCTGGACCCTGCTTCTGCCAAAGCCCAGAGACTGTGGCTAGGTGCCAGCCCGCCTCCAAAAAAGCTTGCGAGATAGTGTAGCAGCAGTGTTTCAGGGATTATGGAAAATCACAACACACATCTGACACCAGGCTTCACCCTTAAGGACCTTGTTCCAGCACCAGTGAATGTGGCTGTTCTCTGGGGTCTGCTGGGCCCAGGTTGCCTCACAGCCTCTACCAATTGTTCTTCCAGCAGTTGAACCGCTTCTCCCTGTGTGGCCCAAAAACCTCCCAGACCCCACTCTGCTCCTGGTGATTCGCCCTTCCCACCAGGGCACTGCCAGGTATCAAGCTGCGGAGTTGCAGACTCTGTGCTCCCCTTGTTTATAGTCTGAATGGAATTTAAACCCTCTCCTTTCTCTGTTCTCCCTTTTTAGTTTAGTCCCTGTGACTGTTTCCAATTTCCGATTTCTCTCCAGCTGCTTTTGGGGAGGGGTGCTTTTCCTTCCCCCCATTTCCCTTCTCTCTCCACCTGCAAAAGCGGCTGTCTGCCCACCATGGCTTCTCACTCCCCAGGTTCACCTCTCCACACTGCCCATGTACCTGATTAATTCTGTGGTTCAGGTTGTGCAGATTTTTGTGTTAATCCTCAAATCAATTTTCTAGGTGTGCAGAATGGTTTAGTGTTGGTCTGGCTGTATTTCATGGATGCGAGACACACAAAAAACTTCCATGCTCTTCCGCCATCTTGGCTTGAGCCCCATTTTGAGTTTATTTTTGTGTATGGTGTAAGAAAGTGGTCCAGGTTCACCCTTCTGCATGTCACTGTTGAGTTTTCCCAGCACCATTTGCTGAAGAGACTGTCTTTTTTCCATTGGATATTCTTTCCTGCTTTGTCAAAGATTAGTTGGCCATAAGTTTGTGGGTCCATTTTGGGTCCTCTATTCTGTTCCATTGATCTATATGTCTGTTTTTGTGCCAGCACCATGCTGTCTTAATGATTACTGATTTGTAATACATCTTGAAATTTGGAATTGTGATGACTCCAGCTTTGGTTTTCTTTTTCAGGATTTCTTTGGCTATTTGGATACTTTTCTGGTTCCACACTAATTTTAGGATTGTTTATTCTACATCTGTGAGTAATGCTGTGTTATTTGTATAGGGTTTGCATTGAATATGTAGATTGCTTTCAGTAGTATTGACATTTTAACAATATTTGTTCTTCCAATCATGAGCATGGAATGTTTTTCCTTTTTGTGTGTGTGTGTTCTTCAATTTCTTTCATAAGCTTTGTATAGTTGTTATTGTATAGATTTTTCACATCTTTGGTTAGGTTTATTCCTAGGTATTTTATGGTTTTTGGTGCAATTGTAAATGGGATTGATTCCCTAATTTCTCTTTCTGCTGCTTCATTATTGGTGTGTAGAAATGCAACCTATTTCTGTACATTGATTTTATATCCTGTGAATTTTCTGAAAATATATATCAGCTCTGGCATTTTTTTATTGGAGTCTTGGGTTTTCCACGGAGTATCATGTTGTCTGTGAAGAATGAAAGCTTGACTTCCTCCTTGCTGATTTGGATAACTTTTATTTCTTTGTGTTCTCCAATTGCTGATGATAGGTTGAATAACAGTGGTGAGAGTGGACATCCTTGTTGTGTTCATGACCTTAAGGGGAAACCTCTCCTTTTTTTCCCCATTGAGGATGATATTAGCGGTGAGACTTTCATATATAGCATTTTTCATCTTGAGGTATGATCCTTCTTTCCCTACTTTCTTGAGGGTTTTTATCAAGAAAAGATGCTGTATTTTGTCAAATACTTTCTCTGCATCTATTGAGAGGATCATGTGGTTCTTATTCTTTCTTTTATTAATGTGATGTATCACATTGATTGATTTGCAGATATTAAGCCAGCCCTGCACCCCAGGAATAAATCCCACTTGATTGTGGTGAATAATTCTTTTAATGTATTGTTGGATCTTGCTGGCTAGTATCTTGCTGAGAATTTTTGCATCCATGTTCATAAGCGAAATTGCTCTGTAGTTCTTCTTTTTAGTGTGGTCTTTGTCTGGTTTTGGAATGAAGATAATGATGGCCTCATAGAATGAGTTGGGAAGTTTCCCTTCCATTTCTAATTTTTGGAATAACGTTAAAAGAATAGGTGTGAACTCTTGTTTATTTTTTAAAATAGAATATTTTATTATTTTAATGGTTATTTATTTTGAGAGAGGAGAGAGAAAGAGAGAGAGAGAATGAATGAGCAGGGGACAGACAGAGAGATAGGCAGAGAAAGAGAGAATCCCAAGCAGGCTCCACACCATCAGTGCAGAGTCTGACATGGGGCTCAAACTCACCAACCATGAGATCATGACCTGAGCTGAAATCAGGAGTTGGAGGCTTAACAGACTGATCCACCCAGTCGCCCCTTAACTCTTCTTTAAATGTTTGGTAGAATTCCCCTGGAATGCCATTTGGCCCTGGAATCTTGTTTGTTGGGAGATTTTTGGTTACTGATTCAGTTTCTTTACTGGTTATGGTTTTGTTCAAATTTTCTATTTCTTCCTGTTTCAACTTTGGTAGTTTATATGTTTCTAAGAATTTGTACATTTCTTCCAGATTGCCCAATTTGTTGGCATATAATTTCTCTTAATATTATCTTATTATCATTTGTATTTCTGTGGTGTTTGTGATCTCTCCTCATTCATTCATGATTTTATTTATTTGGGTCCTTTCCTTTTTTTGATCAATCTGGCTAGGGGTTTATAAATTTTGTTCTTTCAAATAAAAAGCTCCTGATTTCATTGATCTGTTCTGTTTTTTTAAACATCATTGATTTCTACTCTAGTCATCATTTTTTGCCTTCTCCTGCTGTTTTTGGGCTTTGTTTGCTGTCTTTTTTCCAGTTCTTTTAGGTGCAAGGTTAGGTTTTGCGACCTTTCTTCCTTCTTTAGGAAGGCCTTGGTTGCTATATGCTTCCCTCATATGACCACCTTTGCTCATCCCAGAGGTTTGGGGCTGTTGTGTTTTCATTTTCATTGGATTCCATGTATTTTTTAAATTTCCTCTTTTATTTTTTGGTTAACCCATTCATTCTTTAGTAGGATGGTCTTTAATCTTCAAGTATTCATGGTCTTTCCAAAGTTTTTCTTGTGGTTGATTTTGAGTTTCATAGCATTGTGGTCTGAAAATATGCAAGGTATGATCTCAATCTTTTTGTACTTGTTGAGGGCTATTTTGTGACCCAGTATATGATCAATTCTGGAGAATGTTCCTTGTGCATTTGAGAAGAATGTGTATTCTGATTTAGGATGAAATGTTCTGAATATATCTGTTAAGTCTATCCTGTCCAGTGTTTATTTTTTTAAAATGTTTGTTCATTTTTGAGAGACACAGAGTGATAGAGCATGAGTAGGGGAGGGGCAGGGAAAGAGGGAGTCACAGAATCTGAAGCAGGCTCCAGGCTCTGAGCTGTCAGCACAGAGCACGGCATGGGGCTTGAACCAATGAACTGTGAGATCATGACCTGAGCCAAAGTTGGACGCTTAACCGACTGAACCACACAGGTGCCTCCTGTCCAGTGTTCATTTAAACCCATTGTTTCTTGTTGATTTTCTGCTTAGATGATCTGTCCATCGCTGTAAGTGTGGTGTTGTAGTCTCCTACTATTGTGGTATTATTATCAATGAGTTTCTTTGTTTGTGATTAATTGATTTATACATTTGGGTTCTTTCACATTGGGGGTATAAGTATTTACCAGTGTTAGACCTTCTTGGTGGATAGATCCCTTAATTATGATATAACACCCTTCTTCATATCTTATTACAGACTTTATTTCAAAATCTAGTTTGTCTGATATAATTATGAGTACTCCAGCTTTCTTTTGGAGACTATTAGTATGATGGATGGTTCTTTGTCCCCTCACTTTCAATCTGAAGGTGTCTTTAGGTCTAACATGAGTCTCTTGTAAGCAGCATGTAGATGGGTCTTGTTTTCTTATCCATTTTGTTACCCTATATCTTTTGATTGGAGCATTTATTCCATTGACATTTAGATTGAGTACTGAAAAATAGGAATTTAGTGCCATTGTATTGCCTGTAGATGTGGAGTTTCTGGTGATGCTCTCTGGTCCTTTCTCGTCTTTGTTGCTTTTGGTCTTTTTTGTTTTGTTTTCTCTTTTCTCCACTCAGAGTCCTCCTTAAAATTTCTTGCAGGGCTGGTAGTGGTTGTGAAATCCTTATTTTTTGTCTGGGAAACTCTTAATCTCTCCTATTTTGAATGACAGCCTTGCTGGATAAAGAATTCTTGGCTGCATATTTTTCCCAATTCAGTACATTGACTATGTCCTGCCACTCCTTTCTGGACTTCCAAGTTTCTATGGATGGGTCTGCTGCAAACCTGATCTGTCTTCCCTTATAGGTTAAGGACTTTCTTTTAACCTTGCTGCTTTCATGATTCTCTCCTCGTCTGAGTATTTTGTGAATTTGACTATGATATGCCATGGTGATGGTCATCTTTTGTTGAATCTAATGGGAGCTCTCTGTGCTTCTTGGATTTTGATGTCTGTGTCCTTCCCAGACTAGGAACATTTTCCACTATCATTTGCTTACATAAACCTTCTGCCTCTTTTTCTCTCTCTTCATTTTCTGGGACTCCTATGATTTGGATATTATTCTTTTTTAATAAGTCACTGAGTTCTCTAATTTTTGTATTGTGCTCTTTTGCCTTGTTTCCTCTTTTTTCTGCTTCATTATTTTTCATAATTTTATCTTCTATATTGCTGACTCACTGTTATGCTTCCTCCATCCTTGCCATTGTGTCATTCATTCGAGATTGCATCTTGGTTATAGCATTTTTAATTTAGTCCTGACTAGATTTTATTTCTTTTATCTCCAGAGAAAGGTATTCTCTGCTTTTTTAAGCCCAGCTGGCATTCTTATTATCATGGTTCTATATTCTAGTTCATACATCTTGCTTATATCTGTTTTAATTAAGCCCCTGGCTTAATTTTCTTCCTATTCTTTCTTTTGGGGTGAATTCCTTCATCTTTGTCATTTTTGAGGAAGAAAAAAATAATAAAATAAAAATTAAAAATTAAAAAAAATAAAAACAAAACAAAAAAGTCAAATACAAGAAGCTAGATCCTAGATGTGTTTTGGTCTTCTTATTGAAAGAACTTTTTTAGAATAGAGAAAAAAGGGAAAGAAAAAAAAAGGTAGATAAAAATAAAAAAATAAAATAAATTATATAGTAAAATAGAATAAAATAAAATGAAATGGAATAAAATTTTTAAATAAAAAAATAAAGTAAAAAATAATAAATTTTTCTCTTTCTGTATCTAAAGAGGAAGAAAAGAAAGAAATAAAAAAGAATACAACTTAAGCAAAAACAGAAGCAAAGAAAATGAACAAATAAATGAACCAGAAAATAGAATGAAACCAGAATGAAGTTACATCTGTAACTATGAAACTATGAAGCCTTCTATAGTCTGTACACTAAGCAGATGGAATGACTTGTGCTGGCTTTCTAGGGGATGTGCTGGGAGGGCACAGTTGGACAGGACTTTGTGTAATGGCTCCATTCTCCACTGTGTGGCACTGCTTAGCTTATTGGGGTGCATCAGTATGGTGTGCATGCTTGTGTGCATGGATGTGTGTGCGCCGGTGAAGTGGAAATTGCTTTACCCAGATCCGTAGTCTTTGGCACATGAACTTTGCGTTCTCACCGACGTGTGATCATGGACCCCTCCTTTGTGTCAGGTCTCTGTCCACTCCCCACCTCTACCCTGTCTGTGTCCAAGCCATCAGCCTACCAGGTGGCATCTCCCTCAAGAGTTTTATCTCAGATGGGGTTGTGTTTCAAAACCCCACACTTCAGAGACCCCTGTGGCTTTCACTCACATTGAGTCTCTGAAGGAGGGTCTTACTGAGCAATGGCTGGGTGCCGGCTTGCCCCAGGAAACCTTCATGCGATAGCACAGTGGGGGAGGTTTGGAGATTATGACAAATCACAACACAGCCAGAGCCAGGTTTCACCACACTCTTGTGTCTCTGTCTCAATATCAGCAAACATGGCTGCTCTCTGGGGTCCAATGGGATCTTTGTCTGTGGGGAGGTTGTATGGCCTCTACCAAATGCACTCCAAGCAGGGGACCACTTCTCCCCATGTGGCACATGGACCCCTCAGACCCCAAGCCTGCTGCTGGGAATTCACCCTTCCTCTCCACCAGAGCACCACCAGGCACTGAGCTGCAGAACTTCAGACTCTGTGCTCTACTGTTTATAGACTCCTGTTGGTATTGAAACCCTCTCCTTCCTGTCAATAGTCTTTGGGAACAGATTTCTTGTTCAGTCCCCTGCGAGTGTTTTAACTCTTTGTCTCTCTTTCTCTCCAGCTCCTTTCGGGGAGTGCTTTTCTTGCACAATCCCAATGTGCTGCACTCTCCCCCTTTCTCTTTCTCTGTCCTCTCTCTGCAAACATAGCTCCCTACCCTCTGTGGCTTTGCTTTCCTGCACTTCACCTCTCCACACTGCATACCTGCTGAATTCTGTGGCTCAAGTTATGTAGATTGCTGTGTTAGTCCTCAGATCAATTTCCTAGGTGTTCAAAATTGTTTGGTGCTGATCTAGCTGTATTTCAGGAATGAGACAAGCTTGGGGTCTCCATGCTGCTCTGCCATCTTAACTCCTGTTTCTCCAGATCTCAGATTTTTTTAAACAAATAGCCATTTTCCCAGTACAATTAAATAGTCCATAATTTATTGATTGATCATAAATTGATCCTTCATGATTTATTGAATCCCTATATACACATGTATTTGCTTCTGGAACCCTCTGTTTAATTTCACTTGTTCTTTTTCTTTTTTTACCTAAATATTAAGGTTTGAATTTTTAAAATTTGCTTTTTTAATGAGTAACTCACATACAGGGGTCATAATCCAAAGGGAAGAAAGTGGTATATAGTGAAAGGTAAATTTTGTTCTTATCCAAACAACAGTTCAGTCCCCCCTTCCAGGAGGCAATACCTGTTATTAGTGTTTTGGTGCACATACATACCAAAATTCAAGTATTCTAGTACTACAATGTTTTATTTTGTTAGATTTATAGTATGTTTTCTTTATTAGGTCAAATTTCCTTTTTTAAATTAGTTGCAAGCATTTTCTTAGGAACTTTAAAATAAACTTGACAAGTTTTATTTTAAGGAAATTGTGTTGCAGCTTTTATTAGGATTATAAATTAGAATTATAGAATTATAGAATTATTAGAATTATAAATAAGTTTGGGAACATTGGTATCTTTTAGTTAATTAGTTTTTCCCAGTCAGAAATATGCTATGTTTCACTTATTCAGGTCTTATTTTAAGTAGTTGTTGTTTGTTTAAATTAAACTTTCATTGATATGTATAAAAAAATTCAAAAATAAGTGTAATAGCTCAATGAATATTTTTGAAATGTACAAATCCAGGTATCCATCACCTGGATTGGGAAATAGAAAACTTATACCCCAAATCATCCCTTCATGCCTTTTCTCTGTCACCATCCATATTTTGCTTCTCAAAAGTAACTACTAGCCTGATTTCTTATACTACAGATTAATTTCACCTGTTTTTGAACTTTATATAAGCAGAATAATACAGTAGGTATTCCTTTGTGTATGGCTTGTTTGCCTCAACATTTTTTGGAGATGCATTCATGTCATTGCACTAGCTACAGTTCATTATTTTTCAGTGCTATGTAGTATTACATTGTATAAATAAATCACAATTTATATATCCATTCTATTGTTGATAGAAATTTGGATTTTTTTGCTGAATACATGTTTCCAATTCTCTTGTTTGTACAACTAGGAGTGGAGTTGCTGGGACATGGGGTATGCATATATTCAGGTTATTAGAACTGCCAAGGAGTTTCCAAAGTTTTTGCACCAAGTTACATGTCCACCAGTACTATCCAAGAGTTCCTATGGCTCTCCATCCTTTCTAGCACTTAGTACTGTTATATTTTTAAATTTTATCCACTATAATACACATGTTTTGGTATCTTATAGTAGTTTAAATTTGCATTTCCCTAATTCCTTATGAATTTGATTATTGTTATATGTGCTATTTACAATTTGAATGTCTTACACATATTTTTTGAAAGTCTATTGAAATCATATGTGCATTTGTTGATTCAATTGTCTATAACTTTCTTACTGGTTTGTAGCTTTTAATATTCTGAATATTAGTCTATTGTAAGATATATGTATTATATATGTCTTTTCCCATTCTATTGAGTTTGTCTTTTTACTCTCTTAATACTATTTTGTGATGAAGTGATTCTTAATTTTAATGTAATTTAATTGATCAATCTTTATTTAATGGTTAGTATTTTTTATTCCATTCAAAAAATCCTTGGGGTGCCTGGGTGGTTCAGTTGGTTAAGAGTCCGACTTCAACACAGGTCATGATCTCGTGGTTTGTGGGTTTGAGCCCCATGTCAGGCTCTGTGCTGACAGCTCAGAGCCTGGAGCTTGCTTCTGATTCTGTCTCCCTCTCTCTCTGCCCCTCTCCTACTCACCTCTCTCTCTCTCTCTCTCTCAACAATAAACATAACATTTAAAAGAAAAAGAAATCCTTGCCTACCCCAGTGTCATGAAGATATTATCTTCTAGAAGCCACACATACACACAATTTCTATGTTGATATACACATAAAAATAAATATCAATATATATAACATGCAATATCAATAAATATGTATATGTGTGTATGATGTAAGATAGTATTAAAGAGTCATTCTTTTTTTATGTGGATATCCAATAGATATTCAATTAATTACAGAATATTTTAATAAGTCTTGATAATCTGGTAGCATAATTCTCTTTGTCCTTCTAAAGTGTAGAATCAGGTTGCCAATTTCCATTTGGTAAAGGACATTTCTGGAATTTGTATTGCAATTACACTGAATCTATATTTCAATGTCAGGAATAACTGTTATTTTTACCAAATGGAGTCTTCCAATATGTGGACATGTGTATCTATGTATTTATTTAGATTTTAATTTTTCCTCAGTATTTTTATGTAGTTTATTTCATACAGATTTTGCACAATTTTTTAAATTTATTCTTAGATATTTAGTGTTACTTGATACTATTATAAATCTATCTTTTTTAAAAGCTTATTTTATAAATATTTTTTTGTGGTTATACAGAAATATAATTGAGTTAGGAATATTGGTCTTGCAGCCAGAGATACTGATGAGTCCATTTATTAATAGTACTAATTCATTTGTAGTTTTATGAAATCTTCAGATAATTCTATTTTCATTTATTTCAAATTTGTATATATTTAATTTTTTCATGACTTATTTTATTGCCTAGTGCCTCCAATACAATGCTGAATATAAGTGGAGACTGCAGACATCTTTTATTTTATTTGTGACCCGAGAAAAGATTTTCATTATTTCACCATAGGTATGGTTTTTGCTATAGTTTTGCAGGTGCTCTTCATCAAATTAGGGAGGTTTCTTGTTTATTTTTGGTTTATAAAGCCTTAATATAATATATAAAAATTATGGGTGGATGTTGAAAATTTTCCTCACCTTTAATGAGATATAATTGACATATAACATTTAAGTTTAAGGTGCACAATATGAAGATTTGATATACATATACATTGAAAAATGACTACCACAATAAGGTTAGTTACCATATGAATGAGTGTTGAGTTTTAACAGATTTTTTTTTTCCATTTGACTTAATCTTGTTTCCTCTTTTGTTCTGTAAATGTGGTGAACTACATTAGTTGACTTTCAAGTGTTTAACATTTTATTCTCACTATGAACCTTGGTTTTTCAGTTATTTTGCATAACAGAATGGGATATGTGTGAGTATTCATGTATGTGTATTTAAAAATTTTGCATCTCTGTTCATAAATGAGATTGGTGTTCAATCTTATTTTGTCAAGTTTTTGTTAGGTTTTGGTATTAAGGTTATGTTAGCTTCTAAAATGAATTGCAGTATGAAACTTTTTTTATACTCTGGAAGAGATTATGTAAGACTGATGCTATTTATTCTTTATATGTTTAGAAGATTTCATTGGTAATGCCATCTGGACTGTAAGTTTTCTTTTTGGGGGAATTCTTTAGTTATAGATTCAATTTTTTAAAGCATATGTGAGTATTGAGATTTTTATTTTCTTTTATTGATTTGTTATATTTTTAGGAAATGTCAATTTTAAATTTTTATATATATTGGCATAAAATCTCTTAAAAATAACATCCTCTCATCCTTTTAATCTCTATTGGATTTTTAATGATATATGCCTTTCCATTCCTAAGATTGCTTATTTGTTTTCTTTGTTATTCATCAGCCTTACTGGTGGTTTTTCATTTTCATTGGATCTTTTCTTTAATTGAGGTATAATTGACATACAACCATGTATTAGTTTCAGATGTACAGCATAATAATTCAATATTTGTATCTATTGCAAAATGATCACCATAATAAGTCGGATTAGCATCCATCACCAGATGTAGTTAAACATTTTTTTTTCCTGAGAACTTTTAAGATCTGCTGTCAGCAACTTTTAAATATGCAATACAGTATTGTTAACTGTAGTCAGCATGCTGTACATTACATGTGCATGGCTTATTTATATTATAAGTGGAAGTTTGTACCTTTGGCCCCCTTCACACATTTCATCCACTGCCAGTCCCCTACCTCTGGCAACCTGTTCTATTAACTTGGCAGGGTTTTTTGTTTTGTTTTGTTTTAGATTTCATATACAAGTGAGATTATATACTACTTGTCGTTTCCTATCTGACTTATTTCACTTAGTATAATACCCTTAAGACCCATCTGTGTTGCCACAAATGGTAAGATTTCATTCTTTTTTTTTATGAGTGAATAATATTCCATTGTGTGTGTGCGTGTGTGTGTGTATCACATTTACCTTATCCATTTATGTGTCAGTGGACATTTAGATTGTTTCCATATCTTGGCTATTGTGAATACTGCAATGAACATGGGGATGCCCATGTCTTTTCAAGTTAGTATTTTCATTTCTTTTTTTTTTTTTTTTTTTTTTAATTTTTTTTTTCAACGTTTTTTATTTATTTTTGGGACAGAGAGAGACAGAGCATGAACGGGGGAGGGGCAGAGAGAGAGGGAGACACACAGAATTGGAAACAGGCTCCAGGCTCCGAGCCATCAGCCCAGAGCCTGACGCGGGGCTCGAACTCACAGACCGCGAGATCGTGACCTGGCTGAAGTCGGACGCTTAACCGACTGCGCCACCCAGGCGCCCCTGTATTTTCATTTCTTTAGATAAATGTCCATAAGTGGAATTGCTGAATCATATGGTAGTTCTATTTTTTTTATGTTTTGAGGTAACTCCATACTCTCTATAGCAGCTACACCAGTTTAAATTTCCACCAACAGTACACAAGGGTTTTCTTTTCTTCACATCTTACCAATGCTTGTTATATTAGCTAGGCCAAAAGCCACATTAACTTTATTGTACTGTAGTCATACAAGAATGTTTTTACATGCACTCATTTATGTTTGTGTGTTTGTAGTTCTTTTGTGTGTGTATGTGTTTGTAATTCTACGCAATTTAATCCCGTGTGTAAATCGCATCCCATATTCAATTTATTCCCATGTGTAGATTTAATCCGCAATCAAGATACAGAACTATTATAATTACCACAAAGAAATTCCTTCATGTTAGTCCTTTATAATAGCACCTACTACTTCCCATCCCTGTCTTTTTCCCTGGAAACCATTAATCTGTTTTCTGTAGTTTTGCCAGTTTGATAATACTATATAAACATAATTATATACTATGTACCCTTTTTAGGATTTGCTTTTAAAAATTAATGAACATTATTTTTAGGGAAATTTTAGGTTTACAGAAAAATTGAACAGTAAATACAGAGTACCCTTTCTCCTTCCCCTCCAGATTTTCCTTATTGTTGGCATCCTGCATTAGTATATTTGTTAAAATTGATAATCAGCTATTAATACACTATTGCTAACCAAAGTCCATAGTTTTCAGTTGAGTTTACTCTTTGTGTTCTATAGTTCTATGGGTTTTGACAAATGTATAATATCATGTATCCACCACTATAGTATCATGCAGAAAAGTTTCACTAACACTAAAAATCCCTGTTTCCTGCTTATTCATCTTCTTCTCTCCTCCCTGAATCCCTGGCAACCACTGACCTTTTTAATCTTTATATTGTTGCCTTCTCAAGAATATCCTGTAATTGGAATCATACAGTATGTAGCTTTTTCAGACTGGCCTTTTTTCCACTTTGCAATATGAATGTAGGGTTTCTTCATGTATTTTCATTGCTTAATAGCTCATATCTTTTATGGCTGGATAATGTGTTGTATGGATGTACTAAAATTTATCTGTTCATCCATTGATAGACATCTTGGTTGCTTCCAGTTTTTGGCAATTAGGAATAAAGTTGCTATCAACATCCTTGTGTACACTTTTTCATGTACATATGTTTTCAACTTGTTTGTGTAAATACCAAGGAGTACAATTGCTGGATCATATGGTAAGACTATATTTAGCTTTATAAGTAACTGTCAGATTGTCTTCTGAAGTGTCTATAATATTTTGCATTTCCACTAGGAATGAATGAGAATTCCTGTTGCCCTACATCCTTGCAAGCATTTGGTATTGTCAATATTTTGGATTGTAACCATTCTAACAAATGGTAGTGATATCTTATTTGTCATAGACTCTAAGTCTAAAGTTCTCACTTGTCCAGCAAGACAGTGGGTGCAGGATTAAAAGTGAGAGATGGCTAATGCCCGGGAAAAGACAAGAGCCCCGAATAAGGGTCCTTGCTCCATACTTATTAAGATAAGAAGTCTTACAAATGTGATGGGTGTGCACAAAGAGACAATGAATCTGTGAACATTAACTCATGGGCATGAGGGAAAGGGGGTTTTGAAGATATACGGTGTTAGGAGTTTGGGTAAATGTAAACCAAAATCCTGGTGCCGGGCCAATGGGCAGATGGTTGTTAATGGCAGACAGGAGGTGCCATGTCTGTTTATATTAGCTAGCCTAGGGAATAAGACAGAGCACATAACCTCAGGGTTAACAAGGTACCTTTCTTTTGTTAATTAGCTCCACTCAGGACAGCTTCACCACAGTGCAGCAGTCTATAGACCTATTTACCTGTTTACCTAATTTGGTCCTTCCTTCCTGTGAAAGCAGCTTTCTGCTATAGTACTAAATTGGGGGGCACTTTTGCCCTGAATATCTAATCTTGCTTACCTCTTATACCTTTGTATTGGGGACCTTTGCCCCCCTACTCTATTCTGAGGGCCTTAGCCCCCCTTCTCTATCCTTATTTACCTAATCTTGCTTACCCAAAATCAGGTGTAAGTATTCTATGGCTTTGTAATTCTTTATGTCTTGTTAACCCATTGTGCAAGCCCAGGGAATTCCTAAGCTTATCCCCCACACTCATTATTGTTTTAATCTGCAATTCCCTAATGATAAGTGATATTGAGAATCTTTTCATATACTTATTTGTCATCTGTATATCTTCTTTGGAAAAAGATTGGCATTTTTACTAAGCATGATACTCTTGAGATCCATGCAAGTTATTGCCTGTGTCAATAGTTTTTTCCTTTTATTTCTCAGTAGTATTCTGTAGTATGGGTTTATCAGAACTTGTTTAGCAGTTTACCTGTTGAAAGCCTTTTATGTTGTCTCCAGTTTGGGGCTATTTAGAGTAAAGCTGAACATCAGAATATAGGTTTTTGTGTTTACATAAAATTTCATTTCTCCAGGATAAGCATCCAAAAGTGTGATTCATAGATCTTATGGTATGTACATGTTTACTTTTTAAAGAAACTGCCAAATAATTTTCCATAGCACTTATATAGCTGACCCTTGAACAACATGGGTTTGATCTGTGAGGGTCCACTTGTATGTGAATTTGTTTTTATAAATACAATACAGTATTAGATATGCATTTTCTCTTCCTTATGATTTTCTTAATGACATTTTCTTGTCTCTAGCTTACTTTATTATAAAAATACAGTATATAATACATATAACATATAAAATGTGTGTTAATCAACCATGTTTTTGATTAGGCTTCCAGTCAACAGTAGGTTATTAGTTAAGTTTTGGGGAAATAAAAAGTTGTATGTGAATTTTTGACTATGCAGGACAGTGTCCCTAACCCCCGTGTTGTTCAAGGGTCAACTGTAGTATTTTATATTTCAATCAGAATTATTTTTTTTAATCTTGCTTTACAAATTTATTGGTATTGTACCAAATTACTGGTGTTGCAAGTTTTTATCACAAATAGATATTGGAATTTTTTTCCCAATGTTTATTTATTTTTGAGAGAGAGAGAGCAAGAAAGAGCGAGTGAGAGTGAGCAGGGGAGGGGCAGAGAGTGAATCTTAAGCAGGCTCCAGACTCTGAGCTGTCAGCACAGCTCAGGGCTTGAACCCACAAACCATGAGATTGTGACCTGAGCTGAAGTCGGTTGCTTAACTGACTGAGCCACCCAAGCACCCATATTGGAATTTTTGATGTTATTTTTCTGCATCCGTTGATATGATCATATGATTTTGCTTCTTTAGCATCTGTTATGGTGTATTAAATTGATTTTCAAATGTTGAACCAACCTTGCATAACTGGGATAAACCCTATTTAATCATAGTGTATACTTGTTTTTATATATTGCTGGATTCAATTTATAAATATTTTCTTGAGGGTCTAAGGAATCTCTCTATTTATGAAGGATATTGGCCTGTATTTTTTTTAAATGTTTATTCATTTTGAGGGGGTGAAGAGAGAAAGGAAGAGAATCCCAAGCATGCTTTGCCTGATGCAGAGCTCAATCCCACAAACCGTGAGATCATGACTGGAGCCTAAATCAAGAGTCAGATGCTAAACCAAATGAGCCACCCAGAGTCATTGTGTTATCTGTAGGTTTCATGCTTGTAGTGATGTCTCTGGTCCTTTGTGGTCTTTGCAATACTTACAGAGCCTTTGTGGTTTTTGCAATACTTACAGAGCCTCCCTTAGGATCTTTTGTAGGGCTGGTTTAGTGGTGATGAATTCCTTCAGTTTTCGTTTGTTAGGGAAAACCTTTATTTCTCCTTCTATTCTGAATGACAGGCTTGCTGGATAAAGGATTCTTGGCTGCATATTTTTCCTATTCAGTAATTTAGCTTCAACACTGCTTTCTTTGTGAGAAGAGGGAACTTCAGATCCCCCTATTTCTCTGCCATGTTGGCCCCTTGCAGTGAACTGCCCTGGACATTAAATTTTTTTAATAAAAAAAAAAACAAAACAATTTGTGGCAATTCCAAATTCTCCACATCCTTACCAGCACCTGTTTAATTTCTGTTTGTTTTCTTTTCTTTATAGACATTTTACTCATGGGTGTGAAATGTTCTCTTGCTTATTGTGGATTTAATTTACATTTCCTTAATGACTAGTGACATTTAGCATCTTTTCAAGTGTTTGTTGGCCATTTGTGTAGCTTTGGAGAAATGGCTATTCAAGTATGTTTACAAATTTTTAAAAAATTAGTAGCAAGCAGGAAACTTTATGTGATACTTCTTTTTAATAGCTTTATTGAGATATGATTGACATAGCATAAACTTTACCTTTGCCCACCTTTTCATTGGGTTGTTTGGCTTTGTTGTTGACTTGTCAGTGTTCTTTATATTAAGGATACTAAAAATTCATCAGATATATGATTAGCAAGTATTTTCTCCCATTTGTCTTTTCAGTCTCTTGACTGTATTTTTTAATGCACCAAAGTTATTAATTTTTATGGAGTCCAAATACTTTTTCTTTTGTTTCTTGTGCTTTTGGTGTCTCTAAGAAACTATTGCCTAATCCATGTTTGTGAAGACTTACTTCTAGTTTTCTTTCTAAGAATTTCATAGTTTTAGCTCTTATATTTAGGTCTTTGATCCATTTTGAATTAATCTTTGTATGGTGAGTAAAAAGGATCCACTTCCTTGTTTTTGCATGTCGATATCCAGTTGTGTTTATTTGTCTCATTATTTTTTTTCTTCAGAGTCAAAAAATTAACTGAACTATCTTCAAGTTTGATGATTCTTTTCTTCTGCTGCCCAAGTCTGTTGTTGAACTCCTCTAATGAATTTTTCATTTTACTTATTATATTTTTCAACTTCAGGATTTATGACTTCTATTTCTTTATTGTTATTGTCTATTTGGTGAGACATTGTTCTCCTGGCTTATTTTAGCTCTTTGAGCATATTTAAAACAATTGATTTGTGGATACCTGGTTGGCACAGTCAGTTAAGTGTCTGATTCTTGGTTTCAGCTCAGATCATGATCTCACAGTTAGTGAATTCAAGCCCCATGTCGGGCTCTGCACTGATGGTATAGATCCTGATTGGGATTCTCTCTCCCTTTCTCTCCCTCTGCCCACTCCCCCTCACACTATCAAAATAAATAAATACACTTAAAAAATAAAACAATTGATTTGAAGTTTCTGTTTAATAAGTCCAATGTCCAGCCTCATTTGGGATAGTTTGCATTTCCTGTTTTTCTGTGAATATACCATAATTTCTCTTTACATGCCTTGTGATCTTTTTTTTTTTTTTTTTGTAAAGTGGACATTATGAATATTATACTATGTTACTGTGGAGATCACATTGTCCCCACTCCCACCACAGGATTTGTTGTTGCTGCTTTTTGTGGGGTATAGCTTTTTGTTTGTTTAGTAGCTCTTCTAAGCTATTTTCTAATATTGTATTCTTTGTTCTTGTGGTCACTGAAGTCTGTGTTTTGTTAGCTAGTCAGCTGGTGGTTTAACAAAAATCTCCTTAAATAATGAAAACTAAAAAATAAATTATCTCCTGGGTCTTCTGCTTTCCCTGGGTTTAGAGTCCAGACCCATCATTCAGCCACTGCTGGTGCTTTAGCCACAGAGGAAGGGATCATCATGTCACACTGTCTGAACTGTTGGACAGAGTTGGGAGTTCAGACTCTGTACTTGGTCTCTCCTGACCTTCATTATTGCTGATGGCCCTCACTGTAGTGGTTGACTACGGTAGAGCATGTATTTTTGGTAAGTTTTCTATCTTGGTGGGCTGCTCCCTTTCTTTATTCTTTGGCTAGAGTGAGCAGGCTTTTTTTTAGGGCTGTGTTTGTGTGTGTGCACGCATGCGTGTGCATGTGTGTGTGTGCCATCTGCTTGTTTATTGCAGAATTTTCCAGTGCATACTTTGTGACAAATGGAAGGTAAAAAGAAAATGCAGGTAACTCAGTGCTGTGTTGTTCCATAAGTCCCAAGGTCCCTAGCCAGTCTGCCCTTCTCTTTCCACCTCTCAGCATCCCTTTAAGATTTTCTGTTGTATTATGTCTAGGGTTTTAATTATAATTCCTTGGAAAGAATAGGGAGAAATAAATCTATTGTCATCTGGAAACAGAATTCCTCTGTTTTAGTTTTTAGAAAGTATTTGCTTTAGCTTCTGGAAGGCAGTTAAAGTGGAAGCAGATCACTTTAATCCAATTAGATATTAAGACACTTCAAGGATGAAGTTGTTTGTTTGTTTTGGTAAGGCATTATATCTTTTTTTTTTTAAATGTTTATTTTGAGAGAGAGGGTGGGAGGGAGGGGGCGGGGGAGTGGCAGAGGGAACAGGAGACAGAGAATCCCAAGCAGGTTCTGCACTGTTAGCACAGAACCCCATGTGGGGCTCGATTTAACGAACTGTGACATCATGACCTAAGCCACCAGGTGCCCCAAGCATTATATCTTTGTAAAGTACTTTTACTCTTTGTGTACTCCTTTAACATCCCAGCTGAAAATTTAGGGGCTTATTATGGATTCTTTGCCATCTTGGGCAACAAGCTCCTTAAGACTGCTGATAACTGCTTATCTTGTCATCATCTTAACATCTCTTTTCTACTTGTGTTCTCCAGCATAGCCATTTAGAAATCAGTAAATTCCTCTATGGAAAATGTGGCTCAGACTATCATGCTTATTTCACTGCTCTTCTTCCTTCTCCCAAATCTTGTTACTTGAATTCCTGAACTTTGACTTTTGCCTCATCATCTCCATGAAACTGTGGAAAGCTCTGCTTAGTTTCTCTATATCTTAGCTGCTTTCTGCTTAATTTTTAAACCTCTGTGTCTGTATTTCTTAACAGCCAGCTAGTTCCTACAGAGATTAAGATGTGTAGTATATCATGTTCACCTCAGTGAGTTTCCCTTCAGTCTAGGATCTTTGCCCCTCAAAATCTGTTTGCCTTGGTAGATTTTGATGTAATAAAACACACACACACACACACACACACACACACACACACACACACACACTTCAATTTTATAGATTTTCTTGGTGGGTAGCTTTGTTGTATAAAGTCACTCACAATCATAGCAGAAATTCTTAGTAAAGTTTTATAGTTTCCTTTAAATAGATTTTCAAATATATTTTGTTAAATGTATTTCTCAATTATAGTTTTGCTGATAATAATATAAATATTCTTTTTTTCCCATTACATTCTCTAATTGCTTATTGCTTTGTTTACAAAGGATGTTAACTGGTGTATTTTATAGCAAAGCAATTCTTTATTCCAAAGTGATAGTTTTTTTTCTTCTAACATTTATCCATTTTTTTTTAGCTTAACCTAATGGCTTGGGTTTTATAATAATACATGAAACGGTAGTAATGTTAACAGTCAATTTTATCTCCTTTCTCACTTTATCAAGAATTCTTTTAATGTTTCACCATTAAGTATGAAGTTTTCTGTAGACTTCATATGAATATATTTTACTGAATTTAGATGTTTAGGAAATAATCCTTATTAAGCCAAGTTGATTTTTTACAACAGGTATAAATTATTAACTCTTATAAACATCTATCCCATTGCTTGAAATCTTTTTCAAGTTTTCACTGAATTGCAAACTTCTTTCTCTAGTTTTATACCCCCTTTGGTCTTTCCAAATCATTCTCTAATTGGCTAGCTTATAATGTTGTTTCAGTTATTTAATTCTGCCTTAAAGTAAATGTTATTTTTTGTTTATCTCCTTGAAGACTTTTTACCTTTTAAAAATATCTGTACTCCCATTCTTGGTACAGTATCTGTCCCTTGTATGTAGTCAATGATTTTATGCAATTAATTCTTATTAATATTTTTGTCATGATATTTGACTATGCAGAATTGGTAGAGGTAGAAGTTTCTAATCCTAAGCAAAGTTTAGACCTAGGAAAAGAAAGGTAAATATGGACCCAGTTCTGCTTATGCTCCTGCTTCATTCTCAGTTGATATTTCTCTGAATTATAGAATATTGGACCTGGTAGTTTAGTTATCATCTACTTTAAGCCATTTATCTTATAAATGAAGAAACTGAGACCTAGTAGAGGAACTCCGTTGGCTCAAACTCAGAACTAATATTAAATCAATTTCCGTAAATTTACCTGTGTTGCAAAAAGAGATGGCATTATACAGACATAATCTTATCTTTGAGGTGTGGTAATTGTCATGAGTTCTCTATTGTCATTCCTCCTCTTGACACATAGACAATGTGCAGTCGTATAGATCTGCATGGGCTTAAGGCAATGGCACAGTCTGAAGGAGAGAGAAAAGAGATTTTCATCCTCCAGCTTCTGGGATACCAGATTCTGCTTTGGTTCACCATTTAAGTATGAACAATATTCCTTAGGGTGATCATGTACTATTGTGTTTTTGGATTTTAATGTATGAAAGCACCTTGGATAGACTTTGGTTTTGTTACCTGCAGTTGCCTTCTAGCTTCAAGTATTATGCTGGATTTATATTTGAGATTCTTGAACTTTGACATAAAGCTGAATTGTAGAATTTTGGGAGGGGTGTGTGAGTGAACTGAAGAAGCAGGAAACAGAAGATTAATGGCTTTGGCGGAAACCAGAACATTCCGGTTTTAAGAACTACATGGTTTTTGTACTTCAGACAGCTATATCAGATTCCTAAATCCCTTAGTGCTGGTTTTTACATGGCCTTATCCAAATCTCTCTATACTGTAGTCTCCACTGTTCTCCTAGATGGTCTCCAAGTAGACCCGTTGTGAAATTATATTTCTTGTCAATAATCAGTATTTATTCCTAGAGCCTAGGAAGCCCTGTGCTACATGGAGAGCATCAAAGCAACAACTTGGCCCAAAAGTACTTTCCCCTATCACAATAGTATAACTGAATTCTCACTATCATAGAAACCCCTTCAGGAAATACTCACTTTTTAAGTAAGGTATGGATTAACAACACTTACCCAGAAATCAGAAGTCTCAGTCCCTCTCTGACACTTATTAGTTATTGGTTTGTGACCATTAAAAACTCTTTGTGTTTTAGATTCCTATTCCTTATATAGTTTAAAAAATTCTTCCCTTGCTTACCTATCAGGATTGTGATAAGAATAAGATCTGACAATAAGTGGCAAAATACATCATAAGTGTACAGATAGAATTCATTATTAATGCAACACCATTTGCAACCATTTATTGGATGCCCATTTTATTCTGTTTACTCAGTTATATATAATATATAATATGAATTCTACTCAGTTACATATAATATATAATATGTACTCTATACTAATATATAGTGTGTATTATATATATAATTTTTCTCATGAAATCATCACACAGTCTAAAAGAAATAGCTATTATTATCCTTTTATTTGAGATAAAGAAACTATATTAGTTTATATTGCTGATGTAACAAACTACACACAATCTAGCAATATAAAGCAACACATATATTTATTTAATCTCACAATTCGGGAAGTCAGAAGTTTGCTTGACTAAGCTGGGTCCTCTGCTTAGAGAGCCTCACAAGTGTGAAATAAAAAAATGTTGTCAGGACTTCATTTCTTTTTGTAGGCTTTGGGGATACATCTGTTTCCAAGATCATTCAGACTATTGAACAATTTCAGTTCCATGTGGTTGTTGAACTGAGGTACCCATTTCCTCACTGCCCCGTTGGCCAGAGGTCTTCCCTAGCTTCTAGAAGCCATCTGCATTCCCTGATTGAGGATCCTTTCATCTTGAAAAGCAGCAACAGAGGATTGAGTTCCTTTCATGCTTTGAATCTCTCCTGCTTCCTCTCTTTCTCTTCTGCTTTTAAGAGTCCATGTGATTACACTGGGCTCATGTAGATAATCCAGAATGATCTATTTTAAGGTCAGTTGATTATTAACTAATTCCATCTGTAAATTCTTTTTGACCCTGTGGTGTTAACATATTCATGGACATAATACTAGTGGGTGAAGATCATGGGGACCAAAGTTTTGCTACCACACTAAAAGAGACACTTTTATTTAATTTTAATGTCTATATTATTAATCAGAAAACTCATAATAAGATTAATAAAACATAAATTAATGAATGTAAGTATTTCATACATTTTAAAGTGATGTGTATATATGTGTTTGTTTGTATATACATATATCCTCTCTGCTTAAGGGAATAGATGTCCCTTACCAAATTTTTATGCCACAGATTCTTATTTGCAGTGATGAGGCTCTTACTGTCTGTTATCCATTTTAGCTCTTCAACATAAAGACTTTGATTCCTACTGCAGAAGGTAGTGTTGAGCTGTCTACTGATATATTTGTCAAGTAAGTAAACTATAAAGGTTCACTTATATTTTAGATGCAGAGGTTCCCAGAAGAGCTTGAAAGCTATTCCTAGAGTCTTCCTTTCAGCTATTCCAGAATTGCCAAAGCACATTTAACTGTAACTTCTTTCTCCTTTCACCAATATCAATTTTGTTCTCTATTTGTACTCTATTATACC
Source organism: Panthera tigris (assembly GCF_018350195.1). NCBI lineage: Eukaryota > Metazoa > Chordata > Mammalia > Carnivora > Felidae > Panthera > Panthera tigris. The sequence continues at coordinate 124,405,841 of NC_056677.1, read as the reverse complement.
CCTTTTGAGCCCAATATGCACACAGAAACCAGAATTCCCTCTCCAATATGCATACATGTTTGTTACAACATCCTTCAGTGGTTTCTCTTTGCTCTAAAAATTAAAACTAAGCTCTTTGTAGTGGCTTTCAAGACCATGCATAAATTGGTTGCTGCTTACCTTTCTGCCCTTATTTCTAGCCATCTCCTCCTCTCTGTTTTTGTTCCAGAAGTACTGAACAACTTTCATATTTTCCAGCATAGTGGGATCTCTTTCCCCTTTCAATATTCCTATGTGATAGAAAATTCTTTTTCAATCTGAACTCCATAAGTTCATCATTCATGTCTCTCTTCAAATGTTACCTCCTCCGTGATATCTTCCGTTACTCCCCAAATCTCACTTTAAATTTTTTTTCTTTATTTTCATTGTACCCTTTATTTTTCCTTCTCATTGTACTTTTATCATACTTTAATTTCTAATTCTACCAGTAAGCCATCAACTCCTTGAAGATGAGCATCATGTCTGTTTTATTAGATATCGTGTTGTCATAACTTAGCATGGTTGTGAAATATTTTGCTCTAGTCCGAGCGGATGTGATAATGCATCTCTATTTTCTTAAGATATAAAAACTTGGGACTAGTATTAACCTTTCATAACCCTTCTTGCCCTAGCACTGATCTGGATGGTCTGTACTAGACTAAGAAGTTTGCCTCTTGGGAACCCTAACCTGATCAGATGTTAGTTCTTGCGAAGTCAACAATCAAACTGAGACTTCAAAGGTTTTCTCCTTGGAGGATGACCAAATATTAGTATACCATTGGCTATCCCCAAAAGCATCTTAGGAATACTTTTCCACACCATGGTTGTTTCCTTCTTTTCTATGTTACTTCCTATGGCCATTTGATTCCCTTCCATGTTTATTGACCTATGTACTGTGGTATTATGAACATACAACGTGGCTGTATGCTTTTATACTTAAGGCCACCTACTCCTGTACCATGGCCATTTGCTTATGAACCATGGCTGTCTGAACATGTATTCTCATGTAGTTTGGCTGCCTGTTCATAAATCTACGTTTTTTAAAAATTATGGTTGTCTACTACTTAAGGATCATCTGCTCCAATACTATGGTTGTTTGCTTCTGCATTATGCCTCTTTCTGTGGAATTGTAAACTTAGGTTCATGTATCATGATTGTTTCATTATACTTATCTGATTCTGTATAGTCAATACTATTGTAATAACATTGTAGGTGACAGACGGTGACTATACTGACTTTGGTGAGCAGTGCATAATATACAGAATTATCAAGTCATTGTGTTGTGCATGTGAAACTAATAAAACATTGTACGTCAACTATATTTCAATTTAAAAAGAACATAAGAAGGGGTGCCTGGGTGGCTCGGACAGTTAAACATCCGACTTTGTCTCAGATCATGATCTCACAGTTCATGGGTTCAAGCCCCGCATCAGGTTCTGTGCTGACAGCCTGGATCTTGCTTCTGATTCTCTGTCTCCCTCTCTCTCTACCCCTCTCCTCCTTGTGCGCTCATTCTCTCTCCCTCTCTCTCAAAAATAAATAAACTTAAAAAAGTAACATAAGAATAAAGTTGGTGGTACACCTTCACTATGGCCCTTGGTTCCTATTTCATGTCTTCTACTTTTTTCCTTTTTTTTCCCCATGGTTATCATGATCAGTAACTTAAATGTTCGTGCATTATAGACATCAAAGCAAACAAATGTCATCTTTGGTTAAGTAACATGGTCAGTTCTTAATGCACTGTGGTCATTTGAACATTCACCACTATAGTCACCTACTCCTGTGCCATAGGCACCTTCTTCAGCAGTATGGTGAGCTGAGCACATGATGAAATTTATGCATCATGGCAGTATGAACTTAATCATAGCATAAGTTCCTGCCCCAAGGTCACATCATCACCTTAACACATGCCATGGTCACCTTGGCATAAATAATAGGCAACTGATCATATATTTAAATTATATCTATGGTTTTCTTCCCCTGAAGCATAACTTTGCCCCTCTAAATATGAGTCTCTATACTTTAGATACCCACGCAAGCACTAGGGCCTTCTGTTCCTGAATTAGAAGTATAGCAAGAGCTTATGCATATGAACCTGAACCATGATCATGATGTCATTATTATGGTCTTTAAACATATGTCGGTGTCTGCCACGTGCCATGGTCATTTTATCACTTACCATGGTCATCTTTTCTTGATATTATTATTCTTTGGGTAGAGCCAGGGCCTATAACTTCCATGTTACATATAACTTACCTTTTTGGTAGTTTCCCTTAACATTCACCATAACATTATATACTTGTACTGGAGCTTTAAACCACTGTAATATGATTACTAGCTCATGAATCATGGCTTTCTTGACATGTTACATTATTTAAATGTATATATCAATATAGTCTTGTGTACAATGTTGAATACAGTTATAATATACATACTTGTAAAGTACATCTAGTAGATAAATGCAGCACACTTTACTGTGGCTGACATATATCTACTCATATTATGGCTGACTGATAATATTTGGGGCTTTCTGAGTGTGTATTTTGTTCAGGTAGTAAAATTACAGACATATATTTTATATAGCATACAGTCATTTAATCATATACCGTGACATCTCTGTTTGCAACAATGCCATTTATATTGGGTTTTACAGGGCTGCTGTAATAAAGTACAACAAACTGGGTAGCTGAAAACAACAGAAATTCGTTTTCTCACAGTTCTGGAGGCTATAAGTTCAAAATCAAGATGTCAATAGGGTTGTACTCCCTCCAAAGACTCTAGAAGAGGATTTATTCTTGCCTCTTCAAGTTTCTGATAATTGCAGGTATTCCTTGGCTTATTGCATCATCACTCCAATCTCTGCCTCTGTCATCACATAACATTCTTGCTAAACTTATCTCTTCTTATAAGGATACCAGCCATTGGGGGGCCTGGGTAGCTCAGTTGGTTGAGTGTCCAACTCATGATTTCAGCTCAGGTCATGGTCTCAGTTTGTGGGATCAAGTCCCTCATTGGGCTCTACACTGACAGCACAGAGTCTGCTTGAGATTGTCTCTCTCCCTTTGTCTCTGCCCCACCTCCCTCAAAGTAAATAAAACATTTTAAAAAGAATACCAGCCATTGGATTTAGGGCCCACCCTAATCCAGTATGACATTATCTTAAAACTTGATTATATCTTCAAAGACCCTATAACCAAATTAGGTGACATAAATAGGTACCAGGAAATAGAACTTCAAGGTCTCTTTTTGGAGGGGACATAATTCCACCCATAATGGCATCTACACTTGAAGATATTTACTTTTTAAAAGCTTTTTAATAATATTTATTATTTATTTAAAAAGATTGTAAAGATTTTTATGTATGGTGAAGCATTGAATAGAATTTTAATTTTTTAAAGGTTTATTCTTTTTTCAGAGACAGAGACAGAGCGTGAGGGGGAGGGGCAGAGAGAGAGGGAGACACAGAATCTGAAGCAGGCTCCAGGCTCTGAGCTGTCAGCACAGAGCCTGATGTGGGGTTCAAGCCCACGGACCATGAGATCATGACCTGAACTAAAGTCAGACAGTTAACCAACTGAGCCACCCAGGCACCCCGAATAGAATTTTAAACTACCCAAATTGGTAGATCATTGCAATCTAGATTTAGAGTCTATCTTGCTGAAATGAGAAAACGACATTTTGGAAAATATGATGATTAAGACAATGAGATCCCAGTCACTATCAACTAATATTTAACTGTTTCAACATTTGCTTTTCTTTGTTCTTCATGCCATGGTTTATTTATCTTAATTTTAGTACAACATGGAAGTAAGCATTTTGTACATTGTGTTTCTCAGTGAATATGTGCAATAATTTTTAAATTATTATTTATTTTATTTGGGTATAACTGACACATGTTACATTAGTTTCAGGTGTACAGAATAGTGATCCAACAAGTTTATACATTATGCTATGTTCACCACAAGTGTAGCTACCATCTGTCACCATACATTGCTATTACAATATCATTGATTGTATTCCTTCTACTGTGCCTTTATTCCCATGATTTATTCACTCCATAACTGGAAGCCTGTATCTTCCACTCAAAATTTGCTTTTATATTATGGCTTTTGATTAGGTGTTATATCCATCTGAGTAAGCACCACAGCTTTTTCATATACTGCTGGTGTGTGAGCATGATCTGTGATGATGTTCTATGTCATAATTATCATATTGGGCAGTACTGTTACTAACTCATACATCAGTCACATCTATCTTCTACTGTATCATTGCTCTGTGGTCCTATACCATGTTCAACTGCACCTGCATTTTGGATATATTTAGTTTTTGTTCAAGGTGACACATTTATTTTTGTTGGATATTTTCTTGTGATATGTCCTCCTGTATCATCATCATTCATACTTTACATTTTGGGGTTGTCAGGATGTACATCATGGTAAAATACTCAAACTTAAGAGGTGTATGTTTATGTACCATAGCCATCTGATATTGGATGGGGTCTCATTTTGCACCATTATCATCTCATCCTTGACTGAAAGAACTGAATTCTGTACTATGGATTTTGGGTAGTGATGTTCAAATGACTGAATATCACTCAGTGTTTATCTGCTCCTACAGGATATTCAACTGTGTATAGTATGAGTTTACTCATTGACTAGAAATATATATATATATAATCAATGTTGCTAATCCATCGTGAGTATGTAAAAAAGCATCATGATTTTCTGTGTATAGAATGACAACTTCTATAACGTGGATATTAGCTCTTGTGTTATGGTCATTAGCTCCTGTGCAATGGTTGTTTCCTTCATATTTGCTGTCTGCTCCTGTACCATATCTACTAACTGTATCATAGCTGTTGGCTCATATGATGGCATAGTTTGAGTATATAACAGGCTCAAAGATAAATTCTGGATATTCACCAAATGATTATTTTTAATTAGGCATTATGTCCATCTGAGTCTCCTTTTTTATCATTGTCATCTTCTTCTGGACCAAAGTCATTCATTGCTTGCATGGTGATTTTTATCATGCATTGTATCTAAGTAAGAATCACACCATACTTTATTACCATGTCCATCTGTACCTGTATCATAATTGACAGCTTATGTCCTATAGGTGTGTGGTTGTGCAGCATGTCCTATAGGTTTGTGGTGTGATCTTCTCCTGGACAACTACCATACATTCAAGTAAATAAAAAAATTATCTGAGCAGTTTTTCACTATATGATTCTTCCTTGGTGTACCATAATCAGTCTCCTCATTCATATATAAATCGACTCATTCTCCATGATAGTCTAAACATGCATAATTAATTTCTGCTCATATACTCTGAAGTTACACTATGGATTTCCACTTAAACTCTATGCTTGGTTGAAAATACACTATCATTGTCTACTCTTATACTGGGAATTACTATTTTGTACCATGTACATTAGTTTGTGCACCATGGTTTTGGTATTGCATCGCTGTTTACCCCAAAACCTGGATGTCACTCATGTTGCAGATTCTTTTGTGTGTGCATCATGGTCAAATGCTCAGACTCCTTGGTGGCTGCTTACGTACCATGAATTTTTGAGCATGTGCTATGGTGTCTACTTGTGCAACATTGCAATCTGCTTCTGGAACAAAGCCATTCATTATTCTGTTTTTAAATCTTCTGTCATGTCTGTCAAAAGAATCACAGCATATTGTCATTTATTATAGTATTTAACAGAATGGATAGTGGAGCCAAAATGACTGGATTTGAATCCTGAATTATCCACTTACTAGCTGTGAGATCTTGGGAAAATCAATTCACATCTCTATGCTTTATTTTCTTGCAAAATGAAAAAAATAACACCTTAGAAGATTGTTGTGAGGATTATATGAGTTATTATACATAAATATTTCGAACACTGCCTGGCTTGTAGTAAGAGGTATGTGGTGGTGGTGGTGGTGATGATGATGATGATACTGTGTCCCTTGATTCTTTATCATGATTGTCAGCTCAAATTTTGGAGTTCTCTAGGTGTGCATTATGTCATAATGCTCATACACTTGTGCTAATGTTTAAAGCACCATGATATAAGCACATGCCATTGAATCTCCCTTTGAATAACTGCTATTTGCACTATTCTATTAGTTCCTGCCCTATTGTTTTGTGTTCTTGTATCATTACTATCTCCCCTAATACCCTTGTTCATTTGCCCCTATTTTGTGGTCATCAGCTCCTTTTCTTAGTGTGTCTGGGTGTACACCACAGTAAAATGCTCATACATTTGTGGTAGTTGTTTATGCACCATGATTGTCTGAAAATGTGCTATGATATTCCTTTTAGCATTATTGTCATATGCTGCTGGCCTAAAGAAAATGTATTCATGTATTATGTTTCCTTGATTCATATGCCCAGTCTATCTAAGTATATTCCACTACATGTTGTTTGCTTCTGTATCATATCCACATGCTTTTATATGCTAGGTTTTTGCTCATGCACCATGGTTGTCTGAGCATGCAACATGCTTGTGTGCTCATACCCCATGGTTCCTGAGCAGAAAACTTCATTGCCTAGTGCTCTACAGTGAAATGGTGTTTCATGCATCATGCATATCAGTTTATGCTTTATGGTAATTTGCTCCTATTCCATGGCTCTCTACTCCTTGATCACTCCTCCTTTTCCTGTGCTGTATCTACATATTCAAAAATGATAGATATTGTCACATGTCACTGACTTGTCTTGAGTGTATATCGCTGTTAAATGCCTGTGGTGACTGTTCATGCACTTGGTTGTTTAAACATGTACCATAATTTCACCTGTTTCATCATGCCATCTGCTCCTTAATAAATTTGTTGAGTTTTAAAAAATCACCAACTTGGGTGCCTGGGTGGCTCAGTCAGTTAAGCATCCAACTTCGGCTCAGGTCATGATCTCACGGTTTGTGGGTTCAAGCCTCACATCACACTCTGTGCTGACAATTCAGAGCCTGGAGCCTGCTTCAGATTCTGTCTGTCTGTCTGTCTGTCTCTCTCTCTCTGACCCTCCCTCACTCACTTCTGTCTCTCTCTCAAAAATAAATAAACATTAAAAAATTTAAAAAATAATAAAATCACCAGCCATATCCATTTCAGAAAGCATACTGGCATGTCTATTTGCTTCTGTGTCATCACTTTTGATTCATGCCATGGGGTTATATAGGTAACCACCATAATTAAATGCTCAAATATTAGTTGTGGCTGTTAATGCAACATGGTCATCTGAGTATTTTGTGTCAGGTCTCCTTTGGCATACCTGACTTCTATTAATGGGCAAAACTATTCACTCCTATACCATGGATGTTCTGTAATGTACAATATCTATCTGAGTACCAGATATCATGAACACCACAACATGGTTTTCTTCTCCCAAAACAAGTTTGTGTACCGTATCCTATATCTTGTGGCTCCTGTATCATGAATACTATGACACAGTATAGAGTGTTTTTACCTGTGTGCAATATAATTAAATGATCAAACATTGCTGTTGGCTTTCATCAACTGTTGTGTGAACATATTCCATAGTGTCTCTCTATATACCATTGACATCTGCTTCTGAAACAATCATTTATGTATTGAGATGTTTTCATCATGTGCAATATCCATCTGTGATGTCTCCACTCATGGTTATTTCCTATTGTACTTTGTCTCTTGGCTCTAAATAGCTGTTGGCTCATCTCTATAGTTGTATGAAAGTGCATAATATGTTCTATTCTTTTATTGTGTTTGAAGTTTACTACAATTTTCTGTTTACTATAATCTTCTGTTTATTCATCATGTGTGTGAAAATGCACCATCACTGTCTGCTTTGTACTAAAAATGAAAATTTCTGTACCATAAATATCATTTTGTGCACCATAATTATTTACTTCAACGTGTTGGTTTCCTCCTTTGTCTTCAGTATCTACTCCTATACACTGGATGTCAGCTCATGTTGCAGGATCTTCTGAGTGTGCATCGTAGTCAAATGCTCAGACTCCTGTGGTGGCTGCTCATGCACCACGGATGTTTGAGCATGTGCTACGGTGTCTACTTTTGCTACATTGCCGTCTACTTCTGGACCAAAGCCATTTGTTCCTGTACTCTGTATTTTAAAATCTTGTACCACGTCCATTTGAGGAAGCATAGCACCATCAGTGTATATGCACAGTGCTGACTCTGAAATTAGAATGCCTGTATTTAACCCCAGTTCTGCCATTTAATAGCTTGGTATCCTTACACAAGTCATTTCACTCTTTTGTGTCCCTGATTTCTCAATTGGAAAATAATAGTAACAATAATACCTACCTCATAGGGTTGTTGTGAGGATTCAAAGCATTAAATGTAAAATGCTGATAATATTAAATTAGTATGTCTCTTTATTCTTTATTGTGATTTTCAGCTTGCATTCTGAGATTGTATGGTTGTACGTCTTAGTCATATGCTAAATTACTTGTCGTGGCTATATATCAGCATATTCATCTGATGTTATGACTTTGTTTCTCCTTTTGCAATAATGTCTCCTTCAATAAAACCATTTATTGCTGTGTTGTGTTCTTCATTACTCATCACATCTACCTGAGCAAGAATAGCATAATAGTTGACTACTCTACCATTTCCACCTGTATCTGTATAATTGATAGCCCATGTTTCAAGGTATATTAATGTGCATCATGTTCAAATAAACAACAGTGATTGATTGCTTTTGCATTGTGATAATCTGAGCATATATCATGGTATTTCTCACTATTACCATCTGCTCCTGGATCAAGTAATTCCTTCCTGTTTTGTAGCTTTTTGATCATATATTGTGACTACCTGTGCAATTTTCACTAAGTGATTATTTTCTTTGTACCATTCTGTCTTCCCTAACATATACATGTTGGCTCATTTTCCATGGTAGTCTAAACATGCATAAGGAATTTCTGTTCATATAATATGTTTAGGGTTGTACTATATAGATTTCTACTCATATGCTATGATTCTGTGAAAATGCAGTTATTGTCTACTTCTGAATTAAGAATGGAACCTTTTGTCATGAATAACAGTTTATTAATTGTGACAGCATCTGGTTTGCCTATACCTCTGTCATCCTGATATCAGCACACTTTGTAGGAAAATTGGGTTATGCCTTGTCGCCAAATGATCTGCCTAGTGTGGTGGCTGTTTATGCACCATGGATGTTTGATAATTGGCTATGTATCTACTTAGGCAACAGTAATGCTGTCTGTATTGATGATATGGCCATTAGTTTCTTTATTATTATTTTTTAATTTAATTTAATTTAATTTTTTAAAATTTACTTCCAAGTTAGCATATAGTGCAACAATGACTTCAGGAGTAGATTCTTTTTTTTTTTTTAATTTTTTTTAACGTTTTATTTATTTTTGAGACAGAGAGACAGAGCATGAATGGGGGAGGGGCAGAGAGAGAGGGAGACACAGAATCAGAAGCAGGCTCCAGGCTCTGAGCCATCAGCCCAGAGCCCAACGCGAGGCTCAAACTCACGGACCGCGAGGTCGTGACCTGAGCTGAAGTTGGACGCTTAACTGACTGAGCCACCCAGGCGCCCCAGGAGTAGATTCTTTAATGCCCCTTACCCATTTAGCCCATCCCCCCCCATAACCTCTCTAGTATCCCTCTGTTTGTTCTCCATATTTAAGAGTCACTTATGTTTTGTTCCCCTTCCTGTTTTTATATTACCTTTGCTTCCCTTCCCTTGTGTTCATCTGTTCTGTGTATTAAAGTCCTCATATGAGTGAAGACATATGATATTTGTCTTCCTCTGACTGACTAATTCGCTTAGCTAAATACCCTCTAGTTGCATCCACATAGTTGCAAATGGCAAGATTTCATTCTTTTTGATTGCTGAGTAATACTCCATTGTATGTATGTATGTGTGTGTGTGTGTGTGTGTGTGTGTGTGTGTGTAGTATGTGTGTTTGAACTCTAACTGGCTGATTTGGATGCCTTTTATTTCTTTGTGTTGTCTGATTGCAGAGGCTAAGACTTCCAATACTATGTTGAATAACAGTGGTGAGATTGGACATCCCTGTCTTGTTCCAGACCTTAAGGGGAAAACTCTCAGTTTTTCCCCATTGAGGGTGATATTAGCGTTGGGTTGTCCACATATGGCTTTTATGATCTCAAGATATGCTCCTTCTATCCCTGCTTTCTTGAGGGTTTTCATCAAGAAAGGATGCTGTATTTTGTCAAATGCTTTCTCTGCATCTGTTGAGAGGATTATATGTTTCTTGTCCTTTCTTTTATTGATGTGATGAATCACGTTAATTGTTTTATGGATATTGAACCAGCCCTGTATCCCAGGTGTAAGTCTCACTTGGACATGGTGAATAATTTTTTTAAATGTATTGTTGGATCCGGCTGGCTAATATCTTGTTGGGGATTTTTGCATCCATGTTCATCAGGGAAATTGGTGTATAGTTCTCCTTTTTAGTGGGGTCTGTGTCTGGTTTTGGAATCAAGGTAATGCTGGCTTCATAGAAAGAGTTTGGAAGTTTTCCTTCCATTTCTATTTTTTGGAACAGCTTCAAAAGAAAAGTGTTAACTCTTCCTTAAATGTTTGGTAGAATTTCCCTGGAAAGCCATCTGGCCCTGGACTCTTGTTTTTTGGGAGATTTTTGATTACTAATTCAATTTCCTTACTGGTTATGGGTCTGTTCAAATTTTCTATTTCTTCTTGTTTCCATTTTGGTAGTGTGTATATTTCTAGGAATTTGTCCATTTCTTCCAGATTGCCCATTTTATTGGCATATAATTGCTCATAATTCTCATTATTGTTTTTATTTCTGTTGTGTTCATTGTGATATCTCCTCTTTCATTCTTGATTTTATTTATTTGGGCCCTTTCCTTATTCTTTTTGATCAAACTGGCGAGTGCTTTATCAATTTTGTTAATTCTTTCAAAGAACCAGCTTCTGGTTTCATTGATCTGTTCTACTTTTTTTTTTGTTTTGTTTTGATAGCATTAATTTCTGCTCTAAAATTTATTATTTCCTGTCTCCTGATAGTTTTTGGTTCATTTTCTGTTCTTTTTCCAGCTCCTTAAGGTGTAAGGTAAGTTTGTGTATCTGAGATCTTTCTTCCTTCTTTAGGAAGGCCTGGATTGCTATATACTTTCCTCTCATGACTGCCTTTGCTGCGTCCCATAGGTTTTGGGTTGTCATGTTATCATTTCACTGGCTTCCATATACTTTTTAATTTCTTCTTTAACTGGTTGGTTAGCCCATTAATTCTTTAGTAGGATGTTCTTCAGTCTTTAAGTATTTGTTACCTTTCCAAATTTTTTCTTGTGGTTGATTTCGAGTGTCATAGCGTTGTGGTCTGAAAATAAGCACGGTATTATCTCGATCTTTTTGTACTTATTTAGGGCTGATTGGTGTCCCAGTATGTGGTCTATTCTGGAGAACGTTCCATGTGCATTGGAGAAGAATGTATATTCTGCTGCTTTAGGATGAAATGTTCTGAATATATCTGTTAAGTCCATCTGGTCCAGTGTGTCATTCAAAGCCCTTGTTTCCTTGTTGATTTTTTGATTAGATGATCTGTCCATTGCTGTGAGTGGGGTGTTGAAGTCTCCTACTATTATAGTATTATTATTGATGAGTTTCTTTATGTTTGTGATTAATCGATTTATATATTTGGGTGTTCCACATTTGGCACATAAATGTTTACAATTGTTAGGTCTTCCTGGTGGATAGACCCCTTGATTATGATATAATGCCCTTCTTCATCTCTTGATACAGCCTTTATTTTAAGCCTAGATTGTCTGATGTAAGTATGGCTACTCCAGTTTTTTTGGTTGATCATTAGCATGATAGGTGGTTCTCTATCCCCTTATTTTCAATCTGAAGGTGTCTTTAGGTCTAAAGTGGGTCTCTTGTAAACGACATATAGATGGGTCTTGTTTTCTTATCCATTCTGTTACCTTATGTCTTTTGATTGGAGCATTGAGTCCATTGACGTTTACAGTGAGTACTGAAAGATATGAATTTATTGCCATTATGTTGCTTGTAGAGTTGAAGTTTCTGGTGATGTTCTGTGGTCCTTTCTAATTTTTGTTGCTTTGCGTATGTATGTATGTAAGTATGTATGTATATATTATTTCATTGTTTCTCCCCTCAGAGAGTCCCCCTTAAAATTTCTTGCAGGGCTGGTTTAGTGGTCACAAACTCCTTTAATTTTTGTTTGTCTGAGAGTCTTTTAATCTCTCCATCTATTTCGAATGACAGCCTTTCTGGATAAATAATCCTTGGCTGCATATTTTTCTGGTTCAATACATTGAATATATCCTGCCACTCCTTTCTGGCCTGCCAAGTTTCTGGGGGTAGGTCTGCTGCAAACTTGATCTCTATTCCTGTGTATGTTAACGACTTTTTTTCCCCTTGCTGCTTTCATGCTTCTTTCCTTGCCTGAGTATTTTGTGAATTTGACTATTATATGCCTTGTTGATTGTCAGTTTTTGTTGAATCTAATGGGGGTCCTCTGTGCTTCCAGGATTTTGATGTCTGTGTCTTCCCTCATGTTAGAAAAGTTTCCCACTATGATTTTCTCGCATAACCCTTCTACCCCTTTTTCTCTCTCTTCATCTTCTGGGACCCCTATGATTCTGATGTTGTTCCTTTTTAAAGATTCACTGATTTCTCTAATTCTAAAATCATGCTGTTTTGCCCTGGTCTCTCTCTTTTTTTCTGCTTCATCATTCTCCTTATGTGTTTGTCCTCAATATCGCTGATTCTCTACTCTACCTCATCCATCCTTGCCACCATGACATCCATTCAATATTGTAGCTCAGTTATAGTATTTTTTTTATTTCATCCTGACCAGTTTTTACTTCTTTTATCTCTCCAGAAAGGGATTGTAATCTATTTTTTACTCCAGCTAGTATTCTTTTTATCGTGATTCTAAATTCTGGTTCAGACATCTTGCTTGTATCTGTGTTGGTTAAGTCCCTGGCTTTATTTCTTCCTGCTATTTCTTTTGGGGTGAATTCCTTCATCTCCTTATTTTGAAGGGACAAAAGGAATTAATGAGGTAAAAAAAAATAAAATTAAAATAATGAAAATTAAGAAATTAAAAACAACACACACAGAAAAAAATCAAATAAAAGATGCTAGATTCTAGGTGTGTTTTGGTCTGGATGTTGAAAAGAGCTTGACAGATTAGAGAAAAAAGGGAAAGAAAAAAAAGGAAATCATTTGAAAAAATGAATACAGTGAAATAAAATAAAATGAAATGATGGAAGTAAAATAGAATTTGAAAAAAAATTACACAAAAGTAAAGAATATAGTAGAAAAAATTAAAGTAAAATATCCTTAGTAAAAATTGAAAATAAAAATATTTTTTTCTGTTTCTATATTCAAGAAGAAGAAATGAAAAAGAGAAAAAAATAAAAAAATTGAATATAAGGACCAGCAAACAGAGTGAAATACGATTGAAATTACTTTGTTTCCCCCTAGAAGTCAAACTATGAATCGCTAAGTGGGGTTTGGTATAATGGCTCCATTCTACACTAGATGCCACTGCTTATCTTACTGGGTTGGAGTGTTGTGGTGTTTGTAGGTGTGTATGTGCATGTGCGGAAGCAGTGAACATGGCATCACCGGCTACCCAGTCTCTAGTATCAGAACTCTGTTCTCCTCAATCAGCAATCACACACCTATCCTTTGTCTTTAGCTTCTATTCACTCCCCACTTTTACACTTTCAATGACCAAGCCCCAGAAAGCACTTCCCTCCTGAGTCTTATTTCAGATGAAGCTGTTTATCCTGACCTCTTATTTCTGAGGGATTGTGGCTTTGACCTTTTCTGCCCTTCTGCATGAGGGTCTCACTGAGCAAAGGCCAGGTCTTGGCTACACCCAGGAATGTTCGTGGGACCATGCTGCTGCCTATGCCCAGAGACTGCAGCCTGATGCCAGCCCACCCCAGGAAAAGTTCACGCGATTGGGTAGCAGCAGCATTTCAGGGATTATGGCAAATCACAACATGCATCTGGCACCAGGATTCACCCCCAATGACCTTGTTCCAGCACGAGTGAATGTGGTTGTTCTCCCGGATCCACTGGGTCCTTTGCCTGTGGGGGAGCCACACAGCCTCTACCAGATGTCCTCCCAGCAGGGGAACTGCCTCTCCCTGTGTGCCCTGCAGACTCCTGGACTTCACTCTGCTCCTGGGGATTCACCCTTCTCACCAGAGCACCACCAGGTATTGAGCTTCAGAGTTTCAGACTCTGCTCTCCCCCTGTTTATAGAGTCTTAATGGAATTTAAAGCCTCTCCTTTCTCCTTTCTCCCTTTTTAGTTAAGTCCCTGTGGCTGTTTCCACTTTTCCACTTTCTCTCCAGCTGTCTTGTTTTTTTTTGGGGGGGGTGCTTTTCCCAAACTCTTCCCCCACATCTCTGTCCTCTCTCTGTAAGCAAAAACAGCCCCATGCCCTCTGCACCTTCTCTCTCCCCCAGTTCACCTATCTGCACTGTATACCTGCTGAATTCTGTGGTTCAGGTTGTGCAGATTGTTGTGTTAATCCTCAAATCAGTTTTATAGGTATGCAGGATGGTTTAGTGTTGATCTGCCTGTATTTCTTGTATGTGAGACACAAAAAAACTTCCATGTTGTTCCGCTATCTTGGCTCCTCCCTATTATTATTATTTTTAATGTTTATTCATATTTGAGAGACAGAGAGAGAGAGTACACGTGTGGGGTGGGGTAGGGGCAGAGAGAGAGGGAGATACAGAATGCAAAGTAGGCTCCACAATCTGAGCCCAGAGCCTGACGTGGGGCTCAAACCACCAACCATGAGATCATGACCTGAGTCGAACTTAGATACTTAACCAAATGAGCCACCTGGGCACCCCTATCATTATTATTACTTTTTTTTTTATCTCACACCATGTACATCAGAGGTATCACAGAACCACTGAAATATAGTGAGGTTAGACTGATGTACAAATCACTTCCTACCTTTCTGCCTTAGTTTCCTCAATCCTAAAATAATAGTAATGTCTATTTCATATTCTTGTTTTGAAAGTGAAATAGTTATATATAAAGTCCTTATTTCTTGGTATATAATAACTATTAAATAAATATAAACTATTTTCATCATTGGCATTATTATACTAGTATTATTTTCCTTTGTTCTCTATAGTATGAGTGACAGCCTATGTTCTGAGATTGTCATGGTTTACATTATAGTCAAATGCTTAAGCACTGTGGTGTCTTCACAAAACACAAATGTCTGGGAATTTGCCATGATGTCACATACTGGGTCATTGCCATCTGTTTCTGGACCATTCCATGTCAGCTTATTTTATAATTTCTTAAATATTATACCAAATCTACTTTAGTAAGTATTATTCTATGGCTTTCTCTACCTACTGTTTCTAACTTCTTCTATAATATATGTGCATCATGTTTATCTGGTATGTTCATATGCCATGGTTTTTGTATATGACATGATCACGTCTACTGTTATAATGAGATTGCCATTTTCTGTTACAGAAATGTTTATGTAGCAAATTTATTTTGAACTTCCTTTTTATGACTTCCCATTATTGGCTTTCAGCATATATTTTGAAGTCACTTGATTGTAAGTTAGAAGCTCAAGTGCCCAGTGATGTTTGTTAATACCCCATTGCTATTTGAGTATATATGCTTTTGCACACAAATTACTATCCCTTCATTGTAGTTTTATTTTTTAAATCTTATACCATATCCATGTGAACAAGCTCTAAACCTGGATTCCTTTAAGTTTTTGATAATTCACCATGCTTTCCACATACTCCATATGATATATCACAGTTTTCTTAGCACGGATCATTATCATTTTATCCTGTACAGTGAATGTTATCTTCTGTACCTTAGACCATGCATTAGCTTATTCATGTTGTTTTTCAGGTCCTGTACTGAGGTATTCTTCTTTTCCATCACTACTATATGCTCCTATACCATCTAACTATATCATGGCTAAGAGCTCATTTCACAGTTTTCTGAGAATCATTATGATTGTATAGTGTTCATTGTCTCATTTTGCCTCATTGCTGTTTATTCCTTTATATATCAATAACTGTCTGCACTTGGGTGATATATATCTGCTCTTGAATCATTGCTATCTCCTCCTCTATAATAACTGTCAGCTTGTTCACAAGGCTTTCTGATTGTGCCTCATAGTCAAATGCTGAGACTCTAGTATTGCATCTTCATCATGTACTCTGGTCATTTGGTTATGTACCATGGGATCTCCATTTGCATTAATTCCTTTAGATACTGGACCAAAGCCATTTTTTAAAACTCATGTTCCATGTTTTTATCACATAGCAGCATTTGTAATTACCTCTATATTATATCCATTTATTCCTGTTCCATTGCAGTTTCTTCCTGTTTCATAATTTTAGTTGTGTTCTGAAGTTGTTTGGTATGTATCATGGTCAAATTCTCACATATGAATAATGCTAGAGAGTATAATGGTAAGTGAAATAAGTCAGTCAGATGCTAGAGAGTATAATGCTAAGTGAAATGAGTCCATCAGAGAAAGATAAATAGTATATTATTTCACTCGTATGTGGAATTTAAGAATCAAAACAAGGGAGCAAAGGGGAAAATTTGATATTCATGTGCCTTTTTGATCTATGCCAGGGTAGTCCCTTTTACACTGTATATTACCCTCTATTTCTGGACCAAACTCATTTCATTCATGTTTTGTGCATATTTAATTCATCCAACACATATACTTCAGTAAACAGATCATTAGTATCATTCCTTTCTGTCTTAAGTTGTAGAGGTGTACTTATTTACTATGTGCTTGAACCATGATTGTGTACACCAGGCCTGAGAATGAAGTACTATAAGCATTAGATAACTGACTCATGTACCATGATTGCCTACTTTTCTATCACTATTCTACTCCTCTTTCATGTCCAGATTCATGCCTTTAATCATGTGTTGTGGGGTTGTTTGAGTGTACACCATGATCAACTGCTCAAACTTTAGTAGCTGTTCATGCACCATGGGTACTTGAGCATGTACCAGTGTACTCTTGCATTGTTCCATCTGCTCATGAAGCAAATTTCCACAGTGGCTGTTTCATTATTAGTGTATAGAAATGCAACAGATTTCTCTAGATTGATTTTGTATTTTGTGACTTTGCTGAATTCATTTATCAGTTCATGTTTTTGTTTTGTTTTGTTTTTTGGTGTAGTCTTGAGGGTTTTCTATACGGAGTATTGTATCATCTGCAAATAGTGAGAGTTTTACTTCTTTACCAGTTGGATGCCTTTTGTTGTATGATTGCTGTGTTTACAACTTCCAGTACTATTTTGAATAAAAGTGGTGAGAGTGGACATCCTTGTCTTATTCCTGACCTTCGGGGAAAAGCTCTCAGTGTTTCCCCATTGAGAATGATGTTTGCTTTCTGTTTTTCATATAAGGCCTTTATTATGTTGAGGGATGTTCCCTCTACACCTACTTTGTTGAGGATTTTTATCATGAATGGATTTTGTACTTGGTCAAATGTCTGTGTATATTGAAATGATTACCTAGTCTTTATCCTTTCTCTTATTGATGTGATATATCATGTTGATTAATTTGTGAATATTGAATCACCTTGCATATGAAGAATAAATCCCACTTGATCATGGTGAATGATTTTTTTAATGTATTGTTGAATTAAGTTTGATAGTATTTTGTTGAGGATTTTTGAATCCATGTTCATCAGGGATATATGCCTGAGGTTCTCCTTTTTAATGGTGTCTTTATCTGGTTTTGGTATTAGGGAAATCCTGTCCTTGAAGAATGAATTTAGAAATTTTCTTTCCCTTTCTATTTTTTGCTTTGCTCTCGGATCCTAGCCACACCTCCTTCAGTCCTTCACAGAGGTTCTCTTTGCCTTTTGTGGGCAATGATTGGTCCCGGCTATGGTGGGGGCACATTTTAACAAGGAGTGCCCTGGCATGTGAATGAGACCTGCCATTGTTGCCAGAATTGAGGCCCTGCAAAATGCATGGGTCGGGAGATGCTAGGAGGGATTGCACCAGGCTTCTGGGGTAGGGGACCTGCAGCAAGGGGACTCAGGCAAGTGTGACTGGGAAGGGTGGATCCACTTAATTACAGAGGGGTAGGGCTTGGTATAAGTGTATAGGTAGGGAGTGTGGGTGTTGGTGGGCATGTGTTTATACTGGGATGGAGAGGGAAATAGTGCCTGCCAGCTCCTTTCTTTCTGGAGGAGTCTCCTTGTGATCCCTGTATCTCTGGAACATGCTCTGAGCTGAGTAAATAACTGTCCCTTTCATATGTCTAGCATTGGAAATTGTGGATAATGGGTATGTGTGTTATCAACTTTACAATCTAATGCCAAACTTTTCTCTAAGGAGTTTGTTCATTTTAGACCTCCACCAACAGTGTGGGAGAATTCCTGTTGCTTCAGATCTTTGTCAAACTTGATATTTATGAGACTGTAAATTTTCTGTCAATCAATGAAGGTGTAATGAGAATTTATTGTGGCTCTAATTATTATTTCCATGATTACTAATAAAAGAAAGCACTTTTACTTAAAGGTTAACAACAATCTGTAGTTCCTCTTTTATGAAGTACCTCTTCAAGTCTTTTATCCATTTTTACTACTGGATTTTCTCTCTTTTTCTTATGGTGTTATAGGAATTCTTCATATATTTTATATAATGTTTCTTTAGCAAGTACATGTATGTTGTGTGACAAGAATATACCATTCTGTGGTTGTTCTTTACTCTTTTTCTTACATCTTTTGATGAAAAGAGTTCTGAACTTAATATACTCTGTCTTATTAATTGCTTTCTTTATAATTAGCACTTTGTGTACATTTAAGAAATACTTTCTTACTCCAAATTTATGAATAAGTTCACTTCTATTATTTAGTCTTATACTTTTGACTTTAATGTTTAAATCTTCAACCACCTGTAATAAATTTTTGTACGCTATGGATAAGATTACAATTTAATTATTGTATGAGGTATGAAAATAACCAATTGTCATAGCACCATTTATTGAAAATCCTGTATTTACTAGATAATTCTTCAGTGCTACTTCAGTCGTAAATCAAATGTCCAGACATGCCTAGATTTGTTTCTGAATTCACTATTCTGTTTTTCTTTCCTGTCATCAATACACTTCTGCCCCATTATAATTAGTAAAATCAGTCTTGATATCAATAGAGCAAGTCCTTTCACCTTATTCTTCCTCAAGACTTCAAAATATGTTCTTGGCCCTTTGCATTTCCATGCAAAATTTTAGAATCAGCTTGTCAAGACTAACCAATCTATCATTCAAAAAATAAATTGACCAGTATTGACAACTTGACAATATTGTGTTTAAAGTTGTATTTCTGCATTTATTTAGGTCTTTATAATGTCTTTGCCATTTTATACTTTTATCTTACAGAGGCTTTGTACATCATTTTTTAGATTTATTTCTAGGTCTAGGTGATTCTTTTATTTTTAATTGAAGTATAATTAGCATACAGTATTATATTAGTTTCAGGTGTGCAATATAATGTTTCAACAATTCTATAAATTATTCAGTATTCATCATGATATTTGCTTTTAATCCCCTTTATCTATTTCACCTGTCAGCCCAAAACCACCCCCAATCTGGCAACTACAAGTTTATTCTCTGTATTTAAGAGTCTGGTTTTTGTTGTTGTTGTTGTTTGTTTGTTTGTCTCTTTTTTCTTTGTTTTGCTTTTTTTTTTTACATATGAGTGAAATCATATGGTATTTGTCTTTCTCTAGCTGACTTATTTCACTTAGCATTATACCCTTTAGGTCCATCCATGTTGCTACAAATAGCAAGATCTCATTCTTTTTTATGGCTGAGTAATATCCATTGTGTGTGTGTATGTGTGTGTGCGTGTGTGTGTGTGTGTACACACACACACCACATCTTCTTTATCCATTCATCTATGGATGGACACTTGGGTCACTTCCATATCTTGGCTATTGTAAATAATGCTGTAGTAAACATAAGGGTGCATTTATCTTTTCAAATTAGCGTTTTTGTTTTCTTTGGATAAATATCCAGTAGTGGACTTACTAGATCATATGGTACCACCTCACTTTATAGTATTACATATGTAATTTTAAAAATTAAGTATATAATTATTTATCTTTAGAGTTTAATTTATTTCTGGGTATTAATTTTTCATTCAGCTATTTTTATTAAGTCTCTCACAAATTCCAATGATTTATCTGTTGATTATCTAGGATTTTCTGTGTACATAGTCTTATCATATCCAGGTAATGAGTTTTGTTTCTTCCTTTCTATCTCTTTTCTTATTCTTATTTTCTTCTACTACCTGGGACTTTTAATAGAAGGTAGAACAGTAGTTGAATCATGTTCCTGATCTCAAAAGGACAATTTTTATAATTTCTCTTTTTGGTATGTTGTTTTCTATAGGTTGATTTGTCAATACCCTTCATTAAATCAAAGGAATCTCCTTCTAGTCTTGTTATTACGTTATGTTGTTATGGTTATGTTGTTATGGTCATAACTTTAAAAAAAAATTATTGAGGGTAACCTGGGTAGCTTACTCAGTTCAGCATCCAACTTCAGCTCAGGTGATAATCTCACTGTTCATGGATTCAACTCCCACATTGTGGCCTGTGCTGACAGCACTGAGCCTGCTTCAGATTCTCTGTCTCCCTCTCTCTCTGTCCCTCCCCCCACTCATGCTCTCTCTCTCTCTCAAAAATAAACAAACATTAAAAATCTATTGATGTAGGGGTGCCTGGGTGGCTCAGTCAGTTAAGCGTCTGACTTCAGCTCAGGTCATGACCTCACAGTCTGTGAGTTCGAGCCCTGCGTCGGGCTGTGTGCTGACAGCTCAGAGCCTGGAGCCCGCTTCAGATTCTGTGTCTCCCTCTCTCTCTGCCCCTCCCCTGCTCATGCTCTGTCTCTCTCTGTCTCAAAAATAAATAAAAACATTTTAAAAATTGTTAAAAAATCTATTGATGTAGATGAATTGTATTAATTGATATTCTAATATTCACCAAATTTTGAATGCCTAGAATAAACCCAGTTGGGCCATGATATATTATTCATTTTAGGTATTGGATATAATTTACTAAATTTCCTTTGGAGTTTTGCCAGTAATTTTCTTTTCTCATGCTGTCATTGTCAGGGTTTGGTATTAAGGTTATGCTAATCTAGTAACACAGATATAGGGATGTTGCATCTTTCATTATTTTGTGGATAAATTTACATATAATTTACATTATTTCTTCCTTGAATATTCAGCAAGCCTCACTGATTAAAGCATCTAGCCTTGGGTTTTTTGGGGGGGGGGCATTTTTTTTTACTACTATTTCAATTTATTTACTGCTTACAGAACTATTCCTTTTCTCTAATTTCTTTCTGATCCTGTTTTAGTAAGTTATATTTTTCTAGGAATTTGTTCATTTCACCTAAATCTTCAAATGTGTTATCATAAAGTTGTTCAACTACATTCATAATCTGTTAGTTATTTCATTGAATCGACTTTTGGCTTTCTTAATCATTTCTTTTATAAATTATATTCTATTTCAAAAATTGATGCTCATGTCTTTATTAGTATCATTTTTCTCTATGGGCTTATTTTGATTTTCTTAGCCCATTAAGTTTTTTTTTTCTTTTTATATACGTATATAAGGCCACATGTTTTCCTTAAGTACTGTTAGCTGCATGCCATAAGTTTTAATAGTCATTTAGTTATGGTACACTTATGATGTTATAATTTGTATTTTGATTTTATTTTTTGATGAGTTTCATATATATATATACATATATATATATATACATATATATATATATCCATTATATATATCCTATATTACTTTAATCATTTCAAATTTGTTGTAAGTTTCTTTATA
Organism: Panthera tigris; assembly: GCF_018350195.1. Classification (NCBI taxonomy): domain Eukaryota; kingdom Metazoa; phylum Chordata; class Mammalia; order Carnivora; family Felidae; genus Panthera; species Panthera tigris. The sequence continues at coordinate 124,383,945 of NC_056677.1, read as the reverse complement.
GTCTTGTAAATTTTTGTAAAGATACCTAGTGAGAGGATACCTGGGTGACTCAGTCGGTTAAGCATTTTACTCTTGATTTTGGCTCAGGTCATGATTTCATAGTTCCCAAGATTGAGCCCTGTGTTGGGTTCTGTGGGGACAGTGTAGAGCCTGCTTGGAATTCTCTCTTTCCCTCTCTCTCTGCCCCTCCTGTCCCTTCTCTCTCTCTCTCTCTCTCTCAAAATAAATAAATAATCATTTTAAAATATATCTAGTGAGATTAAAATAATGTATATTTTTTGCCACCAATGGATATACTATTCTATATATTTCCATTAGGTCAGATTTGTTACTCATCTTGTTAAAATCTTTTATCTATCCTGATTTTTAAATGTTTATATTTATTTATTTTTGAGAGAGAGAGCATGTGCGAGTGGGGAGGGACAGAAGTAGAGGGAGAAAGAGAATCCCAAGCAGGCACCATGCTATCATTGTGGAACCTCACATGGAGCTTGATCCTACCAACCATAAGATCATGACCTGAGCCAAAACCAAGAGTCAGATGCTCAACGAACTGAACCACCCAGGTGCCCCCAAAATTGTCAACTTTTAATGTTTTCTATGTATCCTGCCTGTTTTGTTTTCTTTTGTTTCTTATTTGGATTGGTATTTCTTAAGTTATTTTATTTTTTCTCTCCTCTTCTGGTGTAGAAGATAGGTAATCTGTTTCTATTTATATGTAGTATGTGTACTATTAAGACATACACTTTACTTTTCAAAGCCTTTTTATTTCCAGAAGTTGTATTCTGTTCTTTTTCAAGTCTCCTAGTTTACTATTCATAATGTTTTGTTATATTCAGATATTTTAAGCTTTTTTCAGTATAGATTATATAGTTTTTTCACCATTTGTGTCTGATAGGAAATATATCTTGAATCGTATTAATCCCAAGCCAGGAAGCCTCAAATTTTAGAACTATCCCTCTAAAGGAGAAGCCTACAAAAGAGATAGAGTAGAAATGGTCAAAGGTGTAGTATAACTAGCATGGTAACGTGGAGCTCAAGGAATTTCAGAGGATGAGGTTTTTATCAGTGCTAGAAGGAAGGAGAGGAGGAAAAGGGAAATAAATAAAGGAGGGAGGGAAGGTAGAAGGAAGTTTAATCCAATAGGTGCTCTAAGATGTGGTTTATATTTTTAATACCAACATTATTGGCGATCACTGACATAGCAGTTTTAGTGAAATGAGCACACTGAGATAATAGTTTCATTGAAGTGGTCAAAGAAGAAGGTAGAAAATAGTTGATAAAATAATAAATAGAAGAGGAGTAAGTTGAGATTAACAATTGTGAATTACCCATTTAAAAACCTTGATAGAGAAAGGGAAGAAGATAACTAAAAAGGAGCATATTAATAGGATATTTTTTTTAGGATGAGAGAAACTTGATTATGTTTATAGTCTAAAAGATAGTCTAAAATCTAAGGTTGACAGGTAATCTTTAAAGGGACAGGTTAATATTACTTTCTTAAATGAATGGAAGAGAAAGTAAGTATAAATATAAAAATGAATAAATTTTATAGGTTGGGACAGGGCTGATGTCTTAAATTGGGTCCCACAGAAGCAGGTTCTGAGATTAGGATTTATGTGAAAATGATTTATTAAGAAGCATTCCCCCCAAAAATCTATAGAGGAGTGGAAAGTGGAGCAAGGAAGGGAAAGAGAAGCAAGAATATGTCAAGCCAAGTATTATGAGACAGTGTTAGTCACATCTCAGTTTTGTCCCCATTTGGATGCTGTAGTATTTGAACCTCTGCACATGCCAATCCTGGTTAAGGGCTATTCTAGGTCGGTGACTCAAATTTCCAGGCACTTCTGATTTTCAATTTGCACAGACAAAAGTGGGTTTCAACAACCGGAGGGTAGTCCTTAGACAAAGAGATGAAGATGGTACTTGTTGGGAGAGTCAGTGTACATGAAACTGGTAAAGAGATTTAAAAGGATATAAGTAAAGCACTGTTAGTGTCTCCTATGGATGTTTTGTCCTTGATAATCTTGGATTTTTACTAAAGAAAATGCAAATTTCCTTGGATAGGTAACTTGGGAAAGAATGACAAAAGTTTAGAACAGTTGAGAAGAGTAGGGAAGAGAGCTGATTCATGACAGATCAAAAGATCATATAATGGTCCTGGCATTGGAGACAGGTTTGTCCTACAGCTGATTTGCATGATTGTGGAATTTTCCTAAGCATCATTCACCAGTCCAAGGGAACACAGATTTTTTTCATTGGTCCAAAGAAGTATTTCTGGGCAAATACAATGGAAGTTTGGATATATAAAGTGCTGGTAAAAGAGTGATTTTTTATTTGGTTCAGCCTTGAAATGAAAAGAAGTAACACTATGCAACAGCAAGAGACTAGAAGATGATGGAAGGACCAATAGACAACACTAATTTCAAAGAGTGAATAGAATAGAAGTAATATTTAAAAACTAGAAGAATAACAGAATGACAGAAAGTAGAGATACTGTAGTTTAACATTTGTGATGTGTGAGTAATTATGCATAAGATACAGAATGTGTCTATGGGCACAGATCTGCCATACTGGAAAAGAAGAGAAAGTCATGGGGATTGTGTAGGTCAAATAATCATGATAGATACATTATCAGCATCAATAATGAAGTACTGAAGATGATGGAAGGACATAAAAAGTGTGAGCTGAACACTGTTTTTGAGTCAGTGTGAAAAGGCTACAAGGAGGTTGACAGAAGACTAATGAAGGCACAGAGTGATACAGATAGGTGGCATGAACCTCAAATGACAAGGAGTGTGTGCACACAGAGGAGGAATAATTTCAAAGTGGCATTCAGGATATGAGATAATTCTGATCCTGTCCCTCAGTTGCATGATGTATGGGAATGTGCACATCTACACTTAAGAGGAAAGTTATTGAAGTACTGTTTTTTTTAAAAAATGTTTATTTATTTTTGACAGAGAGAGAGACAGAACGTGAGCAGGGGAGGCAGAGAGAGAGAGACATAGAATCTGAAGCAGGCTCCAGGCTCTGAGCTGTCAGCACAGAGCCCGATGAGGGGCTTGAACTCACAAACCGTGAGACCATGACCTGAGCCGGAGTGGGATGCTCAACCAACTGAGCCACCCAGGTGCCCCTGTGAAGTAGTGTTTTTGATGTCAACCCAAATCCATTTATAGAAAGGAGAAAGGGAGATTTTTCTGTTCAGAGGTTGAGGACATAGGATCATTTGTTTTCCATAAAGTTAAGGATTGAAAAAACATGGGGAAAAGGCTTTAGGAGGGAAAGATACTCTTAAGAATATATCTCTGGGAAGGAAAAGATATCTAGAATAGTGTAGGCATGAACTCCTACATGAAAGTAGGCATGAAAGTATTTTCTCTGTTTTTCAACAGATATTTTATTGAGTAGTTACCATGTACCAGGCACTGTTCTGTGGCCCAGAAAAAGATATAATGTTTCTGTACTAATGCGGCTTATATCTAGTGGGGGAAACAGAGAATAAATATACAATGTAATTTTATGCAGTGCTATATCCTATAAAAAATGGAACTGGGTAAGGGAGTAGAGAGAAGTGAGGAAGAAATATGCAGTTTTAGATAATAGTTATCAGGGAAAGTTTCTCTGAAGTGCTGACACAAGACTAGAATCCTAAAAAAAGTGAAGGAGTGAGCCAAACTGATATATTGAGGAAGAGCATTTATCACAGAGGGAAGAACAAGTGCAATGCCCCTAAGGCAGGAACATCTTGGGTGTTTTCCAGGAATAGTAGGAACTTAACATGAGTAGGGAGAAAACAAGTAGAAAGAGGTGAAATTCAGAGGTAGGCAGTGTACAAATAAAATATATTCTTATAGGCCATGGCAAGTACTTTGAATCCAATGAAAATGTACATAAAAAGTTGAGAATGGGGTGATATAATCTGATTTATATTTGAAAAAAAAAAACACTTCATTCTGGCTGCTGTGCAGAGAATGCACTGTAGGGGGCAGAAGAGGAAGCAGACCAGTTGGGAGGCTACTCTGGGTGTAAGAGATGATGGGTTATACCAGCTTGTGGGCACTGGAGGTGTTAAGAAGTGGTCAGAGTCTGGGGCGCCTGGGTGGCGCAGTCGGTTAAGCGTCCGACTTCAGCCAGGTCACGATCTCGCGGTCCGTGAGTTCGAGCCCCGCGTCGGGCTCTGGGCTGATGGCTCAGAGCCTGGAGCCTGTTTCCGATTCTGTGTCTCCCTCTCTCTCTGCCCCTCCCCCGTTCATGCTCTGTCTCTCTCTGTCCCAAAAATAAATTAAAAACGTTGAAAAAAAAAATTAAAGAAGTGGTCAGAGTCTGAATCTGTCTTGAAGTCACAAGGATAAACTGATAGTTTGGATGTAGGTTATGGAAGAAAGAAATCAAAGTATAGATGTGGATTGGATATAGGTGAATTTGACGTGGGGTGTGTATGAGAGAGGAGTTCTTGGTCTAGTGTTCTTCTCTTTATTTGCTTTTTGATTGTCTTGTTGACTGCTGTATTCCCAACACCTAGAACAGTGCCTGGTACGTAAATGGTGCTCCAGAACTTTTGAGTGAATGAAAAGAGTGGTTTCAGTGGAGTAATAGGTGAAAATACCTGATTGGTATAAGTGGTGTGAGAGAATGAGAAGAGAGGAAGTTGAGATGGTGATATCAAAAATTATTAAAATGAGTTACCATAAAAGGAAGAAAACATGTTAGGAAAGGGTTGGAAGGGAATATAGGTCAAGGGAAGGCTTTCTTTTTTAAATGATGGATGATATTATATCATTTTTTACGCTACAGGGAATGAGTCAGTGGAGAGAAGAAAACTGATAAGTGTGGGAGAGATAAAAAAAATCACTGAAGTAAAATCCTTGGGCAGGAGACAGGGAATGAAATCCAGGGCACATGTGGAAGGGATAGTATTCAATAACAGCACAGACACCCCTGGTAACAATGGGGAAGGTAATGTATATGGCTAAGATCCAGATAAGCTGGTATAATTGATATTAAGAAAATGAAGCCTTCTGATTGTTTTACTTTTCTTGGTAAAATAAGAAGCAAGGTTGTCTTCTGAGAGTCTAGGAGGGGAGTTACTGGAGACTTAAAAGAAAGTAAAAAAATAATAATAGCTGTTTCAGAGAGTGGAAGAGTAAAATTTTTTGGCAAATGTAAAAGGATCATGGCACATTTGAAGTATGGTGAAGAAAAATTTAAAGACAGACCAGTCAAGCATAATTATGCATTTTTCTCCAGCTATATTTAGCTGCTCATTTGCAGGCAAAAGGATGGATTTAACTAGGGTTTATGTTTTTCCAGGAAATTACAATAGAGTAAGAGAGAAGCAAGTGTGTTGAAGATACATACCAGAGAATGGTTTTAATGATATTAATTATGAACTATGTATGTAACCCAAGTGCAGCAAGAAAGGAAGTAGGAACATGAAGGTGATAATGAGCAATTTAAAGATGGCAGGATCAAGGGATTAAAGTTTAGGAGGCTAAAAGAATTGACAGTATAAAGGTACTGAATGAAAAGTGTTGTAAAGATGTGGTCAGATAGTTATTTGAGATCATGGATTTGTAATGACAAGATTTAGGATATGACCATAAATGAATGAGTGACTGGATTATGGTGAAGCTGAGGCTCATTGGACAGCAAGAGGTCAAGGAATTGACCTGTAGCTTACAGTGACCAAGGATTGCTATATGTTAAACATAATGCTTAATTCTACCTGTGAATTATGTCATTTAATTCTCATAACACTCCTCTACGGTACTATTGTCATTATCAACATTTTATAGATGAGAATGCTAAGTCAAATCATTCACTCAATGTCAGATTTCTGTGTGGTATATCAAGAATTGGCACTAAGATGTTTCTGGCTCCAAAACTTTTAATAATGGCTGTGCTTTGAAGCTAAGTGGAATTATATGGCCTCAAATGAAACTCTTGTGACACACTGAGGCAAAGAAATGTGAGAATTGGCTTTGTAGTATCTGAGTAGCAGCTTGGGATGCCTGTTCAGGTAAAGTTGTGGCAGATAGTGCCTTATAGCATCCAATAGGGGAGTTGGTGGGCAGAGTATCAGTATCTGGTAGTTTCTAGACACTGAGGTAAAGAATATTTAGGAATCCTAACTGAAGAATATGCTGTAACAGTGCCTTGTACATAGTAGGTGCTCAAAAGTTTGTGATAAAATGAATTTATATTTGGACAGGATTTAGCAGCAGACTCATCCTGGTAACAAGTCTTTAGCCAGGCATCTTATGTATATTATTTAATCTTTAGAATTCTTATGAGGATTGTTATCCCCATTTTACATGAAGAAGGAAGTCTTTAAAGCCTAACACAACTAGTATTTGGTAGTACTAGTAGTCCCTTGATCTGGTGGGTTCCAAAGCCTATTCTATACCCTATCCTTTATACTATCTTACCTCATTTATGGATGTGACTTGCAAAATAACATTCATTAATTAACTATTTATTAAGTATGCATTATTTATCAGGCATTCTTCTATGCATTGGGCATATATCTGTGAATAAAACAAGCAAAATGTCTTGTCCTCATTGATCTTATATTCTACTGGAATAACAGACAATAATAAAAATATGAAATATATATTAGAAGTACAAATGAGGAAAAATAGAGCAGGCAACTGCATAGGAAGTATCTGGGATGTAAGGAAGGATTGAAATTTTAGACAGGGTGGTCAGGGAAGACCTCAATGAGAAAGGTTATAGTTGAACAAAAACAGGAAGTGAGAGAAGGAGCAAAGTATCTTGAAATTAGATGGAAGAATATTCCCAGTAGAGGCAATAGCAGTTGCAAAGGCCCTAGAGCTGGAGCATGGCTGGAATATCCAATTGGCAGCAAGGGGGCCATGGTGGCTGAAGTGGAGTGAGAGAAAAGGGTAGTAGAGGATAAGGTTAGCCAGCTATTTGGAGATTAGATCATGTAGGTCTTTGTAGATCATAACATGGCTTTTGATCTGGGAAGAAATTGGAGGATTTTGAACAGAAGAGAGATGTGATCTGACCTAACACTATTAAAGTTCAGTCTGTTATATGTATACAGAAAAGACTGTAAGAGGAGCAAGGACAGAATCAACAAGCCCAGTTAAGAGGCTTTTACAATGATATAATGAGCCAGAGTCATAGCAGCAGAGGTGACAACCAGTGGTTTTATTCTGGATATGTTTCTTTTTAAGTAGAATGCCAATGAGATTTTCTGATGGATTGGATGTGGAGTATGACACAAGAGGAGTCAAGATGACATCAGAGTTTTTACTCTGGGCAAATGGAAGGGTAGAATTACCATTACCTGAAATGGCAAAGACTACAGGGGGACTTTGTGTGTGGAGGCAAATGAATATCTGAACCTCAGATTTTAACATGTTAGGCTTAAGATACTTCTCAGTAATCTTAGTACAGATGTGGATTGCAGAGATATCTGATATAGAGATATTAATTTATAAGTCATCACCTTATAGATAGTATTTCCCTCTGATTTGTTACTTGTACTCTTCTTTAGCTCTTGAGCAGACTCAATTGGTTCAGTAACCGTTTGCTATTTTGGCTGTACAATCACGTATTATGGTGCCTTAAGCATGTGTCAAAATTGTGTGTTCATGTACCACAGACAACCCATTCTAACACCAAGATTATCTTAGCCTTGATAAGGGTTGTCCCTCCTATTTCATAGTCAGTCTGCTCCTATTACAGGCATCTGCTATTAAGCCCATGGTTATCTGGATATGCTCATTGGTTGTAAGTTCATAGGTCATTGGTGTTTATCCATGTGCTGTACTTATATAAGCATACATCAGGGTTGTGTACTTTTGCAATGTGGCCTGGCTTCTTTACACTAACTTTAAAACTAGTATTAGGTTTACACTCTGTTCATGCAGCATAGTGGTTTAAATAGCCATGTTATTATGTGATGTTTCCTTGCTATAATTTTCACTTTATTCACTATGGTTGTGTGTGCTATATTTCTTTGTTCATATGCTATAAATAGCTATTTATTCACTATTGATCATGATAAGTAAGAATATCAGTTCTTCATTGTGGCCACTTGCATCTGTGTCTTAGCCCTTTAGTGAAAAAAAAATTGAGCATGTCTGTTTACTTTTGCACCATAGCCTTCTGTTCTGCACCATGCAGTCCACTTGGCTAGCATGGCCATCTACTCCTAAGCCATGTCACTTAATTCCTGATCATGGTTGCTATGATACACACATTGTGTATGCACACATCATGGTTAAGAACTGTTATACAAAATACCTCTTCACACACATCATGGTTGTCTAAGTATACTTTAGTTGTCTCCAGCTAAAGGCTCTAGCTGAAGGATCTTTAAGTGTTACAGTTTTTAGTTTATGCACTATGGTCACTTGAAAATTCACCAAGCTTGTCATAAGAATTTTAAGGGTCTGATGTCCTACAGTCCTTGTTTGTGTTTGTTTGATGGTCATCTGAGCATGTGTCATGGATGTATGTTCATTTAATGTTAATATCTGCTAATGTGCCACATTTTTCTATATACATACAAGGGCTGGGGCTGGTTTTGTACATATTTGATAACTTTCTAAGGCTACCTGTTCCAGTAGCATTTTTTTAATTAAAATTAATTGTGGTAAAAAAACACATAAAAAATCTTAACCATTTTTATTTTTTATTTTTATTTAATATTTTAATGTTTATTTTTGAGAGACAGAGAGAGAGAGAGAGCCTGAGTGAGGAAGGGCAGAGAGAGAAAGAGAGGGAGACACAGAATTAGAAGCAGTCTCCAGGCTCTGAGCTGTCAGCACAGAGCCCGACACTGGACTCAAACTCATGAACCATGAGATCATTACCTGAGCTGAAGTCGGACACTTAACTAACTGAGCCACCCAGGTGCCGCAAATCTTAACCACTTTTAAATGTACAGTTTATTAATGTTAACTATATTCACATTGTTGTGAAATAGTCCAGTGGCATGCTTTTGATCATGTATAATGTCTTAAGGAATTGTTTATGAAGGCCCTGTTCTCTTGTTCAGTGATTATTAGGCTCATGTGCTATGGTTTTCTGACACATACTATGGTCAAGTGGTTTTATGCACAAATGTATTCACATGAATTATAATAATGATGTTTATTAACAAAACGTTATGGTAGTTGGAGGACACATATTATGTCTAATCTCTTCTATAGGTGATGGCTATCTTCTCATAGTTATGTGAACATGTACCTTAGTCCGAGTTGATATAAAATTGTCTTTTATGCATCATATGATATATCATAGTTTTATGCTTCTAAATCATGGACATTTGCTTCTGCATCACTGGCATCTATTCTTAGTGTGAGAACTAAAAATAAATGCTTGTCTACCATAATCATAACCCATAGTATATAGTAGGATAGTGTAGTTGAAACACACACACTGAGTCTCCTTGCTCATGCAGCATGGTTGTCTTGTCATATACTCAGGATTATTGCTCATGTACTTATGTTTTCTGAGCATCCATCATAGTTCTGTCACATATTCCATGGATTATTTTTGCAATTTGGCCTTCATATACGATACCAAGTCTCTTTGTTCCTGTACAGCAATTGTTAATTTTGCATCATGATTATTTGAGCATTAACATTTATCATGTAATCATACAACATTAGATTATGCTAAAGAACTATAGATGTTCAAGCATATATCATACTGTTCATACTATAGATGTTTCTCAGGCCCCAGAATCATCTGTTCATGCACCATAATTTCTTACTTATATGCTATGGTTTTCTGAATTGTATGGTTTCTGTTCATTTCTGTAAAATGACCATCAACTCTTGTACAGTTAATAAATCATGAATGTCACAGCCCATATACTAAATTGAACATAAAAAATTGCTGTTTTTGTAAAGCAAACATCGTCAAATATTGGCAATTTTTTATGACACAATCTAATGTTATGACTATTTCTATCTGTAATGTGGACATTTCTTCATGTCAGAAGTTCATCTTTTCCATATCATAGTTTTCTATGCCTGTACCAGATTCTGTTGAGGGAGACCCATAGTTGGTGTATTAAATTAAGAATATGCAGGGGTGCCTGGGTGTTCAGTTGGTTAAGTATCATGACTCAGGTCATGATCTCGTGAGTCATGAGTTCGAGCCCCACGTCGGGCTATGTGCTGACAGCTTGGAGTCTGGAGACTGCTTCGGATACTGTGTCTCCATCCCTTGCTGCCCCTCCCCCACTCATGTTCTGTCTCTCTCTGTCTCTGTCTCAAGGTAAATAAACACAAAAAAATTTTTAAAAATAAAAAAATAAAAAGAATATGTGGATTATGACCTGATAAACGAAGAGGCATGAACCACCCACACAAGGTCAACAGGTAGCTCCCTCAGCATACAAGCTTCTATTTTGCAAAAGTGAAAACCCTGGGGTTGTTTTGATTTGCAGGTGCAGTTTTAATACGTTCACACAAAAGAAATAAAGTCACAAGATTCATTTACTTACAAATCCCAGAACAGGGAAGTAGAATGAGCTGGGGGAATGTCAGTCCTCCATCCTAGGTCACAAGCTAGCAGGAGATAAAAAGCAAGGTCACAAGTACTTGTTACTTATGAGGTGGTTGGGATGGAGATCACTAACTTTTTGTGGGCTCAATTCTAAGTGGTTATTTGAAAAGATGCTGTGGGAAAAGCAAAGCAAGAACTTCTGGTAGAAATCCTAAGCTTGGGTCCTTATCTAAATATCCAGACTTGGGGTGCCTAGATGGCTCAGTCAGTTAAGCGTCTGACTCTTGATTTTGGATCAGGTCATGATTTCATGGTTTGTGAGATTGATCCTGTGTCAGGCTCCAGGCTGACAGCATGGAGCGTACTTGGGATTTTCTCTCTCTGTCCATCCCCCTGCCCCCACTCTCAAAATAAATGAATAAATTTAAATGTCCAGATTCTGGGTATGAGCAGGGTTGCCGTAGTATAAAATGCCTAGGCAGCAACTCAAAATAGATGTTTTCTCATCACAAAGATTCAAGAAGACAATTGAGTATAGAACCTAATGTCTGTTTTTTGGAGGGTGGGATAAATTTAAAAAGACTTGTTCTTTATCTTCTTATCAACCACAATAGCTCTCCACTAAGTATCTGTTTTACATATTAGTCCCTTGCATAAACTTTCCTTGGAAAAATAGTTTTATATCCTTCTATTCTCACTGGAAGTGAAACCACTGATAGGACTTAAAAAGAGTATGGTATTGGATCAGAATTAGGTATCATTCAAGTGGTCGGTGTCTTAGACTCAAGCCATAAGGTTCATAGATGGCAAGAAAGTGCCACTTTATACTGTTTTCAAACCCCATGTCTTAGGTAAACACCCACCAGTCCAGAGTTCATAAAATAGCCTTGCACATAGGCAACTCTAAATAACATAATTCTATCATCACTATAATTTTCTTACCATTTTAAGGGTCTTCTGTACCAAGAGGACATGCTTGGATTTCTTCTTTATGTTGTGGCTTCTATATGGGGCTGACTTTGCTCTCAAATATCTCTTTACGGGGAAACATTACATTTCTATTCAAGAGCCATGGTGTTTCATCATTCAGCATTTTCTCAACCTGATTCAGAGGAAACAGTTCATCTACTCCAAGCCCTTTGATACTTTGGAAAGTTGCTTAATTTTATCAAATGAGAATCACTCTCAAAAATGCTATAAAGAGAGTTCAGGTCTTAAAATTCTAATATCACCTACAATGTTACACAGTTAACTATGGCAAAGGCATTGGAGGAAAATGAAGACATGGAGGATTATTTTAAACTCTTGAATTATGAAAAAGTAACTGCAGCTGAGAGAAGACAGGGAAAGAGATGGAACTAACCTATGACTCCAAATTACTGATTTAGAGCTCTTTACTTTTTCTTGAATGGACTTTGGAATATTCAAGAAAGCAGTATGTTGGGAATAAATTTTGGTGGCATTGATGAACTGGGGAAAGGGAATTGTCTCAGTAATCATTTAGTAACTGGATACTAGGGAAGTTAAATGGCTCTAATAGAGTTGAATAAAATATTTTTTCCCATTTTTCTTTTTTGTCTTCTACTCCTTCTCGTTCCTCTTTTCCCTGAACATGAATCTCACAGGTCTCTCCAAGTTGGTGCCTAAGAAGATGATAGTTACACAAATGAGTCACTTCTACACAAGCAGCCTTGGGCTTCTTTTCCTGATTAATACTTTTCCTGGAACAACTGGCCAAGGGGAATCAAGACGACAAGAACCTGGGGACTTTGTGAAGCAGGATATTGGCGGGTAAGAATGTTTAACTCCTAGAACAAAAGAAAACTGTGATAAATTCTTGCCTTAGACCAAAACTTTTGATTTTCTTCTCAGATGAATTTAGGTACTCCTGTTCCTGATGCTAAGACATTACATTGTATTTTTAAAAACATCTTCAGCTCAGACTCTCAAGGTAGAAATAGATCTCAAAGGTCTTTTTGAGCAACTCTCTAGCCCATGTTTAAATTCCCTCTGTAACATCTTAAGAGCAGTTCTCTACAACCATTTGCATTCAGTTGTCTCTTTTCTCTGTTAGATCTTGTCCCTTTTTATTGGCTCTGTCCCATTGGCTAATGTCCCATTAGCATTTAAATGTGATCAAGAACCTCCCATGTTAAGTTTTAAAATCCTCCCTCCAAATAGTGCCTTAAATCCTTTCTCCTCTTTCCAGTTGTACTTCTTGAAGAAGCAGTTTTATTTACCCTTTACATACTCACCTCTCATCCATTCTTCCACTGCTGCACTCTGACTTCCAACCCCATGACTCTAATGCAATATCTGCAACCAAGGTGGCCAATGTTGGCTCTGTTACTAAAATGAACATTTGTCTGTTCTTATATTATTCAACATTTTAACTTTTTTTAGTATCATGTAGCAACATTCAAACTTGTTGATTCTTCCCTCCCTCTTTAACTCCCTTTTCTTGTGAAATAACACACACACACACACACACGCATGCATAAAATATAAATAAGTGGTTTAAGAATAATTCCTTCTTTTACTTCAGAGACACCACAATTTCCGTTTCTTAGATTAAGTTCTCTAGAATCAGGGCCTGAGACAAGGATTCAAAAGCATATAATTTATAGAGAGTGTGCTCAGAGAAACTTGTAAGGAAGCAAGGAAAGCAAGGTCCGGAAGGGGAAAAAGTAAAGGAAAGATGTGATTTCATTTGAAGTATAGCCTCCATTTGACCCATGGGGATGAATGGCACTACAGATTTGGCCTACATTCAGGCAAGGGCCCTGGACTTCTGTAGACACTTCTTAATCAGCCATTGCCCGTGGGCTGCCTGGAGAAAGGCATAACCTCCCCAGTATTTTCAGGTGAGGTGATTTCCTTCAGCCAATGTTAATACTTGAAGTAGCAGAGGGACAGTTTCACTGGTCCAGTAAAAGAGGGCTGGACATAGTACCAACAGTACATAATACACCTATTTTTTTTCATACTTTTATGGCTATGCTCTCTATAGTATTTTCCACAATATTACACAGCTGTATTAAAAGCTTTTGTGATATAAAGATCTTTTGTAGTCTTTTTGGTAATCTTCTTTTCCTTTGTTCATCACTAATGTGTTGATGTTTTTCTTTATTTTGTTTTGGGTGTTCTTACCATACAGACTCTGAGTGATTTAATCTATCTCCATGACATAACCTTCTACATATGCCTATGACTCTTATCTTAATTATCATTCCTAATTTCTCTTGAATGTCAGACCTCTATATTTATTTATTGGACATGTCCACTTGGCTGTTCCATAAACTCCTTGAACTAAATATGTCCAAAGTAGTCCCATCATCTCCATCTCTCTCCCCCACTCTTAATAACAAAACAACAAACAAACAAACAAACAAACATGATATGCTCCTCTTCCAGTTTCCTTATTTTAGTCAATAACACTACTATGCACCCCATTGCTCAAGCCAGAAACTTGGAATCATCTTTGCCACTTTTCTACCCTTCACTTTCTAGATTGAATTATTCATCAAGATATGTAATTTCTACCTCCCACATCTTTGGATTCATCTACTTTCCTCTAACTTTTCTGCTGCCACCCAAGTTTAGCCCAATATTGTCTTCCATTTGGACTACTGTAAGAGTCTGTAGTTGGTCTGGGGCACCTGGGTGGCTCAGTCAGTTAAGCGTCCGACTTTGGCTCAGGTCATGATCTCACTATTCGTGAGTTCAAGCCCCGTATCCGGCTCTGTGCTGACAGCTCAGAGCCTGGAGCCTGCTTCAGATTCTGTATCTCCTCTTCTCTCTGCCCCTCCCCTGCTCATGCTCTGTCTCTCTCTGTCTCTCAATAATAAGTAAACATTTAAAAAAAATTAAAAAGAGTCTCTAGTTGGTCCTACTTCCTAACGTCTTGCTCCCACCCAAACTAACCTCTACTCTGTAGCCAATATTTTTTCTACAATGCATGTTGAGTCATAGCTACTCTGTTTAAAGTCATTTAATTGCTTCCTATTGTCCCTAGACTAATGTCCAAATTCCTTTACATGATTTTATAAGGCCCATTGTAACCCAGCCTCCTCCCATCTTGGCAGTCTTATTTCTTAGTCACCAAACTGTGTTCCTCAGCTGTATTAAACTTCTTTTGATTTTAAAACTCCATTTCATTCAGAGAATATTATTATTAGAAATGATCCTCTTAGCCTTGAAATATTTAAGTATTACACAAGATCTTTTATTATTTGGTGGTATCTTTTGTGTTGTTGTTTTATACTTGGCTACTGTCCCATATTCTTGGAAGTATGTTCCTAATTATTTTTGCAGAGTTGATTATCTTAATACACTGAGTCTTTCCATCTATTAGCATTTTCAACAGTAATTCCTGGGGCTGAGGGCTACAGAACTAGACAAATATGTCCTTAGAAACTTGGCCAATGAAGCTCTTTTTGTTTTTCACTCCAGACTGGAAATATAGACTAATTCTGTTTTATTAACTCCTCATGAATCTGATTTCATTGGGCCATGAGAGATGGAAGTTCTAAATACATGAACTTTATTTTTTTTCAAGTGTTAAAGTCTTTTAAATTTTAACTCTGAGAATAAAGTTCTTAAAAGTTCTTTTAAAAATGTATTGCATTGTTTCTTATAATCTTAAATACAAATTTTGAAAGAAAATAGTCTCTTGGTGACTTTATGATCATCATAAAGAGCATTCATTATGTTAATTCTATGTTTCTATTTTTCTTTTTGTGTCTCGATGCTCAGTGTGAATTGCAGCCTCTCCTGTTTACACTGTTTTTTTTTTTTTTTACATCCTATTGATTCTTAGAAAACCAGATAGCCAAAACTTTTAGTAATTATATTACAGAGGAGGCCAAGAAATCTTCCTTGAAAAAGCTAAGAGAAATGATTGGATTTAATACAAGGGCATTAAAATATTTTTTGTGGGGGTTTCTTTCTTCCAAGTCCAGGACAACTGATGTTTTGGAGGGATGAAACTAGTAAAACCTTGGCTCTAAATATTAAGGTCGGCACTGCATTTGTATTTGCTATAAATTAAGAAACCAATACAACTTTAAAATATGCGGTATACACTGGTAGTTCTGATACTTACCAAAGCTGCTTCTTTTTGTCTGCTGGTTTTCAAAACTTCTTAATGATGTTTTTTGTGTGTTGAAAAAAAATCCATTTGCTGTATTATTTTATCCACTTCTTTTTTACTTCAAGTTTTTATTTAAATTCCAGTTAGTTAACATATAGTGTAATATTAATTTCAAGAGTAGAATTTACTGATTTATCACTTACATACAACACCCAGTACTCAACACAGAAAGTGCCCTCCTTAATACCCATCACATATTTAACCAGTCTCCCTGCCCTCCTCCCCTCCAGGAACCCTCAGTTTGTTCTCTATAGTTAACAGTCTTTTTTATGGTTTGCCTCTCTGTTTTGTTCCTCTATGTTTATCAGTTTTGTTTCTTAAATTCCACCACCTATGAGTGAAATCATATAGTATTTGTCTTTCTCTGACTTATTTTCCTTAGCATAATACACTCTAGCTCTATCTACATCCTTGCAAATGACAAGATTTCATTCTTTTTTATGGCTGAGTATATACATACATATATATATATGTGTATATATATGTATATATGTATATATATATATATATATATATATATATACACACACACACTCCCAACATACTCTCTCTCTCTCTCTCTCTCTCTCTCTCTCTCTCTCTCTCTCACACACACACACACACACACACACAAATAAATAAAACATTAAAAAATAAACATTAATTTTTTTTAATAAAAGAAGAACTAGCTCTTAGTTTCATTGATCTTTTCTATTGTTTTTCTGGTCTCTACTTTGTTTTTACTCTGATCTTTGTTATTTCCTTTCTTCTGCCAACTTTGGGCATAGTATGTTATATTTTTAATTCCTTGAAGTTGTTTATTTGAGATCTTTCTTATTTCTTAATCTAGCCCTTTATCACTATAAATTTTTCTCTTAGAACTGCTTTTGCAGCATCTCCTATATTTTGATATGTAGTGCTTCCATTTTTGTTTGGTTCAATATATATTTATTTCATGTTTGATTTCTTCTATGTTCAGAAACATATTTTATCTCCACATATTTGCAAATTTTTCAGGTTTCTTCCTGTTATTGATTTCTAGTTTCATGCTGTTGTGGTAGAAAGATAGTTGATATAATTTAAATATTCTTAAATTTTAAGACATTTTCTGACCTGTGATCTATCCTGGAGAATATTTTATGTAAACTTAGAAGAATATGTATTCTGCTGCTGCTGGATGGAGTATTCTGTACCTATTTTAGGTACATTTGGTTGAAGGTGTCATTCAAATCCATTTTTTCCTTATAAACATTGGGGTACAAGTGCCCCTATGCATCAGCACTCCTGTATCCCTTGGGTAAATTCCTAGCAGTGCTATTGCTGGGTCATAGGGTAGATCTATTTTTAATTTTTTGAGGAACCTCCATACTGTTTTTCAGAACGGCTGCCCCAGTTTGCAATGTTTATAGCAGCACTTTCAACAATAGCCAAATTATGGAAAGAGCCTAAATGTCCATCAAGTGATGAATGGATAAGGAAGTTGTGGTTTATATATACAATGGAATACTACTTGGCAATGAGAAAGAATGAAATATGGCCTTTTTTTTAGCAATGTGTATGGAACTGGAGAGTGTTATGCTAAGTGAAATAAGTCATACAGAGAAAGACAGATACCATATGTTTTCACTCTTATGTAGATCCTGAGAAACTTAACAGAAGACCATGGGGGAGGGGAAGGGAAAAAAAGTTAGAGAGGGAAGGAAGCAAACCATAAGAGACTCTTAAAGACGGAGAATAAACTGAGGGTTTATGGGGGGTGGGAGGGAGGGGAAAGTGTGTGATGGGCATTGAGGAGGGCACCTGTTAGAATGAGCACTGGGTATTGAAACCAGTATGACAATAAATTTCATATTAAAAAAACAAATCCATTATTTCCTTACTAATTTTCATCTGAATGATGTAGCCATTGTTGAAAGTGAGGTATTGTAGCGCCCTATTATTGTTTTTCTATATATTTTTTCCTTCAGATCTGTTAATAATTTTTTAATATATTTAGGTGCTACAATATTGAGTGAATAGGTGTTTATAATTATTATATACTCCTGATCAATTGACCTTTTTATCATTTTATAAGGACCTTCTTTGTCTATTGTGACAGTTTTAGACTTAAAGTATATTTTTATTTATCTAAGTGTAACTTAGATATAGCTACCCTCTTTCTGTTTCTATTGGCTTGTAATATGTTTTTCCATCCCTTCACTTTCAGCCTGTGAGTACTCTTAATGCCTAAATGAGTCTCTTGTAAGCAGCATATAGATGAGTATTGTTTTTTTTTATCCAGTCTTTTTGTGTCCAACTTAATCAATTTCCATTTAAAGTAATTATTGATAGATAAGAGCTTACTATAATCACTTTGTGAATTGCTTTCTGATTGTTTTGTTGTTCCTGTTTCTTTCTTCCCATCTTGCTATCTTTTGTTGTGAGTTGATAAATTTTTGTAGTGGTTTGCTTTGATTCTTTTCTCTTTATCATTTCTGTGTCTATTATAGGTTTTTGCTCTGTTACCATAAAGCTTTCATGACATATCTTATAGTTATAATAATCTATTTCAAGCAGATAACAGCTTAACTTCAGTTGCATAAGAAACTTTTATATATTTACTTGCCCCCCTGACAGTTTATGTTGATATTCCCATTTGAATATTTTTATATTTTGTATCTATTAATGTAATATTGTAGCTATAGCTATTTTTGAATACTTTTATCTCTTAACCTATATTCTAGATTTCAAAGTGACTTATACCCCAATCAGTATTTTGAATTTGACTATATTTGTACCTTTTCCAGTGAGTTTTATACTTTTGTATGTTTTCATATTAGTAATGAGCACATTTTTATTTCATCTTGAAGAACTTCCTTTAGCATTTCTTGTAGGGCAGGTCTAGTGGTTATGAATTCCCTCAGCTTTTGTTTGTATGGGAAACTTTATCTCTCCTTTATATCTAAATGACAGCTTTGCTGGGTAAAGTACTCTTGGTTGACAGGTTTTTTTTCTTTGAGTATTTTGAAGATATCATTCCACTTTCTTATGACTAATAAGGTTTCTGCTGAGAAATCTGCTTATATAGTCTTATCAGAGTTTACTTGTATGTGATTTTTTTTTAATTTTGCCGCTTTCAAGATTCTCTCTTTGTCTTAATTTTTGAGAGTTTGATTATAATGTGTCTCAGTGAAGATCTCTTTAAGTTGAATTCTCTTTGAAGATCTTTGAGTTTCCTGTACCTGCATAACCATATCTCTCCCCAGATTTGAGAAGTTTTCAGCCATTATTTCTTTAAATAAAGTTTCTGTCCCCTTCTTCCTCTCTTCCTCCATAATGAAATATTGTTTCTTTTGATTATGTCCCACAGTTCTTGTGGGCTTTCTTCACTCTTTTTCATTCTAATTTATTTATTCTCCTCTGACTGAATAATTTGAAAAGATCTGTTCTCAAGCTCAAAGATTCCTTTGCCTGATCAAACCTACTGTTGAAACTATCTATTGCATTTTCAATTTCATTAATTGTATTATTCATCTCCAGAATTTGTTTGGTTCTTTTGATGATTTCTAGTTCTTTGTTGAATTTCTCACTTTGTTCATGTATTGTTTTCCTGAATTCATTAATTTGTCTATCTGTGCTCTCCTGAATTTCATTGAACGTCCTTAAAAATCATTATTTTGAATTCTTTTTCAGTTAACTCACAGATCTCCATTTCTTTGGGTTCAGTTACTGTAGTATTATTTTATTCCTTTGGTGGTGTCATATTTCATTGCTTTGTCATGTCTTTGATGGATTTGCATTGATGTCTGCCCATTTGAGCATGCTGTTACCTCTTACAGTCTTTTAAAAGTGGCTTCAGTAGTAAAAGACTTTCACCTAGAGGTGGCTCTAAGGGTGTCAGCTGGGTGTGATCCAGCATCTTTGGTTCCTGAGAAAGCACAGTGGTAAAGTCTCTGTCCTATTCCTTTGGCTAAGGTTGCCATTGGCCAGACTTTAGGGATTTTCTGTGGTTAAGGCTTCAGAGGCCCTGCAGGTAGTAGTACCAGGTAGGGCTATCTATATATTCAGAGGCTAAGGCTGCTAGGGTCTTCCTGTTCTCCCCTTTCCATTTTGTTGCCCATGGGAGGACGTTCTAGCCAAGAAGATCCTTTCCAGTGCCTGGATGGATGTCCTGACACTCCTAGCCAAGAAGATCCTTCCCAGTGCCTAGATGGATGTCCTGACACTCAGAGCCCTTGGAGAATTATTGGAACCACTGTTGTAGAATCAGGTTCATGTGAAACTACCACAGAATCTTTGTCTTGGGGCATAGGCACATTTGCTGTAGCTATGGTACTGGTGTCTAGGGTGTGGGCCTATGTAGATCTATCATGGAACCAGTACCTAGGTCTCAAGGGCTCACTGCTATAATTCCAGCTGGTGGGAGAGAATGCAGCACTGGCATTCAAGCCCCGAGATGACAAGGTGCAGTTGTGGCTTGGGTCCAGGGATAAGATGCTGTGGTAGCACAGCCTGGAGATGGTGAGTCAAAGTTTCAACTATGTCCTCCAAGGGCAGTCACAGGACGGCAGCAACACAACTCATGGTAGTCTATGAAAGGCATATGTTGGGATTTAGGGAGCTGGGCACAGCAGTGGCAGCACAGCCCTGGCAATTCCAGTTCAGAGCCATGTGACCTAGGATCCAAGGGATGAAGCTCAGGGCAATGAGCTTGGCTCCAGCTATGATGGGTCAGAGACCCAACTTGAAACCTTAGAGGTAGGATTCAGGTCAGCAGTAGCACCCTGGCAATGATGGTTCAGAGTATTCACCTGGGGACTTTCAGGTGGAGCTCAGTGTAGAAGCAGCCTGGTCCCAGCAATGGGTCAGAGCTACAACCTACCATTGGGCTGGGGAAAATGGGGCTCAGGATAGTAGCAGCATACCTGGCAATGATGGGGCATGGCCTGGAACCCAGGGGGCAGAGTTCAGGGAAGTGACAGCCCATCTCAGCAATGACAGTTTAGAGTCTTGACCTGAGATAGGGGTTGGCCAGGACAGTAATAGCACTCTTTGCAATAACAACCCAGAGCCAGGACATGGAACCTGGTGAGTGGGGATAAGGAAGTCAGCAGCAGGGCCCAAATAATGGCTGTCAAAGCACAACTTGTGACCTGGGCGGGGGGGGGGGGGACTCAGGGTATTGGAGACTGTCCTGGTAATGGTGAGACAAATGGTGACCTGGGGACAGGGGTTGGTAAGAGCAGTGACAGCTCCAGTTTCATGTATGATCAGGTACTCTGATGCCAGATCTCTGAGAATAGGGCATAGCAGCAACTGGGCCCCCTGAAGGTAAGTCTTACCTCGGAAACAACTCCAGCCTGGGGGAGTAGATGAAGACAGGGGCATTCCATGCTCTGTAAGCTGAGATCAGCATCAGTGAAGACTGTGGGAGATGTCTATAGCAAAAGCTGCAAATATTCACAATGGTGAGGCTTCCTAGAGTTCTCCTGCTCTCCTCCCTGTGTGGTGAACTCCTTATGAGGGCATTCTTCCAGGCGTTGAGCAGATCCTGACTAGGGGATGGGATGATACAGGTAACATTCTTCCTGTACTTTTCTGTGTGGCCATCCTCAATTTTTGAGCTCCTTGGATTTTTGCTGGTTATTTTTTATCTAGAGTTTTCCCTGCACTATTTTCTTCAGTTTATAGTTGTTTATGGTTCTTGTTAGTTTTCTTCTTTTGTTGGGGTGAGTTGAGTTTTGGGATTTCATAGCCCTCCATCTTGCTGATGTCATTTTCTGCACAGTAATTTTAATTTTTTTAAGTTTATTTATTTATTTTTGAGAGAGAGATGGTGAGAGAGAGGGGCATAGAGAGAGGGAGCGAGAGAGAGAGAAAATCTAAAGCAAGCTCTGCCCTGGCTGAAAATCATGAACTATGAGATCATGACCTGAGCCAAGATCAAGAGTCAGGTTTTTAAATGACTGAACTACCCAGGTGCCCCAAATTTGTTTTATTTTTAAATATGTTTTCCCTTAGGAGAAATACAGTATTAGGGAAAATGCCATCCTTTTAATGAAGTAAATTTCTTTTCTCTTTGGGTTGTTATATGAACTGTATCAGCAGCTCCACATCTGTGCTTCTCCTGCTTCCCCCTAAAATAAGGATACCTAGGTCCTCAGTGTAGTTAAACTAATGCTATTACTACCAACATTCTGGACTTAATCCCAAAATGGTCAGTGATCTTAATTTTGTCCAAGAGTATAAATGTGCCTGTATTTCTTTTTTTATGTTAATATATCTATTGAGATATATTTCCTTGAACATAAATTATTTTTAAAATACTAAGGTTTGTTATACTATTTTAAATTGAAATATAGTTCTCATACAATGTTATATTAGTTTCAGGTGTACAACATAATGATTTTTCAGTTCTATACACTAAGCTATGCTCACCAGGATAAGTACAGTTATCATTTGTCACCATATAAAGTTATTACAACATTATTGACTGTATTCCCTATGCTGTACTTTTCATCCCCATGACTTATTCATCTTACAACTGCAAGTATGTACCTCTTAATCTCCTTCACCCATTTTGTCCATCTCCAAACCCCTACCCCCTTGGCAATCACCAGTTTACTCTCTATATTTATGGTTCTGTTTCTGTTTCTGTTTTTTTTTTGTTTGTTCACTTGTGTTTCATTAGATTTCATATATAAGTGAAATCATATGATATTTGTATTTCTCTGACTTATTTCACTTAGGCCCATGCTCACTTCAGCTCCAGACATCTTGCTATGGTTCCCCTTGTATGGAATGCCCTGATATCCCTCAGCTTACTTTCATTTCAGCTTCAGCTGTTCTTCCAGAATGCCATCTGTGTGGCATGCCCCCCTCTGGTCCTGCCCATCTCAGTTCCAGAGGCCCTAAAAGGGTGTCTCCAGAACAGTGCCCTGGGATCCCCAGCCCACACCATCTAGAGCACCAGTCAGCCAGCCAAATCCATAAGGCACATGGAATTTATAAAGGGGACATACCTACATAAGGAAATTCCTTCAAATTTAGGAGAAGTAGCTCTTCGATTTGTGAACGCAAACACAGAAGGTAAAGCAAAATGAGGAGTCGGAGGAATATGCTCCAACTTAAAGAACAAGACAAAACTTCAGAAAAAGAAATAAATAAAAAGTGCCCATCTTTATTTTGTTTATGTTTAACGGCACTTTATATAAAATTTTTTATTTTATTATTTTTTTTGAATTCATGGATTTAGAAACTTTTTTTAAAATATAATTTATTGTCAAATCGGTTTCTATACAACACCCAGTGCTCATCCCAAGTGCCCTCCTCAATGCCCATCGCCCACTTTCCCCACTCCTCCACCCCCATCAACACTCAGTTTGTTCTCAGTATCCAAGAGTCTCTTATGGTATGCCTCCTTCCCTCTCTGTAACTTTTTTCCCCCCTTCTCCTCCCCCGTGGTCTTCTGTTAAGTTTCTCAAGATCCACATATGAGTGAAAACATATGGTATCTGTCTTTCTCTGCCTGACTTATTTCACTTAGCATAATACTCTCCAGTTCCATCCACATTGCTACAAATGGCCATATTTCATTCTTTCTCATTGTCAAGTAGTATTCCATTGTATATATAAACCATGTCTTCTTTATCCATTCATCAGTTGATGGACATTTGGGCTCTTTCCATAATTTGGCTATTTTTGAAAGTGCTGCTATAAACATTGGGGTACAAGTGCCCCTATGCATCAGTACTCCTGTATCCCTTGGGTAGATTCCTAGCAGTGCTATTGCTGGGTCATAGGGTAGTTATATTTTTAACTTTTTGAAGAACCTCCACATTGTTTTCCAGAGTGGCTGCACCAGTTTGTATTCCCACCAACAGTGCAAGAGGGTTCCCGTTACTCCACATCCTCGCCAGCATCTATAGTCTCCTGATTTGTTCATTTTAGCCACTGACCAGCATGAGATAGTATCTCCATGTGGTTTTGATTAGTATTTCCCTGATGATGAGTGACATTGAGCATTGTTTCATGTGTCTGTTGGCCATCCGGATGTCTTCTTTGGAAAAGTGTCTATTCATGTCTTCTGCCCATGTCTTCACTGGATTATTTGTTTTCAGGTATGGAGTTTGGTGAGTTCTTTATAGATTTTGGATACTAGCATTTTATCCAATATGTCATTTGCAAATATCTCTTCCCATTCTGTTGGTTGCCTTTTAGTTTTGTTGATTGTTTCCTTTGCAGTGCAGAAGATTTTTATCTTCATGAGGTCCCAATAGTTCATTTTTGCTTTTAATTCCCTTGCCTTTGGAGATGTGTCAAGTAAGAAATTGCCACAGCTGAGGTCAAAGAGGTTGTTGCCTGCTTTCTCCTCTAGGGTTTTGATCGTTTCAGTCTCACATCCAGGTCCTTCATCCATTTTGAGTTTATTTTTGTGAATGGCATAAGAAAGTGGTCTAGTTTCATTCTTCTGCATGTTGCTGTCCACTTCTCCCAGCACCATCTGTTAAAGAGACTGTCTTTTTTCCATTGGATGCTCTTTCCTGCTTTGTCAAAAATTAGTTGGCCATAGTTTTGTGGGTCCAACTTCTGGGTTCTCTATTCTATTCCATTGGTCCATGTGTCTGTTTTTGTGCCAATACCATACTGTCTTGATGATTACATCTTTGTAGTAGAGGACAAAGTCAGGGATTGTGATGCTTCCCTCTTTGGTTTTCTTCTTCAAGATTACTTTGGCTATTCAGGGTCTTTTGTGGTTCCATACAAATTTTAGGATTGCTTGTTATAGATTTGAGAAGAATGCTGGTACAATTTTGATTGGGATTGCATTGAATGTGTAGATTGCTTTGGGTAGTATTGACATTTTAACAATGTTTATTCTTCCAATCCATGAGCATGGAATGTTTTCCCATTTTTTTGTGTGTCTTCAATTTCCTTCATAAGTTTTCTATAGTTTTCAGCATACAGATTTTTACTCCTTTGGTTAGGTTCATTCCTACGTATTTATGGTTCTTGGTGCAATTGTGAATGGGATCCGTTTCTTTATTCCTCTTTCTGTTGCTCCATTATTGGTGTATGAAAATGCAACTGATATCTGTACATTGATTTTGTACCCTGCAGGTTTCCTGAATTATGTGTCAGTTGTAGCAGACATGGTGGAGTCTGTTGGGTTTTCCATGTAGAGTATCATGTCATCTGTGAAAGTGAATGTTTGACTTCATCTTTGCCAATTTTAATGCCCTTGATTTCATTTTGTTGTCTGATTCCTGATGCTAGGACTTCCAAAATTTTGTTAAACAACAGTGGTGAGTGTGGACATCCCTGTCATGGTCCTGATCTCAGGAGGAAAGCTCTCAGTTTTTCCCCATTGAGGATGCTTTAGCTGTGGGCTTTTCATAAATGGATTTTATGATGTTTAAGTATGTTCCTTCTATCTGGACTTTCTTGAGGGTTTTTATTAAGAAAGTGTACTGTATTTTATCAAATGCTTTTTTTTGCATCTATTGACAGGATCACGTGGTTCTTTTCTTTTATAAATGTGATGTATCACATTGATTGATTTGCGAATGTTGAACCAGCCCTGCATCCCGGAATGAATCCCACTTGATCATGGTGAATAATTCTTTTTATATGCTGTTTAATTTGATTTGCTAGTATCTTGTTGAGAAGTTTTGCATCCATATTCATCAGGGATATTGGCGTATAGTTCTCTTTTTTTGCTGGGTCTCTGTCTGGTTTGGGAATCAAAGTAATGCTGGTTCATAGAATGAGTCTGGAAGTTTTCCTTCCCTTTCTATTTTTTGGAACAGCTTGAGAAGGATAGGCATTATCTGTGCTTTAACTGTCTGGTAGAATTCCCCAGGGAAGCCATATGGTCCTGGATGCTGATTTGTTGGGAGATTTTTGATAACTGATTCAACTTCTTTGCTGGTTATGGGTCTGTTCAAGTTTTCTTTTTCTTCCCGTTTGGGTTTTGGAAGTGTATGGGTACTTAGGAATTTGTCCATTTCTTCCAGATTGCCCAACTTGTTGGCATATAATTTTTGATAGTATTCCCTGATAATTGCTTGTATTTCTGAGGGATTGGTTATAATAATTCCATTTTCATTCATGATTTTACCTATTTGGGTCCTCTCCCTTTTCTTTTTGAGAAGCCTAGCTAGAGGTTTATCAATTTTATTTATTTTTTCAAAGAACCAACACTGGCTTCATTGATCTTCTCTACAGTTTTTTTAGATCCTATGTTGTTTATTTCTGCTCTGATCTTTATTATTTCTCTTCTGCTGGGTTTGGGGTGTCTTTGCTGTTCTGCTTCTATTTCCTTTAGGTGTGCTGTTAGATTTTGTATTTGGGATTTTTCTTGTTTCTTGAGATAGGCCTGGATTGCAATGTATTTTCCTCTTAGGAATGCCTTTGCTGCATCCCAAAGTGTTTGGATTCTTGTATTTTCATTTTCATTTGTTTCATGTATTTTTAAATTTCTTCTCTAATTGCCTGGTTGACCCATCATTCTTTAGTAGGATTCTCTTTAACCTCCATGCATTTGGAGGATTACCAGACTTTTTCCTGTGATTGATTTCAAGTTTCATAGCATTGTGATCTTAAAGTATGCATGGTATGTTCTCAATTCTTTTATATTTATTGAGGGCTGTTTTGTGACCCAGTATGTGATCTATCTTCGAGAATATTCCATGTGCACTTGAGAAGAAAGTATATTTTGCTGCTTTGGGATGTAGAGTTCTAAATATATCTGTCAAGTTACCTGGTCCAATGTATCATTCAGGGCCATTGTTTCTTCACTGATTCTCTGTCTAAATGATCTGTACATTGTTGTAAGTGGAGCATTAAAGTTCCCTGCAATTACCACATTCTTATCAATAAGATTGCTTATGTTTGTGATTATTTTTTTTTATGTATTTCGGTGCTCCCAAATTCAGTGAATAGACATTTATAATTGTTTGCTCTTCCTAATGGATAGACCCTCAATTATTATATAATGTCCTTCTTCATCTCTTGTTGCAGCCTTTAATTTAAAGTCTGGTTTACCTTATATATGTATGGCTACTCCAGCTTTCTTTTGCCTTCCAGTAGCATGATAGATGGTTGTCCATTCCCTCACTTTCAATCTGAAGGTGTTCTCAGGTCTAAAGTGAGTCTCCTGTAGACAGCAAATATATGGGTCTTGTTTCTTTTTTTAATGCATTTTGATACCCTATGTCTTTTGGTTGAAGCATTTAGTCCATTTTCATTCAGTTTTATTGTTTAAAGATATAGGTTTAGAGTCATTTTGTTATCTGTAGGGTTCATGCTTGTTATGATGTCTCTGGTACTTTGTGATACTTGCAACATGTCACTTACAGAGACTCCCTTAGGATCTCTTGTAGGGCTGGTTTAGTGGTGATTAATTCCTTCAGTGTTTGTTGATTTGGGAAAACCTTTATTTCTTCTTCTATTCTGAATGACAGTCTTGCTGAATAAAGGAGTCTTAGCTGCTTTATTGAAGCATAATCATATTGAAGATTTCCTGCCATTCCTTTCTGGCCTGCCAGGTTTCAGTAGATAGGTCTGCTACCACCCTTATGTGTCTACCTTTGTATGTTACAGTCCATTTATGCCTAGCTTCTTTCAGAATGTTATCTTTCCTTGTATTTTGCCAGTTTCACTATGATATGTTGTGCAGAAGATCTATTTAAGTTACATCTGAAGGGAGTTCTCTGTGCCTCTTGGAGTTCAATGCCTGTTTCCTTCCCCAGATTGGGAAAGTTCTCAGCTATGATTTGTTCAAGTACAACTTCAGCCATTTTCTCTCTCTCTTCTTCTGGAATTCCTATGATATGCATATTGTTCTGCTTTTGAATCACTTAGTTCTCTAATTCTCTCCTCATAATACTGGATTTTTTCATCTCTCTGTTTCTCAGCTTCCTCTTTTTCCATAATTTTATCTTCTAATTCACCTATTCTCCCCTCTGCTTCTTCAATCCGTGCTGTGGCTACCTCCATTTTATTTTGCACCTCATTTATAACATTGCTTAATTCATCATGACTATTTTTTAGTCCCTTGATCTCTGTAGCAATATATTCTCTTCTGTCTTCTATGCTTTTTGAAGCCCAGTGATTAATTTTATGATCAGTATTCTAATTTCTTGTTTAGTTAAGTTGCTTATATTTGTTTTGATCAATTCTTTAGCTGTTACCTATTCCTGGAATTTCTTTTGAGGGAATTCTTCCTTTTCATCATTTGGCTAATTTCCTGTTCCTTATGAGTTTTAAAATCTTGTTATGTGCTCTGCACCTGCGAGCACTGCTGTATTAAAGAGGAAGTGTTTTGTTGTTTTTTTTTTGAGAATGTTACTTGCTCTTTGTTTTTGTGACTTTGGTTATTTTATTTCCCTACTCGTAGTGATGTTTTGGACCCTCCACCATGTGTGCTTTGATTTGTTCCTTGAAGTAGCCCTGGAAAGGAAAACAAACAGACAACCAGGAAACAAAAACATGCAAACACACAAACAAATAAAAAAAAACAAGCAAACAAACAAAAACAAAAAACGAAAAACAATCCAAAAACAAAAAACTAGAAGCAACAGCTATAACTAAAGAACAGGGTGGAGGTGGTGCTGAGGCAAGAGCACTCACAAAGAGAGAAATGACAGTGGCAGGGGTGGGGGGGGAGAAAAAAATAAGCATTGACCAGGCAAAGAGACTAAAAGGCTTAATCCAGAGAGAGAGAAAGGAAAATAGGGAAGGAGGCAGGGAAAAAGAAAAGAAGATAAAGTTACCCAGACAGAGAAACTTTATGGCTTGATTATTCCAGAGAGAGAGAAAGGAATGTAAAGAAGGAGGTGTAGAACATGTACCAAGAGAATGGATTAAATATCTGTTTAAACAAAGCAATCACCAGAGTAACCAGCCTAGAGGAGGGAAGAGATAAGGAGAAGAAATGGGGGGGGGGATATATCTATATATCAAGAATTGTCCTAGAATTAATCCAGGAAGTAAAGCAGCTCTGATCTGGAGGAGGGGTTCCTCTGGTTTCACAGCGACTATCCCACTCCAGCAGATACGCAGTTACCTAGCATGAAGGGGTGTGGTTTGTTGTAGGCTGGTCCTGCCTCCACTGTGGGCCAATGGACCAATCCCTGAGGCTCTGTTTTGGTGGGGAGAAAAATGGCAACCCCCCTCATCCTCTTCTCCATAACCCAGTGTCCCAAATCACTCCTTTGCAGCCATCCTCACTGTACCCTGGATGCACCGAGGAGGCTATCTGTCTCACTCTGCCGACTCCCTTGCCCCAGGGCTTGGTTGGGATTTAAACTCCCTCTCAGTGCACCTTGGTACTGGGGAAGCACTTCCCAATATGTGGTCCTGGCTGGTTTTGTCCTGTTCTGCAGCACTGCAGGGGAGGGGACCAGTTTTGCCTGCTGTGGACTGTGCCCCTGATCTACTACTGAACCCAGAGGTGTCTCCCCTCCTCCCCAGGTGAACAAACAGGGCAGCTGGCCCCAGTCCCAAGATGGGATCTGCAGTTATAGATCCTCTAGCCTGCAGTTAGAGATGGGATGGCTCTCTGTCCCGGTTAGAGGTATTTTCTCTCGTCTAGACACACTCCTACACTTCCCTAGCCACTCTTTCTCTTCCCTTTGTCTCTCCACAGAAGGGGATCCCTCCCCTCCGTGCCTATATGGCCCTATTTATCTCTCCCAGTTCACAATAACCCACCTATGGCCCCTCAGGTTGTTCTGGTTTCTCCCTGGTAGACTCAGTCTCTTTTCCTCTATTTTTTGTTATTTTAATTCCAGTATCATTAGCATACAGTGTTATATTAGTTTCAGGTGTACAATATAGTAATTTAGCAATTTTGTACACTACTCAGTGCTCATCATAAGTGTACCCTTTGATCCCTATCACCTATTTCACCCATCCCCCACCCACCTCCCCCGTGGTAACAATTAGTTTTCTATAGTTAAGAATCTGTTTCTTGGTTGGTCTTTCTCTTTTTCCTTTGTTCATTTGTTTCTTAAATTCTACATATGTGTGAAATCATATGGTATTTGTCTTTCTCTAACTGGCTTATTTTGCTTAGCATAATAATATGTAGCTCCATCCATGTTGTTGGAAGTGGCAAGATTTTATTCCCTTTTATGCACACACACCTGTACATATGTACATACATACCACTTCTTTTTTAAAAAAATTAATGTTTATTCATTTTTGAGAGACAGAAACAGAGCATGAGTGGGGGAGGGGCAGAGAGAGAGAGGGAACACAGATTCTGAAGCAGGCTCCAGGCTCTAACCTGTCAGCGTGGAGACTGACTCAGGGCTCGAATCCATGAACTATGAGATCATGACCTGAGCGTAAGTTGGTCGCTTAACCTACTGAGCCACCTAGGTGCCCCTTTTTAAAAAAAATAAAAAAGAAAAATTATTATTTTTTTTCAGTATATGAAATTTATTGTCAAATTGGTTTCCATACAACACCCAGTGCTTATCCCAAAAGGTGCCCTCCTCAATACCCATCACCCACCCTCCCTTCCCTCCCACCTGCCCTCAACCCTCAGTTCTCAGTTTTTAAGAGTCGCTTATGCTTTGGCTCTCTGCCACTCTAACCTTTTTTTTTTCCCTTCCCCTCCCCCATGGGTTTCTGTTAAGTTTCTCAGGATCCACATAAGAGTGAAACCATATGGTATCTCTCTTTCTCTGTATGGCTTATTTCACTTAGCATCACAGTCTCCAGTTCCATCCACGTTGCTACAAAGGGCCATATTTTATTCTTTCTCATTGCCATGTAGTACTCCATTGTGTATATAAACCACAATTTCTTTATCCATTCATCAGTTGATGGACATTTCGGCTCTTTCCATAATTTGGCTATTGTTGAGAGTGCTGCTACAAACATTGGGGTACAAGTGCCCCTATGCATCAGTACTCCTGTATCCCTTGGGTAAATTCCTAGCAGTGCTACTTCTGGGTCATAGGGTAGGTCTATTTTTAATTTTCTGAGGGACCTCCGCACTGTTTTCCAGAGTGGCTGCACCAATTTGCATTCCCACCAACAGTGCAAGAGGGTTCCCGTTTCTCCACATCCTCTCCAGCATCTATAGTCTCCTGATTTGTTCATTTTGGCCACTCTGACTGGCGTGAGGTGATATCTGAGTGTGGTTTGGATTGGAGGAGCAATGTTGAGCATCTTTTCATGTGCCTGTTGGCCATCCGGATGTCTTCTTTAGAGAAGTGTCTATTCATGTTTTCTGCCCATTTCTTCACTGGGTTATTTGTTTTTCGGGTGTGGAGTTTGGTGAGCTCTTTATAGATTTTGGATACTAGCCCTTTGTCCGATATGTCATTTGCAAATATCTTTTCCCATTCCGTTGGTTGCCTTTTACTTTTGTTGGTTGTTTCCTTTGCTGTGCAGAATCTTTTTATCTTCATAAGGTACCAGTAATTCACTTTTATTTTAATTCCCTTGCCTTTGGGGATGTGTGGAGTAAGAGATTGCTACGGCTGAGGTCAGAGAGGTCTTTTCCTGCTTTCTCCTCTAGGGTTTTGATGGTTTCCTATCTCACATTCAGGTCCTTTATCCATTTTGAGTTTATTTTTGTGAATGGTGTGAGAAAGTGGTCTAGTTTCAACCTTCTGCATGTTGCTGTCCAGTTCTCCCAGCACCATTTGTTAAAGAGACTGTCTTTTTTCCATTGGGTGTTCTTTCCTGCTTTGTCAAAGATGAGTTGGCCATACATTTGTGGGTCTAGTTCTGGGGTTTCTATTCTATTCCATTGGTCTATGTGTCTGTTTTTGTGCCAATACCATGCTGTCTTGATGATGACAGCTTTGTAGTAGAGACTAAAGTCTGGGATTGTGATGCCTCCTGCTTTGGTCTTCTTCAAAATTACTTTGGCTATTCAGGGCCTTTTGTGGTTCCATATGAATTTTAGGATTGCTTGTTCTAGTTTCGAGAAGAATGGTGGTGCAATTTTGATTGGGATTGCATTGAATGTGTAGATAGCTTTGGGTAGTATTGACATTTTGACAATATTTATTCTTCCAATCCATGAGCAAGGAATGTCTTTCCATTTCTTTATATCTTCTTCAATTACCTTCATAAGCTTTCTATAGTTTTCAGCATACAAATCTTGTACATCTTTGGTTAGATTTATTCCTAGGTATTGTATGCTTCTTGGTACAGTTGTGAATGGGATCAGTTTATTTGTCTTTCTGTTGCTTCATTGTTAGTGTATAAGAATGCAACTGATTTCTGTACATTGATTTTGTATCCTGCAACTTTGCTGAATTCATGTATCAGTTCTAGCAAACTTTTGGTGGAGTCTATCGGATTTTCCATGTATAGTATCATGTCATCTGCAAAAAGCGAAAGCTTGACTTCATCTTTGCCAATTTTGATGCCTTTGATTTCCTTTTGTTGTCTGATTGCTGATGCTAGAACTTCCAACAGTATGGTAAACAACAGCGGTGAGAGTGGGCATCCCTGTCGTGTTCCTGATCTCAAGGAAAAAGCTCTCAGTTTTTCCCCATTGAGGATGATGTTAGCTGTGGGCTTTTCATAAATGGCTTTTATGATGTTTAAGTATGTTCCTTCTATCCCGACTTTCTCTAGGGTTTTTATTAAGAAAGGATGCTGAATTTTGTCAAAGGCCTTTTCTGCATAGATTGACAGGATCATATGGTTCTTATCTTTTCTTTCATTAATGTGATGTATCCCGTTGATTGATTTCGAACGTTGAACAAGCCCTGCATCCCAGGAATGAATCCCACTTGATCATGGTGAATAATTCTTTTTATATGCTGTTGAATTCGATTTGCTAGTATCTTATTGAGAATTTTTGCATCCATATTCATCAGGGATATTGGCCTGTAGTTCTCTTGTTTTACTGGGTCTCTGTCTGGTTTAGGAATCAAAGTAATACTGGCTTCAAAGAATGAGTCTGGAAGTTTTCCTTCCCTTTCTATTTCTTGGAATAGCTTGAGAAGGATAGGTATTATTTCTGGTTTAAAAGTCTGGTAGAACTCCCCTGGGAAGCCATCTGGTCCTGGACTCTTATTTGTTGGGAGATTTTTGATAACCGATTCAATTTCTTTGCTGGTTATGGGTCTGTTCAAGCTTTCTCTTTCCTCCTGATTGAGTTTTGGAAGAGTGTGGGTGTTTAGGAATTTGTCCATTTCTTCCAGGTTGTCCAGTTTTTTGGCATATAATTTTTCATAGTATTCCCTGATAATTGTTTGTATCTCTGAGGGATTGGTTGTCATAATCCCATTTTCATTCATGATTTTATCTATTTGGGTCATCTCCCTTTTCTTTTTGGGAAGCCTGGCTAGAGATTTATCAATTTTGCTTATTTTTTCAAAAAAAAAAACCTCTTGGTTTCGTTGATCTGCTGTACCGTTTTTTTAGATTCTATATTTTTATTTCTGCTCTGATGTTTATTATTTCTCTTCTTCTGCTCGGTTTGGGATGTTTTTGCTGCTCTGCTTCTATTTCCTTTAGGTGTGCTGTTAGATTTTGTATTTGGGATTTTTCTTGTTTCTTGAGATAGGCCTGGACTGCAATGTATTTTCCTCTCAGGACTGCCATTGCTGCATGTCAAAGCGTTTGGATTGTTGTATTTTCATTTTCGTTTGTTTCCATATATGTTTTAATTTCTTCTCTAATTGCCTTGTTGACCCACTCATTCTTTAGTAGGGTGTTCTTTAACTTCCATGCTTTCGGAGGTTTTCCAGACTTTTTCCTGTGGTTGATTTCAAGCTTCATAGCATTGTTGTCTGAAAGTATGCATGGTATGATCTCAATTCTTGTATGCTTATGAAGGGCTGTTTTGTGACCCAGTATGTGATCTATCCTGGAGAATGTTCCATGTGCACTCGAGAAGAAAGTATATTCTGTTGCTTTGGGATGCAGAGTTCTAAATATATCTGTCAAGTCCATCTGATCCAATGTATCATTCAGGGCCCTTGTTTCTTTATTGACCATGTGTCTAGATGCTCTATCCATTTCTGTAAGTGGAGTGTTAAAGTCCCCTGCAGTTACCACATTCTTATCAATAAGGTTGCTTATGTTTATGAGTAATTGTTTTATATATTTGGGGGCTCCGGTATTCGGTGCATAGACATTTATAACTGTTAGCTCTTCCTGATGGATAGACCCTGTAATTATTATATAATGCCCTTCTTCATCTCTTGTTACAGCCTTTAATTTAAAGTCTAGTTTGTCTGATATAAGTATGGCTACTCCAGCTTTTTTTTGGCTTCCAGCAGCATGATAAATAGTTCTCCATCCCCTCACTCTCAATCTAAAGGTGTCCTCAGATCTAAAATGAGTCTCTTGTAGACAGCAAATAGATGGGTCTTGTGTTTATCCATTCTGATACCCTATCATTTGGTTGGCGCATTTAGGCCATTTACATTCAGTGTTATTATAGAAAGATATGGGTTTAGAGTCATTGTGATGTTTGTATGTTTTATGTTTGTAGCGATGTCTCTGGTACTTTGTCTCACAGGATTCCCCTTAGGGTCTCTTGTAGGGCTGGTTTAGTAGTGACAAATTCCTTCAGTTTTTGTTTGTTTGGGAAGACCTTTATCTCTCCTTCTATTCTAAATGACAGACTTGCTGGATGAAGGATTCTTGGCTGCATATTTTTTTCTGTTCATCACATTGAAGATTTCCTGCCATTCATTTCTGGCCTGCCAAGTTTCAGTAGAGAGATCGGTCACGAGGCTTATAGGTCTCCCTTTATATGTGAGGGCACGTTTATCCCTTGCTGCTTTCAGAGTTTTCTCTTTATCCTTGTATTTTGCCAGTTTCACTCTGATATGTCGTGCAGAAGATCGATTCAAGTTACGTCTGAAGGGAGCTCTCTGTGCCTCTTGGATTTCAGTGCCTTTTTTCTTCCCCAGTTCAGGGAAGTTCTCAGCTATTATTTCTTCAAGTACACCTTCAGCACCTTTCCCTCTCTCTTCCTCCTCTGGAATACCAATTATGCGTAGATTATTTCTCGTTAGTGTGTCACTTAGTTCTCTAATTTTCCCCTCATACTCCTGGATTTTTTTATCTCTCTTTCTCTCAGCTTCCTCTTTTTCCATAACTTTATCTTCTAGTTCACCTATTCTCTCCTCTGCCTCTTCAATCCGAGCCGTGGTCATTTCCATTTTCTTTTGCATGTCGTTTAAAGCATTTTTCAGCTCCTCCTGACTGTTCCTTAGTCCCTTGATCTCTGTAGCAAGAGATTCTCTGCTGTCCTCAATACTGTTTTCAAGCCCAGGGATTAATTTTATGACTATTATTCTAAATTCACTTTGTGTTATATTATTTAAATGCTTTTTGATCAGTTCATTAGCTGTTGTTATTTCCTGGAGATTCTTTTGAGGGGAATTCTTCTGTTTGGTCATTTTGGATAGTCTTTGGAGTGCTGGGGACCTGCAGGGCACTTCCCCTGTGCTGTGGTGTATAACTGGAGGTGGTGGGCGGGGCCGCAGTCAGACCTGATGTCTGCCCCCAGCCCACTGCTGGGGCCACAGTCAGACTGGTGTGGCCCTTCTCTAGGGGCGGGATTCACTGTGGGGTGGCGTGGCCCGTCTTGGCTACTTGCACACTGCCAGGCTTGTGGTGCTGGGGATCTGGCGTGTTAGCTGGGGTGGGTAGGCAAGGTGCACAGGGGCAGGAGGGGCAGGCTTAGCTCGCTTCTCTTTAGGTGATCCACTTCAGGAGGGGCCCTGTGGCAGCGGGAGGGAGTCAGACCCGCTGCCGGAGGTGTGGCTCCACAGAAGCACAGCATTGGGTGTTTGCGCGGAGTAAGCAAGTTCCCTGACAGGAAATGGTTCCCTTTGGGATTTTGGCTGGGGGATGGGCGAGGGAGATGGCCCTGGCGAGCGCCTTTGTTCCCCGCCAAACTGAGCTCTGTCGTCCCAGGTCTCAGCAACTCTCCCTCCCTTTGTCCTCCAGCCTTCCCGCTTTCTGAGCAGAGCTGTTAACTTATGACCTCCCAGATGCTAAGTCCCGGTTGCTGTCAGAACACACTCCGTCCGGCCCCTCTGGTTTTGCAAGCAGACTTGGGGGCTCTGCTTGGCCAGCAGGCTGCCCCTCCGCCCTGGCTCCCTCCCACCAGTCCGTGGAGCGCACACCACCTCGCCACCCTTCCTACCCTCTTCCGTGGGCTTCTCGTCTGCGCTGGGCTCCGGAGACTCCATTCTGCTAATCCTCTGGTGGTTTTCTGGGTTATTTATGCAGGTGTAGGTGGAATCTAAGTGATCAGCAGGATGCGCGGTGAGCCCAGCATCCTCTTACGCCACCATCTTCCAATGATCAAGAAAAATTATTTTTACCACTTTTTTTGATATACTACATTTTTATTTGTTCATCAGTTGATGGACATTTGGGCTGTTTCCAAATTTTGACTATTATGAATAATAATGCTAGAGGGAGGTGGGTAGGGGGATGGGCTAAATGAGCCCATTAAGACTGGGCATTGAGGAGGGCACTTGTTGAGATCAGCACTGGGTGTTAAATGTAAGAGATGAATCACTGAGTTCTACTCCTGAAAGCAATACTACACTGCATGTTAACAAACTTGAATTTGGAGAACTTGGGGAAGATGGCGGCGTAGGAGGACACTGAGCTCATCATGTCCTGCAGATCACTTAGATTCCACCCACACCTGCCTAAATAACCAAGAAAATCGCCAGAAGACTAGTAGAACATATTCTCCAGAGCCAAGCATAGACGAGAGGTCCACGGAAGAGGGTAGGAAGGGGGGAGAAGTGGTGCACACTACACGGACTGGCAGGAGGGAGCTGGGGCAGAGGGGCAGCCCGCTGGCAAAGCAGAGCCCCCAAATCTGGCTTGCAAAACCAGAGGGGCCAGACGGGGTGTGTTCTGACAGCAAGCGGGACTTAACATCTGGAAGATTATAAGCTAACAGCTCTGCTTGGAGAACTGGAGGGCTGGAAGACAATGGGAGAGTTGTTGAGCTCCGGACAACAGAGCTCAGCTTGGCGGGGAACAAAGGCGCTCACCAGCGCCATTTCCCTCGCCCATCCCCAGCCAAAATCCCAAAGGGAACCAGTTCCTTCCAGGGAACTTGCTTGCACTGCAAAAACACCCAACGCTGTGCTTCTGTGGATCCATCCCTCCGGCCAGTCTGACTCCCTCCAGGTGCCACAGGGCCCCTCCCGAAGTGGACCTCTGAAAGAAAAGTGAGCGGAGCCTGCCCCTCCCTCCCCTGTGCACCTTGCTGATCCACCCCAGCTAATACGCCAGATCCCCAGCACCACAAGCCTGGCAGTGTGGAAGTAGCCCAGATAGGCCATGCCACCCCACAGTGAATCCCACCCCTAGGAGAGGGGAAGAGAAGGCACACACCAGTCTGACTGTGGCCCCAGCGGTGGGCTGGGGGCAGACATCAGGTCTGACTGTGGCCCCACCCACCAAAGCAAGTTATTCAAGACAGCACAGGGGAAGTGCCCCACAGTTCCCCACCACTCCAGGGACTATCCAAAATGACGAAACGGAAGACTTCCCTTCAAAAAAACCTCCAGGAAATAACAACAGCTAACTAATTGATGAAAAACTATTTAAGCATTATAACAGAACAAGAATTTAAAATAATATTCATAAAATTAATCACTGGGCTTGAAAACAGTATAAAGGACGGCAGAGAATCTATTGCTACAGAGATCAAGGGACTAAGGAACGGCCAGGAGGAGCTAAAAATGCCATTAATGAGCTGCAAAATAAAATGGAGATGAGCACATCGGATTGAAGAGGCAGAGGAGAGAATAGGTGAACTAGAAGATAAAATTATGGAAAAAGAAGAAGCTGAGAAAAAGATAAAAAAATTCAGGAGTATGAGGGGAAAATTAGAGAACTAAGTGATGAACTAAAGAGAAATAATATACGCATAATTGGTATTCCAGAGGAGGAAAAGAGAGGGAAATGTGTGAAGGTGTACTTGAAGAAATAACAGCTGAGAACTTCCCTGAACTGGGGAAGAAAAAAGGCATTGAAATCCAAGAGGCACAGAGAACTCCCTTCAGACATAACTTGAATCGATCTTCTGCACGACATATCAGAGTGAAACTGGCAAAATACAAGGATAAAGAGAAAATTCTGAAAGCAGCAAGGGATAAACGTGCCCTCACATATAAAGGGAGACCTATAAGCCTCGTGACCGATCTCTCTACTGAAACTTGGCAGGCCAGAAATGAATGGCAGGAAATCTTCAATGTGATGAACAGAAAAAAATATGCAGCCAAGAATCCTTCATCCAGCAAGTCTGTCATTTAGAATAGAAGGAGAGATAAAGGTCTTCCCAAACAAACAAAACTGAAGGAATTCGTCACGACTAAACCAGCCCTACCAGAGATCCTAAGGGGGATCCTGTGAGACAAAGTACCAGAGACATCGCTACAAGCATGAAACCTACAGATATCACAATGACTCTAAATCCATATCTCTCTATAGTAACACTGAATGTCAATGGACTAAATGTGCCAACCAAAAGACATAGGGTATCAGAATGGATAAAAACACAAGACCCATCTATTTGCTGTCTACAAGAGACTCATTTTAGACCTGAGGACACCTTTAGATTGAAAGTGAGGGGATGGAGAACTATTTATCATGCCACTGGAAGTCAAAAGAAAACTGGAGTAGCCATACTTATATCAGACAAACTAGACTTTAAATTAAAGGCTGTAACAAGAGATGAAGAAGGGCATTATATAATAATTACAGGGTCTATCCCTCAAGAAGATCTAACAATTATAAATGTCTATGTGCCGAATACTGGAGCCCCCAGGTATATAAAACAATTACTCATAAACATAAGCAACCTTATTGATTAGAATGTGGTAATTGCAGGGGACTTTGACACCCCACTCACAGCAATGGATAGATCATCTAGAAACATGGTCAATAAAGAAACAAGGGCCCTGAATGATACATTGGATCAGATGGACTTGACAGATATATTTAGAACTCTGCATCCCAAGCAACAGAATATACTTTCTTCTCGAGTGCACATGGAACATTCTCCAAGATAGATCACATACTGGGTCACAAAACAGCCCTTCATAAGCATACAAGAATTGAGATCATACCATGCATACTTTCAGACCACAATGCTATGAAGCTTGAAATCAACCACATTAAAAAGTCTGGAAAACTTCCAAAAGCATGGAGGTTAAAGAACACCCTACTAAAGAATGAATGGGTCAACGAGGCAATTAGAGAAGAAATTAAAAAAAATATATGGAAACAAACGAAAATGAAAATACAACAATCCAAACGCTTTGGGATGCAGCGAAGTCAGTCCTGAGAGGAAAATACATTGCAGTCCAGGCCTATCTCAAGAAACAAGAAAAATCCCAAATACAAAATCTAACAGCACACCTAAAGGAAATAGAAGCAGAGCAGCAAAGACATCCCAAACCCAGCAGAAGAAGAGAAATAATAAAGATCAGAGCAGAAACAAACAGTATAGAGTCTTAAAAAACTGTAGAGCAGATCAACGAAGCGAAGAGTTGGTTTTTTGAAAAAATAAGCAAAATTGATAAATCTCTAGCCAGGCTTCTCAAAAAGCAAAGGGAGATGACCCAAATAGATAAAATCATGAATGAAATGGAATTATTACAACCAATCCCTCAGAAATACAAGCAATTATGAGGGAATACTATGAAAAATTATATGCCAACAAACTGGACAACCTGGAAGAAATGGACAAATTCCTAAACACCCACACACTTCCAAAACTCAAACAGGAGGAAACAGAAAGCTTGAACAGACCCATAACCAGCGAAGAAATTGAATCAGTTATCAAAATCTCCCAACAAATAAGCATCCAGGACCTGATGGCTTCCCGGAGGAATTCTACCAGACATTTAAAGCAGTGATAATACCTATCCTTCTCAAGCTATTCCCAAACATAGAAAGGGAAGGAAAACTTTCAGACTCATTCTATGAAGCCAGTATTACTTTGATTCCTAAACCAGACAGAGACCCAGTAAAACAAGAGAACTACAGGCCAATATCCCTGATGAATATGGATGCAAAAATTCTCAATAAGATACTAGCAAATCGAATTCAACAGCATATAAAAAGAATTATTCACCATGATCAAGTGGGACTCATTCTGGGGTGCACGGCTGGTTCAGCATTCGCAAATCAGTCAACATGATACATCACATTAATGAAAGAAAAGAGAAGAACCATATGATCCTGTCAATCTATGCAGAAAAGGACTTTGACAAAATTCAGCAAACTTTCTTAATAAAAACCCTAGAGAAAGTCGGGATAGAAGGAACATACTTAAACATCATAAAAGCCATTTATGAAAAGCTCACAGCTAACATCATCCTCAATGGGGAAAAAACTGAGAGCTTTCCCCCTGAGATCAGGAACACGAGAGGGATGTCCACTCACACTGCTGTTGTTTAACATAGTGTTGGAAGTGCTAGTATCAGCAATTAGACAAGAAAAGGAAATCAAAGGCATCAAAATTGGCAAAGATGAAGTTAAGCTTTCCCTTTTTGCAGATGACATGATAACATACATGGAAAATCCGACAGACTCCACCAAAAGTCTGCTACAACTAATACATGAATTCAGCAAAGTTGCAGGTAAAATCAATGTACAGAAATCAGTTGCATTCTTATACACTAATAATGAAGAAACAGAAAGACAAATAAAGGAACTGATCCCATTCACAATTGCACCAAGAAGCATACAATACCTAGGAATAAATCTAACCAAAGATGTACAAGATTTGTAGGCTGAAAACTATAGAAAGCTTATGAGGGAAATTGAAGAAGATATAAAGAAATGGAAAAACATTCCATGGTCATGGGTTGGAAGAATAAATATTGTCAAAATGTCAATACTACCCAAAGCTATCTACACATTCAGTGCAATCCCAATCAAAATTGTACCAGCATTCTTCTCGAAGCTAGAATAAGCAGTTCTAAAATTCATATAGAACCACAGAAGGCCCCACATAGCCAAAGTAATTTTGAAGAAGAAGACCAAAGCAGGTGGCATCACAATCCCAGACTTTAGTCTCTACTACAAAGCTGTCATCATCAAGACAGCATGGTATTGGCACCAAAACAGACACATAGACCAATGGAATAGAATAGAAACCCCAGAACTAGACCCACAAACGTATGGCCAACTAATCTTTGACAAAGCAGGAAAGAACATCCAATGGAAAAAAGACAGTCTCTTTAACAGATGGTGCTGGGAAAACTGGACAGCAACTTGCAGGAGAATGAAACTAGACCACTTTCTTACACCATTCACAAAAATTAACTCAAAATGGATTAAGTACTTGAATGTGAGACAGGAAACCATCAAAACCCTAGAGGAGAAAGCAGTAAAAGACCTCTCTGACCTCAGCCACAGCAATTTCTTATTTGACACTTCCCCAAAGGCAAGGGAATTAAAAGCAAAAATGAACTATTGGGACCTCATGAAGATAAAAATCTGCACAGCAAAGGAAACAATCAACAAAACTAAAAGGCAACCAACGGAATGGGAAAAGATATTGGCAAACGACATGTCGGACAAAGGGCTAGTATGCAAAATCTATAAAGAGCTCACCAAACTCCACACCCAAAAAACAAATAATCCAGTGAAGAAATGGGCAGAAAACATGAATAGACACTTCTCTAAAGAAGACATCCGGTTGGCCAACAGTCACATGAAAAGATGCTCAACGTTGCTCCTCATCAGGGAAATACAAATCCAAACCACACTCAGATATCACCTCACGCCAGTCAGAGTGGCCAAAATGAACAAATCAGGAGACTATAGATGCTGGAGAGGATGTGGAGAAACGGGAACCCTCTTGCACTGTTGGT
Organism: Panthera tigris; assembly: GCF_018350195.1. NCBI lineage: Eukaryota > Metazoa > Chordata > Mammalia > Carnivora > Felidae > Panthera > Panthera tigris. Next base: position 124,342,473 of record NC_056677.1, on the reverse strand, counting down.
GGGAATGCAAACTGGTGCAGCCACTCTGGAAAACAGTGTGGAGGTCCCTCAGAAAATTAAAAATAGACCTACCCTATGACCCAGCAGTAGCACTGCTAGGAATTTACCCAAGGGATACAGGAGTACTGATGCATAGGGGCCCTTGTACCCCAATGTTTGTAGCAGCACTCTCAACAATAGCCAAATTGTGGAAAAAGCCTAAATGTCCATCAACGGATGAATGGATAAAGAAATTGTGGTTTATATACACAATGAAGTACTACATGGCAATGAGAAAGAATGAAATATGGCCCTTTGTAGCAACGTGGATGGAACTGGAGACTGTGATGCTAAGTGAAATAAGCCATACAGAGAAAGAGAGATACCATATGTTTTCACTCTTATGTGGATCCTGAGAAACTTAACAGAAACCCATGGGGGGGGGGGTGAAAGAAAAAAAAAAGAAAAAAAAAAAGAGGTTAGAGTCGGAGAGAGAGCCAAAGCATAAGCGACTCTTAAAAACTGAGAACAAACTGAGGGTTGATGGGGGGTGGGAGGGAGGGAAGGGTAGGTGATGGGCATTGAAGAGGGCGTCTTTTGGGATGAGCACTGGGTCTTGTATGGAAACTAATTTGACAATAAATTTCATATAATAAAAAAAATAAAAAAACAAACTTGAATTTAAATACATAAGTTTATTTTAAAAAAGAGGGAAAGTAATAAGCATTGGCAGAGACTTGGAGAAATTGGATCCCTTTTATATAGCTGGTGGGAATGGAAAATGGTGCAGCTACTATGGAAAATAGTTTGCCACTTCTTCAAAAAGTTAAACATGGCATTTCCATATGACCCAGCAATTTCACTACTAGGTGAATACCAAGAAGAATTGTACACTCATTTTCAGAGCATCAATATTCACAATGGCCAAAAGGTAGAAAACGCATAAATATCCATTAACAGATGAGTGCTTAATAAGCAAATTGTGGTATATACATATAATAGAATATTATTCAGCCTCAAAAATGGAGTACTGAAATATGCTATAATGTGGATGAACCTGGAAAACATGTTAAGTGAAAGAAGCCAGACATAAAAGACTACATATTGTATAACATTTATATGAAATATCTTGAATGGCTAAATCCATAGGAATAGAATGCAGATTGGTGGTTGTCAGGGGCGGCAGGACAGAGAGAATAACAAGCATGTGCTTAATGTTTACATGATTTTCTTCTGGGGTGATGAAAATTTTTTAGATTTATGTAGAGGTGGTAGTTTCCCAACATTGTAAATGTATTGAATGCCACTGAATTGTTCACTTTAAACTGGTTAATTTTATGTGAATATCACTTCAGTTAAAAAGAAATGTTTTAAAAAAGGTTTAACAGAATAACCCTATGACTTAGCATTTCTACCCATAGATATCTCCCCAAGAGAAATGGATACCTATGTCCACACAAAAATGTGTACAAAAAGTGCCTGTCTTTCAAAAGTGTCTCATTACATTTTCAGAAGTTTTTTTTTTGGGGGGGGGGGAGGCAGAGAAAGGAATGAACAACCCTCAATGTATATGGAGCTTTACCATTTGCAAAGTGAATTTTTGTTCATTGTCTTATTTACTTATTTCTTCCGTAAACTTTCTAAGGTAGGAAATTATTATCCCCATCTTATGAGGAAATATGTTACACAATCAGTTATTGGCAAGGCCAGGACTAAAACTCTGTTCATTTGACCCTAATCCTATGGATTTACCACTATTCCATGTTTAGAACTAAAAAAATGACTAAATCAACCTTGCCTACACATAGTATATTAGTAACATGATTTTAATGTTTAAATGATGGATTATTGATGTTAAATCCAACTGGTAATAACAGAGATGAGACAAAACAGTCATGGGTGCATCAGTTTTATCAACCTAATAAGTATGTGGCTTTGAACAATTTCTTCCTCTCATCGGTGTCTTATGTGCTTCATCTGTAAAATGAAAAAAAATATATATGATCTCTAAGGTCTCCCATAATCCTGATATACCATGATTCTTTGTTGTTCTACCAAACTTCTTTGGATTGGAACAAACTAGAGCATTTTTAGCTTGTTGCAGTTGAGTTATTGAAGAAGAGAGTTCTGACTTGGGTTCTAGATTAAACTATGTTCCAGTTCCCCATGAAATAATGTAGTGCACATTAGGAGAAAAAAAATAGCAGTAACCAAGGGCAAAATCATAGAGAAATCTATTGAAATTTGTATTAGAGTGATATTTAGCATTGATTTTTTTTTACTTAAAAGTTTAAAAATTATTAGTGTAGAATGCTGCTAGCATAATTAACACATCGGCAATGAATGGAAATGCATTGTCATGGAAGTTAGTATTTTAGTAAGAGAGGTGGCATAGTGTATTGGCCTCATATTCAAGAATTCTGGTCCCAAATCTTAGCTTTTCCATTAACATTCAGGGTGGTTAAAAATTATGTTCAGGGGCTTTAGAATTCCCATCTATCAATCCACCTGGAATAAATAATTTCTGAAGCCCTTTATACCTCATCTATGACTCTGTGAGAATTCTCCTTTCTATCTGCTTTCAGTAATCCAAGAAATTGTTTTTCATACAATTTATTGACCTATTTCCTAGAAATCAAATTAGGCTAATCACAGCTAAGAGTCCCCACAGTGAAAGTTGAAAGATAACGAGAAAGTGGTGTGCACAAAATCAATTGAGCCTCTCTCTCCACAGCCCATGTAAGACCAATTCAGAATATTGGTGTATTGAGCTGTCACCTGAAGGTTGTCTGTATTTATCTCTTTAGCATATTAATTCCAGTTTGTTAGCTCTGTGCTATAGTTCCCTTATCCCCCCCACCCCCTTCCCAGTAAGGTATTTGTATCACTTCTAGTGCTGTCCACTAAACCAGCCAATCATCTCTACTTTTCACTGGGTTCCAGTGCCTCTCTGGCCAAAGTTTTATTTTTGGGTTTTGGTTGATGGGTGTGCCAATATATTTGTTACTATTTGCATTTGAATAATGCATTCAAGTGCATACAGTACTATTTCAAAAAAGAGAAAACAAACTTTGAATACTTCCACATATTAAACATTAAGCCTGACAATTTTAATATATTATTTAATGTTAATACAATCTCTCTGTGAAGTTATTTTAATTTGAAATATGAGAAAGCTATTATTAGAGGTGTTATATGACTTTCCTATGGTCACACTAAAAAATTCAAATACATGTCTCTAGACTTTTTAAGCTTAGGTCTCTTTTTCCTTCCATGTGTAACTATTTTATCATTTGATTCCCTCAGCAACCCTGTAATCAGGGAAAAGATTACTCACCTTGTTTTATCTTTATTATGCTCTATCACAGTACCCAAAGTAGAGGCACATAGTTGATTCTCAATAAAGATGTATTGAATAATTAAGTGAATTGAATTAGATTTATGAATTAAGGAAGTTGAGGTCCAAAATGACTTTTTCAAAGTTATCTGCTGGAGAATGGCAGTTTAGAGTGAGGACCATTCAATTTTGATTTTTCTATTCTGTAGATTTTTCTCAGGTCTTTTTTAAAATAAAATGAACTTTTCTTGCCACTAAGAATATATATTTGTGGGAAGACATACTGACTCTCTCTTATGACTCCTTCTCAACTATTATCTTATGTATGTATGTATGTATGTATGTATGTATGTATGTATTATTTATTTATTTATTTATTTATTTATTTATTTATTTATTTATTTATTGAGAGAACGAACAGAGGGAGAGGGGCAGGAGGAGAAAGAGAGAATCTTAAGCAGACTCCATGCCCAATGTAGGGCTTGATTTCACTACTGTGAGATCATGACCTGAGCCAAAACCAAGATTTGGTTGCTCAACTGACTGAGCCATCCGGGTGCCCTTCTTATGTTTTTTATCAATTTGACTAATTGGATGCTAGGAACAGTTATACCTATTAATGGAAACCTTCTGGGTCCAAGGTAGGAATGGTGAAAACAGACTTAAGGAGATACAGTATTGTATCTTGCTTCATTATCTACTTTAATTCATGAATACAGCTGGCAGTAGACTCCAGGATTTCTGACTCCTAGTTTATTAGTTGATTCTACACCATGCTTTTTGATACTTGGAAACAGCCATCTCTTTAGTTATATCCCCTTTTCTCTTAAACTACCCAGAGAGTTTCATTTTTAGTCCTGTCAAACCACAACAAGACCCTCCTCATAAAGTGAGAGTATCAGTAAACCTGGGCCTGAGTAGGTGGTTAGCAAAGTGCCTAGTGCTTGGGAAGGTTTACAGAAGGCATCCAAACTGGAGAAGCAGGAGGTAGCTGAGGGTCACTAGAAAATCAGAAAACTTGGATTCTAGTCCTATTTCTGCCTTTCAAATTTCAAATTTCAAATTTGTGGGCAAATTTGATGGTGCTCTCTTTGAGCTTATTTCTCCATGTATAAAATGAGAAAAATTAAGGAATCTCTTAAGAGTCCCGGTAGCTTTAACATTTAATGGAGTACTATTGTTTTGTTACCCTATCTCCATAAGGTGGTGGGTAGGTAGAATAAACACACTCCAACAGTCTGATTCTATTGTTCTGTGCACTTATGCTTCTCTCAGCCAGAAGTGGGGTAAGTTCTTTGTAACACAATTTTTCTTTTTTAACTTTGAGGACTGTTCGTTCGTGCACCAAAATTTGATGTATAACTTTATGCCACCGACTGTTCCCCAGAACATTGTATTAACAATTTCTGCTTGCATTTCTCCACTGTTGAGTTGGGGCTGGAGCACATGTTTGATAAATCTCTTGTCAATGCTATAGTAAGAGCTCAAGTATAGTGACCACTGTCTGACTTTTACACAGGTAATCATCATAGCAAGTAGGAAGTGCTGATTTGGTTAAGATACAGGGCTATTTAGTTGGCCCAGTCTATTGATTGACATTGTTTTAAAGTGTTTACACATGCAAGTGTTTTCTATTAAGAACTATTATTTTCCATCTCTGTTTCTTCCACTGTCGCAGGCTCTCTCCTAAGCATGCCCCAGATATTCCTGATGACAGCACTGACAACATCACTATATTTACCAGAATCTTAGATCGTCTTCTAGATGGCTATGACAACCGGCTGCGACCTGGTCTTGGAGGTCAGTTACTATTTTAAAATCCCTTTCTTGGCTATTGTCATCTAAAAAGAAAGATTCTTCAGGTAACTTCAGCACTCCCTTGACCAATGGGTTTAGTGTAAAGTTAAGTTTCTTCCCTCTGAGCAGTAGACATTAGTTCTAACCTTTCATTTCAATGGTCAATCTCTCTGGTATGGTTTTGGAAAATTCTGAATTTCACTTAGCTAAATGCATGTAATGTATTATACACTAATATTTGACAAAGCCCATTTCTGGTATCAAAAGACCAGTCCCTGTCTAAATGGGAGGCTTGGCCCCGGCATATCTGGGAAACATACCTTTGCTCTCAAAACCCTCAGCACATGTCAGCCTGAACTTCCAATGAGGAGCAACCTGCTGGCTAGGTGGGATCTTGGTTGGCCATTAGTTTAGTATCATTAGCCATATGATCACAATGAGATAAATGCATCAGAGTACATCATGGGCTATACTTAAATGGCAAGTATGCAAATGTATGAGTTTGATTTTTTCCTGAACCATTTGAGAACTAGTTGCAGATATCGTACCCCTTTGTCCCTGAATACTTCAATGTGCTTTTCCTTAGAACAAATAAATTAATTTACAAAATTACAATGCAACTATAAATTCAGAAAATGTAACCTGACATTATACTGTGTTCTGATCTGTAGTTGATATTCAATTTTTGCCACTTGTCCCAAAAGTGTTCTATATAGCATTTTCCATTGATATAGGATTCAAACCAGGATTATGCATAGCATTTATTTTCACATATATTCAGCCTATAATTTGGTATAATTTACTCATATTTTCTTTGTCTTTCATGGCATTAGATTTTCCTTATTCATTTTTAGAGAAAATACACAGATTTAATCATATCTTTTTAGTGCATTTTTCCAAAAGGGATATGATGTCTATTTGGCCCATTATTGGTAATGTTCACTTTGATGTTCACAAAGTTATTCCACTTTAAAATCACCTTTTTTTAAGTTTATAATCTATAAGTAATTTGTGAGGAAGTACTTTGAGATTATTATATTCCTAATTCAGGTTGCATGCAATCATTATAGTAACTATTAAATATTCTTACATGAATAATAACTGTTATGGTTGCAAATGGTGATTTTCTAAATGTATTATTCCTCTATATTTATTAGATGGTATTCTATTGTAAGGAAAAAAAAACCCTTCTCTTTAATTAGGTAACATTATCATGAACATATGGATTCATATTTTATTCAATGAATTGTAATCCATTAATATTATTCATTTTAATTAGAATTTGTGTCCATAATTTTCCATATTTGCCTAGCAGAAGCCTATTCAAGCTGGCTTCTGTTTCCTTTTCATCTGTTCTTCACATATTTGGGGCACCTTTTTACTTTTTGGCATAACAGTATATTCCATATTTATCTTGTAATTTTCCCTTATTCCCTTCCCAGGAAGCAGCCACTTTTTCCAAGGAGACATGGCACATTTTTTGTGGGAAATTACAGTATATTTAAAGTTCAACTTCTGAGTGCTAGGTGTATTCATTGCTAGTGGGGTGTCATTGCTTTTAGAAACTGTCATCAGACAGAATTAGAAAATAAAAAAATTAAAAATTTAATGTATATTCATATATATTTACATATATCTATATAACATGTGTATATTGTGTGTGTGTGTGTATAGACACACATAATATATACACATACCTGTATATATTTCTATATATACATACACGCACATACATATGTACAAATATGTGTGTGTGCGTGTATAATGAGTTTGTACTAATACCATTAAGTTCAGTTCAACACAGCATTCATTGATTTACTCATTTTCTCGGTCCTACAAAATACATAAAATGGTGTTGGAATTACTATATCCATACCATTATAATAAACTCACTTATTAAGTAAAGTTGAAGATATGTTTGCAGTTTTTGTTGTTGTTGTTTTTAGATGAAGGATGTATGACACTTGCTTTGGTATAAATAATGATTGGATCAGGGCAATATTCCTGAGGAATAGAAGACCAGTTACAAATCAATTGCAGTTGTCCAGGATGAAAGTGATGGCTGTGGGAATGTAGAGAATTTGGTGACTGATTAAATTATGGGGCTGGTAAAAGGAGGGAGAAAAAGATAACTTCTAGGTTGTTGGCATGGATGACTGGTGCTACTTTCTACAATAAGGGACGTTGGAAGAGGGACAGTACTATTTTGTTTTATTCTGTTTCTTTTGAAGTGTGCTTGGAACAAAGAAAGCAGGGGAGTAGGTGGAAGTTAATTGGTTGTAGACATGTAGAATTTGACTACCCATGAAAAATATGGGTGGAGCTTTTGGCTTCTGGATAACATAGAGTAACAGGGACCAGATTTACCTTTATCACTAGTTTTAAGCTATTTGATCATATCCCTTTGTGAAATTTTATTCATGCTTCTTATTTTTTAATGTTTTATTTATTTTAGAGAGAGAGAGATAGAGAGAGACAGAGTGAGAGTGGGGTACGGGCAGAGAGAGAGGGAGACACAGAATCCAAAGCAAGATCCAAGCCCTAAGCTGTCAGCACAGAGCCCAATGTGGGGCTCAGACCCAGGAATTGCAAGATCATGACCTGAGCCAAAGTCGGATGCTTAACTGGCTGAGCTACCCAGGCACCCCTACTCACGTTTCTTATTTGTTGACCTTCTTGGTTTGAGAGAATTAAAACTTTTATCAAATTTAGAATGTTTTTGACCATTTTTTTCAAATAAATTTTCTGCTCCCCTTCATATAAAGAGAACATCTTCAAAGCAAACAGAGTAAAACAAAACATTGTGGCTAAAATTAACAAGTTAGGAAACAACAAATGTTGGTGAGGATGTGGAGAAATGGAGACACTTCTACCCTGTTGGTGGGAATGCAAACTGGAGCAGCCACTCTGGAAGACAGTATGGAGATTCCGGCAAAGGTTAAAAATAGGACTACCCTAAGGAAACAACAAATGTTGGTGGGGATGTGGAGAAAGGAGAACACTTCTACCCTGCTGGTGGGAATGCAAACTGGTACAGCCATTCTGGAAGACTGTATGGAAGTTCCTGAAAAGGTTAAAAATTGAACTACCCTATGACCCAGCAATTTCACTACTAGGTAGTTATCCAAAGGATATAAAAACACTGATTTAAAGGGGTACTTGCACCCCAGTGTTTATAGAAGCGTTATCAACAATAGCCGAACTCTGGAAAGAGCCCAAATTTCCATCAACTGATGAATGAATAAAGAAGATGTGGTATACAATAAAATATTACTCATCCATCAAAAGGAATGAAATCTTGCCATTTGCAATGACATGGGTGGAATTAGAGTGCATTATGCTAAGTGAAATAAGTCTGTCAGAGAAAGACAAATACCATATGATTTTACTCATATGTGGAATTTAAGAAACAAAACAGATGAACATAAGGGAAAAGAAGGAAAAATAAAATAAAATAAAATAAAATAAAATAAAATAAAATAAAATAAAATAAAATGGGAGAGGGCAGCAAACCATAAAATACTGTTAACTATAGAGAACAAACTGAGGCTTGCTAGAGGGTATGTGGGTTGGGCAATGGGCTTAACTGGGTGATAGACATTAAGGAGGGCACTTGTTATGATGAGCATTGGGTGTTATATGTAGGTGATGAATCACTAAATTCTATCCCTGAAACCAGTACTACACTTTATATTAAGTAACTTGAATTTAAGTAAAATATTGGAAGGAAAAATAAACATTATGTACAGAGGGACAATTTTGCTTCTTGTCAGAAATAAGCAAGCAAGAATGTAGTTAGTGACAGCTTCGAAGTACTGGAAAAAAACTGTCAATCTAGAATTCTGTAACCAGAGTTAATGTACTTTAAACATATAGGCAAAATGAATACTTTTTCAGATACTAGAAGCTGAAAAATTCATCAGCATGTCTGTACTACAAGAAATGTAAATGAAAATACATCAGGCAGAAGGAAAACAATGCCAGATAGAAATAAGGATCTATAGAAAGGAAGGAAGAGCAACACAAATAAAAAACTGTGTGGGTAAATATAAAGCAGTTTTTTCCCCAATCTATTTAAATGATAGATGACTACTAAAGCAAAAATAATGACAGTGTATTATGTGGCTTAAAATATATATATGAGGAAAATGTATGACAACAATAGCACAGAGGCCAGGAGAAAATGAAATAGAAATGTACTGTTGAAAGGTTTTTATACTGTACATGGCATGATATAATATTACTTGTTGGCAGATTGTGATAAGGAAGTGTGCTATAGAACTTGAAAAATTATAGCTAATAAAGCAAAAAAGGTTATAAAAATGTAATAGAAATGGTTGATAAGGCAGAAAAAGAAGAAAATGTAAAAGAAGATGAAACAAATAGAAAAGTAAGAACAACCATATGAATCATCACATTAAATATAAATAATTTAAACATCCATTTTATTTTTAAGTATTTATTTATTTTGAGAGAGAGAGAGAAAACGTGATCAGAGGGGCAGAGAGAGAGAAAGAGAGAGGGAGAAGCCCAAGCAGATTCCGTGCTGTCAGCGCAGATCCTGATGTGGGGCTTGAACCCATGAACTGTGAGATCATGACCTGAGCTAAAACCAGGAGTTAGACACTTAACCAACTGAATCACCTCAGCAGTCTTTAGCATCCATTTTTAAAGGCAGAGATGGTCAAATCGTATTTTTTAAAAATCAGGATGCAAAATTACTGAGAGAAACCCACCTTAAATATAAAGCTGTAAATAAAAGTAAAAGTATGGAAAATGGTACACCATGCTAACACTAATTAAAAGAAGATGGGAGTAGCTATTTTAATATCAGAAAAAGAAAATATTAGAGCAAAAAATATTGTTAGCAATAAAGAGGACCATTTTATAACAAAGGGGTCAATTCATTAAGAGTACATAATGATCCTAAATATTTATGTACCTAATCACAGAGCATCTAACCACATGAAACAAAGATTGAGAACTGAAAGGCGAAAGATATGATCTTTAGTTATAGTAGAGATTTCAACACTCCTTTCTCAATAAGCAATGTAACAGTAGACAGAAAATAGGTAAAGGTAGTAGAAACAGGAACCACAGTATCAACCAACTTGACTTGAGTGGCATTTATACAACATTCCAATCAACAACAGCAGAATATACATCCTTTTCAAATATACCTACAACCTTTACAAAAATAGACCATATTCTTTATCATAAAAAAATTAAAAGAACTTACAGCATGCAAAGTATGTTCTCTCACCACAGTGGGAAAAATTAGAAAGTGAATATCTGGAAAATCTCAATGTATTTGGGAACTAAATAATACAATGCTAAATAAACCATGAGTCAAAGAAGAACTCAAAAGAAAATGCAAAACATTTTCAATTGAATAAAAAATATGTCATAAAGCAGTGCTAAGAGGAAAGCTGATAACACTAGATGGGTATCTCAGAAAATATTAACCTTAAATCAGTGCCCCAAGTCTTCACTTAAGTAACCATAAAAAAAAGAAGAGGTAACAATATAATAAATTGCATGAATCAATTGGGCAAAAAATCCCTTAGACATGTCTCTGATTCTGAGAGTGAGAACAATGGCATACTTTTCTCTGAGGAACAACCCCACTTTAGTTACCAAATGTTTGATGGAGGGATAATGGTAGCAGCCCCAAATTTCCTCAGCTCACATATTTCAGCATAGACCACTGCCCCACAAGCCAGGTCAAGGACACTAGAGCCCACAGTACTCTCAGCAGTGCCTTGCCCAAATTAGAGTCACTGGCATGATATATTCAAAGTGTTGAAAGAAAAAATATATCCCATAACCAAGAATACTCTACCTTACAAAGTTATTATACAGAATTGAAGGAGAGATCAAGAGTTTTCCAGAAAACAAAAGTCAGAAGAGTTTATCACCACTAAACTACCCTTACAAGAAATGTTAAAGAGACTTAAGTGGAAAAGAAATAGCCATAATTAAACATAATAAAATTATGAATAAAACATGTGAAGTATAACAGCATATACATAAATCATGGAGGAGGAAGTAAAAAAGAAAAGCAGAGTTTTTCTTTTAGAAAATGTTTGACCTTAAATGACCATCAACTTAATATAGACTGCTATATACTTAGGATGTTGTATATGGACCTCATGGTAACCACAAACCCAAAACCCCTAATAGACACAGATAATAAAGAGGGGCACCTAGATGACTCAGTCGGTTGAGCGTCGGACTTGAGCTCAGGTCATGATCTCGCAATTTTTGAGATTGAGCCCTGCATCAGGCTTTCCATTCTCAACAAGGAGCCCGCTTTGGATCCTTTGTCTCCCTGTCTCTCTCTTTCCACACCCTGGTCACTCTCTCTCTCTCTCAAAAATAAACATTAAAAAATTTTAATATGAAATTTATTGTCAAATAACAGTGCTCACCCCAACAGGTGCCTCCTCAATACCCATCATCCACCCTCCCCTTCCTCCCACCCCCCATCAACCCTCAGTTTGTTCTCAGTTTTTAAGAGTCTCTTATGTTTTGGCTCCCTCCCTCTCTAACCTTTTTTTTTCCTTCCCCTCCCCCTTGGTCTTCTGTTAAGTTTCCCAGGATCCAAATAAGAGTGAAAACATATGGTATCTGTCTTTCTCTGTATGACTTATTTCACTTAGCATCACACTCTCCAGTTCCATCCACGTTGCTACAAAAGGCCATATTTCATTCTTTCTCATTGCCACGTAGTACTCCATTGTGTATATAAACCACAATTTCTTTATCCATTCATCAGTTGATGGACATTTAGGCTCTTTCCATAACTTGGCTATTGTTGAGAGTGCTGCTATAACCATTGGGGTACAAGGGCCCCTATGCATCAGTACTCCTGTATCCCTTGGGTAAATTCCTAGCAGTGCTATTGCTGAGTCATAGGGTAGATATATTTTTCATTTTTTTAGGAAACTCCACACTGTTTTCCAGAGTGGCTGCACCAGTTTTCATTCCCACCAATAGTGCAAGAGGGTTCCCGTTTCTCCACATCCTCTCCAGCATCTATAGTCTCCTGATTTGTTCATTTTAGTCACTCTGACTGGCGTGAGGTGGTATCTCAGTGTGGCTTTGATTTGTATTTCCCTGATGAGGAGCGACGTTGAGCATCTTTTCATGTGCCTGTTGGCCATCTGGATGTCTTCTTTGGAGAAGTGTCTATTCATGTCTTCTGCCCATTTCTACACTGGATTAATTGTTTTTCATGTGTAGAGTTTGGTGAGTTCTTTATAGACTCTGGATACTGGCCCTTTGTCCGATATGTCATTTGCAAATATCTTTTCCCATTCCGTTGGTTGCCTTTTAGTTTTGTTGATTGTTTCCTTTGCAGTACAGAAGCTTTTTATCCTCATGAGGTCCCAATAGTTCATTTTTGCTTTTAATTCCCTTGCTTTTGAAGATGTGTCAAGTAAGAAATTGCCACAGCTGAGGTCAGACAGGTTTTTTCCTGCTTTCTCCTCTAGGGTTTTGATGGTTTCCTGTCTCACATTCAGGTCCTTCATCCATTTTGAGTTTATTTTTGAGAATGGTGTAAGAAAGTGGTCTAGTTTCATTCTTCTGCATGTTGCTGTCCAGTTCTCCCAGCACCATTTGTTAAAGAGACTGTCTTTTTTCCATTGGATATTCTTTCCTGCTTTGTCAAAGATTAGTTGCCCACACTTTGGTGGGTCTAGTTCTGGGATTTCTATTCTATTCCATTGGTCTATGTGTCTGTTTTTGTGCCAATACCATGCTGTCTTGATGATTACAGCTTTGTAGTAGAGACTAAAGTCTGGGATTGTGATGCCTCCTGCTTTGGTCTTCTTCTTCAAAATTACTTTGGCTACTCGGGGCCTTTTGTGGTTCCATATGAATTTTAGGATTGCTTGTTCTAGTTTCGAGAAGAATGCTGGTGCAATTTTGATTGGGATTGCATTGAATGTGTAGATAGCTTTGGGTAGTATTGACATTTTGACAATATTTATTCTTCCAATCCATGAGCACGGAATGTTTTTCCATTTCTTTATATCTTCTTCAATTTCCTTCATAAGCTTTCTATAGTTTTCAGCATACAGATCTTTTAGATCTTTGGTTAGATTTATTCCTAGGTATTTTATGCTTCTTGGTGCAATTGTGAATGGGATCAGTTTCTTTATTTGTCTTTCTGTTGCTTCCTTATTAGTGTATAAGAATGCAACTTATTTCTGTACATTGATTTTGTATCCTGCAACTTTGCTACATTCATGTATCAGTTCTAGCAGACTTTGGGTGGAGTCTATCAGGTTTTCCTTGTATAATATCATGTCATCTGCAAAAAGTAAAAGCTTGACTTCATCTTTGAATTGGCATCTTTGCCAATTTTGATGCCTTTGATTTCCTTTTTTGTCTGCTGATGCTAGCACTTCCAACACTATGTTAAACAACAGCGGTGAGAGTGGGCATCCCTGTCATGTTCCTGATCTCAGGGGGAAAGCTCTCAGTTATTCCCCATTGAGGGTGATATTAGCTGTGGGCTTTTCATAAATGGCTCTTATGATGTTTAATTACGTTCCTTCTATCCTGACTTCCTCGAGGGTTTTTATTAAGACAGGATGCTGAATTTTGTCAAATGCTTTTTCTGCATTGATTGACAGGATCATATGGTTCTTTTCTTTTATGAATATGATGTATCACATTGATTTATTTGTGAATGTTGCACCAGCCCTGCACCCCGGAATGAATCCCACTTGATCATGGTGAATAATTCTTTTTATATGCTGTTGATTTGATTTGCTAGTATCTTGTTAAGAATGTTTACATCCATATTCATCAGGGACATTGGCCTGTAGTTCTCTCTCTCTCTTTTTTTTTTTTTTTTTTTTTTCTGGGTCTCTGTCTAGTTTAGGAATCAAAGTAATGCTGACTTCATAGAATGAGTCTGGAAGTTTTCCTTCCCTTTCTATTTTTTGGAACAGCTTGAGAAGGATAGGTATTATCTCTGCTTTAACTGTCTGGTAGAATTCCCCAAGGAAGCCATCTGGTTCTGGACTCTTATTTGTTGGGAGATTTTTGATAACCAATTCAATTTCTTCGCTGGCTATGGGTCTGTTCAAGTTTTCTATTTCTTCCTGTTTGAGTTTTGGAAGTATGTGGGTGCTTAGGAATTTGTCCATTTCTTCCAGGTTGTCCAGCTTGTTGGCATATAATTTTTCATAGTATTCCCTGATAATTGCTTGTATTTCTGAGGGATTGGTTGTAATAATTCCACTTTCATTCATGATTTTACCTATTTGGGTCCTCTCCCTTTTCTTTTTGAGAAGCCTGGCTAGAGGTTTATCAATTTTATTTATTTTTTCAAAGAACCAACATTGGTTTTATTGATTTGCTCTACAGTTTTTTTAGATTCTATGTTGTTTATTTCTGTTCTGATCTTTATTATTTCTCTTCTGCTGGGTTTGGGGTGTCTTTGCTGCTCTGCTTCTATTTCCTTTAGGTGTGCTGTCAGATTTTGTATTTGGGATTTTTCTTGTTTCTTGAGATAGGCCTGGATGACAATGTATTTTCCTCTCAGGACTGCCTTCGCTGCATCCCAAAGCGTTTGGATTGTTGTATTTTCATTTTCATTTGTTTCCATATATTTTTTAATTTCTTCTCTAATTGCCTGGTTGACCCATTCTTTAGTAGGGTGTTCTTTAACCTCCACGCTTTTGGAAGTTTTCCAGACTTTTTACTGTGGTTGATTTCAAGCTTCATAGCATTGTGGTCTGAAAGTATGCATGGTATGATCTCAATTCTTGTATACTTATGAAGGGCTGTTTTGTGACCCAGTATGTGATCTATCTTGGAAAATATTCCATGTGCACTCGAGAAGAAAGTATATTCTGTTGCTTTGGGATGCAGAGTTCTAAATATATCTGTCAAGTCCATTTGATCCAATGTATCATTCAGGGCCGTTGTTTCTTTATTGATCCTGTATCTAGATGATCTATCCATTGTTATAAGCAGAGCATTAATGTCCCCTGCAATTACCACATTCTTATCAATAAGGTTGCTTATGTTTGTGAGTAATTGTTTTATGTATTTGGGGGCTCCTGTAATCGGCGCATAGACATTTATAAATGTTAGCTCTTCCTGATGGATAGACCCTGTAATTATTATATAATGCCCTTCTTCATCTCTTGTTACAGCCTTTAATTTAAAGTCTAGTTTGTCTGATATAAGTATGGCTACTCCAGCTTTCTTTTGACTTCCAGTGGCATGATAAATAGTTCTCCATCCCCTCACTTTCAGTCTGAAGGTGTTCTCAGGTCTAAAATGAGTCTCTTGTAGACAGCAAATAGATGGGTCTTGTGTTTTTATCCATTCTGATACCCTATATCTTTTGGTTGGTGCATTTAGTCCATTTACATTCAGTGTTATTATAGAAAGATATGGGTTTAGAGTCATTGTGATGTCTGTAGGTTTCATGCTTGTAGCGATGTCTCTGGTACTTTGTCTCACAGGATCCCCCTTAGGATCTCTTGTAGGGCTGGTTTAGTGGTGATGAATTCCTTCAGTTTTTGTTTGTTTGGGAAGACCTTTATCTCTCCTTCTATTCTAAATGACAGATTTGCTGGATAGAGGATTCTCGGCTGCATATATTTTTCTGTTCATCACATTGAAGATTTCCTGACAATCCTTTCTGGCCTGCCAAGTTTCAGCAGTTAGATCTGCCACTAGTCTTATGGGTCTTTCTTTGTAAGTTAGAGCCTATTTATCCCTAGCTGCTTTCAGTATTTTCTCTTTATCCTTGTATTTTGCCAGTTTCACTATGATATGTTGTGCAGAAGATAGATTCAAGTTATGTCTGAAGGGAGATCTCTGTGCCTCTTGGATTTTAATGCCTTTTTCCTTCCCCAGATCAGGGATGTTCTCAGCTATGATTTGTTCAAGTACACCTTCAGCCCCTTTCTCTCTCTCTTCCTCTTCTGGAATTCCTATAATACGGATATTGTTCCATTTGATTGCATTACTTAGTTCTCTAATTCTCCCCTTAGACTCCTGGATTTTTTTTTATCTTTTTCTCAGCTTCCTCTTTTTTCATAAGTTTATCTTCTAATTCACCTATTCTCTCCCCTGCCTCTTCAATCTGAGCTGTCGTCACCTCCAGTTTATTTTGCACCTCATTTATAACATTTTTAGCTCCTCATGACTATTTCTTAGTCCCTTGATCTCTGTAGCAATAGATTCTCTGCTGTCCTCTATACTTTTTTCAAGCCCAGCGATTAATTTTATGAATATTATTTTAAATTCTTGTTTTGTTATAATGCTTAAATAGTTTTTGATCAATTTGTTAGCTGTCGCTACTTCCTGGAGTTTCTTTTGAGGAGAGTTCTTCCATTTCACCATTTTGCATAGTCCCCAGGTGGCTCCAAACTGCAGGGCACTTCCCCTGTGCTGTCTGGAGTAACTTGTGTTGGTGGGTGGGGCCCCAGTCAGACCAGATGTCTACCCTCAGCCCACAGCCAGACTGGTGTGTACCTTATCTTCCCCTCTCCCAGGGGCAGGACTCAGTGTGGAGTTGTGTGGCCCCTTTCTGGGCTACTTGCACACTGCCAGTCTTGTGGTGCTGCTTCAATGGAATCTGGCATATTAGCCAGGGTGCATCCGCAAGGTGAACAGGGGCGGGAGGGGCAGGTGTAGCTTGCTTTGCCATTGGTGGTCCCCTGCTGAAGGGGCCCTGCAGCACCAGGAGGGAGGCAGGCAGACCCATCGGAGGGATGGATCCACAGAAGCACAGCGTTGGGTGTTTGTGCACGGTGGAAGCAAGTTTGGTGATGGGAACTGGTTCTCTTTGGGATTTCGGCTGGGGGATGGGAGAGGGAGATGGCACTGGCCAGCGCCTTAGTTCCCCACTTAGCTGAGCTGTCTTCCGGGGCTCAACAACTCTCCCTCCCAGCATCCTCTCGCCCTCCCACTCTCCAAGCAGAGCTGTTGACTTATAACATTCCAGATGTTAAGTCCCGCTGGATGTCAGAACTCATTCTGTCTGGCCCCTGTGCTTTTGCAAGCCAGACTCGGGGGCTCTGCCTTGCCGGGCGGGCTGCCCCTCCCATCGGTCCATGTAGTGCACACCGCCTCTTTGCCCTTCCTACCCTCTTCCATGGGCCTCTTGTCTACGCTTGTCTCTGGAGATTCCATTCTGCTAGTCTTCCGGCGGTTTTCTGGGTTATTTACGCAGATGTGGGTGGAATCTAAGCAATCAGCAGGGCAAGGTGAGCCCAGTATCCTCCTATGCCGCCATCTTCCTCCAGGTCCAAAGATTTTTAAAAAAAAGAAAAGAAAGAGAAAAAAAAGCCAAACCGAACACTACAGAAACTGCTCAATCACTACAAAAGAGAGCAAGAGAAGAAAGGAACAGAGAACTACAAAAGAACCAGAAAACAAATAAAAAAAAATTACAATAAGTACCTACCTATCAGTAATTACTTTAAATGTAAATGACCTAAGTGCTTGAATCAGAAGACATAGTGTCGTGGAATGGATTTTAAAAAAGTGTATCCATTTATATGCTGCCTATAAGAGACTCATCTCAGACCCAAAGACACATTGAAAGTAAAGGGATGGAAGAACATTTACCATGCAAATAGAAATGAAAAAAAAAAAAAAAAGAAGCCTGGTAGCAGTTTTTATATCAGACAAAACAGAATTTTTTTTTAATATATGAAATTTATTGTCAAATTGGTTTCCATACAACACCCAGTGCTCATCCCAAAAGGTGCCCTCCTCAATACCCATCACCCACCCTCCCCTCCCTCCCACCCCCCATCAACCCTCAGTTTGTTCTCAGTTTTTAACAGTCTCTTATGCTTTGGCTCTCTCCCACTCTAACCTCTTTTTTTTTTTTCTCCCCCTCCCCCATGGGTTTCTGTTACATTTCTCAGGATCCACATAAGAGTGAAACCATATGGTATCTGTCTTTCTCTGTATGGCTTATTTCACTTAGCATCACACTCTCCAGTTCCATCCACGTTGCTACAAAAGGCCATATTTCATTCTTTCTCATTGCCACGTAGTATTCCATTGTGTATATAAACCACAATTTCTTTATCCATTCATCAGTTGATGGACATTTAGGCTCTTTCCATAATTTGGCTATTGTTGAGAGGGCTGCTATAAACATTGGGGTACAAGTGCCCCTATGCATCAGTACTCCTGTATCCCTTGGATAAATTCCTAGCAGTGCTATTGCTGGGTCATAAGGTAGGTCTATTTTTAATTTTCTGAGGAACCTCCACACTGCTTTCCAGAGCGGCTGCACCAATTTGCATTCCCACCAACAGTGCAAGAGGGTTCCCGTTTCTCCACATCCTCTCCAGCATCTATAGTCTCCTGATTTGTTCATTTTGGCCACTCTGACTGGCGTGAGGTGATATCTGAGTGTGGTTTTGATTAGACAAAACAGAATTTAACAAAGACTGTAATAAGAGACAAAGAAGGGAATTACATAATGATAAAAGAGTCAATACAGCAAGAGGATATAAAAATTATAAATATCTATATACCCCAAAATGGAATACCTAAATACATGAGGTAAGTATTAATGAACATAAAGGAAGAAATTGATGGCAATACAATAAGAATAGGGGACTTCAATATCCCACTTACATCAATGGATAGGTCATCTAGGCAGAAAACCAATAAGGAAGCAATGTCTCTCAATGGCACATTAGACAGATGGACGTAACATCAATCTAAAACAACAGAACACACATTCTTTTCAAGGACACATGTAACATGCTGCAGAATAGGTCACATGTTAGGCCACAAACAAGTCTCAATAAATTTAGGAATATTGAAATCATAGCATGCATCTTTTCCAACCATAATGATATGAAACTATAAATCAATCACAAGAAAAAAAACTGGAAAAAAACACAAATATATACAGGCTAAACATGAAACTAAACAACTGATGAATCAATTAAGTAATCAATTAAAGGTAATTAATAACAAATACATGGAGACAAATGAAAATGAAAACACAATGGTCTAGTGGTGCCTAGTTAGCTCAGTCTGCTAAGTGTCCAACTCTTGGTTGTGGCTCAGGTCATTATCTCACAGTTCGTGAGTTTGAGTTCCACATGGAGCTTTGAGCTGACACTGCAGAGCCTGCTTGGGATTCTCTCTCTCCCTCTCCCTCTCTGCCTTTCCCCTGCTTGCTCTGTTTCTCTCTCAAAATAAATAAATAAATAAAATTAAAAACATTTTTAAAACCACAATGGTCCAAAATCTTTGGATTACAGTGAAAGCAGTTCTAAGAAGGAAATATATAGTGATACAGGCCTATCTTAAAAAATAAGAGAAAGCTCAAATTATATTTAAAGGAATTGGAAAAAGAGGAACAAACAAAGCCCAAGGTGATTAGAAGGAAAGAAATAATTAAGAACAGAAATAAATGAAATCAAAATTAAAAAAATCAATAGAATAATCAGTAAAATGACAAAGTTGTTCTTTGAAAAGATAGACAAAATTGATAAAACCTTAGCCAGACTCATCAAGAAGAAAAGAGTGGTCCATGTTCACTCTTCTGCATGGTGCTGTCTGGTAATAGATCAAATATAAAATATGTATTTTTAAATGATGATAAAGGAAATAAATATCCTAAATTTAAAAAATAAAGATCTTGAATATACAGTGAATTTATTTAATCAAATTAACTTGAAAAAACTGGTTGAATTAAGTCAAATATGCTGATAACAAGTTGTTTAAGTCAATCAAATGCTATTTATAAAAGAATTTTCTAATGATTTTTCTCCCAAAATACTTGGTATTTAAATTACTCTTTTTATCCTAGCTTAGCCTGTGTGAATACCACTGAAACAGAATAAAAATGTACATAAAAGTGATATAGAAAAACTTGTCCACCAAAGTCACAAAAGATGAAAATTTAGAATACTTACTTTTTAAAAAAAATTTTTAATTCCAGTATAGTTGGTATACAGTGTTATATTGGTTTAAGGTATACCATATAATGATTCAACAATTGTATACATTACTCAGTGCTCATCATGATAAGTATAATCTTGATCCCCTTCACCTATTTCACCCATCCCACCAATTCCCAAAATCAAAATAACAAACTCTTAACTATAGAGAACAAATTGATGGTTGCCAGAAGGAGATATAATATTTACCTTAAAAAAATCATATTCTTAAACTTTTTAACGTTTATTTAGAGAGAGAGACAGAGCATGAATATGGGAGGGACAGAGAGAGAGGGAGACACAGAATCTGAAGCAGGCTCCAGGCTCTGAGCTGTCAGCACAGAGCCCAACGTGGGGCCCGAACTCACAGACCGCAAGATCATGACCTGAGCTGAAGTCGGACACCCAACTGACTGAGCCACCCAGGTGTCCCCTGAAATCCTATTTTTAAAGTATTTGTGGAACTATGGTTTATATTGGAGTATATTTGATTAATTGCTTTAAATAGCCAGTGACTTTTTTTTTTCTTTATAATCAATGTGAAGAGAGGGAGAGAGGGTGGAAAGGAGGGAGAGACAGAGAGATAGACATAGAGAGAGAGACTTCATCTATGTAGTCCAAAGATGTTAAAAAAAATATTCCCATCATGTGACGATTTCTTAATGCAATATAAGTGAAGAATTCTCTTGCTAGAGGGTGGAAATGTTCATCTTGTGTGTTCCTTGACCATTTTTACAATCATAGATATAACTGTGTTGACCTCCTTCACTACATGGTTTCTAGTTTAACCTGAATATAAGAATATTTCTGGTTATTTCCTCCTATTTGTCAAATTTATCTCTCAATAATGTACAGTAAAGAAGCTTCCACACAAAAATAAAAAGAACCCAAGTAAATAAAATCAGAAAGAAGAAGTAACAACTGACACAACAGAAATACAAAGGATTATAAGAGAATACTTTGGAAAATTATATTCCAACAAATTCGATGACTTAGAAGAAATGGATCAATTCCTGGAAACATACATTCTTTCAACACTGAATCAGGAAGAAAGAAAATCTAAAGAGACTAATTACTAGCAACAAAATTAATTAAGTAAGTAAGTAATTAAATTAAAATTAATTAAATAAGTAATTTAAGAGCTATGGATTTTTATTGAGCCTTTACTATTGGTCAACATCCCCCTAAACACTTTACATAAAATTATCTCATTTAATCCTCCCAACCATTAAGGTGGGTTCCATCATCATGTCCATATATAGAGGAAGAATCCAAGGCACTAAAGGTCCTATAATTTGTCCATGATGGCACAGCTACTAAGTAGTAAGCTGGGATCCATGCCCATGGAAGAGTCTGATTTCAGAGCCCATTATACTGTACTGCCTTCCTTATTTATGCTATGCTGACTCCCTTTTATTTTTTTAGTATGATTTATTGTCAAGTTAGCTAACCTACAATGTATACAGTGTGCTCTTCATTTCAGGGGTAGATTGTTATGATTCATCGCTTACATACAATACCCAGTGCTCATCCCAGCAAGTGCCCTCCTCAAGCCCATCACCCATTTTCCCCTCCCCATACCTCCTCCCTGCAATCAACCCTCAGTTTGTTCTCTGTATTTAAGAGTCTCTTATTGTTTGCCTCCCTCTCTGTTTGAAACTATTTTTCCCCTTCTGTTCCCTCATGGTCTTCTGTTAAGTTACTCAAATTCCACATATGAGTGGAAACATATGATATCTGTCTTTCTCTGACTTACTTATTTCACTTAGCATAATACCCTTCAGTTCCATCCATGTTGTTGCAAATTACAGGATTTCATTTTCTCATTGCCAAGTAGTATTCCATTGTATATATAAACCACACTTTATCCATTCATCAGTTGATTAGACATTTGGGCTCTTTCCATAATTTGGCTATTGTTGAAAGCACTGCTATAAACATTGGGGTACATGTGCCCCTGTGAATCAGCATTCCTGTATCCTTTGAATAAATTCCTAGTAGTGTTTTGCTGGGTCATAGGGTAGTTCTATTATTACTTTTTTTAGGAACCTCCACACTGTTTTCCAGAATGGCTGCACCAGTTTGCATTCTCACCAACAGCACTAGATGGTCCCCTTGTCTCTACATCCTCATCAATATCTGCTGTTTCCTGAGTTGTTAATTTTAGTCACTCTGACTGATGTGAAGTGGTATTTCAGTGTAGTTTTGATTTGTATTTCCCTGATGATGAGTGAGGTTGAGCATCTTTTCATATCTGTTGGCCATCTGGATGTCTTTGGAAAAGTGTCTATTCATGTCTTTTGCCCATTTCTTCACTGGATTATTTGTTTTTCGGGTATTGGGTTTAGCACGTTCTTTGTAGATTTTGCATACTAACACCGTATCTGATATGTAATTTGCAAATATCTTCTCCCATTGCATTGGTTGCCTTTTAGTTTTGTTGATTGTTTCCTTTGTGGTGCAGAAGCTTTTTATCTTGATGAGATCCCAATAGTTCATTTTTGCTTTTATTTCCCTTGCCTTTGGAAATGTGTCAAGAAAGAAATTTCTGTGGCTGATGTCAAAGAGGTTGCTGCCTGTTTTCTCCTCTAGGATTTTGATGGTTTCCTGTCTCACATTTAGGTCTTTCATCCATTTTGAGTTTATTTTTGTGTAACAACAAAATTTAATTGGTAAACAAAAAAAACTACCAAAAAAAGTCCAAGACCAGATGGATTCACATGTGAACTTTACCAAACATTTAGAGAGGGGTTAATACTTACTCTCTTTAAACTACTCCAACAAATAGAAGAGGAAGGAAAATTTTCAAATTCATTCTATGAGGACAATCTTATCCTGTATACCAAGACCAGACAAGAGACCACTAAAAAGGAAAACTACAGGCCAATATATCTGATGAACATGCAAAAATTCTCAACAAAACATTAGTAAACCACATTCAATAATACATTAAAAGGATCACTTACCAAAATCAAGTGGGACTTATTTTGCAGATGCAGGTGTGGTTCAACATTCACAAATCAATCAATGTAATACACAACATCAGTACAAAAAAGGATAAAAATTACATGATCATCTCAAGAGATGCAGAAGAAAAGTACCGGACAAAATTCAGCCTCTGTTTATGATAAAAACTCTCAACAAAGTAGGTTTAGAGGAAACATACCTCAACATAATAAAAACCATTTATGAAAAGCCCATAGCTAACATCATACTCAATGGAGAAAAATGGAGAGTTTTTCTCTAAGATCTAGAACAAGACAAGGATGTACATTCTCAACACTTTTATTTAGAATAGTACTGGAAATCCTAGCCACAGCAACTAGACAAAAAAGAAATAATAGGCATCCATATTGGTAAAGAAAAAAGTTAAACTGTCACTATTTGTAGATGACATGATACTATACATGGAAAACCCTAAGGACTTCACCAAAAAACTACTAGAAGAAGTAAATGAATTCAATAAAGTTGCAGGATACAAAATTAATACCCAGAAAGCGATAGTGTTTCTTTGCACTAATAATGATGTAGCAGAAAGAGAAATTAAGAAAGCAATTCCTTTAACAATTGCTCCAAAAAGACTAAAATAGCTAGGAATAAATTTAACCAAGGAAGTGGAAGATCTGTACTCTAAAACCTATAAAATACTGATGAAAGAAATTAAAGACACAAACAAATGGAGAGATATTCTGTACTCATGGATTGAAGAGTTAATGTTGGTAAAATGTCCATACTATTGGGACTACACCAACCAAAAAGCTTTTTTGCACAATGAAGGAAACCAAAAAAATTGAAAGAGCATCCCAATCTACTGAATAGGAGAAAATACTAGCAAATGATATATCCAATAAGGGTTTAATACCCAAACTATATAAAGAACTTAACAACTCAACACACACACATACACACATAATCTGATTCTAAAATGGGCCAAGGAGCTGAATAGACATTTTCCCAAAGAAGACATACAGATGACCAACAGACACATGAAAAGATGTTGAATATCACTAATCCTCAGAGAAATACAAATCAAAACCACAATGAGATACTACTTTATGCCTGCCAGAATGACTAAAATGAAAAAAAAAAAACAGGAAATACTAAGTATTAGGATGTGGAGAAAATGGAATCCTTATGTACTGTTGGTGGGAGTTTAATTCAGCCACTGTGGAAAATAGTATGGAAGTTCATCAAAAATTTAAAACTAGAAATACCATACAATTCAATAATTTTTCTACTGGCTATTTACAAAATGAAAATTAAAAGACTAATTTGAAAAGATACTTGCACCCTCATGGTTATTATAGCATTATTTAAAATAGCCAATATATGGAGGCAACCTAAGTGTTCATTGATAGATAAATGGATAAGGAAGATACGGTTTATCTGTGTATATCTGGAACATTACTCAACCATAAAAAAGAATAAGATTGTACCATTGGCAACCACATGGATGGACCTACAGGATATCATGCTAATAGAAATAAGTTACACAAAGAAAGACAAATACCATATGATTTAACTCCTATGTGGAAACTAAAAAAATAAATGAATAAACCAACAAAAAGCAGAAACAGACCCATAAAAACAGAGTACAAAATGATGGTTGCCAGAGGGGAGGAGAGTAGAGACATGGGCAAAATAGGTGAAGGGAGGATGTTATATGCTTTCAGTTATGGAATGAGTAAGTTACAGGAACAAAAGGCACAACATAGGGAAGATAGTCAATGATAATGTAATAATATTGTATGGTAACAGTAGCCACACTTGTGGTGAGCATAATATAGTGTATAGAGAAGTTGATTCACTATGTTGTATACCTGATACTAATGTAACATTGTGTGTCAACTACATTCAAAAACATTTTTAATTAAATGTGGGTAATAAATGACCCTTGAATTCCTAAAATAGACTCTGCTTGGTCACAGTACATTATTTTTTATATATATATCACTATATTTAATTTTCTAATGTTTTATTTTGGAATTTTGCATCTTTTTAAAGTAGACACTGGTCTATCACCTTACTTTGTGATGTCCTCATTCAATTTTGGTAATAAGTTTAGGCTGATCTCATAAAAAGAGCTGGGAAGTTTTCCCTCCATATCTATTCTCTGAAAATGTTCATGTGAGATTGGTGTTATATCTTCTCTAGAAGTTGAGAAGAATTCATAGGTGAAACTATTAGAGCCAGTTGTTTTGTTTGTGGAAAGGTTTTTAATCAAGTATTAAACATCATTACTAGACATTAGACTATTCGCCTTTTCTGTTTCTTCTTTCATTTCTATAGGAAGTGTTTTTCAAGGAATTTGTCCATTTTATACAGGTTGTGAAATTTATTGCCAAAAAAACTGTTAATATCTTATCATATATTTACATATCTCTATCTCTATCTCTATCTCTATCTCTATCTCTATCTCTATCATCATCTATCTATATCTATCTTTAAAATTCTGTAGCACCTGTAGTGATAATCAACTTTCCATTCTTAATATTGGTCATTTTTATTTTTTACCCTTTTTTTTTTATCTGCCTTACAAGGGATTCATCTATTTATTTTTTCAAAGAACTGCCTTCATCTTTATTGGTTTTTTCTTCATTCCTCTTTCTATTGTATTTTATTGATTTCAGCTTTTATATTTATTATTTCCTCTCATTTATTTTCATTTTTTTCCTTTTCTAATATATAATATTAGGGCTAAACACTGATTTAGCTGCATCCCCTGAATTTTAAAATGTATCTTCATTATTATATATATTTAATGTAAAATATTTTCCAACATGTTTTCTTTTCTTTTTGATCCATGAATGGTTTAGAAGTTTATTGTTTAATTTACATGGAGTTGGTGATTTTCTTATTGTTTTGAAACTTATTTTTAGCTTTATTTCATTATGGCCAGAGAATAAACTCTAAATGATTTAAATATTGTAAAATCTAAGGTAAATGCACAGACAAATATAATATCTTAGAGGATGTTATGCTAAGTGAAATAAGTCAGAGAAAGACAAATAATATATGTTCTCACTTATAAGTGAAAAGTAAAAAATGCAAACTTATAGAAATAGTAGAATGGTAGTTTCCAGGGGTTGGGTAGGGTAGGAAAAATGGAAAGATGTTTGTCAAAGCATACAAACTTCCAGTTACTAAGATGAGTAAGTTCTGGAAGTGTAATGTATAATTAACAGTACAGTATTATATACTTGAAAGTTATTAAAAGAGAAGAACTTAGATGTTATCACCCCCATCACACACACAAAAGAGGTAATTATGTGACGGCATGGAAGTGTTAACTAACCTTATAGTGGTAATCATTTTGCAATATATACATGTATCAGATCATCACATTTTGCAGCCTAAACTTATATATGTTATATATCAAAAATATCTTAAACTGGAACAAATTCTGATTGATACATATATTTCTCCTTTCAGTTTTTATTTTACAGATATAAATGCAAGATATAGACTTCACAGAGATTACTATTGTAATATTTTCCTGTTTGATTAACTCCTTTATCATTATGTCGGAAGTCCCTCTAGTTTTTCAATAATGCTTTTTGCCCTAGAATCTATGCACCCTGACTATAATCAGTATAGCTACACTGCTATTTTGGGGAGGAGGGAGAGTTAGTATTTGCATTATATATCCTTGTCCATTCTTTGTTTTCAAAGTTTATGTATCCTTATATTTAAATGTTTCACATGTTAGCAGCTGATAGTTGAGTTTTGTTGTTTTATCCAGTTTGAAAATCTTAGTCTTTTACCTGGAGTATTTAGCTTATTTAAATTTAAAATAATTTACTGAAAGATCATTTATACTACCTTAATTTTTTTTTACTTGCCCAACTTCTTTTTTTTAATTGAAGAATAGTTGATGCACAATATTACATTAGTTTCAGGTGTACAACATAGTGATTAAACTTCTCTGTATGTTACGCTATGCTCACCACAATTCTAGCTACCATCTGTCACCATTTGCTATTATAATACCATTGACTAAATTCCCTATGCTGTACCTTTTGTCCTGTTATTTATTCATTACATAACTGGAAGCCTATTTCTTCCACTGCCCTTCACCCATTTTCTCCCCCACCCTGCCGCCCAGGAAACCATTGTTCCATATATTTATGGATCTATTTCTGCTTTTTGTTTATTTATCCATTTGTTTTGCTTTTTATATTTCAGATAGTAGTTAAATCATATGGTATTTATTTTTCTCTGTCTGACTCATTTCACTTAGCATAATACCCTCTATCTCCATCCATGTTGTTGCAAATTCTAGTTGCCCACATTCTTATGTTCCTTTTTGTCTTAGTTCTTACCTTTATTGGAGTAATAAAATATTTATATCAATTTGCATATGTATATATTCATACATATGTACACAAACATCTAGTAAATTTTGTTTATATTTTTAAGTTGTGAAATTTATTGGCACTTCTTTCTTTCTTTCTTTCTTTCTTTCTTTCTTTCTTTCTTTCTTTCAATTTTATTTTTTTAATTTACATCCAAATTAGCGTATAGTGCAACAATGATTTCAGGAGTAGATTCCTTAATGCCCATTACCCATTTAGCCCATTCCCCCTCCCACAACCCCTCCAGTAACCCTCTGTTTGTTCTCCATATTTATGAGTCTCTTACACTTTGTCCCCCTCCCTGTTTTTATATTATTTTTGTTTCCCTTCCCTTATGTTAATTGGTTTTGTCTCTTAAAATGCTCATATGAGTAAAGTCATATGATATTTGTCTTTCTCTGACTAATTTCACTTAGCATAATACCCTCCAGTACCATCCACGTAGTTGCAAATGGCAAGATTTCATTCTTTTTGATTGCTGAGTAATACTCCATTGTGTGTATGTGTATATATACCACATCTTCTTTATCCATTCATCCATCAATGGACATTTGGGCTCTTTCCATACTTTGCCTATTGTTGATAGTGTTGCTATAAACATTGGGGTGCATGTGTCCTTCGAAACAGCACACCTGTATCCTTTGGATTAATACCTAGTAGTGCAATTGCTGGGTTGTAGGGTAGTTCTATTTTTAGTTTCTTGAGGAACCTCCATACTGTTTCCAGAGTGGCTGCACCAGCTTGCTTTCCCACCAACAATGCAAAAGAGATCCTCTTCACATTCTTGCCAAATTCTGTTGTTGTCTGAGTTGTTAATGTTAGCCATTCTGACAGGTGTGAGGTGGTATCTCATTGTGGTTTTGGTTTGTATTTCCCTGATGAGTGATGTTGAGCATTTTTTCATGTGTCGGTTGGCCATCTGGATGTCTTCTTTGGAGAAGTGTCTATTCATGTCTTTTTCCCATTTCTTCACTGCATTCTTTGCTTTTTGGGTGATGAATTTGATAAGTTCTTTGTAGATATTGGATACTATTTGCATACTAACCCTTTATCTGATATGTCATTTGCAAATCTCTCTTTCTGTCAGTTGCCTTTTAGTTTTGCTGATTGTTTCCTTCGCTGTGCAGAAGGTTTTATTTTCATGAGGTCCCAGTAGTTCATTTTTACTTTTGTTTCCTTTGCCTCCGGAGACGTGTTGCGTAAGAAGTTGCTGCGGCCAAGATCAAAGAGGTTTTTGCCTGCTTTCTCCTCAAGGATTTTGATGGCTTCCTGTATTACATTTAGGTTTTTCATCCATGTTGAGTTTATTTTTGTGTATGGTGTAAGAAAGTGGTACGGGCTTATTCTTCTGCATGTTGCTGTTCAGTTTTCCCAGCACCACTTGCTGAAGAGACTGTCTTAATTCCATTGGATATTCTTTCCTGCTTTGTCAAAGATGAGTTGGCCATACATTTGTGGGTCCATGTCTGGATTCTCTATTCTGTTCCATTGATGAGTGTCTGTTCTTGTGCCTGTACCATACTGTCTTGATGATTACAGCTTTGTAGTACAGCTTGAAGTCTGGGATTGTGATGCCTCCTGCTTTGGTTTTCTTTTTCAAGATTGCTTTGGCTATTCCGGGTCTTTTCTGGTTCCATACAAATATTAGGATTATTTGTTATAGCTCTATGAAGAATGCTGGTGTTATTTTGATAAGGATCACATTGATTATGTAGATTGCTTTGGGTAGTATTGACATTTTAACAATATTTTTTTCTTCCTATCCAGGAGCATGGAATATTTTTCCATTTTTTTGTGTCTTCCTCAATTTCTTTCATAAACTTTCTATAGTTTTCAGCATATAGATTTTCACCTCTTTGGTTACATTTATTCCTAAGTCTGTTATGGGTTTTGATGCAAATGTAAATGTGATCGATTCCTTTATTTCTCTTTCTGCTGCTTCATTGTTGGTGTATAGGAATGCAACTGATTTCTGTTCATTGATTTTATATCCTGCAACTTTGCTGAATTCATGAATCAGTTCTAGCAGTTTTTTGGTGGAATCTTTTGGGTTTTTCATATAGAGTATCATGTCATCTGCAAAGAGTGAAAGTTTGACTTCTTCCTGGCCGATTTGGATGCGTTTTATTTCTTTGTGTTGTTTGATTGAAGAGGTTAAGACTTCCAATACTATGTTGAATAACAGTGGTGAGAGTAGACATCCCTGTCTTGTTCCTGATTTTAGGGGGAAAGCTCTCATATTTTCCCCATTAAGGATGATATTAGCATTGGGTCTTTCGTATATGGCTTTTATGATCTCGAGGTATGCTCCTTCTATCCCTACATTCTTGAAGGGTTTTATCAATAAAGTATGCTGTATTTTTTCAAGTGCTTTCTCTGAATCTATTGAGGGGATCACATGTTCTTGTCCTTTCTTTTTTATTGATGTGATGAATCACGTTAATTGCTTTGTGGATATGAACCAGCCCTGCATCCCAGCTATAAATCCCACTTGGTCGTGGTGAACATTTTTTAAAATGTATTGTTGGATCCGGTTGGCTATTATCTGGTTGGGGATTTTTGCATCCATGTTCATCAGGGAAATATAGTTCTCCTTTTTAGTGGGGTCTTTGTCTGGTTTTGGAATCAAGGTAATGCTTGCTTCATAGAAAGTGTTTGGAAGTTTTCTTTCCATTTCTATTTTTTGGAACAGCTTCAAGAGAATAGGTGTTAACTCTTCCATAATTGGTAGAATTTCCCTGGAAAGCCATCTGGCCCTGGACTCTTGTTTTTTGGAGAGTTTTGATTACTAATTCAATTTCCTTACTGGTTATGGGTCTATTCAAATTTTCTATTTCTTCCTCTTTCTGTTTAGGTAGTGTATATGTGTCTAGGAATTTGTTCCTTTCTTCCAGATTGCCCATTTTATTGGCATATAATTGCTCATAATATTCTCTCGTTATTGTTTTTATTTCTGCTGTGTTGGTTGTGATCTCTCCTCTTTCATTCTTGATTTTATTTATTTGGGTCCTTTCCTTTTTCTTTTTTGATCAACCTGGCTAGTGGTTTATCAATTTTGTTAATGCTTTCAAAGAACCAGCTTCTGGTTTCATTGATCTGTTCTGTTGTTGTTGTTGTTTTCTGGTTTCGATAGAATTAATTTCTTCTCTAATCTTTATTATTTCCTGTCTTCTGCTGGTTTTGGGTTTTATTTGCTGTTCTTTTTCCAGCTCCTTAAGGCATAAGGTTAGGTTGTGTATCGGAGATCTTTCTTCCTTCTTTAGGAAGGCCTGGATCACTACATACTTTCCTCTTATGACTGCCTTTGCTGCATCCCAGAGGTTTTGGGTTGTGGTGTTATCATTTTCATAGGCTTCCGTATACTTTTTAATTTCCTCTTTAACTTCTTGGTTAACCAATTCATTCTTTACTAGGATGTTCTTCAGTCTCCAAATATTTGTTACATTTCCAATTTTTTTTCTTGTGGTTGATATCGAGTTTCATAGCAATGTGGTCTGAAAATATGCACAGTATGATCTTGATCTTTTTGTACTTGCTGAGGCCTGATTTGTGTCCCAGTATGTGGTCTATTCTGGAGAACGTTCCATGTGTATTGGGGAAGAATGTATATTCTCTGCTTTAGGACACAATATTCTGAATATATCTGTTAAGTACATCTGGTCCAGTGTGTCATTCAAAGCCATTGTTTCCTTATGGATTTTCTGATTAGATGTTCTGTCAACTGTTTTAAGTGGGGTGTTCAAGTCCCCTATTATGGTATTATTATCAATGAGTTTATGTTTGTGGTTAATTTATTTATATATTTGGGTGTTCCCACTTTGGTGCACAAATGTTTACAATTGTTAGGTATTCTTGGTGAATATACCTCTTAATTATGATATAATGCCCTTTTTCATCTCTTGCTACAGCCTTTATTTTAAAGCCTTGATTTTCTGGTATAAGTATGGCTACTCCGGCTTTCTCTTGTTGACAATTAGCATGATAGATGGTGCTCCATCCCCTTCCTTTCAATGTGAAAGTGTCCTTAGGTCTAAAGTGGGTCTTTTGTAAACGGCATATAGATGGATCTTGTTTTCTTATCCATTCTGTTACCCTATGTCTTTTGATTGGAGCATTGAGTCCATTGACATTTAGAGTGAGTACTGAAAGATATGAATTTATTGCTATTATGATGCTTTTATAGTTGGAGTTTCTGGTGATGTTCTCTGGTCCTTTCTAGTCTTTGTTGCTTTGTGTATGTATGTATGTATGTATGTATGTATGTATGTATGTATTATTCCATCTTTTCTCCCCTCAAAGAGTCCCCCTTAAAATTTCTTGCAGGGCTGGTTTAGTGCTCACAAACTCCTTTAATTTATGTTTGTCTGGGAAACTTTTAATCTCTCCATTTCGAATGACAGCCTTACTTAAAAAACAATCCTTGGTTGCATATTTTTTTGGATTCAGCATATTGAATATATCCTGCCACTCCTTTCTGGCCTGCCAAGTTTCTGGGGGTAGGTCTGATGCAAACCTGATCTCTATCCCCATGTATGTTAATGACTTTTCCCCCCATTGCTTCTTTCATGATTCTTTCCTTGCCTGAGTATTTTGTGAATTTGACTATGATATGCCTTGTTGATGGTCGGTTTTTGTTGAATCTAATGGAAGTCCTCTATGCTTCCTGGAACTTAATGTCTATGTCTTCCCCAAGGTTAGGAAAGTTTCCCACTATGATTTGCTCACATAACCCTTCTACCCCTTTTTCTCTCTCTTCCTCTTCTTGGACCCCTGCGATTCTGATGTTCCTTTTGAATGAGTCACTGATTTCTTTAATTCTTAAATCGTGTTCTTTTGCCTTAGTCTCCCACTTTTTTTCTGCTTCATTATTCTCCATAAGTTTGTCCTCTATATCACTGATTCTCTGTTCTGCCTCATCCATCCTTGCCGCTGCAGCATCCATTTGTGATTGCAGCTCAGTTATAGGATTTTTTTTCATTCTGACTAGTTTTTACTTGTTTGATCTCCACAGAAAGGGATTCCAATCTATTTTTGACTCCAGCTAATATTCTTATTATCGTGATTCTAAAATATGGTTCAGACATCTTGTTTGTATCTCTGTTGGTTAAATCCCTGGCTGTCGTTTCTTCGTGCTCTTTCTTTTGGGGTGAATTCCTTTGTTTTGTCATTTTGAAGGGAGAAAAGGAATTAATGAGGTAGAAAAAACTAAAATTTAAAAAACTTAAAAAAGTATTAAAATTGAGAAATTAAACACACACACAAATAAAAAAATCGAATAAATGATGCTAGATCCTAGGTGTGTTTTGGTCTGGGTGTTGAAAGTGGCTTGATAAATTAGAGAAAAAAAGGGGAAAGAAGAAAAAAAAGGAAATTGAGAATTTGAAAAATGAATACACTGAAGTAGACTGAAATGAAATGATGGACATAAACTAGAATTTAAAAAAAAATTACACAAAAGTAAAGGATATAGTAGAAAAAATTAAGATTTTCAATAAAAATTGAAAATAAAAATGAATTTTTCTCTTTCTATATTCAATAAAAAGAAAAGAAATGAAAAGGAAAAATAAAGAAAAAAGAAAAAAAAGAAAATTGAATAGATGGACCTGCTGACAGACTGAAATACGATGAAATTACTTCTGTTTTCCCCTAGAAGTCAGGCTATGAAGCACTTTATAGTCCATAAACTAAGCAGGCGGTGAGACTTCTGTTCTTGAAGAGCAATCTTGGTCTAGTTGGGTGGTACTTAGTGTAACGGCTCTGTTCTCCACTAGATGGTGCTGCTAGCCTACTGGGGTGGATTGTTGTGGTGCTTGTAGGTGCGTATGTGCATGTGCGGCAGTGGTGAAAATGGGGGCACCCAGCTATCCAGTCTCTGATATCAGAACTCTGTTCTCCCCGATCAGCAATTGCACACCCATCCCTTATCTTCAGCTTTCATCCACTCCCCACTTTTACACTGTCCGTGACTGAGCCCCAGGTAGTACCTCTCTCCCATGTTTTGTCTCAGATGTGACTGTTTTCCCCAACTGGCCCCTTACTTCTGAAGGACTTCAGCTTTGACCTGTTCTGCCCCTCTGTTGGAGGGTCTCACTGAGCAATGGCCGAATACCAGCTGCACCCAGGAAATTTCACATTACTGTGCTGCTGCCGAAGCCCAGAGAGTGTGACTAGGTGCCAGCCCACCCCAGAAAAAGTTCACGAGATAGTGTAACAGCAGCGTTTCAGGAATTATGTAACATCACAACACACATCTGGCACCAGGTTCACCCTTAACAACCTTGTTCCAGTCCCAGTGAATGTGGCTGTTCTCTGGGGTCTTCTGGGTCCAGGTTTCCTCACAGCCTCTACCAAGTGTCCTTCCAGCAGTGGAACCACTTATCCCCATGTGGTCTGAGCACCTCACAGACCCCACTCTGCTCCTGGGGATTCACCCTTCCCATCAGAGCACAGCCAGCTGCAGAGTTGCAGTCTCTGTGCTCCCCGTTTACAGTCTTAATGGAATTTAAAGCCTCTCCTTTCTCCCTTTTTAGTGCAGTCCCTGTAGCTGTTTCCAATTTTCTGTTTTCTCTACAGCTGCTTTTGGGGTGGGATGCTTTTCCCATATTTTCCCCCAGGTCTCCATCCTCTCTCCACCTGCAAAAGCACCTTCCTGCCCTGATGGCTTCTCTCTCCCCCAGTTCACCTCTCTGGGTCGTGTACCTGCTGAATTCTGTGGTTCAGGTTGTGCAAATTGTTGTGCTAATCCTCAGATCAGTTTTCTAGGTGTGCAGGGTGGGTTAGTGTTGGTCTTGCTGTATTTCATGGATGTGAGACACACAAAAAACTTCCATGCTCTTCTACCATCTTGGCTCCCTCCACTGTTTATACATTTTATGTTATAAAAGAACCTAAGAATATTAAGATAATATTATCTTCCACAAGAGATGTTTTACCCTTTCTTCTTATAGGCAAGAGACTGATCAATTCAATACAGTGAGTGATCTGATTTGAGACTTGATAGCATTTTTAGTTAAGACTCAATCTATTTCCCATTCTGTGGCCCTCCAAGGTTTTTAAGTAAGATCCCTGTTGGTCTTCGTCTCCTCAATGCTGAAATAGAGCAAGAGATTCTGTTCTACTAGTCAAATATTATCAGCTTATTGTTTAGCCTTCCACTTTTAAACATCTTCAAAATTTTTCAAGTGCTTTAGAGAGAAACTGTGTGAAGTCACTCTAATTTCCAATGTTGTTACTCCAACCCCATTTGAACTCCAGTGTTTCTTCTGGCTACACTGTTTCCCTGTAGTGACATTCTTCCAGGGGCCAGGCATGGATTTTCAATCTTTTTCTGTACCTAGAAACCTTGGGTGAAAAATGGATGTAGACCTTTTATAAGTCTTTCAAAGTCTTGCCTCTTTTGCTTTTGGTCCTCTCATCCCTTGTGAGTCTTTGTTTCCTCAGTACTACAAGACTATAGGATATTTTACCATATTTTTTAGATGTTTTGGACTGCTCTTTCAGCCTTTTGTGCAGCCTCAGAATTCAACAAATATTCTATGGGAGGAACATTGGCAAATTTCAAATTCTACTATACCAGTCTCATGTATTTCCTAAAAGCTTTGGTAGTTTCTAAACAGTGAGCCTTTATCAGAACTATACCCACAATATTGGACTCTAGGAACTACCTAGGATTAGAAAATGCTTCCAGGAAGAAAAACAATTGCACATTCTCATCACACAGTTCACATCCTAATGATTTTCCTCTCTTTGAATTGGTATACCTAGTAAACTATGCAAAGTTGACTTGTACAAAGGAAGAAGACCCATGCCAGAAGGAATAAATTTTCAATAATTAGAATGGTTTAAGTTGCTGAATTTTATTTTTATTTTTTAGATAGTTTTTGTCAGGTTAGCTAATGTACAGTGTATACAGTGTAGTCTTGGCTTTGAGAGTAGACTCCCATGGCTCTTCCCTTACTTACAACACCCAGTGCTCATCCCAACAGGTGCCCTTCTTAATGCCAATCTCCCATTTTCTTCACCCCCCCCAAACACTGACCCCCCATCAACCCTCAGTTTGTCCTCTGTATTTAAGAGTCTCTTATGGTTTGCCTCCTTTTGTTTGTAACTTATTTTTCCTTCCCTTCCCCTATGGTGTTCTGTGAAGTTTTTCAAATCCCACATATGAGTGAAAACATATGATATCTGTCTTTCTCTGACTGACTTATTTCACTTTAAGTTGCTGAATTTTAGTTCCAGAGCTTCCAAAGAGAATATCTGACAATAAATTTTTTAAATGAGAAGCAAGATAATGTTTGTGGGTGAAACAGAAAGAATTCTAAGGGCTTATGCCATGCTCATAGTAGGACGACAGCTTCTGTCCACTCTGAACTCTCCCTTGACATGGATGTCTTCCCCTCCAAACAGGAATTGCACCAGAGAACATTAGCTTTTTAATCAGACAGAACAAGAGGTCAGTCCTATCTCTGCCAGTTGTTCTAGCTATGTGAGCATGTAGCACTTTATTACCTTCCTCAAGACTTTTTCTCATCTTTAAAAACAGAGTTGAGATATGTATTTTGTCATGTTGTTCTGGGGATTAAGAAAACAAATTACATAAATCACCAGGCAAATTCAATGAGTGTGAGTTAGTTTTGTTCCTTTTTTTCCACCTAAGCACTGTGAAGGAAGGTGCTTGGGAGGTGCTTTCTGGGAGTGAAATAATGAACACAAGGTGGACAGAAAGGGTAAAACCTCTCCCAAGTGGCAATTTTAATATAACATTCTTTTGGGGAAATATCTTCCATTCTCCACCAGGACAAGGGAAAGAAGGAATGAATTAATGGGTATAAATATTCTCTCCTCATGCATTATGAAGAGAGAAGTCATATAAATCACATATCTGGCAGAGTAATGTCCATAGTATTAGATGGCAAGGAGCAGCACATAAATTATTTTCAAATTGAAAGATAGATAGACCTTGTGTATAACCAAGACAGTTTTTAAATTAAGAACATAGCTACAACATTTTGAGTTTTAGAAAAAGGGAGTTAAATAGAAAATGTATATATGCAAGCTATTGAGCTCAATAAATCTTTATTTAGTCATTAAAATTTTCCCTGAGAAGAACCCCATCAACCAAGTTTAGAATTGGTGTGTAATGACTAAATAAAGATTTATTGAATATTAATTAGATTTATATTAAAAGCAAAGGGTAAGTTCCTTCTTGAGAGGACTCCATATTATTATTGGTCATAGGATCTCAGGATGTTGGAGTGGTGGGAATAGTCTTGGACTGAGAGCCACCAATAGCTTATTAACTTTGAGGAAACCCATTTCTGTCCTTTTACTTGATGATATGTAAATAAGTTTAGATTCCAGCTTTTTATTCTTCTGTTTGATGATTGTAAAGTGCTACATCTATTGTAGGGGAACCTGGGTGACCCAGTCAGTTAAGCGTCTGACTTTGGCTCAGGTCACAATCCTGTGATCTGTAGGCTTGAACCCCACATCGGGCTCTGTGCTGACAGCTCAGAGCCTGGAGCCTACTTTGGATTCTGTGTCCCCCTCTCTCTCTGCCCCTCCCCTACTCTCTCTCTCTGTCTCATTCAAAAATAAACATTAAAAGAAAAAGGAAGACTTTGCAGAACCTATGTCTTTAAAAATTTTTAAAAATAAAGTGCTGCATCTATTGTCTTACTGCCATCCAAGTCTTGGCCTACTGTGTATCCTTTCCTGGCCCCCTAGTGTGCAATGACTGGATAGTATGAAATTAAGTGTGACACCTGGTCTTTACTTTACCAAGGATGACATCTTATATATGCCTGGGTGAACACCATCACCTAGTTTCAGTTCATTACTGCATCACTCTATATTTCACAAACATTGTTGTTGAAATGCCTGTTCAATCATGAAATGTCTGTAAGCTGGTTAGTGTGGCAAAGAGTGTTATCTCTTGCAGGGACTTCCAACTTTTTCTGGACCAACCTCTTTTCCAGTATAATAATACCTTTTATAGAAACTCTAATGTTTAGCTGTCTAGATTCTATTTGAATATCTCTAGTAAATGAGGTAGTATTCCCACTTTAAACCTTTGTAGGGAGGGGTACCTACGTGGCTCAGTTGGTTGAGCATCCAACTTCAGTTCAGGTCATGATCTCATGGTTCATGAGTTCGAGCCCCACATCAGGCTCTGTGCTGACAGCTCAGAGCCTGGAGCCTGCTTCAGATTCTGTGTCTCCCTCTCTCTCTTCCCCTCCCCCACTTGTGTGCTCACACTCTCTCTCTCTCTCAGAAAAAATGAATAAACATTAAAACAATTTAAACTTTTGTAGGGAGTTCTTTACATTGTTGGGCAGTTTTAAACAGAAAATTATTCCTTATTTTCAGGGAGTTGACTCTTACTGCCTTCTAAAGTCTATTTCCCTTTTCACATGATGAGCCTCTGGATTTTTGAAGGAAATCTATCTTCAGTGTCTTCATGTATCCTTTGTGTTATCTCATTTCAAGACCTTCACAAATCCTGATTAGTGCTCCTGTTAGCATTTTTCAAACTCTGTGCCACCAAATATTAATATCCTGTGAGAAATCAGTAAGTTACCTGGTATTTTTATTTTTTATTTTTTTCATTCATAATTGTTTTATTACTTTTTATATAGGAGTTTATACAAGAAATATAAACTTTTGGCTGTATAAATCATCAAAGTTAGGAAAGCATTTGACTCTGGAGATAGCTGATGATAACAAGTTTTTTCCTAAACAGTCAAAGAATATTTCCAAAGGAAATCAATATTTCCTGTATCTTTGGTTGCCAACGTCAGGTATATAGTACCAGAATCAAACCATTGTGTATTCATGAATGCTTATTAAGCAGTGAATGGCATTGTGTAGTACTAAATTGTGAATTGGGTAAATTCATTCTAACAACAAAAAAAAAGTTGTTAAAATTCTAGGTTAACTTTTATTTTATAAAGAAAAAAATTAAAACTACTTGTATTCCATTTGGAAGTATAATTACTGTTAATATCTACTTTTCTTTACATATATGCACATTCATACATATAATTTACATAGTTCCTTTGTTCAAAAATATTTCTTGAAGTCATTATATGATTATATCAGTTTTATCCATTCTATATTATATCATGAATATTTTCCAAGTAATAATTTGCAGCAGTTAGTTGTAATTAAAACTTAATGCCTAGGGGTGCCTGGGTGGCTCAGTCAGTTAAGCATCTGACTTTGGCTCAGATCATGATCTCACAGTCTGTGAGTTCAAGCCTTGCATCAGGCTCTGTGCTGACAGCTCGGAGCATGGAGCCTGTTTTGGATTCTGTGTCTGTGTCTCTCTCTCTGTTCCTCCCCTGCTTGCCCTGTCTGTCTGTCTGTCTCTCTCTCTCTCCCTCAAAAATAAATAAAGATTAAATAAAACCTTTTAATGCCTATATAACTTTCCATTATACTGGTATACTCTAATTTACTGTCAGTTCTGTTGTTGAACGCTTAAATTGCCACATTTCAGTCATTTTTTAAAAGTGTGAAAGATATCTTCCAATAGAAATGTTTGCCTTCATTCTCCTGTATTCTACACTGGCAATTTTTGTTACTCTAAAACATGTGTTTAAAAATCAGACTAAATTGCCTTGCTAAATTGACATGCTATACTTTTTTTCCCTTTGCCTTCCCTAGATGTAATTCTCAAAAGAAATTCCATAGAAATAAATTTTAATAAAGTATTTAAAATGCATTACTGGAGGGAAAGTTGCGTCCAGATGTCAACTTGACAGCAGTTACCCAGGAGTGTGGGAAGATGGGTTGTTTTTCTTCATATATTTCTGGATTCTGAGTTCTTTCATAACATTTTTTAGAAGTAATGTCAAAGTCTTAGTTTCCTTACCTTTAAGATGGAAATAATATTAACACCTATCTTAGCTGTTGTGAAGATTAAATACATTAAAATGTACACATAAAATTACAACCATGCCTGGCACATAGTATCAGCTCAGTAAATGTTACCTGTTAGTAGTAGCAGTTTCTGAGATTCTGGAAGAAGTGTGGTAGTAGTATAAAAATTACATGACCATTGCTCCTCAATGTTGGCACAAGAATGGGATCTTATTCTGTCTTGTATGGGAAGAGCAACATGGCCTATAATACAGCTTGAAGTAATCTCCTGGTTACCAAATTCCATTTCTTTTGTAGTTTCAATATTAATTTCACAGAAGTGGAGAGTTCTTTTACTGTATAAGATATCCTTAGTTTTGTTTTGTGTATACAAGTAAACATAAGGTGTTTTTCTTCCAGAAATAAAGGCTAAATCCTTTTTGTAATTATTAAAAATGTTTATTTTAATTTTGAGAGAGAGAGAGAGAGAGAGAGAGAGAGAGAGAGAGCACGAGCAGGGTAGATGCAGAGAGAGAGGGACAGAAGATCCAAATCAGGCTCTGTGCTGACAACAGAGAGCCCAATGCGGGTCTCAAGCTCACAAGCCGTGAGATCATGACCTGAGCCAAAGTCACTTAACTGACTGAAAGGCTAAATTCTTTAGGGTTACAAATGTGTCTTTCAGTTAATTTAATTTAATTTAATTTACTTTTTTGTTTCAAGTTTTTATTTAAATTCTAGTTAGCATATAGTGTAATATTGGTTTCACATGTAAAATTTAGTGATTCATTTATATGTAACACCCAGTATTTATCATAACAAGTGCCCTCCTTAATGCCCATCACCTATTTAGCCCATCCCACACCCACTTCCCCTCCAGCAAGTTTGTTTCTATGAGTCTTTTATGGTTTGGCTACCTCTGTTTTCCTACCTTCCCCTATGTTCATATGTTTTGTTTCTTACATATGAGTGAAATAATATGGTATTTGTCTTTCTCTGATTTATTTCACTTAACATAATACCCTGTAGCTCCATTCACCTCATTGCAAATGGCAAGGTTTCATTATTTTTGATGACTAATATTCCATTTTGTGTGTGTGTTTGTGTGTGTGTGTGCATGTGTGTGTGTGTATGTGTGTGTGCATACCACATCTTTATCCATTCATCAGTCAATGGACATTTGGGCTTTTTCCATAATTTGCATATTGTTGATAATGTTGCTATAAAACATTGGGGTGCATGTGTCCCTTCAAATCTGTATTTTTATATTCTTTGGGTAAATACCTAGTAGTCCAATTGCTGGATTGTAAGTCAGTCTATTTAAAAGTTTTTGAAGAAACTCCATATTTTCTAGAGTGGCTGCACCAGTTTGCATTCCCACCAACAGTGTCAGAGGGTTTCCCATTCTCCACATCCTCAGCAACATCTGTTGTTTCCTGTGTTGTTAATTTTAACCATTCTAACAGGTGTGAGATGGTATCTCGTTATACTTTTGATTTCTCCTTCCCTGATGATGAGCAATGTTGAGGGTCTTTTCATGTGTCTGTTAGCCATCTGTATGTCTTCTCTGGAAAAGTGGCTAGTCGTGTCTTCTGCCCATTTCTCAATTGGATTATTTGTTTTTTGGGTGTTGAGTTTGGTAAGTTCTTTATAGATTTTGGATACTAACCCTTTATCAGATATGTCATTTGCAAATATCTTTTCCCATTCTGTAGACTGCCTTTTAGTTTTTTTGATTTTTTCCTTCACTGTGAGAGGCCGTTTGATATGTACCTATCTATACATCTATATCTATATATATATATATTCCCACTTGCTTATTTTTGCTTTTTATTTTTATTTTTTAAATTTTATTCCAGTGTAGTTAATATACAGTGTTATATCAGTTTCAAATGTGCCATATAGTGATTCAACAATTAAATACAATTACTCCTCATCATGATAAGTGTACTCTTAATCCCTATCATCCATCCCCCACACACCTGCCTGCTGGGAACTATCATCTTGCTCTGTATAGTTGAGAGTCTATATTTTTATTTGTCTCTCTTATAATTTATTAATTTGTTTTATTTCTTAGATTCCACATATGAGTGAAATTATATGGTATTTCTTTCTGTGACTGTCTTATGTCACTTAGCATTATACTCTCCAGATCCACCTATATTTTTGCAAATGGCAAGATTTCATTCTTTTTATGGCTGAATGATATTCCAGTGTATGTGTGTATGTGTGTGTGTGTGTGTGTATAGGAAAGGCATTCTTTCCCTATTTTGTGTTCTTGGCAACATTGTCAAACATCAATTGACCATAAATATGTAGATTTCTATCTACATTCCTAATTCTGTTCCACTGACCTATGTGCCTGTTTCTATGCTAGTAGCATATTATTTTTATTACTATAGCTTTGTAACATAACTTGAATTCAGGTGTTCTGATGCCTCTGGCTTTGTTCATTCTTTGGGTATAGTTAACATACAGTGTTATATTGGTTTTGAGTATACAATATAGTGATTCAACAATTCCGTACATTACTCAGTGCTCATTATAAGTGTACTCTTAATCTCCTTCACCTATTTCACCCATCCCTCACCCATCTACCCCCTGGTAACTATTAGTTTGTTCTCTATAGTTAAGGGTCCTCTTGGGGTGGCTGGGTGGCTCAGTCATTTAAGCGTCTGACTCTTGATTTTGGCTCAGGTCATGATCTCA
Organism: Panthera tigris; assembly: GCF_018350195.1. Lineage (NCBI taxonomy): Eukaryota > Metazoa > Chordata > Mammalia > Carnivora > Felidae > Panthera > Panthera tigris. Next base: position 124,300,477 of record NC_056677.1, on the reverse strand, counting down.
CAGTTCATGAAATTGAGCGCCATGTCAGGTTTCTCCCTCTCTCTCTGTCCCTTCCCTGATTGTGCCTACCCCCCAAAATAAATAAATAAACTTAAAAAAGGAGTCCGTTTCTTAGTTTCTCTCTCTCTTTTCTGTTTTTTTTTTGTTTCTTTAATTCCACATATGAGTGAAATCATATCATATTTTTTCTCTGATTTATTTTTCTTAGAATTATACCCTACTGTTCCATTCATGTCATTGCAAATGGAAAGATTTCATTTTTTATATGGCTGAGTAATATTCCATTGTGTGTGTATATGCAATAGATATTAATGTGTATATATATTAATGTGTATAGGTTTATATATATTCTTCTTTATCCACTCATCTACTAATGGACACTTGAGCTGCTTCCATAATTTGGCCATTGTAAACAGTGCTGCAAGAAATATAGTGGTGTATATATCTTTTGGAATTAGTATTTTTACATTCTTCGAATAAACACCGAGTAGTGGAATTAATGGATCATAGGGTAGTTCTAATTTTAATTTTTTAGGAACCTCCATACTGTTTTCCACAGTGACTGAACTACTTTGCATTCCCACTGACAATGCATGAGGATTACTTTTTCTCCACATTCTTGCCAACACTTGTTGTTTCTTGATTTTTTTTTATTTTAGCCATTTTGACAGGTGTGAGATGATATGTCTCTGTGGTTTTGATTTGCAGTCCTCTGATGATGAGTAATGTTGATCATCTTTTCATCTGTCTGTTGGCCGTCTATGTCTTCTTTGGAAAAAATGTCTATTTATGTCTTCTGCCCCTTTTTAAATTGGATTAATTGGCGTTGAGTTGTAGAAGTTATTTATATATTTGGATACTAACCCTTTATCCAATATTTTTTTGCAAATTATCTTTTCCCATTCAGTAGATTGTCTTTTTGTTTTGTTTATTGATCCTTTCACTGTGCAGAAACATTTATTTGATATAGTTCCAATAGTTTATTTTTGCTTTTGTCTCCCTCGCCTCAGAATACCTTAAGAAAAATGTTGCCATGGCTGATTTCAGAGAAATTACTGACTGTCCTCTCTTCTAGGATTTTGATGGTTTCAGGTCTCGCATTTAGCTCCTTAATTCATTTTGAGTTTATTTTTGTGTATAGTGTAAGAAAGTGGTATAATTTCATTCTTTCACATGGAGCTGTCCAGTTTTCCCAGCCCCATTTGTCAAAGGGACTGCTTTTTTTTTCCCATTGAATATTCTTGCCTCCCTTGTCAAATAATTGTGGTTTATTTCTGAACTTTCTATTCCATTCCATTCCACTGATATGTGTGTCTATTTTTGTGCCAGTACTATAGTGTTTTGCTTACTGCAGGTTTGTAGTATATCCTGAAATTTCCAGTTTTCTGAGTATTTCTGAAATCTGTAATATTTCTGAAATCTCCAGGTATCTCTGATACCTTCAGTTTTGTTCTTTTTTAAGATTGCTTTGGCTATTCAGCGTCTTTTGTTGTTCCCTACTAATTTTAGGATTTTTTCATTTAGTTCTGCGAAAAATGCTGTTGGTAATTTGATACGGATTGCATTCAATCTGTAGACTGCTTTGGGTAATATGGACATTTAAACTATATTTGTTCTTCCAATCCATGAGCATGGAATATCTTTTCATTTGTTTGTGTCATCTTCAGTTTCTTTCATTAATGTTTTATACTTTTCAGAGTACAAGTATTTCACCTCCTTGGTTGAGTTGATTCACAGGTATTTTATTATTTTTGGTTCATTTGTAAATGGGATTATTTTAATTTCTCTTTCTGCTGCTTCATTATTACTGTATAGAAGTGTGATGAATTTATGTGTATTGGCTTTGTATCCTGCAAACTTAATGAATTCATTTACCTCTTTTAGTAATTTTTCGTGGTGTCTTTAGGGTTCTCTCTATATAATATGATGTCATCTGCAAATAGTGAAAGGTTTACTTCTTCCTTACCAATTTGGTTGACTTTTATTACTTTTTGTTGTTTGATTGCTGTGGCTAGGACTTCCAGTACTTTGTTTAATAAATGTGGTGAGAGTGGACACCCTTGTCTTGTTCCTGACCTTAGAGGAAAAGCTGTCAGTGTTTCGCCATTGAGTATGATGTTAGCTGTGAGTTTTTTTTTTTAATCTATGGCCTTTATTATGTTGAGGTATATTCTCTCTAAACATACTTTGTTGAAGGTTTTACTCATGAGTGGATATTGTACTTTGACAAATGCTTTCACTACATCTATTGAAACAGTCATATGGTTTTTTTTCCCTTTCTCTTGTTGATGTGAAGTATCATGTTGATTAGTTTGTGAATACTGAACCATCCTTGAATACCAGGAACAAATCCCATTTGATCATGGTGAATGATTTTTTAATGTATTGTTGCATTCGTTTTGATTTTTTAATGTATTGTTGCATTTGTTTTTGCTCATATGTTGTTCAGGATTTTTGCTTCTGTTTATCAAAGTTATTGACCTGTAGTTCTGGTGTGTGTGTGTGTGTGTGTGTGTGTGTGTGTGTGTGTGCACGTGCGCGCTTTCTTATATTGTTTTGGTATTAATACCATGCTGGCCTTGTACAATGAATTTGGAAGCTTTCCTACTTCTATTTTTTTTTTTTGCATTAAATTGAGAAAAATAGGCATTAACTCTTCTTTAAATGTTTGGTAGAATTCCCCTGTGAAGCCATCTGGTCCCGGATTTTTGTTTCTTGGGAGTTTTTGGATTACTGATTCAATTTCATTGCTTGTAATCAATCTGTTCAAATTTTCTATTTTTTCCTAATTCAGTTTTGGGAGGTTATGTGTTTCTAGGAATTTATCCATTTCTTCTAGGTTGTCCAATTTGTTGGTATATAATTTTTCATCACATTCTCTTATAATCCTTTGTATTTCTCTGATGTCGGTTGTTTTATCTCTTCTTTCATCATTTCTGATTTTATTTGAGCCCTCTCTTTTTTTGATGAATTTGACTGAAAGTTTCTCAATTATTTTTAATCTTTTCTAAGAACCAGCTCCTAGTTTCATTGGTCTGTTCTATTGATTTTTTAAGTCTCCATTTTATTTATTTTTGCTCTATCTTTATTATTTCCTTCCTTCTACTGGGTTTGGGCTTTGTTTTTCTTTTTCTAGTTCCTTTAGATGTAAGGTTAGGTTGTTTATTTGAGATTTTTCTTGCTGCTTGAGGTAGGCCTATATTGCTATTAACTTCCCTCTTCGAACTATTTTTGTTGCATCCCAAAGATTTTGGACCATTGTGTTTTCATTTTCATTTGTTTCCAGGTACTTTTTGATTTTGTCTTTGATTTCTTGCTTGACTCATTCACTCACTTTTCAGTAGAATGATATTTAACCTTCATATACTTGTATTCTTTCCAGATTTTTTTTTGTGGTTGATTTTTAGTTTCACAGCATTATGGTAAGAAAAGATGTATGGTATAACTTCCATCTTATTGAGTTCTTTGAGCCTTTTTTGTGATGTATTCTGGAGAATGTTCCATGTGCACCTGAAAAGAATGTGTATTCTGTTTTAAGATGGAATTTTCTGAATATATCTGTTGGATCCATCTGGTCCAATGTGTCCTTCAAAGCCATTGTTTCCTTGTTGACTTTCTGTTTGGATGATCTATCCATTCATGTAAGTGAGAGTGTTAATGTCCTCTACTCTTATTGTATTACTATCAGTTACTTCCTTTATATTTGTCATTAACCTCTATATGTATTTTGTTGCTCCCATGTTGGGTGAATAAATACTTACAATTGTTAAAGCTTGTTGAATTGTTCCCTTTATCATTAAGTAGTATCCTTCCTTGTCTGTTAGTCTTTTTTAAAAAAAATATAATTTATTGTCAAATTGAGTCTTTATTTAAAGTCTATTTTGTACAAATTAAGAAATAAATCCCATTTACAATGCAACCAGAATAATAAGATACTTAGGAATTAATCTAACCAGAGGTGAAAGACCTGTACTCGGTAAACTATAAAACATTAATGAAAGAAATTCAAAACAACACAAAGAAACGTAAATATATTCCATGCTCATGGATTGAAAGAACAGATATTGTTAAAACATCTACAAAGCAATCTACAGATTATATATAGTCCCTAATCAAAAACCAACAGCATTTTTTCACAGAACCAAAACAAACAATACTAATTTTGTGTGGAGCCACACAAAAAAAATAATAGCCAAAGCAATATTGAAAGGCTGGAGGCATAACAATTCTGGACTTTAAATTATGTCAGAAAGCTGTAGTAATCAAAACAGTGTGGTACTCACACAAAAATAGACAGATAGATCAATGGGGCAGAACAGAATATGCAGAAATAAACCCACTACTATATGGCCAATTAATCTTCAACAAAGTAGGAAGGAATATTCTGTGGGAAAAAGACAGTCTCTTCAACAAATGGTGTGAACAGTGGACATCAACATGCAAAAAAAAATGGATCTAGACCACTTTATTATACAATACACAAAAATAAATTCAAAATGGATTAAGGACCTAAATGTGAGACCAGAAACCATCAAAATCCTAGAAAAGAACACAGGCAGTAAATTCTTTGACACTGACCCCAAGACCCTAATTCAAAGGGATACATGCACCCCTATGTTTATAGCAACATTATTTAGAATAGCCAAGATATGAAAGGGTCTAACAGTAGATGAATGGATAGATAGCCAAATCAGAAAACATACTCTTAACTACAGAGAATGAACTGAGGGTTACTGGTGGGGAGGTTGGTGAGGGGATGGGTTAAATGGGTGATGGGGATTAAGGAGGGCACTTGTGATCAGCAGTGGGTGTTGTATGCAAGTGATGAATTACTAAACTCTACACCTGAAACTAACATCACTGCATATTAACTATATATAATTTAAATAAAAACTTGAAAGAAAAAAGATTAAGCAGAATAAAAAATCACTGTCTTTCCAAGATAAATAAAAAGGAACAAAACAAACACACAAATGAAAATAATAAGAAAGAAAGAAAGAAAGAAAGAAAGAAAGAAAGAAAGAAAGAAAGAAAGGGAAACTGACTCTTAATTATAGAGAACCAGAGGGAAGGTTATCAAAGTTACCAGAGGGGAAGGTGTTAGGGGGATTTGTTAAATAGGTGATGGGGATTAAGGAGTGCACTTGTGATGAGCACAGGTTGATTTATGGAACTGTTGACTTACTGTATTGTACACTTGAAACTAATATAATGTTAACTAATTAATTTAAACATAAATAAAAAAATAATGTCTATTTGGTCTGATAAAAGTATTGCTACCCTGGCTTTCTTTTCACTTCCATGTGTCTTATAAATGCTTTTTCATCCCTTCACTTGCTTTTTAAAAAAATTTTTAATATTCTATTTTTTTAAAAAAGTCCAAGAATCACAATAAAAAGGTTAATGTTTAATTTAAAAACAATTTTCTTTTGTCTAGATTTGAAAGTCTGTGACTGGCGGTTTCATTTTTTTCTTTTCTTTTTTTTTCAATTTGCTATATATTTTTATTTTTTTTCCCCAAACTTTTTTTTTAAACTTTACATCCAAGTTAGTTAGCATAGAGTGGAACAATGATTTCAGGGGTAGATTCCTTAATGCCCCTTGCCCATTTAGCCCATCCCTCCTCCCACAAACCCTCCTGTAACCATCAGTTTGTTCTCCATATTTAAGAGTCTCTTATGTTTTGTCCCCTTCCCCCTCCCTGTTTTTATATTATTTTAGCTTCTCTTCCTTTGTGTTCATCTATTCTGTGTCTTGAAGTCTTCATATGAGTGAAGGCATATGACATTTGTCTTTCTCTGACTTATTTTGCTTAGCATTAATACCCTCCAGTTCCATCCACGTAATTGCAAAAGGCAAGATTTCATTCTTTTTGATTGCTGAGTAATACTCCATTGTATATATATACCACTTCTTCTTTATCCATTCATCCATTGATGGACATTTGAGTTTTTGCCATACTTTGGCTATTGTTGATGGTGCTACTATAAACATTGGGGCCCACGTGTCCCTTCAAAACAGCATACCTGTATCCCTTGGATAAATGTCTAGTAGTGCAATTGCTGGGTCATAAGGTGGTTTTATTTATATTTTTTGGGGGAACCTCCATACTGCTTTCCAGTGTGGCTGCACCAGTTTGTGTTCCGACCAGCAGTGCAAAATAGATACTCTTTCTCTACATCTTTGCCAACATTTGTTGTTGCCTGAGTTTATGTTAGCCACTCTCACAGGTGTGAGGTGGTATCTCATGGTGGTTTTGATTTGTATTTCCCTGATGATGAGTGATGTGGAGCATTTTTTCACGTGTCGGTTGGCCACCTGGATGTCTTCTTTGGAGAAGTGACTATTCATGTCCTTTGCCCATTTCTTCACGGAATTATTTGTTTTTTTTGGGTGTTGAGTGTGATAAGTTCTTTATAGATTTTGGATACTAACCCTTTATCTAATACTTCGTTTGCAAATATCTTCTCCCATTCCATCAGTTGCCTTTTAGTTTTGCTGGTTGTTTCCTTCACTGTGCAGAAGCTTTTTATTTTGATGAGGTCCCAATAGTTTATTTTTGCTTTTTTTCCCCTTGCCTCCAGAGACATGTTGAGTAAGAAGTTGCTGCGGCCAAGATCAAAGAGGTTTTTGCCTGCTTTCTCCTCGAGGATTTTGATGGCTTCCTATCTTACATTTAGGTCTTTCATCTCTGTTGAGTTGCTTTTTGTGTATGGTGTAGGAAAGTGATCCAGGTTCATTTTTCTGCATGTCGCTGTCCAGTTTTCCCAGCACCACTTGCTGAAGAGACTCTTTATTCCATTGGATATTCTTTCCTGCTTTGTCAAAGATTAGTTGGCCATATGTTTGTGGGTCCATTTCTGGGTTCTCTATTCTGTTCCATTGATCTGAGTGTTCTTCTGCCAGAACCGTACTGTCTTGATGATTACAGCTCTGTAATAGAGCTTGAAGCCCAGGATTTTGATGCCTCCTGCTTTGGTTTTCTTTTTCAAGATTGCTTTGGCTATTCGGGGTCTTTTCTGGTTCCACAAATATTAGGATTATTTGTTCTAGCTCTGTGAAGAATTCTGGTGTTATTTTGATAGGGATTGCATTAAATATGTAGATTGCTTTGGGTAGTATCGACATTTTAACAATATTTGTTCTTCCTATCCAGGAGCATGGAATATTTTTACATCTTTTTGTGTATTCTTCAATTTCTTTCATAAGCTTTTCATAGTTTTCAGTGTATAGATTTTTCACCTCTTTGGTTAGGTTTATTCCTAGGTATTTTATGGTTTTTGGTGCAATTGTAAGTGGGATCGATTCCTTGATTTCTCTTTCTGCTGCTTCAGTTTGTGTACAGAAATGCAACCGACTTCTGGGTGTTAATTTTATATCCTGCAACTTTGTTGAATTCATGAATAAGTTCTAGCAATTTTTTGGTGGAATCTTTTGGGTTTTTCATATAGAGTATCATGTCATCTGTGAAGAGTGAATTTTTGACCTCCTCCTGGCCGATTTGGATGAGTTTTATTTCTTTGTGTTGTTTGATTGCAGAGGCTAAGACTTCCAATACTATGTTGAGTAACAGTGGTGAGAGTGGACACCCCTGTCTTGTTCCTGACCTTAGGAGGAAATCTCTTAGCTTTTCTCCATTGAGGATAATATTAGCATTGGGTGTTTCATATACGGCTTTTATGATCTTGAGGTATGATCCTTCTGTCCCTACTTTCTTGAGGGTTTTTATCAAGAAAGGATGCTGTATTTTTTCAAATGCTTTCTCTGTATCTATTGAGAGGGTCATACGATTCTTGTCCTTTCTTTTATGGTGGATGTGATGAATCACATTGATTGTTTTGCAGTGTTGAACCAGCCCTGCATCCCAGGTATAAAACCCACTTGAATAATTTTTTTAATTTATTCTTGGATCCAGTTGGCTAATATCTTGTTGAGGATTTTTGCATCCATGTTCATCAGGGAAATTGGTGTCTAGTTCTCCTTTTTAGTGGGGTCTTTGTCTGGTTTGGGAATCAAGGTAATGCTGGCTTCATAGAAAGAGTTTGGAAGTTTTCCTTCCATTTCTATTTTTTTGGAACAGCTTCAAGAGAATACGTATTAACTCTTCCTTAAATGTTTGGTAGAATTCCCCTGGAAAGCCATCTGGCCCTGGACTCTTGTTTTTTGGGAGAGTTTTGATTACTAATTCAATTTCCTTACTGGTTATGTGTCTGTTCAAATTTTCTATTTCTTTCTGTTTCAGTTTTGGTAGTGTATATGTTTCTAGGAATTTGTCCATTTCTTCCAGATGGCCCATTTTATTGGCATATAATTGCTCATAATATTCTCTCATTATTTTTATTTCTGCTGTGTTGGTTGTCATCTCTCCTCTTCATTTTTGTTTTTATTTATTTGGGTCCTTTCGTTTTTCTTTTTGATCAACCTGGCTAGTGGTTTATCAATTTTGTTAATTCTTTCAAAGAACCAGCTTCTGGTGTGTGTGTGTGTGTGTGTGTGTGTGTGTGTGTATTTCATCTTTTCTCCCCTCAGAAAGTCCCCCTTAAAATTTCTTGCAGGGCTGGTTTAGTGGTCACAAACTCCTTTAATTTTTTTTTCGTCTGGGAAACTTATTATCTCTCCTTCTATTTTGAATGACAGCCTTGCTGGATAAAGAATTCTTGGCTGCATACTTTTCTGATTCAGCACATTGAATATATCCTGCAACTCCTTTCTGGCCTGCCAAGTTTCTGTGGATAGGTCTACTGCAAACCTGATCTGTCTTCCCTTGTACATTAGGAACTTTTTTTCCCTTGCTGCTTTCATGATTCTTTCCTTGCCTGAGTATTTTGTGATTTCGACTATGATATGCCTTGTTGATGGTCAGTTTTTGTTGAATCTAATAGGAGTCCTTTGCACTCCCTGTATTTCTATGTTTCCCCAGGTTAGGAAAATTTTCCACTATGATTTGCTCACATAACACTTCTATGCCTTTTTCTCTCTTCATCTTCTGGGACCCCTGATTCTGATGTTGTTCCTTTTTAAACAATCATTGATTTCTTCAATTCTTAAATTGTGCTCTTTTGCCTTAATCTCTCTCTTTTGTCTGCTTCATCATTCTCCCTATGTTTGTCCTCTATATCGCTGATCTCTGTTCCGCCTCATCTATCCTTGTCACCATGGCATTCATTTGAGATTGCAGCTCAGTTATAGCATTTTTTTATTTCATCCTATCTTTTACTTCATTTCTCTCCACAGAAAGGGATTCTAATCTATTTTTGACTCCACCTACTATTCTTATTATCATGATTGGAAATTCTGGTTCAGATATCTTGCTTGTATCTGTGTTAGTTAATTCCATGGCTGTTGTTTCTTCTTTCTCTTTCTTTTGGGTGAATCCTTCATTTTGAAATTTTGAAGGAAGAGAAAGTATTAATGAGGTGAAAAAATTAAAAACATTAAAATTAAATAAATTAAAGTTAAAAACAACACACACACACACACAGACACACACACTAAAATGAAATAAATGATGCTAGATCCTTAGTGTGTTTTGGTGTGGATGTTGAAAGGGGCTTGATAGATTAGAGAAAAAAAAGGGAAAGAACAGAAAGGGAAATATTTTATAAATTTGAAACAATGAATACCCTGAAATAAATTAAAATGAAATTATGGAAGTAAACTACAATTTGAAAAAAATACACAAAGTTAAAAAGTATAGTAGAAAATAATTGTGGAAAAAATAATTTTAATGAAAATTGAAAATAAAAATGAATTTTTCTCTTTCTGTATTCAAGAAACAAAAAGAAAAAAAAGAAAATGGAATAAATGGACGAGTGTATACTGAAATATGATTGAAAATAATTCGTTTTCCCCTAGAAGTCAAACTATGAAGCACTTTTTATTCTGTAAACTAAGCCTGCAGAGAGACTTGTTGTGTTCCTGATTAGCCAGGTTGGCCCAGTTGGGTGGGTCTTAGTGTAATGGCTCCGTTCTCCACTAGATGGCGCTGCTTAGCTTACCTGGGTGGAGTGTTGTGGCACTTGTAGGTGTGTATGTGCATGTGCAGGAGCAGTGAAAATGGCATCACCCAGTTACCCAGTCTCTAGTATCGGAACTCTGTTCTCCCTGATCAGCTATCACGCACCTGTCCTTCATCTTCTGCTCCCATCCACTCCCCGCTTTTACACTGTCTGTGACCAAGCCCCAGGCAGCACCTGCCTCCTGTTTTATCTCAGAAGTGGCTATTTTTCCTGACCATTTCCTCTGACGGACTGTGACTTTGACCCATTCTGCCTCTCTGCAGGAGGGTCTCACTGAGCAATGGCCAGGTGCCAGCCACACCTGGGAGCGTTCGCGGGACCGTGCTCCTGCTGATGCCCAGAGACTGTGGCCTGGTGCCAGCCCACCCCAGGAAAAGTTCACATGATTGTGTAGCAGCAGCATTTCAGGGATTATGGCAAATCACAACACGCATCTGGCGCCAGGCTTCACCCCCAATGACCTTGTTCCAACACAAGCAAATGTGGTTGTTCTCTCCAGTCCACTGGGCCTTTGCCTGTGGGGGAGCCACATAGCCTCTACCAGGTGTCCTCCCAGCAGGGGAACTGCCTCTCCCCATGTGGCCCAAAGACCCTTGGACTTCTCTCTGCTCCTGGGGATTTGCCCTTGCCACTAGAGCACTGCCAGGTAATGAGCTGCAGAGTTTAAGACTCTGCACTCCCTCTGTTTATAGAGTCTTAATGGAATTTAAGCCCTCTCCTTTCTCCTTTCTCCCTTTTTAGTTCAGTCTCTGTGGCTGTTCCCACTTTTCCATTTTCTCTCCATCTGCTTTTTTTTTGGGGGGGTGCTTTTCCCATATTCTTCCCCTTCTCTCTGTCCTCTCTCTGCACACAAAAACAACTCCCTGCCCTCCATGGCTTCTCTCTTCCCTAGTTCACCTCTCCACACCACATACTTGCTGAGTTCTGTGGTTCAGGTTGTGCAGATTGTTGTGTTAATCCTCAAATCAGTTTTAGGTGTGCAGGATGGCTTAGTGTTGATCTGGCTGTATTTCATGGACACGACACACACAAAAAAACTTCCATCCTGTTCTGCCATCTTGGTTCCTCCAATGTTCTATTTATTTTTGAGAGAGTGAGCATGAGCAGGAGAGGGGCAGAGAAAGAGAGGGAGACACAGAATCTGAAGCAGACTCCAGGCCCTGAGCTGTCAGTAAAGAGCCTGACACAGGACTCAAACCCAAGAACTGTGAGCATATGACCTGAGACAAAGTTGGATGCTTAACCGACTGAGCCACCCAGGTCCCCTACCTCCCTTACTTTCAATCTGCATGTGTCTTTCGACATAAAATATGTCTCTTGTAGGCAGCATATAGATGGATCTTTCTTTTTAAATTCATTATGTCACCATATGTCTTTCAAATGGACCATTTAGTCCATTTGAATTCAAAGTAATTATTGATAGTTATGTATTTATTGCCATTTTGTTACTTGTTTTATGGTTCTTTTGTAGTTCTCTGTTCCTGTCTTCTGTTACTGTCTTCTCTCATGGTTTGTTGCTTCCTTTAGTTATATACTTGGATTCTTCTCTTTTTTATTTTTCATATCTATTATTGGTTTTTGATTTGTGGTTGTGATTACGTTTGCATATAACATGCATATAGTATTCTATGTTGATAGTTGCTTACATTTGAATACATTCTTTACTACCCCCCCCAATATTTAAGGTGTCATACTTTACACTATCCTTTTATTTTGTAAGTGTCTTGACTGATTTTGACATACATATACTTAATTGTATTGGTTTTGTGTTTCCTACTTACTCCTATTTATTGTCTTTCCTTTCCACTCAAAGAATCCCCTTTAACGTTTCTTGTAGGTATAGTTTAGTGCTCATGAATTCGTTTAATTTTTGTACAGGAAAATCTTTATTTCTCCTTCTATTCTGAACAATAGCCTTTTTAGGTAGAGTATTCTTGCTGTAGGTGTTTTTTTTTTTTCTTTCAGCAATTTGAATAAGTCATGCCACTCCCTTCTAGCTCACAATGTTTCTGCTGTAAATCACCTGAGAGTCTTATGGGATTTCCCTAGTATGTAACTGTTTTTTTTTTTTCTCTCGCTGCTTTAAAAATTCTCTCTTTATCACTACTTTTTGCCGTTTTAATTACTATGTGTCTTGAGCTGATGTTTTGGGGCCTCACTGTGCCTCCTAGACCTGGATGTCTGTTTCCTTCCCCAGATTTGCGAAGTTTTCAGCTATTGTTTCTTCAAATAAATTTCTTCCCCCTTTCTCTCTTCTCCTTCTGGGATCCCTTTAATGTGGATGTTAATAGGCTTGATGGATTTGATGAATTCCCTAGGTATATTTTCATCTTTTATTATTTTATTCTCCTTTTCAGCTTGATTGCTTTCCATTACTCTGTCCTCCAGGTTGTTGCTCCATTCTTCTGCTTACTCTAGTCTACTCTTTGTCCCATGCAGCATATTATTAATTGCATTTATAGAGTTCTTCATCTCTGACTTGTTCCTTTTTATGTTTTCTATCTCTTTGTTAAGGGTGGCACTGAAGTCCTCCACCCCTTTCTCATGTCCATTGAGTGTCTTTATGACCATTACTTTAAGTTATCTATCAGGCATTTTACTTATCTTCATTTTTTGTAGGTATCCTTCTCTTGAAAGTAGTGATCTTATGGCAGAGAGGTCTTGATGTGGCCTGCAGTACAATTTCTCCTGTCCCCAGAACTTGGTACTTTAGGGATGTCTTTGATGTGTGTGCATGTGCTCTGCTGTTGTGGTTGGGTCACTTTTGCCTTCAGTCCAGCTATCTACATGGTTCTCTTGCCTGTTTTTGGCAAGGTTCCTGTATTGTTAGTGGGCCAATCAAGGCCAGCTTGGTCTTAGGTTGAGTTAGATGAGGCATTTGCCAGAGATGCAGTAGCTGTTAACTGCAGGAGAATGCAGGGATGGGTCACACTGTGCCAGCAAGGTCCAAGCCATCAGGAGTGTTAATCCAGCCATTTGGGACTTGGGTAGGCCCAGTTGGAGGGGTAGGTGGGAGGTGTTAGCAAGGTTTGCATGGGTCTGTTGTGAGAGGGGACAGAGATTCATAGCCTTGCAAAGGAGGTATGTCCACAGGAGAATGCAGGGGCATGATGCACTTTTAACGAGTTATGTAACAAGTGTTTGTGATACACTTGTTCACACAAGTGTGTGTTTATGCTGGGTGGCAGAGGAGAGAAGTGGTGCCACCAGCTCTTTTGTTCCTGGAGAAATCTTCTAACAATCACTTCCCCTCCAGCACAATGTCTGAGATTAGTAAACAAATTTCCCTCCTGTATACCCCACACATTTTTCAAACTACTGCTTCTATGTTGTGTCTCCAAGGGCTGTCTGTTGTGCTGTCTCTTTAAGGGTGTGGACTCAGTTTCCTCTCATGCTCCTGGCTCTCCCCAGAGCCACCTGACTTTTAAATTTACAAGTTTTAAGATGATTGTGAGAACTTGCAAAATTTGGCTCGTCTGGTTTGGAAGCCTAATGTTTTGGGGATTTGTTTTCCACATATGGGCTTCCTGGTGTGAGAGTTTGTTTCTCTTTCCCTGTCTATACCTACAGCATTCCTCCCTCCTGTGGACAGTCCTACAGATCTGTTTAGCTCCCAACCATATCTCTGCCCTTCCTATCTTCTTCACTGTGGCCTCATCTCTACATTTAGCTGTGGAGGGTATGTTCTGCCAGACTTCAGGTTGTTTTCTGGGTTATTACACGGATGTACATATTATCTAGTTGTATCCATGGGGTGAGGAGAGCTTAGCGTTCTCCTACTCCACCATCTTCCCATGGCATACTTTTGCTTTTATTGCCTTTGTTTTTTATGTCAAATTAAAAAAAATCTTTGCCAAGACCAGTGTCAAGAAGCTTACACCACTATATTTTTTCATAGGAATTTTATGGTTTTAGGGCTTATGTTTACATCTTTAATTCATTTTGAGTCAATTTTTGTGTATGGTGTAAGATGGGGTCCAGTTTTTTTTTTTTTTGCATGTCGTTGTCCAGTTTTTCCAAAACCATTTATTGAAGAGACTCTCCACTCCCCATTGTGTATTGTTGATTCATTTGTTATAATTAATTGACCATGTATGCATGAGTTTGTTTCTGGGTTCTCTGTTCTGTTCCATTGATCTAAGTCAATATTCTGTCAACATTTAGTTTCTCTTTTTAAACACAATTCTTTGGGTACCTGGGTGGCTCAGTTGGTTGAGCATCTGACTTTTGACTTCAGCTCAGGTCATGATCTCACAGTTCGTGGGCTCGAGCCCCCCACATCAGGCTCTGTGCTGACAGCATGGAGCCTGCTTAGGATTCTCTCTCTTTCCCTGTCTTTCTTGTCCCTCCCTTATACACACTCTCTCTCTAAAAAGTAAATAAATAAACTTAAAAACCACAATTATTGAATTATTTAAGGATAAAATCTTGTTTTAACCATCAGGAACTACATAAATGTTTGACACTGATAAATTGAATCTTTGGATATGATTTTGCCAGCTAAAAGTACACATAAATATATTCCAATTGATTCCATTTTTTCCATATGGCCTCATATATATAAAATAGAGTTTGTCAGTGCCTTGATGAAATTTAGATCTATTTTTTCAATAGATCCTCTCTCCAATGTACCAATTTCATTTCTCATAAAGGATAGCCTTGGCATAATTTATTTTTAGTGAACTCATGGTAGCTCCTGTTAGTAATTATCTTTTTCCAATGTTTATGATTTTTTTTTGTGTGTATATAAATCTGATCTGGAATTTTACTGTTAATTGACATAAGCTTTAATAAAGAAGGTATCCTGTGTAACCAAATTTGATCTTTCCAAAGTATTGATTATAACACAGCACGATTGAAGTGAGAATATTTTCTGTGGCTTTGGAAGATTTTCCTAGCCCCTCTGTAGCCTCAGTTTCTACCAATGAGAAAATGAGTGTTATACCTTCCACCACTGATCTGGGGGTATTGATAGATTAAATTATGTGTTTATTCATTTACTAAGTTCCTTTTATAAGCCAGATGAACTGCTAGGTGCTCTGAGGTATAAAAGAATGAATAAGATGTAGTACTTTTCTTCAAATATTGTACATTAGATATAGCAATTAGCTCAATGAGACAAAGGGTAGATTCCAAAGCTAAGATGTCTGGATTGTGGTAGGGGAAACAAACTTAGTGAAAACAAGGAGAGGGACTCCTTGACCTCTTGGGAGTTCATTTGTTTTATCTTTTCTAAATAGGGATTTACTGTCCAGGCAGACTATATATTTCAGCTTTCTTAAAAGATATCAGTATAAACATAAATAGTATTATGTGCATGTATGTGATTAGAGTCGGTTGGTGTTTATTTTCTTTTTAATAAAAAAAATTATAATTTTCTCATTAGCGAAGTTGCTTCAAGGAATGTGAAGAAAAAAATATGTCCCAAAATATATCACTCATTTGTAAATTGCAAGTAGTAAAGAAATAATTATTTCTCTATTTGGAAGAGAAAATGGAGATTCCCACTATCTTGTTACCCTTCATAAACATATAGCGGGACACTTATATCTTTGTAGTCTTTCCTTTCTTGTCTTACTGTGTTCTCACAACATCACTGAGAGAATGTGAACGTTGTAGATGGTGTAAACAAGGCTCATGGAAGAAAAGAAATGTGCACAAGTTGACCCAGTTTCAGGAACAGAACATTGGCCTCCTGAATTCTGATCCAGTGTATTTACTGCTCTACCTATACTAGAGCTGAAACTCAAGATAAAGCGAAAACTAAAACTAAAAAAGAAAAAAAAAACCAAAACCATAGTGGAGGTAGGTATGAGAATAATAATCATATCCCACTTCAAACAATTTAGTAGCAGTTGATGGAGGCAAAGACATTGGGGTGACTAAGACTTAAATCTAAGTCTTATGTATTTTAAATAATTTATTAGGCTGAAATCCACATAACATATTAACCATTTTAAAGTGAATGATTTAGTGGCATTTAGTACATTCACAATATTGCACAACCACTAATTCTACATGTTTCTTAAACCTTTCATCACTCCAAAGTAAAACCTCATACCCATTAAACAGTTTCTTTCTATTCTTCCCTCTCTCCAGTCTTTTGCAACCATCAGTCTGTGTTTTGTCTCTATGTATTTGCTTATTCTGGATATTTCGTATAGGTAGAATCATATGATATGTGAACTTTTGTGTCTGTGATACTTCAACTTAGTATAAGTTTTGGAGGTATGTGCATGTTGTAGCATATTATTCCTTTTTCTGGCTGAATAATATTCCATTGTGTGGAATACATACGTATATGTATACACACACACACTTATATATATATGTATATATATATGTATGTATAACAATTTGTTTATTTGTTGGTGAACATTTTAGGTGCTTCTGCTTTTTTGCTGTGAATAGTGTTTTATGAACATTATGAACATTCTTGTACAAGCTTTAGTTTGAACACTAATTTTCAGTTTTCTTAGCTTTATGAAATTGTGGACTCAAAAGGTAATACTATGTTTAAGTTTTTAAAGATTTGCTAAACTGTTTAACTTAATTAATGGTAGGGAGAGACAGAGAAGTCAGTATGTTTGAAATGAATATCTGTGTACTTTGTATAACTCTCACTATTTGTCATGGAAATTGTGAGGAGGGTTCTCTTGCATGAAAATCTAATTAAGAAAATGGGAAGATTCTCATGAACATTTTCTGGATCACTGAATTAGAATGGACAGTCTATGGCAACAGGAAAACTACAACCATATGTTCCTAATTGGTTTGACTTTCTTCCCAAGAGGTTGAACAAAATTAGTTTTTAATATAAATCTCCAGAGAGTGGGTTTGGATCTGGAATTAGACAAAGGAGATACCTAAGGTCTAATACAGGGAGTTGTGTGTCACATCAACAATGAGGCCATCAAGGCTTCAAGCCAGTGGTTCCCAAATTTTGATGCACACTATAATCCCCTGGGAATCTAAAAAAAAATACTGGTTCCTTGTATTTTATCATAACAGAAGTACTGATTCCTGGCTGCTATCCCGGATGTTCTTATTTATACTGCCCTAAGGTGGAACCAGGATATCAAGAGATTTAAAAGCTTTGTAGGTGATTCTAATATGCAGCTAAGTTTGGGAACCACTTCTTTAACTTTATGTGAGGCCTTGCCTCGAGAGATGACAGGAAAGTAATCTCTCTGTGCTTTATTCTTTCTTTTTATTCTCCACCTTGAATTCTTCAATTCCTTTCAACCATGTCTTAACTTCCATACTACAGAAGACTCTAGAACATGCAAAAACAAAACAATTTGTGATGCTCGGTATCACCAACCAGGTGTTTGGTAGGTGAATAGACTTAGCCACAAACAAGCAACAGAGAAGCAATTTTTTTTTGTTTTAGTCAAAGCCTTTATCAGGTTGGTTGGGAGGAGTCGGGGGCAGGGTAGAATAACAAGATATTGAAGATTATAGAACTCTGAGAAGTTTTATTCCTCCTCTACCTGGTCATTGTTAAGGATGACCAACTGTGAGGTCACGCAGGTGACTTAAAGGCAGGAATGCCTGACATTTTCCCATTTATATGCCTGCCTATCCATCTTTTCATTCAACACTTCTTTTGATTACCAGCTATGTGTCAACCATTGTGCTTGGTGCCAAGGTTAGATTAGTAAATAAAATGGCAAAAAATATTCATATTTATAGTCTGGTGCATGAACATTAAAAATAATACAATTTCTAATTAAAAATTGTGATGTGAGATAAAATAGCAGTACAACAAAATTCATATTCAGGAGGAGGGATCAGGGAATACCTCTCTGATATAGTGCCATTTAAACTAAGATCTAAAGAAGGAGTGAATATTCACTAGCATTTCTCAGATGGAGGGAACAGTATATGTAAAGAATATGAGGTTGATAAGGGCCTTGATTACAGAGACAAAACACACACACACACACACACACACACACACACACACACACACACACAGTAAAACAGCCACTGGGATTGGAGCATAGTAAAAGATACTAAGGAGGCCATGAAACTGTAGAGCTGGGCAGAAACCAAATTATGCAGAACTTATAATCATGGTAAGGACTTGAGTTTTATTCAAGGTATGTTGTAAAGTCATCAGAAGGTTTTGAACCAGGCAAATGATAAGATTTTACTTTTTTTTTTTTACTTTTTTTTTTAATTTTTTTTTTAACGTTTTTATTTTATTTTTGAGACAGAGAGAGACAGAGCATGAATGGGGGAGGGTCAGAGAGAGAGGGAGACACAGAATCGGAAGCAGGCTCCAGGCTCTGAGCCGTCAGCACAGAGCCCGACGCGGGGCTCGAACTCACGGACCGTGAGATCATGACCTGAGCCGAAGTCGGATGCTTAACTGACCAAGCCACCCAGGCGCCCCAAGATTTTACTTTTAAAATAAATCATTACCCTGGAAAATGGATAGTGTGACAGCTTCATTTATTTATTTAATTCAACCAATATTTATAGATCTCATGGTTTGGGGACACCAGGTAGACACAAATAAACAATATGATTCCTGTCCTCAAGAAGCTAAACGTATGGATTATACTAAGTTAAACAAGTCATACAGAAAACGACAAATACCATATGATTTCACTTATATATGGAATATAAAAATAAAGCAAACAAAAAGAAGAAACAGACCCATAAATACAGAGAACAAACTGATGGTTGCCAGAAGACAGTGGATGGAGGGAGAGACAGCATGGGTAAAGGAGAGTGGGACATACAGGCTTCCAGTTACAGAATGAATAAGTAACAGGGATAAAAGGTACGGAATAGTGAGTATACTTGATGATATTGTAATAGCATTGTATTTTGACAGATGGTAGCTACACTTGTGAGCATAGCATAACATATAGACTTGTTGAATCACTATGTTGTATGCCTAAAACTAATGTAACATTGTGTGTCTACTATACTTCAATTAAGAAAAAAAATAAGCTAAATGTAGTGGGCAAAGCTGAAACCTGTGGACATAAAATTACAATCAGGTGTAATAAATACAATAGAAGTATGTGTGTGGTACTGAGAGAACAAGTGGTGTAGCCAGTGAAATAAAGAATCATAAAATGCTTTGAAAAGGAAAAGATGTGTATGTCAGAGGAAAAGTAAATGTTTGATACACAGAAAAGATTGCAGAAGGCATACAGGAAAAGAAGTACAAAAGACAGGATGTATAAAATATTGCATATGTGTCTACTCATAGCAGAGCTAGCTACCAGGGACTCTTCTCACAAGGTAAACTTGCTGGCAGTCATTCTGCCAATAAGCTGCCTTTGAGGTAATTCATCTTCTGAGTACATTCCATGTCACCTTACATTTTCTACATTGTCACACATTCATGGGTTTTTCACCCTCTCATCCATCACCAAGATTTCCACATTTTAGTCTCTCTCTAATTTGATATGTGAATAGAAGATCCATTTTTTAACTCACCCTTATAATAATACCTCTTTCAATTGCTTGCCATTTCTATAAACAAGTTATATGCAGTTGTCTTTTATAGATTTCCTTTTAATGTATCTAGGAGCTACCTGTTACCACAAATTTGATACTAATATAGCACCTTCCTGCTATAACTCTTCTCTAGACTATTTATTTCCTGTGATCCTGTAGTGTAGAGAGGTAGAGAAGGCATAGGTCTAGACAGCTGGAATATACCTAAGGTCAGGATTGCACAGATTAAATTCTGTCTTTGGCTGTAGCACCAATTTATCACATAACATCAAATAAGTACCTTGTCTTACAGCACAAAACTTTTCCCACCATCACATGTGAATATTTTTTTTCTGATAGCAATAATACATAACTAAATTAAAAATTCACTTTCAAATAACCAGAACAGTGTTTCCATGTCATGGTGGTCCTTTAGAGTCACCAGATGGTTACTACTATTTCTGAAAACACGACAGGAGGGAATAATAGGAGAAGGTATTTAGGATAGACTGGGAAGAACTTTTGGAATAT
The DNA here is from genome assembly GCF_018350195.1 of Panthera tigris. Taxonomy (NCBI): domain Eukaryota; kingdom Metazoa; phylum Chordata; class Mammalia; order Carnivora; family Felidae; genus Panthera; species Panthera tigris. Next base: position 124,280,465 of record NC_056677.1, on the reverse strand, counting down.
CAGAACATTACTTTTTATGCATTTCTAATGAGGCTATATGGACATAATTAGCATTAATGTTTTAGTCAAGCTCTGGTGGAATTTCCCAATGGGATTTTTACCAGATCAATCTCCCTTTCTCTCACTGGAATTCTTTGGTTTTAGCTACAAATAGTCAGCAGTCTGGAAGCCTTCACAGTAGAAGGAAAGGCATGAGGCAAAGCAATGAGTAGAAAGAGTCTCTTCTGTCATCCAATTCAAACTACCACCTCTGCAGTCCAATATAATGGATTTTGGAAATGATCTAAGAGAAATAGTGCTAGCTACAGAGTAGACAGTAGCATGGTTCTGTTTTGTCTTCTTTTATCTTCCTTTTCCAGAGCAAGTTACTTTAAGGCAGAAACCATGATGTGTCCATTGCTCTATACCCCTCCAGTACTGAGCATAGAGCTTTGCCCATAGGGGAGGTGTAGGAAAACCATAAATGATAAATAACTGTTGGGTTCTTCTTGTAATTCCACAGGCCTTTATTTCTGCCTTTCTTTTCTTCTTATTTTATTTATTTATTTATTTATTTATTTATTTATTTATTTATTGTTAGAATACAAAGCTCTTATGAAGATAGTTCTTTCTTCCTTTCCCTTTTTTTTTTTTTTTTGGCCTCTGCGGTATCACCTTCTCATTCTGCCTCATTTAAAGAGGGTTGCAAATGGATTTCTTGTGCCTGTCTCATCACTGCTTTCTGTCTTAGGCACTTTATCATTTCACTGTCTGAATTGTGAGCAGCAAGGTTACAAATCTGTAGTCACCAGATTTTGACTGGTTCCTGTTCAATGTGACCTCTTACTGATTTTTTTGATCTTTTGGTGCTAGTGTCTTTCATCTGACTATCATCCTTTGGTTTCATGCTTGATTCCTTTGCTTGCTCTCTCTCTCTCTCTCTCTCCTTCTCTCTCTCTCTCTTTGTTTTGTTAGTTTTGTTTTTGGTCATTAATCTTTCTCTTCTGCTTTAAGTGATTCAGCATTCATCATAGGAGCCTCCCTATGTTTTTGTCTAGTAGAAAGCCATCAGTAGTTTCGAATCCTAGAAATGGGTTCACTCAGGCTATGCTCTTAGTCTAGCATGCGCTCATAACTCTCTACCATTCAAGATCCTGTTCTTTATTCAATAGTTAATACAAGGGCTTCCACATGGTCTAGAAGATCTAAATTCACAACTTTATTTCAGTTCATTCTAGTCAAATGACCTCAAGAAAGTCACTTGACTGACCTCTCTGAGCCTCATTGTCCTTCCTTTGGCTACAAAGTGAGGATAACCAGTATTCTTGTAGCTGCTGGAGAAACTTTACTCCTTTTCCAAATACAATTCAGTAATATATTCTGCATGAAAATATCCAAAACTGACTAGTTTCCATCACCTCTATCACTACCAACTTGGTCTGAGTCACCATTACTTATCACCTAAATTATTATGCAAGTCTCCTCTTACTTAAATGGAACCTTCTCAGTGAGCCATTTTCTAGTGATCCTATTTAAAATTTCACATGCCATTCTAAGCTTTATTTTCTCTATAGCAATTTGTGCATTATGATTATATGCTTATATATGATTTGCTTTCTCCCACTTAAATGTATGCTTTAGAGGGTGTAGATTTTTGACTACTTGGTTCACTGCTAAATTGCCATACTAGGTTCTCAATATTTGTCTGGTGAGTGAACACTTACCTTACAGGTTTATTGTGAAAATCAAATAGTGTATGTAGAAGTGCTTCATAAGATTAAACAGTATAAATGTGAGTTACCATTTTTATTATTTCCCTCAGTTGGAATTGGCCATTTCCTATCCCAAACTCATGTCTTTTGGTAGAATCCCAGTAGCACTTCTTTACTTTGAGGTGGGGGGTATTTATGTTTCTGTATCATAATTTTTTTTCTCTCTGGAAAAGTAGAGGCCTGATATATTAAATTTAGGTTGGAATTCTTAATGTCAGAGCTAGGTAGGGAGTGACTAACTCATGAGATACAAAATGTGGAGATAAGAAAGCCCTGAAAGAAAATACTCAAGAGTGAGATTGAAAGAGAGAGCCCAAGCAGACAATCTAACTAGTGCAAACAATTCAGAGTAAGAAAGCAGTTACCAGGCAACAGTATGGAAAATCATAAGAGCAGAGCAAGAAAAGTAGGTTTTCTGAGTGAGAAAAGTGGAAGGAAATGTAGAAGGTAGAACTGGAGAGTTGTCTGAGGGGTTGTTGCAAAATCACAAAAATATACTATACATCACTTCTGGCCTTGCTAAAAGGAGCTATTGATAGTTCTGAGCTAATTCAGATACCACCTCTCTGTAACCCTTGCCATAGGTAGAATAAGATCATTGTTTCCCTGGCAACACTAAATGGAAGGCTTGAACAGGCTTTGGAACATTCTGAAGGTGGGAAACATAGCACCAATTTAGCTTTTCTAGGCATATCCCACCGAACCAAATATCAGATCTGGCCAAGGAATTGTATGTTTAACATCTCCTTTGAAATATGCTCTACTATTTTTTTTGGATTATCCCAACTGATCCCTAAGAAAGAGATAGGATCTCGATGAAAGCATAAAGAATATAAATACCTGCAAGTCAGCTCTAGAGTCAGAAGGCAACTAAATTGGTGATTACTGTTATCCTGAAGGGCACAGGGGAGTTAATGATCCAGCTTTGAGCCCTGATCCTGAATTTGGGCTAGTAATTTATATCTATTGAGAGGAGTGTGAAGTGTCACCTTTTTTTCTCTCAAGATCCAGTACTGGTCAGCATACTAATTATCCCAAACCTTGGTCTGCCAGATATAATGAAGGTCCTTTTGGGAAACCTTATTTGCATAGCAAATAACCACCTACAATATTGTCACTTGTGATAGTTATTTTAAGGAAATCATGGGAGCAAGAAGCTACTGTATTTATTGAAGTGGGTCTTTTATGTGAAGGAGTGTAGCCAGGTAAATTGATCAGTGGAAGTATCACTGGGAATATATCAGTATTGCAATTTTGCAAAGACCCAGCTGATAAGCTCAAAACCCAAAGGAGAATGTGGACAGAAATGAGGAAGCTTGGCTGCCCATTGAGTAGAAGACCATTTTGTAAAACAGGATAAGAGTAAGCAGCAATGAGTGGTGCCTAATTCCATTTTAATACAAGATAAGAGATCAAAGTCCAAGATAACAATGCTCAGGGGATATTGAGGTTTGGGAAAGGTTGCAGTAAACTCTTGGATCACATGGGTGTCACAGATAATAAGACAATGTAGGGTGATATTTATGATTTGAGGCCACTAAAGATACCTGAGAGCCATACTCATTGTTATAATGAGTGGCTTTGTGGAATGCCTAGATATAGGTTTCCTTTTTCAAAGTATACATTGATTGACAGTTATCAGCATTATATGCCTCTAAGTACTGTCTTTTATACAAACCTAAGTATTTAGGTGATTCCACTGAGCATTGCAATGCTCATCCATGCATCCTATGCATGCTAGACTACTTTAAGCAGACATATAGGATTAATTTAATTTTTTATTATTACATCAAATTCTCTATCTTGACATCTTCAAACTTCCAGGGAAATACATCCGAGAGATTGTAAGTAGACACAACTGAAGAATAAACCATCCATTAGCGGTATTGGTCAAACCCAAGAATTGCTGAGTACATTTAATTGACAGGGAATGAAAAGTCCTCCCCTCAGAACTACTGACACCTTTTTAAACTTTGTGACAGATAAGGTGTGGCTCAGAAATTCCATCTTAGGAGTAGCAGATATGTATTCCTTTTGGTTGGCCCAGAGAAGATGCTGACAAAAGTAGTACCAAATAACCTGAGTCAGTTATTGAAGGGATTTCAAGTTTGAAAAGAATACAGGAAGCTGTTCAAATAAAGTATTTTATCCAGAGGCCTTCAAGGCTGGAAAGTAGCTGTGATGTTACACAGATTGTTACAAGCATACTCCTCTTGGTGAAGACCTATCTGGAAGACTATATTCCAATCATAACTTTTTTCACCTATGCATAAGATGGAATAGACTTATTGAATCACTGTGTTATGGACCAGAAACTAATGTAACATTGTGTGTCAACTATATTCAAATTAAAAAAAATTCTGTTTGCAAACTCATAATAACAATTTTTAAAAAGATGATAAATTACAGAGAGGTCAATATGGTCAAGGAAAATTCAGTATGGAGTTGCTCAGAAAGATAAGGTCATAAAAGTGTTAGCAAAAAAAAACCTATTAGAAGTAATAAATTAATACAAGAAAGTTGCAGGATACAGAATTAATACCCAGGAATCAGTTGTGCTTTTATATGTTAACAATGAAGTAGCAAAAAAAAAAAAAGTTAAGAAAACAGTTCCATTTACAATTGTGCCAAAATGAACAAAATGCCTAGGAATAAACAACCAAGATGATAAAAGACCTGTACTCTGAAAACTATAAAACACTGATGAAAGAAATTGAAGATGACACAAACAAATGGAAAGATATTCTATACTCAAGGATTGGAAAATATTTTTAAAAAGTCTGCTCTCTCAAAAATAAATAAACATTAAAAAAATTAAAAAATAAGGGGGCACCTGGGTGGCTCAGTCAGTTAAGTGTCCAGCTTCAGCTCAGGTCATGATCTCATGGTCTGTGAGTTTGAGCCCCAGTCAGGCTATGTGCTGACAGCTCAGAGCCCGGAGCCTGCTTCGAGTTCTGTGTCTCCCTCTTTCTCTGCACCTCCCCTACTCGCAGTCTGTCTGTCTGTCTGTATGTCTCTCTCTCAAAAATAAATAAACATTAAAAAAATTTTTTTAAAGTCTGTACTACCCAAAGCAACCTACAGATTCAATGCAATCCCTGTTAAAATACCTACAGCATTTTTTTCACAGAACTAGAACAAACGATCCTAAAATTTGTATGAGATCACAAAAGATCCCAAATAGCCAAAACAATCTTCAGAAAAAAGAAAAAAGCTGGATATATGGCACTCTCAGAATTCAAGCTATACTACAAAGGTGTGTTAATCAAAACAACATGGTGCTGGCACAAAAATAGACATACAGATCAATGGAACAGAATAGAGAGCCCAGAAATAAACCCATACCTATATGGTCAATTGGTCCATGACAAATGAGACAAAAATATACAGTGGGGAAGAGATAATCTCTTCAATAAATGATTCTGGGGAAACTGAATAGCTATATGCAAAAGAATGAAACAGGACCACTTTCTTATATCATACACAAACTTGAAATAGATTAAAGACCTAAGTGTTAGACCTGAAGCCATAAAATATCCTAGAAAAAAATAGTAGTTTCTGTGATGTTGCCATAGAAACATTTTCCTAGATATGTCTCCCAAGGCAAGGGAAACAAAAACAAAATTAAACTATTGGGACTACATCAAAATAAAAAGATTTTTTTACAGTGAAGAAAACCATCAACAAAACAAAAAGGCAATGAACTAAATGCAAGAAAATTTTTGCAAATGATATATCCAATAAGGGGTTAAAATCCAAACTTGTAACAACTCAACACTGAAAAAAACACAAATAATTTGATTAAAAAGTGGGCAGAGGACCCGAGTAAACATTTTCACAAAGAACACATGCATATGGTCAATAGACACCTGAAAAGATGCTCATTATCACTAATCATCAGAGAAATGCAAACCAAAACCACAATGAAATATGATTTTATACCTGTCAGTGGCTAGAATTAAAAAGACAAAAAATAATTCAGAAATATATATGCACCCCTTGTTTATTGCGGTATTATTTACAATAGCCAAGATATGGAAGCAATTCGAGTGTCCATCCACAGATGAATGGATAAAGATGTGATACATCTTAATATACACATATTTATACATAATGGGATCTTACTCAGCCAGGAGAAAATTATGATATCTTGCCATTTGAAACAACACGGATGTGCCTAGAGTGTACTATACTAAGTGAAATAAGTCATATAAAGACAAATGCCATATGATTTCACTTATACATGGAATCTAAAAACCAAAACAAATGTATAAACAAACAAAAAGCAGAATCAGACCTACAAATATAGAGAACAAACAGAGGGGAAGGAGTGGTGGGATGGGCAAAATGAATGAAGGGGAGTGGGACATACAGGCTTCCAGTTATGGAATGGATAAGTCACAGAATACAGCATGGGGCATATAGTCAGTGGTATTGTAATAGCTTTGTATGGTGACAGATGGTAGCTATACTTGTGAACAAAGCATAACATTTGGACTTGGTGGATCATTATATTGTACACCTAAAACTAATCTAACATTGTGTGTCAACTATACTTCCATAAAAAAAGAAAACAAGGAAAGAAAAGAGAAGTGGAATTACCTGCATATTAAATATGGAGCCACCTATCAGGAAGACTGAACCCTGGGCCATAAGTTGGGATATTGATTAATGGAGACACCCTCAGAAGTGAAAATGTAGGGGTTCCTGGGTGGCTTGGGTTGGTTGGGCGTCTGACTTTGGCTTGGGACATGATCACATGCCTCATGAATTTGAGCTGCGTGTCAGGTTCTGTGCTGACAGCTCAGAGCCTGGAGCCTACTTCATATTTTGTGTTTCCCTCTCTCTCTGCCCCTCCCCCGTTATTCTCTGTCTCTCTCTCTTTCAAAAATAAAGAAACATTAAAAAATTTTTTAAAAATGAAGTGAAAATGTATATCTGCTTGGCAGGAAGTTGAGCCTAATATACCAAAACTACTGCTCAGTCACATTCATAATGAGAATGGAGAAGTGAGAGGTAAGGAAAATCAGGAAGCAAGTTCTCTGCTTCCAAATCTCTTAACACATCTTTTAATGGTATACTTGTCTAGAATCCATGGCAATAGGCAGAGCTGGCCTAGAATGGTTACAAAATAATGTTGGCAGCAAAGCCCAAATTGAAGTAGAGAGGTTGTATAACCTGCAGCCAGAAAAGGCCAGGACCAAGAATAAATTTAGACATCAAATGACAAATAATAGCCTTTCAATATTATTATTGTTTTCTTTCGTTATCCTGTTATCTCCTAATGAGGGTAGGTTTCAGCAATGTTTACTAGGGAGGTAGCATTAAATCAGGTGTGGAGAAGAGCCAAGGTTTAGTCAATTAACCTTCTTGATATTCTTGTGTCTATCATTGGTCATTGATTTTATCTGATTCAAAACTCTGTACTAAAGATCCTACACTATGAGTTCCACTTTACAATTTTCTTTCTTTTTCTTTCTTTCTTTCTTTCTTTCTTTCTTTCTTTCTTTCTTTCTAACTTGTTTTATTTTTTATGTTTTTAAATTTACATTCAAATTAGCATATAGTGCAACAATAATTTCAGGAGTAGATTCCTTAGTGCCCCTAACCCATTTAGCCCATCCCCCTCCCATAATCCCTCCAGTAACCCTCAGTTTGTTCTCAATATTTATGGGTCTCTTCTGTTTTGTCCCCCTCCCTGTTTTTATATTATTTTTGTTTCCCTTCCCTTATGTTCATCTGTTTTGTCTCTTAAAGTCCTCATATGAGTGAAGTCATAGTATTTTTGTCATTCTCTGACTGACTAATTTCACTTAGCATAATACCCTCCAGTTCCATCCACGTAGTTGCAAATGGCAAGATTTCCTTCTTTTTGATTGCCGAGTTATACTCCATTGTCTATATATACCACATCTTCTTTTTTTTTTTTTTTAATTTTTTAATATATGAAATTTACTGTCAAATTGGTTTCCATACAACACCCAGTGCTCATCCCAAAAGGTGCCCTCCTCAATACCCATCACCCACCCTGCCCTCCCTCCCACCCCCCATCAACCCTCAGTTTGTTCTCAGTTTTTAACAGTCTCTAATGCTTTGGCTCTCTCCCACTCTAACCTCTTTTTTTTTTTTTTTCCTTCCCCTCCCCCATGGGTTTCTGTTATGTTTCTCAGGATCCACATAAGAGTGAAACCATATGGTATCTCTCTTTCTCTGTATGGCTTATTTCACTTAGCATCACACTCTCCAGTTCCATCCATGTTGCTACAAAAGGCCATATTTCATTTTTTCTCATTGCCACGTAGTATTCCATTGTGTATATAAACCACAATTTCTTTATCCATTCATCAGTTGATGGACATTTAGGCTCTTTCCATAATTTGGCTATTGTTGAGAGTGCCGCTATAAACATTGGGGTACAGGTGCCCCTATGCATCAGTACTCCTGTATCCCTTGGATAAATTCCTAGCAGTGCTATTGCTGGGTCATAGGGTAGGTCTATTTTTAATTTTCTGAGGAACCTCCATACTGTTTTCCAGAGCGGCTGCACCAATTTGCATTCCCACCAACAGTGCAAGAGGGTTCCTGTTTCTCCACATCCTCTCCAGCATCTATAGTCTCCTGATTTCTTCATTTTGGCCACTCTGACTGGCGTGAGGTGGTATCTGAGTGTGGTTTTGATTTGTATTTCCCTGATAAGGAGCGACGTTGAGCATCTTTTCATGTGCCTGTTGGCCATCCGGATGTCTTCTTTAGAGAAGTGTCTATTCATGTTTTCTGCCCATTTCTTCACTGGGTTATTTGTTTTTCGGGTGTGGAGTTTGATGAGCTCTTTATAGATTTTGGATACTAGCCCTTTGTCCGATATGTCATTTGCAAATATCTTTTCCCATTCCGTTGGTTGCCTTTTAGTTTTGTTGGTTGTTTCCTTTGCTGTGCAGAAGCTTTTTATCTTCATAAGGTCCCAGTAATTCACTTTTGCTTTTAATTCCCTTGCCTTTGGGGATGTGCCGAGTAAGAGATTGCTACGGCTGAGGTCAGAGAGGTCTTTTCCTGCTTTCTCCTCTAAGGTTTTGATGGTTTCCTGTCTCACATTCAGGTCCTTTATCCATTTTGAGTTTATTTTTGTGAATGGTGTGAGAAAGTGGTCTAGTTTCAACCTTCTGCATGTTGCTGTCCAGTTCTCCCAGCACCATTTGTTAAAGAGACTGTCTTTTTTCCATTGGATGTTCTTTCCTGCTTTGTCAAAGATGAGTTGGCCATACGTTTGTGGGTCTAGTTCTGGGGTTTCTATTCTATTCCATTGGTCTATGTGTCTGTTTTTATGCCAATACCATGCTGTCTTGATGATGACAGCTTTGTAGTAGAGGCTAAAGTCTGGGATTGTGATGCCTCCTGCTTTGGTCTTCTTCTTCAAAATTACTTTGGCTATTCGGGGCCTTTTGTGGTTCCATATGAATTTTAGGATTGCTTGTTCTAGTTTCGAGAAGAATGCTGGTGCAATTTTGATTGGGATTGCATTGAATGTGTAGATAGCTTTGGGTAGTATTGACATTTTGACAATATTTATTCTTCCAATCCATGAGCAGGGAATGTCTTTCCATTTCTTTATATCTTCTTCAATTACCTGCATAAGCTTTCTATAGTTTTCAGCATACAGATCTTTTACATCTTTGGTTAGATTTATTCCTAGGTATTTTATGCTTCTTGGTGCAATTGTGAATGGGATCAGTTTCTTCATTTGTCTTTCTGTTGCTTCATTGTTAGTGTATAAGAATGCAACTGATTTCTGCACATTGATTTTGTATCCTGCAACTTTGCTGAATTCATGTATCAGTTCTAGCAGACTTTTGGTGGAGTCTATCGGATTTTCCATGTATAATATCATGTCATCTGCAAAAAGCGAAAGCTTGACTTCATCTTTGCCAATTTTGATGCCTTTGATTTCCTTTTGTTGTCTGATTGCTGATGCTAGAACTTCCAGCACTGTATTAAACAGCAGCGGTGACAGTGGGCATCCCTGTCGTGTTCCTGATCTCAGGGAAAAAGCTCTCAGTTTTTCCCCGTTGAGGATGATGTTAGCTGTGGGCTTTTCATAAATGGCCTTTATGATCTTTAAGTATGTTCCTTCTATCCCGACTTTCTCAAGGGTTTTTATTAAGAAAGGGTGCTGGATTTTGTCAAAGGCCTTTTCTGCATCGATTGACAGGATCATATGGTTCTTCTCTTTTTTTTTGTTAATGTGATGTATCACGTTGATCGATTTGCGAATGTTGAACCAGCCCTGCATCCCAGGAATGAATCCCACTTGATCATGGTGAATAATTCTTTTTATATGCTGTTGAATTCGATTTGCTAGTATCTTATTAAGAATTTTTGCATCCATATTCATCAGGGATATTGGCCTGTAGTTCTCTTTTTTTACTGGGTCTCTGTCTGGTTTAGGAATCAAAGTAATACTGGCTTCATAGAACGAGTCTGAAGTTTTCCTTCCCTTTCTATTTCTTGGAATAGCTTGAGAAGGATAGGTATTATCTCTGCTTTAAATGTCTGGTAGAACTCCCCTGGGAAGCCATCTGGTCCTGGACTCTTATTTGTTGGGAGATTTTTGATAACCGATTCAATTTCTTCGCTGGTTATGGGTCTGTTCAAGCTTTCTATTTCCTCCTGATTGAGTTTTGGAAGAGTGTGGGTGTTTAGAAATTTGTCCATTTCTTCCAGGTTGTCCAATTTGCTGGCATATAATTTTTCATAGTATTCCCTGATAATTGTTTGTATCTCTGAGGGATTGGTTGTGATCATTCCATTTTCATTCATGATTTTATCTATTTGGGTCATCTCCCTTTTCTTTTTGAGAAGCCTGGCTAGAGGTTTGTCAATTTTGTTTATTTTTTCAAAAAACCAACTCTTGGTTTCGTTGATCTGCTCTACAGTTTTTTTAGATTCCATATTGTTTATTTCTGCTCTGATCTTTATTATTTCTCTTCTTCTGCTGGGTTTAGGCTGCCTTTGCTGTTCTGCTTCTATTTCCTTTAGGTGTGCTGTTAGATTTTGTATTTGGGATTTTTCTTGTTTCTTGAGATAGGCCTGGATTGCAATGTATTTTCCTCTCAGGACTGCCTTCGCTGCATCCCAAAGCGTTTGGATTGTTGTATTTTCATTTTCGTTTGTTTCCATATATGTTTTAATTTCTTCTCTAATTGCCTGGTTGACCCACTCATTCGTTAGTAGGGTGTTCTTTAACCTCCATGCTTTTGGAGGTTTTCCAGACTTTTTCCTGTGGTTGATTTCAAGCTTCATAGCATTGTGGTCTGAAAGTATGCATGGTATAATTTCAATTCTTGTAAACTTATGAAGGGCTGTTTTGTGACCCAGTATATGATCTATCTTGGAGAATGTTCCATGTGCACTCGAGAAGAAAGTATATTCTGTTGCTTTGGGATGCAGAGTTCTAAATATATCTGTCAAGTCCATCTGATCCAATGTATCATTCAGGGCCCTTGTTTCTTTATTGACTGTGTGTCTAGATGATCTATCCATTTCTGTAAGTGGGGTGTTAAAGTCCCCTGCAATGACCACATTCTTATCAATAAGGTTGCTTATGTTTATGAGTAATTGTTTTATATATCTGGGGGCTCGGGTATTTGGCGCATAGACATTTATAATAGTTAGCTCTTCCTGGTGGATAGACCCTGTGATTATTATATAATGCCCTTCTTCATCTCTTGTTACAGCCTTTAATTTAAAGTCTAGTTTGTCTGATATAAGTATGGCTACTCCAGCTTTCTTTTGGCTTCCAGGAGCATGATAAATAGTTTTCCATCCCCTCACTCTCAATCTAAAGGTGTCCTCAGATCTAAAATGAGTCTCTTGTAGACAGCAAATAGATGGGTCTTGTTTTTTTATCCATTCTGATACCCTATGTCTTTTAGTTGGCGCATTTAATCCATTTACATTCAGTGTTATTATAGAAAGATATGGGTTTAGAGTCATTGTGATGTCTGTATGTTTTATGCTTGTAGTGATGTCTCTGGTACTTTGTCTCACAGGATCCCCCTTAGGATCTCTTGTAGGGCTGGTTTCGTGGTGACAAATTCCTTCAGTTTTTGTTTGTTTGGGAAGACCTTTATCTCTCCTTCTATTCTAAATGACAGACTTGCTGGATAAAGGATTCTCGGCTGCATATTTTTTCTGTTTAGCACACTGTAGATATCGTGCCAAGCCTTTCTGGCCTGCCAAGTTTCAAAGGAGAGATCAGTCACGAGTCTTATAGGTCTCCCTTTATATGTGAGGGCACGTTTATCCCTTGCTGCTTTCAGAATTTTCTCTTTATCCTTGTATTTTGCCAGTTTCACTATGATATGTCGTGCAGAAGATCGATTCAAGTTACGTCTGAAGGGAGTTCTCTGTGCCTCTTGGATTTCAATGCCTTTTTCCTTCCCCAGTTCAGGGAAGTTCTCAGCTATAATTTGTTCAAGTACCCCTTCAGCACCCTTCCCTCTCTCTTCCTCCTCTGGGATACCAATTATGCGTATATTATTTCTTTTTAGTGTATCACTTAGTTCTCTAATTTTCCCCTCATACTCCTGGATTTTTTTATCTGTCTTTCTTTCAGCTTCCTCTTTCTCCATAACTTTATCTTCTAGTTCACCTATTCTCTCCTCTGCCTCTTCAAGCCGAGCCATCGTGGATTCCATTTTGTTTTGCAATTCGTTTAAAGCGTTTTTCAACTCCTCGTGACTGTTCCTTAGTCCCTCGATCTTTGTGGCAAGAGATTCTCTGCTGTCCTGTATACTGTTTTCAAGCCCAGCGATTAATTTTATGACTATTATTCTAAATTCACTTTCTGTTATATTATTTAAATCCTTTTTGATCAGTTCATTAGCTGTTGTTATTTCCTGGAGATTCTTCTGAGGGGAATTCTTCCGTTTGGTCATTTTGGAGAGTCCCTGGCGTGGTGAGGACCTGCAGTGCACTTCCCCTGTGCTGTGGTGTATAACTGGAGTTAGTGGGCGGGGCCGCAGTCCGACCCGATGTCTGCCCCCAGCCCACTGCTGGGGCCACAGTCAGACTGGTGTGTGCCTTCTCTTCCCCTCTCCTAGGGGGGGGATTCACTGTGGGGTGGCGTGTCCCGTCTGGGCTACTTGCACACTGCCAGGCTTGTGTTGCTGGGGATCTGGCGTATTAGCTGGGGTGGGTAGGCAAGGTGCACGGGGGCTGGAGGGGCAGGCTTAGCTCGCTTCTCCTTAGGTGATCCACTTCAGGAGGGGCCCTGTGGCAGCGGGAGGGAGTCAGATCCGCTGCCGGAGGTTTGGCTCCGCAGAAGCACAGAGTTGGGTGTTTGCGCGGAGCGAGCAAGTTCCCTGGCAGGAACTGGTTCCCTTTGGGATTTTGGCTGGGGGATGGGCGGGGGAGATGGCGCTGGCGCCTTTGTTCCCCGCCAAGCTGAGCTCTGCCGTCCGGGGGCTCAGCAGCTCTCCCTCCCTTTGTCCTCCGGCCTTCCCGCTTTCCGCGCAGAGCTGTTAACTTATGACCTCCCAGACGCTAAGTCGCGCTTGCTGTCGGAACACAGTCCGTCCGGCCCCTCCGCTTTTGCCAGCCCGACTCGGGGGCTCTGCTTGGCCGGCAAGCCGCCCCTCCGCCCCGGCTCCCTCCCGCCAGTCCGTGGAGCGCGCACCGCCTCGCCGCCCTTCCTACCCTCTTCCGTGGGCCTCTGGTCTGCGCTTGACTCCGGAGACTCCCTTCTGCTAATCCTCTGGCGGTTTTCTGGGTTCTTTAGGCAGGTGTAGGTGGAATCTAAGTGATCGGCAGGACGCGCTGTGAGCCCCGCGTCCTCCTACGCCGCCATCTTCCGGAACCCTCCACATCTTCTTTATCCATTCATCCATTGATGGACATTTAGGCTCTTTCCATACTTTGGCTATTGTTGACAGTGTTGCTATAAACATGGGGGTGCATGTGTCCCTTCGAAACAGCACACCTCTATCCCTTGGATAAATGCCTAGTAGTGTAATTGCTGGGTCGTAGGGTAGTTCTATTTTTAATTTTTTGAGGAACCTCCATACTGTTTTCCAGAGTGGCTGCACCAGCTTGCACTGCCACCAACAATGCAAAAGAGACCCTCTTTCTCCGCATCCTTGCCAAATTCTGTTGTTGCCTGAGTTGTTAATGTTAGCCATTCTGACAGGTGTATGGTAATATCTCATTGTGGTTTTGATTTGTATTTCCCTGATGATGGGTGATGTTGAGCATTTTTTCATGTGTCAGCCGGCCATCTGGATGTCTCCCTTGGAGAAGTGTCTATTCATGTCTTTTTCCCATTTCTTCACTGGATTATTTGTTTTTTGAGTGTTGAGTTTGATAAGTTCTATGGTTTTTGGATACTAAGCCTTTATCTAATATGTTGTTTGCAAATATCTTCTCCCATTCTCTTGGTTGCCTTTTAGTTTTGCTGATTGTTTCCTTAACTGTGCAGAAGCTTTTTATCTTGATGAGGTCCTAATAGTTCATTTAAAAATTTTTTTAAATGTTTTTTTTTTATTTATTTTTGAGACAGAGAGACAGAGCATGAGCAGGGGAGGGGCAGAGAGAGGGGGAGACACAGAATCCAAAGCAGGCTCCAGGCTCCGAGTTGTCAGCACAGAGCCCGAGGCAGGGCTTGAACTCACAGACTGTGAGATCATGACCTGAGCTGAAGTTGGAGGCTTAACCGACTGAGCCACCCAGGGGCACCCCAGTAGTTCATTTTTGTTTTTGTTTCCCTTTCCTTTGGACATGTGTTGAGTAAGAAGTTGCTGTGGCCAAGGTCAAAGAGGTTTTTGCCTGCTTTCTCCTCAAGGATTTTGATGGCTTCCTGTCTTAAATTTAGGTCTTTCATCCATGTTGAGTTTCTTTTTGTGTATGTTGTAAGAAAGTGGTCCAGGTTCATTCTTCTACATGTCACTGTCCAGTTTTCCCAGCACCACTTGCTGAAGACCACTGAATATTCTTTCCTGGTTGGTCAAATATTAGTTGGCCATACCTTTGTGGGTCCATTTCTGGGTTCTCTATTCTTTTCTATTTATCTGAGTGTCTGTTCTTGTGCCAATACCATACTGTCTTGATGATTACAGCTTTGTAGTATAGCTTGAGTCTGGGATTGTGATGCCTTATGCTTTGGTTTTCTTTTTCAAGATCACTTTGGCTATTCAGGGTCTTTTCTGGTTCCATACAAATATTCGGATTATTTGTTCTAGCTCTGTGAAGAATGCTGGTGTTATTTTGATAGGGATTGCATTGAATATGTATATTGCTTTGGGTAGTATCGACATTTTAACAATATTTGTTCTTCCTATCCAGGAGCATGGAATCTTTTTCCATTTTTTTGTGTCTTCTTCAATTTCTTTCATAAGCTTTCTATAGTTTTCAGCGTATAGATTTTTCACCTCTTTGGTTAGATTTTTTCCTAGGTATTTTATGGTTTTTCGTGCAACTGTAAATGGGATCGATTCCTTAATTTCTCTTTCTGCCACTTCATTGTTCGTGTATAGGAATGCAACCGATTTCTGTGCATTGATTTTATGTCCTGCAACTTTGCTGAATTCATGAATCAGTTCTAGCAATTTTTTGGTGGAATCTTTTGGTTTTTCCATATAGAGTGTCATGTCATCTGCAAAGAGTGTAAGTTTGACCTCTTCCTGGCCGATTTGGATGCCTTTTATTTGTGTTGTTTGATTGCAGAGACTAAGACTTCCAATACTATGTTGAATAACAGTGGCGAGAGTGGACATCCCTGTCTCATTCCTGACCTTAGGGGGAAAGCTCTCAGTTTTTCCCCATTGAGGATGATATTAGTGTTGGGTCGTTCATATATGGCTTTTATGAACTCAAGATATGCTCCTTCTATCTCTACTTTCTTGAGGGTTTTTATCAAGAAAGTATGCTGTATTTTGTCAAATGCTTTCTCTACATCTGTTGAGAGGATCATATGGTTCTTGTCCTTTCTTTTGTTGATGTGATGAATCATTTTAATTGTTTTGCGGATATTGAACCAGTCCTGCATCACAGGTATAAATCCCACATGGACGGGTGAACAATTTTTTTAATTTATTCTTGGATACAGTTGGCTAATATCTTGTTGAGGATTTTTGCATCCATGTTCATCAGGGAAATTGGTGTCTAGTTCTCCTTTTTAGTGGGGTCTTTGTCTGGTTTTGGAATCAAGGTAATTCTGGATTCATTGAAAGAGTTTGGAAGTTTTCCTTCCATTTCTATTTTTTGGAACAGCTTCAAGAGAATAGGTGTTAACTCTTCCTTAAATGTTTGGTAGAATTCCCTTGGAAAGCCGTCTTGCCCTGGACTCTTGTTTTTTGGGAGAGTTTTGATTACTAATTCAATTTCCTTACTGGTTACGGGTCTGTTCAAATTTTCTACTTCTTCCTGTTTCAGTTTTGGTAGTGTATATGTTTCTAGGAATTTTTCCATTTCTTCCAGATGGCCCATTTTATTGGCATATAATTGCTCATAATATTCTCTCATTATTGTTTTTATTTCTGCTGTGTTGGTTGTGATCTCTCCTCTTTCATTCTTGATTTTATTTATTTGGGTCCTTTCCTTTTTTTTTGATCAAACTGGCTAGGGGTTTATCAATTTTGTTAATTCTTTCGAAGAACCAGCTTCTGGTTTCATTGATCTGTTCTACTGTTTTTATGGTTTTGATAGCATTAATTTCTGCTCTAATCTTTAGTATTTCCTGTCTTCCGCTGGTTTGGGGTTTTATTTGCTGTTCTTTTTCCAGCTCCTTAAGGCATAAGGTTAGGTTGTGTATCTGAGACCTTGCTTCCTTCTTTAGGAAGGCCTGGATTGCTGTATACTTCCCTCTTATGACTGCCTTTGCTGCGTCCCAGAGGTTTTGGGTTGTGGTGTTATCATTTTCATTGGCTTCCATATAGTTTTTAATTTCTTCTTTAACTGGTTGGTTAGCCCATTCATTCTTTTTTTTTATTTTTTTTTACGTTTATTTATTTTTGAGACAGAGAGAGACAGAGCATGAACAGGGGAGGGGCAGAGAGAGAGAGAGACACAGGATCTGAAACAGGCTCCAGGCTCTGAGCGGTCAGCACAGAGCCCGACACGGGGCTCGAACTCACAGACTGTGAGATCATGACCTGAGCCGAAGTCGGATGCTTAACCGACTGAGCCACCCAGGCGCCCCAGCCCATTCATTCTTTAGTAGGATGTTCTTCAGTCTCCAAATATTTGTTACCTTTCCAAATTTTTTCTTGTGGTTGATTTCGAGTTTCATAGCGTTGTGGTCTGAAAATAAGCACCGTATGATCTCAATCTTTTTGTACTTACTTAGGGCTGATTTGTGTCCCAGTATGTGGTCTATTCTGGAGAACATTCCATGTGTATTGGAGAAGAATGTATATTCTGCTGCTTTAGGGTGCAATGATCTGAATATATCTGTTAAGCCCATCTGGTCCAGCGTGTAATTCAAAGCCATTGTTTCCTTGTTGGTTTCTTGATTAGATGATCTTTCCATTGCTGTGAGTGGGGTGTTGAATCTCTTACTATTATGGTATTATTATCAATGAGTTTCTTTATGTTTGTGGTTAATTTATTTATATATTTGGGTGTCCCCACATTTAGCGCACTAATGTTTATAATTGTTACATCTTCTTGGTGGATAGATCGCTTGATTATGATATAATGCCCTTCTTCATCTCTTGATACAGTCTTTATTTTGAAGTCTCAATTGTGTTATATAAGTATGGCTACTCTGTCTTTCTTTTGTCGACCATTAGCATGATAAATGGTTTTCTGTCCCCTTACTTTCAATCTGAAGGTGTCTTTGGGTATAAAGTGGGTCTCTTGTAAACAGCATATAGATGGATCTTGTATTCTTATCCATTCTGTTTCCCTATGTGATTTGATTGGAGCATTGAGTCCACTGACGTTTAGAGTGAGTACTGAAAGATATGAATTTATTGCCATTATGATGCTTGTAGAGTTTGAGTTTCTGGTGGTGTTCTCTAGTCCTTTCTCATCTTTGTTTCTTTTGAGAGATATAGATAGATATAGATATAGATATAGATATAGATATAGATTTCATCTTTTCTCCCCTCAGAGAGTCCCCCTTAAAATTTCTTTCAGGGCTGGTTTAGTGGTCACAAACTCCTTTAATTTTTGTTTGTCTGGGAAACTTTTTATGTCTCCTTCTATTTTGAATGACAGCCTTGCTGGATAAAGAATTCTTGGCTGCATATTTTTCTGATTTAGCACATTGAATATATCCTGCCCCTCCTTTCTGGCCTGCCAAGTTTCCGTGGATAGTTCTGCTGCAAAAATGATCTGTCTTCCCTTATAGGTTAGGGAGTTTTTTTTCTCTTGGTGCTTTCATGATTCTCTCCTTGTCTGAGTATTTTGTGAATTTGACTATGATATGCCTTGGTGATGGTCAGTTTTTGTTGAATCTAATGGGTGTCCTCTGTGCTTCCTGGATTTTGATGTCTGTGTCTTTCCCAAGGTTAAGAAATTTTTCCGTTATGATTTGCTCACATAACCCTTCTACCCCTATTTTTCTCTCTTCCTCTTTCTGGGACCCCCATGATTCTGATGTTGTTCCTTTTTAATGAGTCACTGATTTCTCTAATTCTTAAATTGTACTCTTTTGCTTTAATCTCCCTGTTTTTTTCTGCTTCATTTTTCTCCATAAGTTTGTCCTCTATATAGCTGATTCTCTGTTCTGCCTCATCCTTCCTTGCCGCCACTGCATCCATCCGTGATCGCAGCTTAGTTATAGCATTTTTTATTTCATTCTATTTTTTACTTCTTTTATCTCTGCAGAAAGGGATTCTAATCTATTTTCAACTCCAGCTAGTATTCTTATTATCGTGATTCTAAATTCTGGTTCAGACATCTTGCTTGTATCTGTGTTGGTTAAATCCCTGGCTGTCGTTTCTTCATGCTCTTTCTTTTGGGGTGAATTCCTTCATTTTGTCATTTTGAGGGGAGAAAAGGAATTAATTAAGTAGAAAAATTAAAATTAAAAAAATATTAAAATTAAAAAAATATTAAAATTAAAAAATTAAACACACACACACAAAAACCTAATAAATGATTCTAGATCTTAGCTTTGTTTTGGTCTGGGTGTTGAAAGTGGTTTGACAGATTAGAGAAAAAAATGGGGGGGAAATCATTGGAGAATTTGAAAAAATGAATACACTGAAGTAGACTAAAATGAGATGATGGGAATAAAATAGAATTTAAAATATTTACACAAAAGTAAAGAACATAGTAGAAAAAAATTAAAGAAAACTATTTTTAATACAAATTAAAAATAAAAATGATTTTTTTCTCTTTCTCTATTCAAGAAAAAGAAAAGAAATGAAAAAGAGAAAAAAGAAATCATTTGAAAATTTGAAAATGTGAATATAGTGTAGTAGACTAAAAAAAATGATGGAAGTAAAATAGAATTTGAAAAAAATTACATAAAAGCAAAAAATATAGTAAAAAATTAAAGAAAAATATTTTAATAGAAATTGAAAGTAAAAATGAAGTTTTTCTCTTTCTGCATTCAAGAAAAAGGAAAGCAACCAAAAAGAGAAAAAAGAAAAAGAAAAAAAGGAAATCGTTTGAAAATTTGAAAAGGTGAATACACTGAAATAGACTAAAATACAATGATGCAAGTAAGATAGAATTTGAAAAAAAAATTCACAAAAGTAGAAAATATACTAAATAAAATTAAAGAAAAATATTTTTAATAAAAATGAACTTTTTCTCTTTCTGAATTCAAGAAAAGGAAAAGTAGTGTAAAAGAGAAAAAAAAGAAAGACAATTGAATAGATGGACCTGCTAACAGATTGAAATACAACTGAAATTACTTTGTTTTCCCCTAGAAGTCAGACTATGTAGCATTTTATTTATTTATTTATTTTATGTAGTGCTTTATAGTCCATAAACTAAGTAGGCCGTGAGACTTGTGTCCTTGAAGAGTGAAGTTGGCCCAGTTGGGTGGGGCTCAGTGTAACGGCTCCACTCTCCACTAGATGGCGCTGCTAGCCTACTGGTATGGAGTGTTTCCGTGCTCATAGGTGCATTTGCACATGTGCAGGAGCGGTGAAAATGGCG